>NC_135809.1:124941943-125601976 GCF_964213995.1 Mustelus asterias
GGTGTTCTGGTTTCCTCCCACAGTCTGAAAGACGTGC
Organism: Mustelus asterias; assembly: GCF_964213995.1. Lineage (NCBI taxonomy): Eukaryota > Metazoa > Chordata > Chondrichthyes > Carcharhiniformes > Triakidae > Mustelus > Mustelus asterias. Next base: position 124,941,981 of record NC_135809.1, read on the forward strand.
TGGTTAGGTGCATTCGCCATACTAAATTCTCCCTCAGTGTTCCCGAACAGGTGCCGGAGTGTGGCGACGAGGGGGTTTTCACAGTAACTTCATTGCAGTGTTACCTTGACAAATAAATAAAACTTAAAAACAACTTAACTTAAACTTAAAACATGTTCCTGCACTATGTCTTTAACTGATTTACTTTAAAGAATTTTGCATGGATTTGCAATAACATATTGCTACCATTGGCTTTCTCCAAACTGAGCGTTCGGGTAAAACTGCAACTGTGGAAATAGCTTCTAAAAGGAGAAGAATGTTATTCATTATCCTACGATAATTAAGCAATTATGTCAACAGACTTTTGCTTGCTGGATATGTGTTTTGTTGCCCCCATTTTACTCTGATAGCCATCTGCTAATAAGCAATAATACCATTCACTCATGCAATTTGCACTTTCTTTATCATTTCAGATGGAAGTAACTGTAAAATGATATAGTCAGTAGAAAATTTACATGAGGCATATAATTAAAACTGATAATGATGTTGCATTTGCAAGTGGATGTGTAAATAAAGATTGGTGGAATTTTACAGGACCCAATTTCATTTCATGTATCTGCAACACCAAGCAGAACAAACAATGTCCGAGGGTTACTGACATTTAGTTATTATTTTGCATTCATCACGACATTTCAATTGCCATTTTTTTCTGCGGCACATGAATCCTGACCTCCAAACTTGACAACAGACAGTCACAGCCAAAGATCCAGACAACTGGTGTTATCTAAGACTGTCTAGAGGATATTTGTTAGGGGTTTGTGGGGGACAATGGTTACGCACAAACTGGTCTCTCTAAATCGCACTGAGATGTTTGCTTTGCTGTTAGTCAAAGCAGAGAGGATCATAGATTGGTTACAACACAGAGGAGGCTATTCAGCCCATTGAGCTCTCTGCTAGAACGGTTTAGCTAATTTCAATCCCCCAACCTGTAGCCATGCATTATTTTCCCCTTACGATACTTAAGGCAGCATGATGGCACAGTGGTTAGCACTGCTGTCTCACAGCTCCAGGAACCTGGGTTCGATTCCAGCCTTGGGTCACAGTCTGTGCAGAGTTTGCACTTTCTCCGCATGTCTGCGTGGGTTTCCTCTGGGTGCTCCGGTTTCCTCCCACAGTCCAAACACGTACTGGTTAGGTGCATTGGCCATGCTAAATTGCCCCTTAGTGTCCCGGGATGCGTAGATTAGTGGAGTAAATGTGTGGGATTACGGGATAGGGATTAGTAGGACTGTTTTCAGTGCAGACTCGATGGGCCAAATGGCCTCCTTTTGCACCATAGGATTTCAGTGTTACCGAATCAATTCCTTTTTGAGGGCCATGATTTAATCTGCCTCCACCACTTTTTCAGGTCGCACTTTCGTAACACTGAAAAAAAGGTTTCTCCTCATGTTGGGCAGGATTCTCTGGCCTCCCAGTCCCGTGTTTCCCACCAGTGGGAGTGGCGCATTGTTTGCTAGTGGCAGGATTCCCTGGTCCAGCCACTGTCAATAGGAATTCCCATTGACATCACCCCACACCGGCGGAAAACCACGGGGTGCGCTGCTGGCAGGACCAGAGAATCCCGCTGGGGTGAACGGCCGGAGAATTCCGACCTTTGTCTTTGGTTCCTGTATCAGTCACCTTCAATGCATATTGTATTTTTTTTATGTATGTGCATATTTAATATTGTGCACAATTGGTCTCTTACTTATTTCAGTTTGCATTATTGATTGTTAAAAGTGTTGAATTAGAAATTGTGTAGGGAACAACAGCAAGTAGCAACTTGGATATCTGTTACACCACCAATGTTGTAAGATTCTATGGTGCTACACAGAGGAAGGTTGGAATCTGTCAAGTATTGGAAAGGTTGGGAGAGGTGACCAAAGGCACAGCCATAAAGATTGGTTCTGGCAGGGCTTGTATAGATGAAGAGAGAATGGCAAAGGCGGAAGATGGCAGTGAAATGATTGCAGAGCCTAGAATCATAGAATCCTACAGTTCAGAAGGAGGCCATTCAGCCCATCAAGTCTGCACTGACCACAATCCCACTCAGGCCCTATCCCCATAACCCCATGCATTTAACCTAGTTAGTCCCCCTGACACTAAGGGGCAATTTAGCATGGCCAATCCACCTAACCAGCGCATCTTTGGACTGTGAGAGTAAACCGGAGCACCCGGAGGAAACCCACGCAGACACGGGGAGCATGTGCAAACTCAACATAAACACAGACCCAAGCCGGGGATCGAACCTGGGTCCCTGGCGCTGTGAGGCAGCAGCGGCACGATAGCGCAGTGGTTAGCACTGCTGCTTCACAGCTCCAGGGACCTGGGTTCGATTCCCGGCTTGGGTCACTGTCTGTGTGGAGTTTGCACATTCTCCTCGTGTCTGCGTGGGTTTCCTCCGGGTGCTCCGGTTTCCTCCCACAGTCCAAAGATGTGCGGGTTAGGTTGATTGGCCGTGCTAAAAAAGTTGCCCCTTAGTGTCCTGAGATGCAGAAGGTAGAGGGGTTAGCGGGTAAATATGTAGGGATATGGGGATAGGGCCTGGGTGGGATTGTGGTCGGTGCAGACTCAATGGGCCAAATGGCCTCTTTCTGCACTGTAGGGTTTCCATGATCTTCTATGCTAACCACCGTGCCGCCCCTACGGACTGCAGCCAATGTGAATGAAAGCAGTTGAACTGGTGGGGCGAGGGAGTGAACAGAATGTACAGAAGGAGGAGATAATGAACTGGAGGACACAGGCCGAGACAATGGGTTCGCTATACTTGCAGAGACTGGATAAGGGGAGGTGGCAGAAAGATTTGTAACCTGGGGCAAGGATTTTGAACTTGTTACATTGGGAGCCAGTTAACAAGGGCAAGTGATGAGTTCCCTGAGATAGGACAGTCCCTCCTTCATCCCCATCCTTTGAAAATATTATTTAATAAATCGGGCTGCCCACTCCAACCCCTCTGCCCACACCAAACGTTTGATGGCCTGGGCAATGTATTATGTAGCAAGCCTAATTGACCCGTGATTAGCTGTTTAAATATGGTGGATTTTGTCACCAACCCACATACCATATATGGGAGTGAGCTCGGGGGTGGATGGGTAAGTGGTGGGGATGGGAGATGGAGCCCACTCTATTTCACATATTTCCCTGCCAAAAACATGCCTGGCGTGGGGCACATCAAAAGCCACCCTGTGTGTTGGAGAATTTGCAGTTTGTATAGCAGCTTGTGATTTCCTGTTGAATAAACCCATCAGGCAGTTGATAGTCCTAAATAATTATATAGTCAACTTTTTATCCTACTGATTTCCAAAATAGAGGGAAAGTGTGAAGGGATGTGATACAACCAGCAAGTTAAAGTGGGATTTTCCATTCAATCTACAAATGACCGGGATGATGGCGGGTAAAGCATACTGTGGGTCATAGGGACTCAGGACGTAACTCTGGGAATGGTCTCCAATGATGGACTGGCAATGAATATCTATAGACCCAAGAATATAACAGTGTGAGCAGGAAAAAAGTGAGATAAAGCACCAGGTGTTGAAGAAGGGGTCATTGACCTGAAACATGAACTCTCGTTTCTCTCACCACAGATGCTGCCAGGCCTGCTGGGTATTTCCGGCACTTTCTGTTTTGTGTTGCAGATTTCCAGCATCCGCAGGATTTTGCTCTTGTGCTTGAAATGGAATATTGTTCCCTCACCAAGAGCCCACTGCAAGCATCTTACATTGAAACCAAGCTGCTCAGTAAGAAGCAGCAGCAGATGATGTTTGCAGCAGCTCAGAGTGATGTCGATGGAGAGCTGGAACGAGCTTGTTTAGCTGTTGGGAAAACATAAAGGAACATGTATACCATCTGGACACGCTAAAAGAGGGGGAGGAGAGTGACGTGTGTATATCCACAAATTCAACGCTGATCAGAACAGATTAGTGCAGATTCCAGTCGTGCCAATGCTAAAAAAGCTGCACAGATAGAATAGGAAAGATCACTGTGCCATTCAGCAGGTGCTGAAAAGCATTAGGGGGCGGCATGGTGGCACAGTGGTTAGCACTGCTGCCTCACAGCACCTGGTTCAATTCCGGCCTCAGGTCACTGTCTGCATGGAGTTTACACATCCTCCCCATGTCAACATAGGTTTCCTCCGGGTGCTCCGGTTTCCTCCTACGTTCCAAAGATGTGCGGGTTAAGTGGATTGACCATGCTAAATTGACTGTAGTGTCAGGGAGATTAGCAGAGTAAATGCGTGGGGTTCCGGGAATAGGATCTGGGTGGGATATGGTCGGTACAGACTCAATGGACCGAATGGTCTCCTTCTGTACCGTAGGGATTCTATGATAAGTGTCCACTGCATAAAGCACAGATGAGTCAACAGATGGTTGAAATATCATCGACACTCTCGTTCGTGATCAGACCCATACAAAGCCAGTTAACCTAAACCGCACACCTTTCGAGTGTGGGAGGAAACTGGAGCGCCCGGAGGAAACCCACGCAGTCACAGGGAGAATGTGCAAACTCCACACAGACAGTCACCCAAGCCGGGAATCGAACCCAGTGCTAACAACTGCCACCATGCCGTACTTAATGGGTTTGAATTCAGCATCTGCACCTGAAGCTACGAAGATTTAGGCATTATTGAAATGCTACTGGCCAGCGGTAGATACTAAACATTGAGCCAGCTAGCAGATGGAATCAGGAGTGGGAACTGATTCTGGGAATAGGCAGACCAAGCGAAATAATGGGGACATTATGAGTAATTGGGTCAAAGAGGAACACAGAGTAGCCAGTTGCTAGCAGTCAGGCAAAGGTGGTGGAGCTGAACCAGACTCGTACAGCAGTAACATTGGCTGCAATGGAGACCTCCGCTTGCACAACACCAATCGAAGCAGCATCCAGGTGCCAGAGTGAGGAGGCTCTTTAGTGCCATGAGGATGCCAGGCTGAATGATTGAGAGCATGTCCTGGACAGTCTGCACAATTTCTGCCAAGGCAGTTAACCAAGTAAACCGTGAACTGGGAGAGGCTCCTTGGTCCGAAGGTGTATTACAAACCGCAGGCACCGAGGGCATCGGGGACTGAGTAGTACACCTATGAAGATGGGCTTTTGATATGATATTGCATAGCAAGATCTAGAAACTAGAAGGATTCAGGCAGCTAGTGGTATCCTGGCAGAGCAAAGACTTAGGTGTGGCACTGGCAGGACACGAAGGAAACATCTCAACACTCAAAGCATGCATTGTTGGAGCACTTCCATTAATCAAGTAATTCTCAGCATCTGGTTGTATTTTTGGTAAAACATCTTGACCATTGTGAGTAAATTGAAGTCTTGCAGAGAAGCATTGTTGAAACCGATGGTCATTAAGTGGTGGATGTGGATGCAATGCAATGTATTAATAATGGAAGGCTAAGGGGGGGATGATAGACTTCCTAGTATCATAGAATCCCTACAGAGCAGAACGAGGCCATTCAGCTCATCAAGGCTGCAGTGACAACAATCTCACCCAGGCCCTATCCTCGTAACCGCACATATTTACCCTACTAGTCCCCCTGACGCTAAGGGGCAATTTAGATGGCCAATCAACCTAAGCCGCACACCTTTGGAGTGTGGGAGGAACCCGGAGCACCCGGAGGAAACCTGGGCGTTCACGGGGAGAACGTGCAAACTTCACACAGACAGTGACCCAATCCGGGAATCAAAACCAGTGCTAACCACTGTGCCACCATGCCGCCCATAACGGGTTTGAATTCAGCATTTGCACCTGAAGCTACAAAGGTTTGGGCATTATTGAAATGCCACTGGCAAATTGTAGATATTAAACATTGGGCCAGCCAGCAGATGGAATCGGGGTGGGAATAGGCAGAGACAAGCCTGCAGCGGGCTGTGGTATTCTTATGGTGCCCAGGAACTGGAGCACTTGTCCTGGCCCCACTCAAATTCTCCCCCCAAAAAACCATCTTTGAATAGCCACAGAACAGTCTTTTTAAAGGCTGATACAAGTAGGTGGAGAATGTGCTGTGCATTGCCAGCTGTTTTCAGTTTGGTATGAATGAAAATCGTGAAAGCTGCAAATTCTGAAATCTGAAACAAAGACACAAGTTGCTGGAGACACTGGGTGGAATTTTACCATGGCTTTTTGCACCTGTTTTCGGATGCGTAAAAGTGGTAAAGTCGATTAGTGTGATCTGCGCCCATTTTTGTGCCAGTTCCCACTTTGCCAAGGGAAAATAAATCGGTGCGATTGGAAGCCCGCCCAAAACGGGCGCGATGTCAATTGAAATATTTTTGCATTCATTGCAATGCATTCTGTGGGGTGAGCCAGAATCTTCATTGTTTCATTGAGACATTTTTTTGTTGAGTTTTGATGAAGAATTCACTCCTCAGACATTACCTCCTCTGTTCCCTCCACTGTCACTGTCTGGCCAGCTGAGTATTTCAGTATGTTTGCTATCTGGAAGGTGTGGCGTAATACCTTGTGTAAATTTATTGAATTGGTATGGGGTAATAATGCAGAATGTTTTGCTGTATTTCAAGACCCACATTTTTCAGAGGAGAAATTAGATTTTTAATGCACTTTGAGGTTGTTGTTCTTGCCCGTTAGGTATTTATTTCTGCATGCTTAGAGTAATGTCTTTCTGTTTTCCTCAGGTGACATCCTACAAGGAAAGATTGTCTGTTGCAAGAATAGGAAAGATCCTCGGTCATTGATTATAACAATATCAATTAATAACATGAAGCAAACGTACAGTCTGCAGTAAAGGTTCTGTCTTCCACCACCACAAGGCCTACATCCAGCTGTTCATTATGTCTGAGCAGTTCTGCTTCGCAATATGTGTGATGATTAAATATTGCAATTCCCATTGAAAAATATCGAAATGAAGTATAATTAATGAGGTCCTATGGTCTACAATTATTTTTTTCATGAATAAAGCGATTGAATAAATTTGAATCCTATAGGTGGGTTTATGAATATTAAAAGCAGTCCTATTGATTATTCTATAAATAGTGAACAAACTTCAGTGTTATTTTTGAACCTTTTTGCTGAGTTAATTCGAGTGAACTCAAAGGATGTCTTACATACAGACTGTCCGTCTTGAACCTCTGTTGCAAAGGCCCCTCTGGATTACGAGTCCAGTGACATTACTGCTACACCACCATCTTCCCTCATTCTGATGCTTCAAGTTCGAATCATAGAATCCCTACAGTGCAGAAGGGGGCCATTCGGCCCATCAAATCTGCACCGGCAATGATCCCATCCAGGCCCTATCCCTGTAACCCCATATATTTACGCTGCTAACCTTCCTGACACTAATGGACAATTTATCCTGGCCAATCCACCTAACTCGCACATCTTTGGAGTTCCATAACTTTATGCCACCAAACATGAGGCATGTTTATTTTAACAAAAATAAGTTTGTTACATTTGAAAAAAAAATGCTGGCAACTATTTGAGCACACAATTTGATAGCATGGAATTTCAAACCTTCTTCATGGATCTCCACCTTGATGTGGTTTGATTTGATTTGATGTATATTGTCATATGTATTGGGTTACAATGAAAAGTATTGTTTCTTGCGTGCTATACAGACAAAACATACCATTCATAGAGTACAAAGGGAAGAAAGAAAGGAGAGGGTGCAGAATGTAGTGTTACAAACCTAGCTAGGGTGTAGAGAAAGATCAACTTAATATATAGTAGGTCCATTCAAAAGTCTGATGGCAGCAGGGAAGAAGCTGTTCTTGAGTCGGTTAGTACGTGATCTCAGACATTTGTATCTTTTTCCCGACGGAAGAAGTTGGAAGAGAGTTTGTCTGGGCATTGTCACTTGACTATTAACCCACAAACTCAGGGTAATGCTCTGGGGACTTGGGTTCAAATCCCACTACAGCAGTTGGTGGAATTTGAATTCAATAAAGAACAGTGGCATTAAAAGTCTACTGATGACTATGAAACCATTGTCGATGGTCGTAAAAGTCCATCTGGTTCACTAATGTCCTTTATGGAAGGAAATCAGCCATCGTTACCTGGTCTGGCCTACATGTGAAACTCAGTTCAAGGGGCAATTAGGGATGGACAATAAATGCTGCCCAGCCAGCAATGCCCACATCCTATGAATGAATGAAAAAAAAATCAATTTGAAAATTACTGCTTGCGTCTTGTCGTTTACAGAAGAAGGAGGTGTTCCACGTGAGCTGTAGAAAGGACAACCCATCACCTTCTTCAGATTTCGACCCAAAGGTGGGTTGAGCCATGACTTTCACCGTGGGTAGGGCAAGGAGGCAGGTTCCCAATCTACCCCAGTTGGCACCAATCTGACCCACACCATCTGTCCAGCCAACTGAGCCAACCAGCCCTGCCAAGGAGTCCACGTTGCTCTGCCAACATCCACTTTTACTTGCATGTTGTAGCTATGGATAGTGATGGTAGGGGCTCTAATTTATTTCCATCACGTAGCTAACCAGGAATCTTTCCTGCTCTTACGCCTGCCATTGGAGTAAGTTGGAAAGGATTTCCAAGTTGACACTTGACATGTTTGGGCATGCTATGCATGCACCTTCCTTATAAGAAGTCTCACAACACCAGGTTAAAGTCCAACAGGTTTATTTGTAATCACAAGCTTTCGGAGCGCTGCTCCTTCATCAGGTGTGTGGAGAAGTAGGTTCACAAACACGGCAATATAGACAAAGACACAATCCACTCCAACTAAGTGATTTTTGGTTTTGTCTGACACCATTCTCTATAGTAAGAAGTCTCACAACACCAGGTTAAAGTCCAACAGGTTTATTTGGTAGCACAAAAGCTTGTGGCTTGTGGCTTGCGGAAGCTTGTGGCTTGTGCTACCAAATAAACCTATTGGACTTTAACCTGTTGTTGTGAGACTTCTTACTGTGCTTACCCCAATCCAACGCCGGCATCTCCACACCATTCTCTATGCCATTCTCTGCCTTTCTCTCCTGACGAAGGAGCAGCACTCTGAAAGCTCGTAGAGTCATAGATGTTTACAGCATGGAAACAGGCCCTTGAGCCCAACTTATCCATGCTGCCCTTTTTTGTTAAAACCCCTAAGCTAATCCCAATTGTCCGCATTTGGCCCATATCCCTCTATGCCCATCGTACCCATGTAACTATCTAAATGCTTTTTAAAAGACAAAATTGTACCCGCCTCTACTACTACCTCTGGCAGCTTGTTCCAGACATTCACCACCCTCTGTGTGAAAAAATTGCTCCTCTGGACACTTGTATCTCTCCCCTCTCACCTTAAACCTATGCCCACTAGTTTTAGACTCCCCTGCCTTTGGGAAAAGATATTGACTATCTAGCTGATCTGTGCCCCTCATTATTTTATAGAGCTCTATAAGATCACCCCTCAGCCTCCTACGCTGCAGAGAAAAAAGTCCCAGTCTATCCAGCCTCTCCTTATAACTCAATCCATCAAGTCCCGGTGGCCTCCTAGTAAATCTTTTCTGCACTCTTTCTAGTTTAATAATATCCTTTCTATAATAGGGTGACCAGAATGCACACAGTATTCCAAGTGTGGCCTTACCAATGTCTTGTACAACTTCAAGAAGACATTCCAACTCCTGTATTCAATGTTCTGACCGATGAAACCAAGCATGCCGAATGCCTTCTTCACCACTCTGTCCACCTGTGACTCCACTTTCAAGGAGCTGTGAACATGTACCCTTAGATCTCTTTGTTCTGTAACTCTCCCCAACGCCCTGCCATTAACTAAGTCCTGCCCTGGTTCAATCTACCAAAATGCATCACCTCGCATTTGTCTAAATTAAACTCCATCTGCCATTCATCAGCCCACTGGCCCAATTGATCAAGATCCCGCTGCAATTGGAGATAACTTTCTTCACTGTCCACTATGCCACCAATCTTAATGTCATCTGCAAACTTACTAACCATGCCTCCTATATTCTCATCCAAATCATTAATATAAATGACAAATAACAGTGATTCCAAATTAACCTGTTGAACTTTAACCTGGTGTTGTGAGACTTCTTACTGTGTCCACTCCTGTCCAACACCGCCATCTCCACATCATGCACCTTCCTTGACCATTGAATTCTGGGGTAAGGCTTGAACCTGGAGCTTCTGGCTCAGACGCTACCACCAAGTCACAAGACTTCACTCCATCTGAGGGAGAGGATTTAAGCTAAATTATTGAGGCTGTTTAGAGAGGAGCACAAACTCCAAAATTGGCCCAGATTTTGAAGCAGCAATGACTGAGAAACTGTCAGCATTCACTGTCACTACTCCTCTGGAAGCTGCAGCAGCTTTTGGAATCTACACACACATGTACCGTTACACAGGCCCATGCTTCAACAAACACTTCTCCATGGCTTGTGCCATTCATCTCCCTGTAAAAACCCTTGAAAAAGTTGCATCTTGTTGCGTGAGGTGTAGCTGGATTTTTAGCAGTGTACTGACTTTATAATTACTGCTGACAAACTTCTCTAGCACTTACTTATGGTTTGTCAAATTCCTTCATTATGAGGAAAGAATTAGATATATTCCTAAAACAATATTTTTTAAATTTTGATATTTTTGCTTCTACCTTAATCGCATTTGTCCTAATTGTTTATTAGTTATCTACTAATCATTCACAACTCCTCAGATAGTGAAGCAGTCCATTTCCAAATGCAGCAAGATCTGGACAATACCCAGGCTTAGGCTGACAAGCGACAAGTAACATTCATGCCACACAAATGCCAGGCAATGACCATCAGAGAGAATCTAACCATCGCCCCTTGACATTCAATGGCGTTACCATCGCTGAATCCCACACTATCAACATCCCTGGGTTTACCATTGGCCAGAAACTGAACTGGACTAGCCATATAAATGCTGTGGCTGTCAAAAGGTGCCAAATCTTGCGGTGAGTAACTCACCTCCTGACTCCTCAAAGCCTGTCCACCATCTACAAGGTTTAAGTCAGGAATATACTCAGTGGTTAGCACTGCTGCCTCACAGTGCCAGGGACCCGGGTTCAATTCCCAGCTTGGGTCACTGTCTGTGTGGAATTTGCACATTCTCCCTGTGTCTGCGTGGGTTTCCTCCGGGTTTTCCAGCTTCCTCCCACAGTAGAAAGATGTGCAGGTTAGGTGGATTGGCCATGCTAAATTGTCCCTTAATGTCAGGGGGACGAGCTAGGGTAAATGCATGGGGATAGGGCCTGGATGGGATTGTGGTCGGTGCATTCTCAATGGGCCGAATGGTCTCCCTCTGCACTGTACAATTCTATAATTCTATGATACTTCACTTGCCTGGGTGAGTATTGCTTCAACAACACTCAAGAAATGTGAAACTATGAGGGAATGCAGCGGTTCAAGAAGACAGCTCACCATCACCTTCTCAAGGGCAACTAGGGATGGCCAATAAATGCTGATCAAGCCAGTGAAGCCCACATTCCATAAATGAATTGTTAAAAATTGTACTTCAGAGTAAAGAATGGTCAGTACATTTGTTCCTGGTTTGCTGTCTGTGAGAATACGTCAATGTAACTGGTTGGTTACTCTGCCTAATGAAATCACTTGCTGGACAAGGGCAGCAGACACATTTTGATTTGATTTGATTTGATTTATTCTTGTCACATGTATTAGTATATAAGTGAAAAGTATTGTTTCTTTTGCACTACACAGAAAAAGCATACCTTTCATAGAGAAGGAAATGAGAGTGCAGAATGTAGTGTTACAGTCATAGCTAGGGTATAGAGAAAGATCAACTTAATATATTGTAGGTCCATTCAATAGTCTGATGACAGCAAGGATGACGCTGTTTAGTTGGTATGTGACCTCAGACTTTTGTATCTTTTTCCTGACAGGAGAAGGTGGAAGAGAGTGTGTCCGGGGTGCTGGGGTCCTTAATTATGCTGGTTGCTTTGCCGAGGCAGCGGGAAGTGTAGGCAGAGTCAATGGATGGGAGGCCAGTTTGTGTGATGGATTGGGCTTCATTCACGACCCTTTATAGTTCCTTGCGGTCTTGGGCAGAGCAGGAGCCATACCAAGCTGTGATATAACCAGAAAGAATGCTTTCTATGGTGTATCTATAAAAATTGGTGAGAGCCGTAACTGACATGCCAAATTTCCTTCGGAAACACCAACAGCTGCAAATTCCCCTCCAACGCACACCATCCTGACTTGGAATATATCGCCATTCCTTCACTGTCACTGGGTCAAATCTTGGAGCTTCCGAACAGCACTGTACGTGTACCTGCACCACATGACCTACAGCGGTTCAAGAGGAAGCTCAACACTGTCTTCTCAGAACAGAAAGGGATGGAAAATAAATCCTGGCTCAGCCCTGCGACACCCACGTCCTGTGAAAAAAGATACATTTTAAAAAGACACATGGAGATCCCTTTGACTTGGCGCCAAGTTCAAACTAATCATAGAATCCCTACAGTGCAGAAGGTGGCCATTTGGCTTATCAAGTCTGCCCTAACCCTCCAACAGAGTAAATGTGAGGTCATCCATTTTGGTAGGAATAAGAGCAAAATGGACTATTATTTAAATGGTAAAAAATTACAGCATGCTGCTGTGCAGAAAGACCTGGGTGTCCTTGTGCAGGAATCTCAAGGAGTTGGTTTGCAGGTGCAGCAGGTAATTAAGAAGGCAAATGGAATTTTGTCCTTTATTGCGAGAGGGATGGAATTTAAAAACAGCGAGGTTATGTTGCAGCTGTATAAGGTGCTGGTGAGGCCACACCTGGAGTGCTATGTACAGTTTTGGTCTCCTTACTTGAGAAAGGATATACTGGCACTGGAGGTGGTGCAGAGGAGATTCACTAGGTTGATTCCGGAGTTGAGAGGGTTGGCTTATGAAGAGAGACTGAGTAGACTGGGGCTATACTATTGGAATTCAGAAGAATGAGGGGAGATCTTATAGAAACGTATAAGGCTATGAAGGGAATAGATAAGATAGAAGCAGGGAAGTTGTTTCCACTGGCGGGTGAAACTAGAACTAGGGGGCATAGCCTCAAAATAAGGGGGAGCAAATTTAGGACAGAGTTGAGGAGGAACTTCTTCACACAAAAGGTTGTGAATCTGTGGAATTCCCTGTCCAGTGAAGCAGTTGAGGCTACCTCACTGAATGTTTTTAAGGCAAAGATAGACCCATCTTTGAACAGTAAAGGAATTAAGGGTTATGGTGAGCGGGCGGGTAAGTGGAACTGAGTCCACGAAAAGATCAGCCATGATCTTATTGAATGGCGGAGCAGGCTCGAGGGGCCAGATGGCCTACTCCTGCTCTTAGTTCTTACATTCTTATGTTCTTTTCGCAGGCCCAACACACCTCCGTAACCCCACGCATTTGCTCCGCTAATCCCCTAACCTAAGTATTTTGGAACACTAAGGGGCAATTTAGCCTGGCCAATCCACCTAACCTGCTCATCTTTGGACTGTGGGAAGAAACTGGAGCACCCGAAGAAAATCTCAGATCAGCCATGATCTTGTTGAATGGCGGGGCAGGCTCGAAGGGCCAGATGGCCTACTCCTGCTCCTATTTCTTATGTTCTTATGTAAACCCATGCAGACATGGGGAGAAAGTGCAAACTCCACACGGACAGTCACCCAAAGCTAGAATTGAACCCAGGTCCGTGGCGCTGTGAGGCAGCAGTGCAAACTATTGTGCCACCATTGCGAGAAATCCATGCCAAAGCGATTGCTAGTTCTTTGTGGGCAGCATTCTTAGAGATCAGTGGACGGCAGAGCAGCTTTGCCACTGATCATAAAACCGAGGACAACACATCTTATTGGATAGTAGTTACTTTGACTGAATTCCTTCTCGTGAAATTCAACAAACCATTTCAAATACAAGAGGTAGGAGCAGGAGTAGACCATTTGGCCCATTGAGCCTACTCTGCCATTCCATATAATCATCTTGGGCTTCAACTCCACATCCGTTCCCATTACCCAAATCCCTTGATTCCCAGAGAGACCAAAACTCTGCCTTTGCCAATCTTAAATATGTTCAATATGTCCAGTGGCACCGTGGTTAGCATTGCTGCCTCACAGCGCCAGGGACCCAGGTTAATTCCAGCCTTGGGTCACTGTATGTGTGGAGTCTGCATGTTCTCCCCCATGCCTGCATAGGTTTCCACCAGGTGCTCCGGTTTCCTCCCACAGTCCGAAAGACGTGCTGGTTAAGCACATTGGCCATGCTAAATTCTCCCTCAGTGTACCGAACAGGGGTTGGAGTATGCGGACTAGGGGATTTTCAGAGTAACTTCATTGCAGTGTTTATGTAAGCCTACTTGTGACACTAATAAATAAACAATAATGGTGCATCCACCATCTTCTGAACAAAGAATTCCAAAGTTTCACAATGCTTCATTTCAGTCCGAAATGTTCAAATCCCTACTCTGAGACTGTGCCCCCAAATTTTAGATTCTCCGGCAAACTCTCAGCAAGCATGAGATCAGTTATCGAGCTTTCAAGTTTCTGATTTGTGCTCTTCTGGAAATACAATCTGGAATTTAAAACTACAAAGTGGGCGTTAATAATCTGGAATGTAAGTTCAGTCGATGGAAAATGGCTGAATTAGTATTCATGAAATAACAAGAATGTTCATTGCCCTGAATGCCATTGCAGACTCATTATACAAAGGCTTCTTCGTGACGGCAACGGCATTTTGGAAGTTTCCATTATAAAAGGCATTCAATTTTAATAAAGTTTCATTGCAGGGCTGGAACCTCATGGAGAGCTCCAACAGAGAGCCTGTCAGATCATGAAGGAAGCCATGTAGAAATGTGTAATAGACTGAGAAAGTACCTATTCTGAGCTGGTGCTTGTGGCTCAACATGAAATTAATATAAAGGAATTGCGAAAAGGCAGATAGTGCAAATATGCATAGTCAAGAGATTTTTTACATCCAGGATTATGCCCCTAGCAAACACTTATTGAGAAGATCAGTTCAAACTAATCAGTATAAAGAGGTTGGAACAGAGCTTTCAAAGCCGCATGTGACATTAATTTTACACTGAAATTCATCATTGTCATTTTTTTGGCTCCAAGAGTAAATACTTTAATACTGACACATATTAAACAGGTTGTTCTTGATCCAGACCTATGTTGAATTTATGTAGCTTAGGTACACTGACTAGATCAATGCCATAATTGCCCTCAGCTTTACAAAGGTATAACTTTACCATGGTGCTGGGTTTGGATAGTTGCTAGGAACTCCTACTGGAAATGTGTGTATGTGCATCATGGGTTGAAAAAGGTTTGGTCCCTGTTATGGAACCCTCCTCTCCCCCCCCCCCCCCCCCCCCCCAACCCACACCTCACTGGCCCTCTACATTGCTGAATCGCTTCCTGATTCAGAAAGAATGTTCTCAATGGTGGGGGAGACCAGAACTAGGGGTCATAGTTTGAGGATGAGGGGCAAATCCTTTAGGACGGCATGGTGGCACAGTAGCTGGCAGTGCTGCCTCACAGCGCCAGGGACCCGGGTTCGATTCCCAACTGGGTCACTATCTGTGTGGAGTTTGCACATTCTCCCCATGTCTGCGTGGGGTTTCCTTCGGGTCTTCCGGTTTCCTCCTACAATCCAAAGATGTGCCGGTTGGGTGGATTGGCCATGCTAAATTGCCCCTCAGTGTCAGGGGGACTAGCTCGAGTAAATGCATGGGGTTATGGGGATAGGGCCTGGGTGGGATTGTGGTCAGTGCAGACTCGATTGGCCGAATGGGCCCCTTCTGCACTGGAGGATTCTATGATTCCATGACTAAGGTGAGGAGAAATTTCTCCACCCAGAGAGTGGTGAATCTGTGCATTTCACTACCACAGAAAGTAATTGAGGCCAAAATGTTGTGCAAGTTCTAGAAGAAATTAGATGCAGCTCTAGGGGCTAAAGAAGGGATTAAGGGACATAGGGGGAATGGGGTGATCAGGACATTGAATTTGATGATCAGGATTGTTCAAAATGAATGGCAGAGCAGGCTCGAAGCCTGAATAGCCTACTCCTGCTTCTAGTTTTATGTTTCTATGCTACACACTATCCAGATCAATATACAATGTGAAGAATGGGGATTCTTGGAATGAATTTTAATTTCATCTCTATCCCTGCATTGTAAACCAGCATAAGCAGGCACTTTCATGGGGAGGCGATGGCACAATGGCATTGTCACTGGACATCCAGAAGACCCAGGGTAATGCTCTGGGGACCAGTGTTTGCATCCCATCATGGCGGATGGTGAAACTTGAATTCAATAAAAATCTGGAGCTTAGTGTCTAATGATGACCACAAAATCATTGTCGTAAAAACCCATCTGGTTCACTAATGTCCGTTAGGGAAGGAAATCTGCCGTCCTTATCCGGTCTGGCCTACATGTGATTCCAGACCCACAGCACAGTGGTTGACTCTTAACTGCCTTCAGGGATGGGCAATAAGTGTTGGCCCAGCCAGCGACGCGCACATCCCATGAATGAATAGGATAAGGGCAGAAATCGACAGAGAACATTGAAGAAAGA
The DNA here is from genome assembly GCF_964213995.1 of Mustelus asterias. Classification (NCBI taxonomy): domain Eukaryota; kingdom Metazoa; phylum Chordata; class Chondrichthyes; order Carcharhiniformes; family Triakidae; genus Mustelus; species Mustelus asterias. The sequence continues at coordinate 124,958,462 of NC_135809.1, forward strand.
GGAAAAGTAATAATTTCAAATATCAATTTATTACGTACCCAATATTTTAACATTATGATTCAATTGCACAAGCAATTTCTGGGGATAAAAGCAAAATACTGCGGATGCTGGAATCTGAAACAAAAGCAAAAAATGCTGGAAAACCTTAGCAGGTCTGACAGCATCTGTGGGGAGAGAATAGAGCCAATGTTTCAAGTCTAGATGACCCTTCATCAGAGCTGACTGCTCTGACTCTGCTCTGACGAAGGGTCATCTGGACTCGAAACATTGGCTGTATTATCTCCCCACAGTTGCTGTTAGACCTGCTGAGAATTTCCAGCATTTTCTGTTTTAATTTCTGGGGAGTAATGGCCTCATACACTGTATGGATGTCTAAAGACAATGTAAGTGTGCTGATGTTATGCATCAAAGCTCCTTTACTGTATATGTGCAGTGTTGCTCACCAACCTTCAATTAGTGGTGAATTTGTAGAATTAGAAAGTGCTGAAATAATCAACATTGTTCCACACTGTGAGTTTGTAAGACTTTGCACCTGCATGATGTCAACTTAGAATTTTAACAGCTGCAATTATATTTCACAACTTTTTTGTGATATGAGCAGTTCAGGATGTCAAGGTGACAGCAACAAACTTTGATGTTTCACATCAGTTAAGTACGACGCTGCAGTAACTGAGATGTGGATTACAATTCAGAAATATGAAACTTGGCTCATTTGAACAACTGCCCAGGGTGCTATTTCTCAGCTACCGCAGTACGGTAGGTGAGGTTAGTCATGGGTGGCACGGCGGCACACTGGTTAGCACTACTGCCTCACAGCGCCAGAGACCCGGGTTCAATTCCCAGCTTGGGTCACTGTATGCGTGGAGTTTGCACGCTCTCCCTGTGTCTGCATGGGTTTCCTCCGGGCGCTCCAGTTTCCTCCCACAATCTGAAAGACGTGCTGGTTAGGTGTATTGTCCCGAACAGGTGCTGGAGTGTGGTGACGAGTGGAATTTCACAGTAGCTTCATTGCAATGTTAATGTAAGTCTTACTTGTGACTAATAAATATAAACTTTAAACTACTTTTGAGACAGTGAGATCCTCCAAGGGAGGAGCTTGAACAATACACAAATCTGAAAATTCTGGAAATTGGAAATAAATATCGAAAATACTTTATGACTCCATGTTACGAGGAACTTCTTAATTTTTTCATGGAATGTGGGGTGTCAGTGGCTGAACCAGCATTTATTGTTCATCCCTAATTGCCCTTTGGAAGGTGAGCTGCTTTCTTGAACCATTGCAGTCCATGTGGTGTAGGTGCACTCACAGTACTGTTAGGGAGGGAGTTCCTGGATTTTGACCCAGCGACAGTGAAGGAACGGTAATATATTTCCAAGTCAGGAAGGTCTGTGGCTTTTATGGGATGGCACGGTGGCACAGTGGTTAGCACTGCTGCCTCACAGCGTCAGGGACCCAGGTTTGACTCCCGGGTTGGGTCACTGTCTTTACAGTGTCTGCATGTTCTCCCTGTGTCTGCGTGGGTTTCCTTCGGGTGCTCGGTTTCCTCCCACAGCCCGAAAGATGTACTGGTTAGGTGCATTGGCCATGCTAAATTCTCCCTCAGTGTACCCGAATAGGCGCCAGAGTGTGGCGACTAGGGGTTTTTCACAGTAACGTCATTGCAGTGTTAATGTAAGCCTACTTGTGACTAATAAATAAACTTTACTTTTACTTTTTGCAGGGAACTTGCAAGTGGTGGTGTTTTCATGTGTCTGCTGCCCTTGTCTTTCTAGATGGTAGTAGTCCTAGGTTTGAAAGCTGCTGTCTAAGAAGACTTGATGAGTGCTTACAATGCATCTTGTAGATGATACACACTGCTGTCACTGTGCGTCAGTGGTGGAGTGAATGAATGTTTGTGAATAGAGTACTAATCAAGCTCGCAGCTTTGTCCCTGATGGTGTCAAATTCTTGAATATCGTTGGGAGCTGCACTCATCCGGGCAAGTGGGGAGTATTCCATCACACTCCTGACCTGTGCTTTGTCGCTGGTGGACAGGTTCTGGGAGTCAGGAGGTGAGTTACTTGCCATAGCTTTCACATGGCTAGTCCAGTTCAGTTTCTGGCCAATAGTAACACCCAGGATGTTGATAGTGGGGGATTCAGCGATGATAAAGTCTTTGAATGTCAAGGGGTGATGCTTTGATTCACTCTTGTTGGAGATGGTCATTGCCTGGCACTTGTGTGGTGCAAATATCACTTGCCACTTGTCAGCCCAAACCTGGATGTTGTCCAGGTCTTGCTGAATTTGAACATGGAATGCTTCAGAGCATTAGGAAATAAGTACAGATTTGTTGTGACCATTACGAGATTCATTTAAAAACTAAATGAAAAATAAGTATTCGCATTCCAACCATTATTCATGTAAATTGAGTCTGTGTCTTTATATGCCGTGTTTGTGAACAGAATTCCCACTCACCTGAAGAAGGGGCTTGGAGCTCCGAAAGCTTGTGTGGCTTTTGCTACCAAATAAACCTGTTGGACTTTAACCTGGTGTTGTTAAACTTCTTACTGTGTTTACCCCAGTCCAATGTCGGCATCTCCACATCATGCTGATCAAGAATCACCCACCTCCGCTTTAAAAATATTCTCTGCTTCCACCACTCATTGAGGAAGAGAGTTCCAAAGACTCACGACCTCTGAAGAAAAATAAATGCTCCTCATCTCTGTCTTAAATGGACAACCTTTTATTTTAAACAGTGATCCCAGTTCTAGATTCTGCCACATGAGGCAACATCCTTTCCACATCCACCCTATCAAGATCCATCAGGATCTTATCGGGCAAATTTTACTGCCCCGTCCACCAGCGGAATTGGAGTGGGTGAGGGATGGACCATGGAAAGGTCTGTTGACCGTGACAGGATTTTTCAGTTTCGGGACAAGCGAGGCCAAAAAATCCCGCCCTATATGTGTCAGTTAAATCGCCTTTTATCATTTTGAACTCCAAGCCTAGCCTATCCAGCTGTCCCTCATAAGACTACCCTTCCATTCCAGGTATTTGTCTAGTAACCTTCCCTAAATGGCTTCCCACACATTTCCATCCTTCCTTTAATAAGGAGGCCAATACTGTACATAGTATTCCAGATGTGGTTACATCAGCCTGTGTAACTGAAGCCTAACCACCCACTTTTGTACTCTTACCCTTGCAATAAACAATAACATTCTATTAGCTTTCCTTAACACTTGCTGTACTAAGACTAACATTTTTCAGTTTATGCACCAGGACACCCAGATCACTCTACATTTCAGAGCTCTGCAATCTCTCACTATTTAAATAATAAACTTCTTTATTATTGTCCCTGCCAAAATGGACAAGTTTACATTTTTTATGGGTGGGATTTTACAGCCTCGCTCATCCCAAAACCATAAAATCCCACCCGAGGTCAACGGACCTTCCCATTGTCCATCCCTCGCCCGCTCCCATTCCCGTGGTGGGCGGGGCAGTAAAATTCCAGCCTATATTCCAATTGTCAGGTCTTTGCCCACTCACTTAGCCTTTCTATATCCCTATCTAAAGCCTCCCTATGCCCACTTCACAACTTACTTTCCTATCTATCTTTATGTCATCAGCAAATTTAGCCACCACATCTTCAGTCCCTTCATCCAAGTCATTTATATAAAGTGTAAAACGTTGAGACCCCAGCACTGATCCCTATGGCACACCACTCGTTACATCAGAAAATTACCCATTTATGCCTACTCTGTTTCCTGTTAGCTAGTCAATCATCTATGTAATGGTTCAGGTCAGAAACTCCAAAGTTTTATAGAGCCTGACTGGATTATAGGTTTTCTACCTTGAATTTGGCTAGGATAAGCATGATGTGTTTCACTTCAGGTATGATTCAAATAACCCACAAGGGAGCTTTCAGCAAACAACGTTATTTAAGAATGTAGTTAACATGTATGAAAAGAAAATTAGCATTAACTTTTATCAATTACAAAAAACAAAACAACCAAGATAATGTATAATCCTTAACAAATGTATCTAAGATGCTCCAATCAAACCACTTCCATAAACAAAACCCTTTGAATGATCCTATGATCTATGAATTTAACACAGCAAAGTCTAATGCTCACGTGATACTGGAATTGAGTCCTTTGGTTGGAGAATTGAAAACTCTCAGTCTTGTAAGTTCTAATGGTTCTCTTGACACACCCAAAACAGTTTAAAGTTAGAACAGCTTCCCAGAACCTCAGGTAGACTCTGGTCAAGCCACCAACAGCAGATTCTGCCCTTTAGAATGGCAAGACCTTGTTTACAGATAACCAGCAGAATTTCCAAATAAAAAGAGAGAGAAACACTTCTTTTCAGCTTGCTGTCCCTTCTAAAACTAAAACGCAAACTGCAGCCAAACCACTGTACTCTTTGATTTGCCACACCTTTCCAAATTTGATGCCTTGTTACTAATATTTAACTTAAAATCCTCTCTACTTCCCTGGTTATGCAACTCACTAGGACACTGGTTCCAGCACAATTCATGTACCAGCCAATCTAATGGTATAGCCCCCACTTTCTGCAGGACTGGTGCCAGTGCCCACAAACAGGAACCCAACTCTACCACACCAGTCTTTGAGCCACGCATCTATTTCTCTCATTTTATTCATCCAAGCCAACTTGCATGTGGCTTAGATTATCTCCTTTGAGGTTCTGCTTCTTAATTTGGTGCCTCGCTCCTTAGATTAACAAAGCAGAAACTTTTTCCTTGTCCTGCTTACGCCATGGTAACTACATGGACACCAACAACTGGGTCTTCCTCCTCTCACTCCAAGTTCCTCTTCAGCCTTGAGCCGATGTCCTGAACTCTGGCATTGGTAAGCAACATTGAACAAACAAAGAACAAAGAACAGTACAGCACAGGAAACAGGCCCTTCGGCCCTCCAAGCCTGTGCCGCTCCTTGGTCCAACTAGACCAATTGTTTGTATCCCTCCATTCCCAGGCTGCTCATGTGACTATCCAGGTAAGTCTTAAACGATGTCAGCGTGCCTGCCTCCACCACCCTACTTGGCAGCGCATTCCAGGCCCCCACCACCCTCTGTGTAAAAAACGTCCCTCTGGTGTCTGAGTTATACTTCGCCCCTCTCAACTTGAGCCCGTGACCCCTCGTGATCGTCACCTCCGACCTGGGAAAAAGCTTCCCACTGTTCACCCTATCTATACCCTTCATAATCTTGTATACCTCTATTAGATCTCCCCTCATTCTCCGTCTTTCCAAGGAGAACAACCCCAGTCTACCCAATCTCTCCTCATAGCTAAGACCCTCCATACCAGGCAACATCCTGGTAAACCTTCTCTGCACTCTCTCCAATGCCTCCACGTCCTTCTGGTAGTGCGGCGACCAGAACTGGACGCAGTACTCCAAATGTGGCCTAACCAGCGTTCTATACAGCTGCATCATCAGACTCCAGCTTTTATACTCTATACCCCGTCCTATTAAGGCAAGCATACCATATGCCTTCTTCACCACCTTCTCCACCTGTGTTGCCACCTTCAAGGATTTGTGGACTTGCACACCTAGGTCCCTCTGTGTTTCTATACTCCTGATGACACTGCCATTTATTGTATAACTCCTCCCTACATTATTTCTTCCAAAATGCATCACTTCGCATTTATCCGGATTAAATTCCATCTGCCACCTCTCCGCCCAATTTTCCAGCCTATCTATATCCTGCTGTATTGCCCGACAATGCTCTTCGCTATCCGCAATTCCAGCCATCTTCGTGTCATCCGCAAACTTGCTGATAACACCAGTTACACCTTCTTGCTGTCTGGACTCTTTCTCTTCTCTGCAGAGAACAGTGTCAAATCGTCTCACTATACCGACTGCTTCCATGACAATTCTCTTTGCACCCCCCACATGAATGGTTTTCTGTACCACAGTACCATAGCCTGTCCAGCCTGGAGCCCTCACTCTCATCCAAATGAGCTGAAATAACCTCAGCCCTGTTGGACAATTACAAAGGCTGAGGTTCCTGCACTCCTGGCCTCTGTGTCCCCTTACCTACCTCGCTCACAGTCACACCCTCCTGTCCCTGACCACTGACCAAATCAAAAGATCCTATGCTTGGAGGTGTGACCACCACCTAGTGCCAAGTGTCCAGGTAACTTATGCCCTGGTGCATCACAATGTCTGCAGCTCAACCTCCAACTCAATGCCACAAACCAAAACTCCTCAAGCAGCAAACATTCACTGCAGATGTGTTTGCCCTGGATCACACTGGCATCTGGGAGATCCCACATACTGCAGCCAAGATACATCACATGTCTTGCATGTTTTAATGTGTTTTAATTTACTGCTTAATGATTTTATTCTTGTATTATTTATTTTCCTTTTTTATATACTCACCAAACAGCAAGCTCCTTCCTCCATGGTAGGGTAAGAAACAATTCATACTGGGTGAAAATATTTGAATAAACAAAGAAGTGCCCCATTCCCCTCCACACTCAACTCCCAACTCCCTCACTCACTCAACTCCCAACTTCCTCACTCACCCAACTCCCTCACTGATAAGAACATAAGAACATAAGAAATAGGAGCAGGAGTAGGCCATCTAGCCCCTCGAGCCTGCCCCGCCATTCAATAAGATCATGGCTGATCTGACGTGGATCAGTACCACTTACCCGCCTGATCCCCATAACCCTTAATTCCCTTACCGATCAGGAATCCATCCATCCGCGCTTTAAACATATTCAGCGAGGTAGCCTCCACCACCTCAGTGGGCAGAGAATTCCAGAGATTCACCACCCTCTGGGAGAAGAAGTTCCTCCTCAACTCTGTCTTAAACCGACCCCCCTTTATTTTGAGGCTGTGTCCTCTAGTTTTAACTTCCTTACTAAGTGGAAAGAATCTCTCCGCCTCCACCCTATCCAGCCCCCGCATTATCTTATAAGTCTCCATAAGATCCCCCCTCATTCTTCTAAACTCCAACGAGTACAAACCCAATCTCCTCAGCCTCTCCTCATAATCCAAACCCCTCATCTCCGGTATCAACCTGGTGAACCTTCTCTGCACTCCCTCCAATGCCAATATATCCTTCCTCATATAAGGGGACCAATACTGCACACAGTATTCCAGCTGCGGCCTCACCAATGCCCTGTACATGTGCATCAAGACATCCCTGCTTTTATATTCTAACCCCCTCGCAATATAGGCCAACATCCCATTTGCCTGATCCAACTCTCTCACTCACCAAACTCCCTCACTCACTCAACTCCCTCAGTCACTCAACTCCCTCAATCACCCAACTCTCTCACTCACCCAACTCCCTCACTCACCCAACTCCCTCACTCACCAAACTCCCTCACTCACCCAACTCCCTCACTCACTCAACTCCCTCACTCACCCAACTCCCTCACTCACCAAACTCCCTCACTCACCCAACTCCCTCACTCACTCAAATCCCAACTTCCTCACTGACCCACTCCCTCACTGACCCAACTCCCAACTTCCTCACTCACTCAACTCCTTCACTCACTCAACTCCCTCGCTCACCCAACTCTCTCACTCACCCAACTTCCTCACTCACTCAACTCCCTCACTCACCCAACTCCCTCACTCACCAACTCTCTCACTCGCCCAACTCCCTCACTCACCAAACTCCCTCACTCACCTAACTCCCTCACTCACTCAAATCCCAACTTCCTCACTGACCCACTCCTTCACTGACCCAACTCCCAACTTCCTCACTCACTCAACTCCTTCACTCACTCAACTCCCTCGCTCACCCAACTCTCTCACTCGCCCAACTCCCTCACTCACCAAACTCCCTCACTCACCCAACTTCCTCACTCACTCAAATCCCAACTTCCTCACTGACCCACTCCCTCACTGACCCAACTCCCAACTTCCTCACTCACTCAACTCCTTCACTCACTCAACTCCCTCGCTCACCCAACTCTCTCACTCACCCAACTTTCTCACTCACTCAACTCCCTCACTCACCCAACTCCCTCACTCACCCAACTCTCTCACTTGCCCAACTCCCTCACTCACCAAACTCCCTCACTCACCCAACTCCCTCATTCACCCAACTCCCTCACTCACCCAACTCCCTCACTCACCCAACTCCCAGCTCCCTCACTCACCTAACTTCCTCACTCACCCAACTCCCTCACTCACCCAACCCCCTCAGTCACCCAACTCCCTCACTCACCCAACTCACTCATTCACCCCAACTCACTCATTCACCCCAACTCCCTCACTCACCCAACTTCCTCACACACCGAACTCTCTCACACACCCAACTCCCAACTCCCTCACTCACCCAACTCCCAACTCTCTCACACACTGAACTCTCTCACACACCCAACACCTTGACTCTGCAACTCACTCGCGCACCCAACTCCCAGCACTTTGTTCGAAGTTGCACTCAGTCCTCAAAGTTGCACAGAGAGGCTTGTATTAATATGCACCAAAAGTAAGGAGTTAGCTTAGCCCCAGGTACATAAACACCAGTTTAACTTAGCTTCCTTAATTAACTAATTTCAGCTGCTTTCCAGTGGAGACTTATGCCTGAAAGCTGAAGGTATGTGGAGGCAGCAAGAGGCGGGTATGAGACTGGCAGCATTGTTAGGTGTACGAAGATGATGTGGAGTATCTGGATGTTGGGCATTGCTCCAAAGTGCCAGGGGTATTGCTGGGTGAGTAATGAGGATGTGCTGAGAGGTTGGTAGTCCAATGGGTAGGAGTTATCATGTGAAGATGCATCCACTGATCTTGACTGCCCACCAGTGGTCATTTGATCTCTTGTGGTACTGATGCCAGGCCCTTGGGCTTAGACTCGGAGCATCGATCTCGCTGACCACCTTCACCTACTTCATTCAGAGGGTGAATCTCGAGGATCACCACTAGCAACACCCCCCCTCCCCCCACACCCCACCCTACTCCCCATGGGACTAAGACATCTCTCCTCCTGCCCATCTCCATCACTAATGATTCCAGCGTTCAATCCTTCACTTTGCAATCCCATCTCTGCTCTGATATGCACTTGTATGATGTTCCAAATTGCAGCAATATTCTTCAGTGCAGCTTCCCTTTAAGAGGGACAGCCTGCCTTTAAGAATGGGGTGGCTGGCTGCACCACGTGAGTTCCAAACAGCGCTGCCTGGCCCCTGTTGCTGAGCGCAGAGGACTCGGGCAGCGTATTGGAGAGGAAGGCACCCCGGAACGTCTCAGGGCAGCATTCCATCACTCTGATGAGGTGGGTATGCCAGAATTGTGTTGCCTACCGCGATCTGAAGGGGCACGGGGCAGGTCGCGAATTGCTGCCACTCCTGCGTCTGAAACAGGAGACTCGCCAATTTCTAATCCTTAATACCTTCCGTTAAAGTGGTGTATTTTATTTAAATTATAGTCGCTGACAGTTGCTTTCTGCGGTGGCACAGCGGATAGGAAATATTTATTGTTTTGAATTTATACTTGTCAGGATTTTCACCAACTTGAATGAAGTACACTTGCAGCTCATGTTGTGAATAATAGCCCTGGTTTGCATTGCTGTCCTTTTGCGTTTTCGCTTATATAATAACACTTCAGCAGCAAAATGTGTGGATAAAATGGGTGCAATTAAATACGAATTTTAGGAAATTGAAACGGTGTTTTAAGCAGCTACACAGAAAACACTGCAATGTGCCACTTGGAGAGCAGCTGCAAGTTCAAAGTGGAATGGTGAACAACACTGAACAATGGAATTGGCTTTTACCCTTGTAACTGATTGGTCATGAAAGGTGATTTTGCAGAGGTTAGGAGGTGAAAACAATGATTGTATCCGATGATCCTGCAAAGAAAGCTCTAAGCATTCAACCTTCAAATTCAGCTTTTGCGTATTTTGAATCTGTACATTCACCACAGAGAAAATTACAGTATTCTGGGGGGGTTTTGTTTTATTAACACTTAATACTTTGAATTGAAGTGTATTCGGGTTATACATTACTTCTGTGATTTTCACGATGTGTTTTATTCATTGAAAAACTCAAAAGGTTGAAGATGTCAGCCATGCATCAGTGATCGGACTGCAAATATTTGCAATCTGTATAGAGCTCTGACTTCTCACGGTTGGCCATACATCACTGTTTGTATTTGTATTGGAAAAAGGTATATAAAATTTACAAGAATGAGCAGGTGTCAGGTTGTCTTTATGGTTGGTGTCAGCTATTTTGTTGGTTTCAATTCAACTTATGGACTCCATCCTTCACTTCATGCAGTGTTGTATTTGATATCATACCTCACTGGTACTCTACCTTAATCATTGTGGCTCCTAGGACAAAGCAGATACCGTCAATTGGCAGGCAGGAGTGTTTGACGTACAGAATCTGAATTTTGTTTCAACCCAGGAATGGCGTCAAAGACTTATCACTATATGGAAGGGTGAAAACATAGAACAAGGAATCAGTTATACCTGGGAGGAGGAAGGAAAGAAATTTTGAAGTTTAGTCACTGTTATAAACACAGCCAGAAAGCTCCCAAAAAAAAGCATCTTGATCATAGAATCTACAATACAGAAGGAGGCCACTTGGCCCATCAAGTCTGCTCCGACAACAATCCCACCCAGGTCCTAGTCCCATAACCTCACATATTTTACCTTCTAATTCCCCTGACACTAGGGTTAACTTATCATGGCCAATCCACCTAACCCGCACATCTTTGGACTGTGGGAGGGAACCGGAGCACCCGCAGGGAACCCACGCAGACACGGGGAGAATGTGCAAACTCCACACAGAGAATGACTCGAGGCCGGAATTGAACCCAGGCCCCTGGCGCTGTGAGGCAGCAGTGCTAACCACCGTGCCATCGTGCTGCTCTTGATAATCACCAGATAATCTGTTTAGTGACACAGGAAAGGACACTGAGAGTACTCCATTGCCCCTCTTCTTAATCATGCCCCTGGGCTTTTTTCCATATAATTGAATGGACAGATAGTTTAACCTCTCACCCGAAAGACCACACCTCTGACAGCAAAGAAGTCAATCAGTGCTGAGTGGAAGATTTTGTGCTCAAAGGGGCGATTCGCCCATTCCGACCCACTAATTTTCTGGCGGGTCGAGCCGAGAGATTTGTGCCTGTGCCGTTTTGTGGGATTTGCGCATACGTTTCTGACGCACGCGAATCGCCCAGCAATGGAAATCCAGCGCAGTCGGGACACCGGTGGGAAGACCAGATTAAATTATTGTAATCTATTTTTAATGTGATTTAAATGTAATTATTGGGCCCAGGACTGAATTCCCCAGGCCCGATAGCATCTCCCACCCCGCCAGTACAATTTCACTCCGGCAGGGTTTAAAGTAGCTCCCCACTTTCGGGGAACTTGTGGGAGATTCCGCTGGAGTGAAAAGGGGCAATTGGGGCCCCCTAGGGGGTCCAGGCGACAGGGGGTTAGTGCCCCCTGGGCATCGGCACCCTGGCAGTGGCAGACTGTGCTCCTGGCACTGCCCAAGGGACAAAGTGCTCATGCCCTGGGGACACCTTGGCACTGCCCACTGGGTATGGGGCAGTGTCAAGGGGCAGGGCCAAGGGGGCAGGGCCTCGGGGCAGTGACAAGGTGGTGGAGCCTAGGGGGCGATCGGTGGGGGTGAGGGGTCCTGCTGCCACTCTGCAGACAGGATCATTCAGGACTGGAGGGAGGCCAATGATCGGGGCGGGCTTGGGGGGTGGTCTGCCTGGGGTGTCTGCCTCCCTTGGGGGGGCTGCTGGATTGGGGGTTCTGGCTCCTGGGAGGGATCGGCTTCCCGTGGGGGGGGAGGGAACTCTGCCAGGGTGGGTGGTGGGTGGGGGTGGGATCGGCACTGCTTGGAGGGGGGGGCGCTGGAGATCGGGGTGCTCCGGGATGGGAGGGGGGGGGGTCGAAGCTGGCCCAGGAATGGTCATGGGGGCCGTGATTGGGCTGAGGGTGGGGGTGGAGAGGCAGCACTGCGGGGGTCCCATGCTGGCCAGCGATCGAGCTGGACAACAAACGGGAGGCTAACAGTTCGGGACACTGCGCATGCACAGAGGCCCGGAACTGTCAGACTCTGGCATGAATAGTACCACCCCCCCGCCCCCCCCCCCCCCCGCCCCCGAGCTTTTAATGATATTCATGATTGTGACCTCTGCATTGCACAAGAGTGTGGGAGATTCGAGTCTGAACTCCCACTGGAAAAACAATCGTGCTTTACATCATTTTTCCTGCGAATTCAGCACTGAGAACTTTTTTGGGAGAATCGTGCCCCAAGCCTTGAGAGTGGGTCTTGAACCCACAGCCTCCACTCAGAGGCCAGAATGCTCATAACTAAGCCACAGCTAAAGAGGAATAATTTAATGTATCAAACAATCATGCCACTTATTGGAATAAAGTGGAGGACTGTCGAAGGGAGCAAACAATGATGATGCCTGTAACAATTGGTAAATTAATGTGTAACGCTGCTGCATTTTGTCGATGCTGAATAAAAAATGTTTGAGGTTGTCTTCTTCTGCCCCTATGTACTTGTCATTATACACTTGACCACACTTAACATACCTTGTGAACTTTAAAATAACTGGAAATGGCTACCTAATGCCATAGGGAGAGACCAGGGACAGTTTCAAAAAACGCAATGAGGATTCAAGCAATGGAGGAAATCAGCAAAGCACCTCGATTGAAAAATAAGAGAGAAAAAGGACAGGGAACAAAGAAAATGGGAAAAGATTATAAGAGAGGTGGCAATAATAAATGTCAGAATCACAACCTTTGACCTTTGCATCATGGGGTAACTTTCCTGGAGAGGGATAAACATTTTGCCCTTCCCTCGAGTACAAACTTATGGACCATGTTTGAGGGGAACTGGAAAACTTTTCTGACATTGAGATACCCGAGGAGGAATTGATGAACATAATTAAGAAGTAAGGACCTTTTCATTGAATCACAGAATCCCCACAGTGCAGAAGGAGGCCATTCGGCCCCATTGTATTTGCACCAACCGCAGTCCCACCCAGGCCCTATCCCCGTAACCCCACATATTTACCCTGCTAGTCCCCTGAAACTAGGGTCAACGTAGCATGGCCAATCAACCTAACCTGCACATCTTTTGGACTGTGGGAGGAAACCCACAGGGAGAATGTGCAAACTCCACACAGGCAGTCATCTAAGGCTGGAATTGAACCCAAGTCCCTGGCGCTGTGAGGCAGCAGTGCTAACCACTGTGCCGCTCCAATCAGAATGGAACGATCAGGAATCATAGTCATTTAAAGCACAAAAGGAAGTCATTCAGCCCCCAAGCCTTTGCTGGCTCTCTGTGGAATAGTCAGTCAGTCCCATTCACTCACATTATTAATATACCATGGGCAGTACGGTGACACAGTGGTTAGCACTGCTGCCTCATAGCGCCAGAGACCCGGGTACGATTCTCGGCTTGGGTCACTGTCTGTGCGGAGTCTACACGTTTCCCCCCTGTCTGCGTGGGTTTCCTCCGGGTCCTCTGGTTTCCTCCCACAGTCTGAGAGGCGCGCTTGTTAGGTTCATTGCCCATGCTAAATTCTCCCTCAGTGTACCCAAACAGGAGCCGGAGTGTGGTGACTAAGGGATTTTCACAGTAGCTTCATTGCAGTGTTAATGTAAGCCTACTTGTGACAATAATAAAACTTTTAAACTATAACCCTGCAAATTGATTTCTTTCAACTACCCATCCAATTTGCCTTGAAATCATTCATCATCTCTGTTTCCACCCTCATGGGCAGAAAGTTCCAGGTTATTACCAATTGTTGCATAACAGTGTCTTTGCTCACATTCTTCCTGTATCTCTTGCACCATCAGCTAATGCGACATGTGTTTCGTTATCTACCTTATCCAAACTTGACATAATCTTGCACACCTCTATCAAATCTCTCCTTGTTCTCCTTTGCTTCAACAAGAACAACCCTGGCTTCTCCAAACCAACCTTGCAGCTAAAATCCCCAATTCATGGAACCACTCTGGTAAGTCTCTGCTGCATCCTCTCAAGCGCATTCACTTGGTTCTTGAAGTGTGCTGACTAGAACTGGACACAATACTCCACTTGTGATCTAACCAGAATTTTATAAAGGTTTAGTATGATTGAAGAAATTGACGATTTGGAAAACCTGCTGAAGCAATGATCCCAGTCTATCTAGGTTTATTTGTGATGTTGATTTTTAAACTGTTCAATAGCATTGGCACACTGCCAACACCCAATGTTTACCAGTGAATGGAGTTTAAAGCTGAATAGTTTATCTCAGTCTGATGGTTGTTGAAATATCATTAAAGGAGCAACGAGATGCCTGGGAGGGAAGAAGTGAGTGTATTGTAGCCAAATTTACAGACAACACAAAAATAGCTGGAAAGGCATCGTCACTTCTCAATATCTCACTTCAACTTCACGTCTCTTTCACCTTCTCAATCCAAAGATGCGTGGATTAGGAGGATTTGCCATGTTAAATTGCCCCTTAGTGTCATGGGAACTAGCTAGGGTAAATGCATAGGGTTATGGGGATAGGGCCTGGGTGGGATCGTGATCGGTGCAGACTTGATGGGCCGAATAGCCTCCTTCTGCACTGTAGGATTCTATGATTCTATGATTCCTTTAAGACCCTCATTCTGAATTTAATTATTTGGCCAAACTTTTAAATCAGCTGGCCTTTAATTTTCCTTGGAGTCAATTTTTGTCTTACTGCATTCATGTGAAGTGCCTTGGAACCTTTACCTATCTTAAAGGTGTAATATGAATGCAAGTTGTTAAGAACTATAAGCAATATAAGCACTTCAAAAGCTGGTAAAATCTAAATAAAATGATGAGCGCATAATGTGTTGAAAATGACAATTTCATATCATTTAGCTATATTATATTGCTAAGATTTCTGTTTAATACCACAAATGTTAATGTAAATTTTAATGGCAAACTGAGCAGGTGGTGTTGGCTCCTCTTGAATGATAATTCCTTGTTGCAGTTTGATAAAACTGAACGGCTTGCTACACCACTCCAGAGGGGAATTAATAGTCAACCAAATTATTGTGGGTCAGGAATAACAAACAGATTGGTTTGAGTAAAGACAGCAGGTTTCCTTCCCTTAAGGACATGAGTGAATGAGTTTGGCAGTCTCAGATTCGTGGCCTTGCACCTTGGACATTCCGGGCAGGATTCTCTGGTCGTGCTCACCTGAAAACCGGAGATTCCCACCCGATTTCAATGGACCTTTACATGGTCCAGCACCCCCCCCCCCCCCCCCCCCCACAACCACTAGAATTCCAGTGACGGGCGGGATGGGAGAATTCCAGCCACTTTCTTCCACTTCCTTCCATTGGGATAAAGTCTCAGAACATATACCAACCGACTCAAGTACAGCTTCTTCCTTGCTGCCATCAGACTTTTGAATGGACCTATCGTATATTAAGCTGATCTTTCTCTTCACCCTATCTGTAACTGCAATGCTATTCTGCACCCCCTCCTTTCCTTCTCCCCTATGTACTCTATGAACAATATGTTTTGTCTGTGTAACACACAAGAAACAATAGTTTTCACTCTATCCAAAACATGTGACAATAATAAATCAAATCAAATCAAATCTTTTACTGCATTTGTTCCTCAAACAAAACCATTCAAATTGTATTCTTTGGCCATTTACCTATGTGCAAATTAGTTGCTACATTGCCTACATTACAGACATGACTATATTTCAAAAAATATTTAACTGGCTGTACGGCCACTTTGGGACTTTGGAGGATATGAAACATGCTAAATAAATTCAGGTTTTCGTTTTTTCTTTCCTTGATGAATATATGCAATCAGGTTACATTGGCCTGTCTGAAATAACTAATATCTTATTAGGTGGTGAACTTTAATCAAAGAATAAAGAGGTAATTAACTTTTAGAAAGATAAAAGTTCTTCAATGATGTATAGCCATGAGAAAATTCCATCCCTGTGACTTAAATGTCACTGGTTTTAATGCAAATTACTCAACAGCGCATTATATGCACATCATTTTTAAAAGATTTGAATATATATGAAGTTAAACCATAGTCAATAGTATAATCATTGAACATCAAGCCATATGAGGAGATATGGGACAGATGACCAAAGCTTGGTTGAAGGACTTAAGGAGCGTCTTAAAGGAGAAGACAGATAGAGGGACAGAGAAGCAATCGGTAAAAATGTAAAAGGGATCAATTTCAGACTGTATACTCTTCGTAGCTGAAGGCACACCACCAATATTGAAGTGGTTGAAGACAGGGTCACACATGAGACCAGAACCAAAGTGCACAGAGATCTCAGAGGGTGGCACAGTGATGAGCACAGTTTACAGCACCAGGGATCTGGGTTCAATTCCGGCCTCGGGTCACTGTCTGTGTGGAATTTGTACATTCTCCCCATGTCTGTATGTTTCCTCCATGTGCTCCAGTTTCTTCCCACAGTCCAAAGCTGTGCGGGTTAGGTTGATTGGCCATGCTAAATTGACCCTAGTGTCAGAGGGATTAGCAGCGTAAATATGAGGGGTTAGGGGATTATGGCCTGGGTGGGATTGTGGTCGGTGCAGACTCAATGGGCTGAATGGCCTCCTTCTGCACTGTGGGGATTCTATGATTCTATTGTAGTGGGGCTGGAGGAGGTTTCCAGAGGTAGGAATAGACAATTAGTTCCAGGAAAAGTTTATAATGACATGTCTAGTTTAGATAGTTTTTGGAGCAGGTGGCCATACCGTCCATGCCCAGTGCAGATTTGGCTAAACACAGTCCACTGTTTTCAAGGGAAGCGTCAAAGCGTCTGTTGTTAGGTCAGTGATGAGATATTGATTCTTTATGCTGCACACATCCTACAATCCCATTCATGTGGATTCTGGGTTGATCCCAGCTTCCTGAATATGAACTGCTAATTCTCAGAATGACTGGCATGATCTTAGGTTTTTAAATGCTTCTTTAAGGGTTCTTCAAGTTTTCCTGGATAAGAAGGCCCATGTTGCTCCTGGCTTTTTTCCACTTTACGAGAACAGATGGTGTGGTAGAGAATGGCATAGAGGATGGTGTCGGACAGAACCAAGATTCACTCAGTTGGAATGGATTTAAATGTGCCTGATTCCATTCTCGAGGTAGCATCTAGCATGATCTTTGTGTAGTGGCTGCGGGACCATGAAGCACAACAATCTTCTGCATTAATGTAGATTAATCCCACTTTTTCAATGAAAAGTGTCCTGGCTGTGCTGCCCCATAACATTCCAGACGTTTGTCTGGACCAGGTTCACCCTGGTTTTTACTTGTTGCTACCAAATGGTGTTTGCTACCAAATAAACCTGTTGGACTTTAACCTGGTGTTGTGAGACTTCTTACTGTGCTTACCCCAGTCCAACGCCGGCATCTCCACATCTTTTACTTGTTGGCCAGTGATGATGAGCTGAGGCCAATGTGCACGGGTTCTATCCAGGGTGACACCCAGGTACTTTGGGTAGAGGTCAGTCTTGCGTATGTCACCATTCACAGTTGATGACAGCCTACATGTGATCTCCATGTGTTTGCTCGTTCATCAGGAAATTGACAGCTAATGTCGTCAAGACCATCAGTGAATGCCTGAAAACAGCTGCCCGGTCTGAACATTATGAAAGCATCGGGAATACAGGAATCTGGCTAAAAATGTTCACAGACAAATGGTGATTTATTCCAACAGAAAAGTATTATGCTGGTTGAATAGTAAGCCTCAATTTGACAAGTACATTTGGAAGCAGCAAAAACTTGATTATTTTAGAATTATCAATCATGTTTTTACATACCTGATGGTATCAAGTTGTAACTGTACTTCTAATAGTGTGGTAGAATCATGTTGGATCACTCATCTTTGTGATGGTCATTCCCTTTCTGACAGCACTGTGGGTGTCCCTACAACCACATAGACTACAACAGTTCAAGAAGGCAGCACATCACCACCATCTCAAAGGAAATTAGGGATGGGCAATAAATGCTGTCCCAATGAGCAATGCGCATATCCTACGAATGAATATTAAACAATATCATAATATTGTTAATTGTCGATATAATTGCATATTACAAAAAAAGGTTCTTGCCTCTGAGTATAAGGAGAAGACAGTGATTCATATTTTATGAGAAGAGAATGCTGATTGGTAGAGGCATTGCCATGGCACGAGTTGATGGTGGCTGACAGTTAACTGCAAAACATTAAATTTAAACCAGGTAGCTAGACCCTAATTGGTCAGGGCATTGCCCCGGGGAATGAATCAGTGAATGATTATCACTTATTTAGTTTGGGTGAAACAAGCACAATGTGTGTAAATAAGCCAGAATTTTCCATCAGTTCATGCCCCACGGCTGCTGCAAGCGAGGATGGAGAATTTGGCACTCAGCCAAACCTCCATTCACTGCAGCAACACCTGAGAATCCCATAGGTGTGAATGGCTGGAAAATTCCGGCCATATTCTTTATGTTTGCAAAGAACAGGGCCTTCTGCACCAATATATATAACTTCCAGTTCAGCAAATGTGAGCCTGACTAATAATCTTAAATTGGTTGTCAGCATAATTCTTAGCACATTGGGGATTATTTAACAAATGTTGTCCAATCACTTGGATATTATAAGCAATACGACAGTAATTTAATGAATGGAATGACTAGGCTGACATCAGTTACTGACGATTGTACTGTTCCAAGAAGCAATATCGGACAAAATGATGTAACACTATGAAATCCCCTTGTATTTGATATGAAATGTATTAGCTCTCAGTTTTGGCACGGGAAATATCCACTGCATGATATTTGACTCCAGTTCATTAAGGTATATGGTGGTGAGTCACTTAAAACCCAGAATGTTTGGACATTTTCCCCGTCATTCCCTGTTGGGACAAACCAATCAAAAAGAAACCCATTTAGTCCAGCAGAATGCATTTTACATTCCCAGTTTAAAATCTTTTGGTGTTAAGTAATTTGGGATTTGCATGGGTGAAGAATGCAAGTTGAAAGTCAGAACTGACCTCGTACCTGAGCAAAACTGTGGCTGTCCCCTTCCAATTTCCACTGGGGCATTCCACAGGGCAACATCAAACCTGCTTTACTTTGTGAGTTCAACTAGCCTCAATTTAAGCAAATAATTCCGAGATCAACTCCTTTCAATTTTCTATTTTCAACCATTAAGCTCTGACGATGCTTGAATTTCCTGCGCAAAATTGTTAACATTTCTAGCCAGTCGGGAGGCATCTAATAAATATTCTGTAATAAAATCAGAAATAACTGGGAGTGCTCAGCGAGTAACTCTGCACCGAGGGAGCAAAGAGGAGTTGATATTTCAGCTGGAGTCCTAAGA
Source organism: Mustelus asterias (assembly GCF_964213995.1). Lineage (NCBI taxonomy): Eukaryota > Metazoa > Chordata > Chondrichthyes > Carcharhiniformes > Triakidae > Mustelus > Mustelus asterias. Next base: position 124,977,755 of record NC_135809.1, read on the forward strand.
ACAGTTATGAACCCTGAAATATCTACTGTCCCCACAGATGCTGCACGGGGGTGGCACAATAGTTAGCAATGCTGCCTCACAGCACCAGGGACCCAGGTTTGATTCCTGGTTTAGGTCACTGACTGTGCCGAGTCTGCATGTTCTCCCCGTGCCTGCGTGAGTTTCCTCCGGGTGCTCCGGTTTTCTCCCACAGTCCATAAGATGTGCTGGTTAGGCGCATTGGTCATGCCAAATTCTCCCTCAGCTTACCCGAACAGTTACTGGAGTGTGGTGACTTGGGGATTTTCACAGTAACTTCATTGCAGTATTAATGTAAGCCCACTTGTGACAATAATCAATAAACAAAAACTTAAAGAACATTTTCCAACATTTGACATTAACCTTTTAGATTTTTAGCATTTGCTTTTATTATGCTTTGTTTGAAGTTAAAAGAATGCGGTTATTACTTGGCTTTTGCCTGTTATCTCAGCTGCTCTCTCTTCCTCAGTGGCCTAAGAATAAACACTTCATCACATCAGGACTTAAGCAATAAACTGGCAAGCGGTATTAAATTGATAAATTAATGTCACATGTCACCTTTCACAAGGACCCTCAATCTGAGCTCAATGAGATTGTGGTCCTTCCTGACTCCAAACAACACAGTGCCGCAGTGCGAATGCACCTTGGTTAATAATCAAATCATTGAATGGCTATAGTACAGAAGGAGGCTATTCAGCCCATTGTGTCTGTGCTGGCTCTCTGTAAAAGCAATGCAACCAGCTCTACACCCCCCCCCCCCCCCCGCCCCCAGCCTTTATATAAAGGCAAAATACTGCAGATGCTGGAATCTGAAACAAAAACAGAAAATGCTGGAAAATCTCAGCAGGTCTGACAGCATCTGTGGAGAGAGAATAGCCAGCTCTGACAAAGGATAATCCAGACTCGAAACATTGGCTCTATTCTCTCTCCATAGATGCTGTCAGCCTTGCTGAGTTTTTCCAGTATTTTCTGTTTTTATACCAATTAGTTCCACTCCCGGTTCTTCTCCAATAGCTCTGTGTTTTCCTCGTTTTATCAAATTCCCTGTTGAAAGTTATATTGAATCATAGAATCTAATAGAATCTATACAGTGCAGGAGGCCATTCAGCCCGTCGACTCTACACCAACTCACCAACAGAGCATCTTACCCCGGCCTGTCAGACCTGCTGAGATTTTCCAGCATTTTCTGTTTATGTTTCACTCCCCCCCCCATACCGCCCCTCCCCCCCCCCCTCGCCGCCTTTTCCCATTAGCCCTGCAATTTCCCCCCTGTCCAGATAATGATCCAATTCTCTTCTGAAAGCTACAGAAATAGCCCTGGAATTGGCGATTCTGAAGCAAAAGTGGTGATGAGGTCTGGACACCTCGAGAAGGCGAGTTAAGTACATTACTATGGGAAGTTTCAGAAAGCAAGCGACTCAGAGGTTGTATTCAGTGCTCAGTGCCATCTCAGACACAGGTGCGCCTATAGCGGGCTGATGTCTCCTGAGTTTCCGAAGAGGACGGAGCGAGTACAGATGTAGCTCAGGGCACAGCCTGCTATGGAGCGCTGTGCTTCCCCTGCAGGCCAGGCTCCAGCTGGGGAAACGAACAAAATCCAGTGCTGGTTTGAAGGGCCCGAGGCTACAGGACTCGTGAACTGTAATAGCTCATTACCCACCCATGTAAACATGTGCCACAAACAACCGTGTTTCCGTCAAGAATATGCAAACAGTACGTTACCCGAATTCAAAACATTTCACCCCCCGACATCCAAATCCAGTCATCCCGGATTATAAGCTGCAAAAAAAAAGTTATTTTTAACACTTGCGTAACTTGTAACTTCGCACAACTTTGCTGTTTACAGCCGGGAGGTCATTTGTTATTTGCCATCTAAAATTCCATTTCGCAGTATCTGCTCCTGGCAAGGAATATCAGCGTGTATAAGCGGTAAGTGACTTTGAAATAAGCCTACACTAGAAGCCATGCCTGTCAGCTCAGTAAGTCAAGGCTGTCCATTTGCTATCCATCTGCACTTCCAGGCGGCTAGTCTCCAATCAGGACATTTCCCAATGGAAATCCAATCAAACAGCAAAGTTAACCAGCGCCTGAAAAGTAAGTTGAGAAAAGTATTCGGAAAAGATTGGACTGTACGAAAGAGTTTACACTGCAGAGCTACGGGGGGGGGGGGGGGGGGGAGTGAGTGAGGTGTGGCGGGGGGAGAGAGGGTCAGATCGAAATTGAACCCAATGAACATTCCTTGCTGACCCACAGACAACCAGAGACACCAAAAGCCAGAAATATGTTATACACTGGGTGGCACAGTGGTTAGCACTGCAGCCTCACAGCATCAGGGACGCGGGTTCGATTCCTGGCTTGGGTCACTGTCTGTGTGGAGTCTGTACGTTCTCCCCGTGTCTGTGTGGGTTTCCTCTGGGTGCTCCAGTTTCTTCCCACAGTCCGAAAGACGTGCTGGTTAGATGCATCGGCCATGCTAAATTCTCCCTCAGTGTACCCGAACAGGTGCTGGAGTGTGGTGACTGGGGGATTTTCACAGTAACTTCATTGCAGTGTTAATGTAAGCCCACTAGTAAATAAACTTTTTTTCACTGCATATCTAATTGCTAATCCGTGTGTTTAGAAAAGATGTAACTACTAATAAAAGGGGGACTATCAAATTAGCGATGAGCTACCAAGATTTTCCACAAAATAAATATAAAAGCAAAATACTGCGGATGCTGGAATCTGAAACAAAAACAGAAAATGCTGGAAAATCTCAGCAGGTCTGACAGCATCTGTTGGGAGAGAATAGAACCAACGTTTCATAGAAACCCTCATAGAAACCCTACAGTGCAGAAGAGGCCATTCGGCCCATCGAGTCTGCACCGACCACAATCCCACCCAGGCCCTATCCCCACATATTTACCCGCTAATCCCTCTAACGAGTCAATCAGAGCTTTCCTACCAGTTTGTGTTGTGTAAACCAAGCCAATTTCTGGCTGATTTATCTGCAATGTTAGATTACTCTCTCCCCGAAGGGATATAAGGAGATCACATGCTATCTACATCCATACTGAGAAGTGCTACTTATTCTAAGAGTATCTTCATACCCACGCTGTTACTCTTTGAGGAATTAGTGGGGGGGAAGGATTCTTGAGGCTGATGAACCGCGTGATGAACGTTCCTTCAAGTTCCAGATGTTGTATTTGAACGCGGAGTATCCGGTCCAGGGTTTGGGAAGCTACCCGCTATGCCACAAGACCTCCTCCTGTTATTTGTGACCCGGGAGAGTAATCATTAGAATGTGCCGTCTCATTAAAATCGACATGGCGTTATGATTCAAAGTTTGATCTCTTGAAAGGCATGTGTGGTAACCACGAATGGTCAATAATCCCAGATATTTAATGTACTAATCCATTGCAAATATTATAGATTGTAGACGCTTCATCAGAACTGAGTCGAGTTTAGTTAAACTCTCTGAAGGGGGATGTGGAAACTCACAAATTCGTTCTTCGGCGCCCTGACATTTATGAAGAATTGCTACTTAGAATTTATATATGTTTTAAAAGGTGTATCTTTTTCCGCTACTCGAGCGGAAATGTAACTATTCCAGCTCGTTCCCTGAATAGATTGTTTTGCAGTCGAAAACAATGAAACGCGTGTAACATTTAGTGCGTTGTAATCCGGCCTTTGGGGATTTTTTAATGTAAATAGGATTTATGACTTATTATTCGCTTCGAACGAAATGTGGACCGCTGTGTTGCAGAAGCAGTGTTCCATCACAGTTCTTGATGCTTGGTCTTTGTAAACGAAACCAAGCTGAGGGAAATGTTTCGGAGAGGCGTCCTATTGTGCAAGGGACAGTGTAACTGGAGGCCTGGAACAGCCAAAAAAAACCCAAAATAATTCCAACAACCTCAAGTCGTGTCTGAGAATTTAACCATATACTCCAACGCACAAAAGTTAAAATGGATTATTCTCGCTGGTTTACTGATTATGTTGATATGGTCTTTTGATGAATTCAACGTCCACCCATTGATACATTCGTCGAAAAGGGAGTGGTAATTATGTATACGAGGTAAGCAATTAAGTGGTTAATCGCCTCGTATTGGGTTGACAATGAAGCAGGCGGATGGTGCAATGCTGTGTCATTAATGCACTGCCTATTTGGAAAACTGTCTGTCCCGAATCACCGTCAAGTCAAAACCTCCCACGAGCGTTTTAGGTTCAGTGATATAGTTAAAAGTCTGAGAGATGGTCAGCCCTAATGTTGGCCCACATGTTAATAACGTGTGATTCGTTGTATAATTACCAGTCCCAATGCTCCCCCTAAAAAAGGCAGCTAATAGCTGCAAACCATATGAAGGTCATATTTATCACATTCAATTACATTTTTTGTACTGAATTAAACAAGGGCGCCGATCACAATTTCTCCACCACGGGTAACAACGTCCTGTCGACACAGGGGCAGTGTTTACAAGCGAGCGTTTGGGGTAAAAACATACCCTTGAAAAATAATGCCAGTTTATTTTGCTCAGCAGTTATGCAAATATACTCTTATTGCAGAATACTGCAATTGTGACGATTGCAGAACTGTAAGTATTGGCTTGCCATTCTGTTCGCACAGACAGAGCAGGTTCTAGGCCAACCCAACTGGGCATTTTTGTCTAAAAAAGGCCCAATTGCTAAAACCACCTATTTTACTGACGGTAGCATTGCAATGGGTTTTAAATTGAGTTGATCTATGTACCATAAAATAAAAACCGAAAAATGCTAGATAAACTCAGCGGGTCTGGCAGCATCTGTGGGGAGAGAACTACAGTTAACGTTTCCAGTCCGTATGATCCTTCTACAGAACTCCGAGTTCTGAAAACGTGCTACCTTCCGACTGCCATCCCGTCAGATTTCATTCATTACCAAACTGTTAGGATCACCTTGCAACAGCCAAGCTAAACAGACTCCACTGTCGAAGCCGTCATATTTGCTGAGTTTATCCAGCATTTTCTATTTTTTTTTATTTCAGATTTCCAGCATCCGCAGTATTTTGCTTTTCGAAAACAGAAAATGCTGGAAAATCTCCGCAGGTCTGACCGCATCTGTGGAGAGAGAATAGAGCCAATGTTTTGAGTCTGGATGACCCTTTGTCAGAGCTGGCTAATCTCTCTCCACAGATGCGGTCTGACCTACTGAGATTTTCCAGCATTTTCTGTTTTTGTTTCAGATTCCAGCATCTGCAGTATTTTGCTTCTATCTTAGCATTTTTGCTTTTATTCGACCGCTCTCCATGAAGTGGATTCATGATGCATTCGCCACACACCCAAAGGCATGAATGTGATGGTGGGAGAGATTGGAGGACACAGTGTAAAACATAGGATGCCGCTTTCAAACTAGGGTTTAATGATCGTTGCCTATTTTACCGTATCGGGTTAGGGTTAGGGTTATGCAGAGAAGTGTAGCGTGCTGTTCAAAATTGCCCTGCACCTCACGCCCACCACCAACTCATAAGCAGGTCTACCCTATAGTCCACTAATGGGGCAAGATCACATAGCGCCTTGCCTGCCCCATCTAGCATACAAAAATACACAGAAGCATGATGTTGACTGTAATTGAAGGAAAAATTGGGATGTTTACGAATCATGCAGACATCAACGCGATGCTGGTTTATTCATTTTTATTCGGAATTCCGAAAAAAATAGCCACATTGGATTCGAGTTTCTCTATCCACAGTTGCCAAACCTGCTGAGTTTTTCCATTTTTTTGTATCTGGTTTTAGTAAAACCGTCTATTTTCTGAAACTTCGAAAACATACTGAGCTTGTAAGATTATTTTGAAGTGAAAATTTCTACCTAGTAAAGCTGACATGGTGACAGATAACTTGCTTTTAAATGCTTTGACTTGCAATTATGTTCTGGCTGTGTCATACCGCATCAAAGCCACGATTACGAAATATGAAATACTTCCTCCTAAGGAAAATTCGCTTGATGCTTTCAAACGATATGGAATTTGATGAATCGTTCACCATCCGTCGGTTGGATATTGCCAGGGATGGCGTTGAGTTATGCGGGGTGCCAGATAATCTCTGGTGCTTTCGCCCCCTTTAAGCTAGCCTCATTCGGTCAGGGTTTGGCTAGTAAAAGACCACGTTGAACAAAGCGATTCCGACAAAATCAATTACAATTATTCATCTTTGACAAAGTAATTACGCCCGGAGAGGCTGTTTAATTCACTCTCGAGCGATCAAGTTAGTGACGGGTTCAGCAGTGAAGTCTGCTTTGCTTGGCTGATGCAAGGTGATTCCAACAGTTTTGAAAAAAATCTTATTCGGTAACATCCTATAACATCTGACGAGATGGCAAGCAAAAGGGGTGTGTTTTTTTTTTGCCCACCAGGCATGTGGTTAGGACACAGTTCCCCGGACACGGTATTTCTTCGAAAATCGAAAGATGTACATTGAGTTCACCCAGTGAGTGTATTAGTTCGAAAATGAGTGCATTTCCTCAAACACACCCACTCAAGTGTACCTGCATTGAGCATGTGTTACTAACTTAGGGCGAGAAATTGGAATTTTGGAAATATCTGTGTTGCCACGCCGCGTGAAATCTCTACTCTGGGCCTTTGGGATTTAAGAAACACGCGGAGCATTTACAGTTACGGAGTCTCTGCGCCCTATATGTATGTCAGATAGTACATTGTTTTAATAATAGGACGCAATGCAGCAAACGGCAGTTTTAGGTGGGGGTGGGGGGTGGAGTGGCTAAGTAAACTTGCTCGGTGGAATCGAAGTTTAAGCTCCATCATAATCTCCAGATCCTAAAGATAGAATGTATGCTGCAATATTTTATCTGTAATTTAAAAAAAAGCTAACATCGTCCCACATGTGCTTTTGTAAGCCCAAAATTAGGGGAAATTAGGGGAGATACAGTTTGTAGTTACAGCACACAGGACTGGACTCTTGCCTCTCTAGTGTGGTATACACTAAGTACCTTTTTAAGGACGGCAAACACACATGACTCGTTCTTTTTTTCTGTAATTGCCTGAATGTCAGCCTCCGCATCCAGGGCAGCCCCTTACCACATACCCAACTACCAAAATCCAGAACGTTTGAGGGCTAACAAAGAGTGCCGTTTGCAAAGGGGTGTCTTGCTATATAGAAACGTGGGCTGTGCCGCTAGGCTGGTTTTGGGACCACAATGCACGACTCTGAAGTGGAACCCAAGGCGGGAGGGGGGGGGGGGGGGTGGATGGATTGGGTCCGGTATGGTTGACTAATTGTCGCCTTGGCAAACACAGCAGCCTGAAGATCCGAATCGGGAAACACGTTTTAAACTTCTCTTGGTGAGAGGCGCTGATCACTCGTTCAAGATTAAATGCTGCCCGAGTAATATGAGGGCACATTGTGGCGATTCGCTACAAAAAACCCACTGCATTGAAGTCAGACGACAGGAAGTTCAGATTTGTGGTTATTTTATATGTTCAAAAGTGGACAATGTCGCCTGCCAAACTTTGGAATGAACCACATAACCCCAGCTCGCTTGAATTGAACCGAACGTGTTATGCATCGCAGTGGAAGGAGTGCATTGCACCAATGATTAGAGTATGCTATGAGTGTGGCTGCTACACAGAATCACCTGGAGATAACAGTTGCCAGCAACGATTAAAATCTCAACTCCTGATCTGACTTTAAAAAAATACACACAGGATGAAAATGAGCCTTGTGTAGGCGGTACGCAGTTTTCCATTTAAAGCTTTTTTTTAGACTTAAAAGCTGCAGTTAAAAAAAAATCTATTTTTACACTTGGCATTTGATCAACTGACCGCTAAATCTGACGTAAATGCACGCACCCAAGATTTTTTTTTCGAATTCCAAACCCACCGCCCCCCCCGCCCCTCTCAACAATCTAACAAACCTTCCTCTGCTGCACTAAATACCTCCTTTTATAATGTTTCATCTCGCCCTGCCCATAGTGGCAATTTCAAAACTTCCTTCCCTTTCGTAGAATTAGGCATCAAACGACCCATCTTAGATTTGAGGTCGGAATCTTCGACGCAAAGTTGTCGGATTGGACAGATTAAGTGAAGTTATAATCCATTGCTAGTCGCCAAGGTTGCGCGGCACGGTATTAACCACTGCGGTTTAGCGTGTAGGAGTAAACTCCCTTAATTGCCAGTAATGAATTTACGCTCAGTACTCCTTCAGTTTATTAATTCGCTAATGTGAGTCATTCCAAACACGCAATCGGGGCATATGCGCACTTGAGTGACAGCCAGCCAACGTTTGCGCCTTTTGTTGTATGTTTAAAATCAGAATCCGGGGGTAATGATTTATCAAACTCTTATTATCAAGTAAATGTCAGTCGAAGGGCACCTTGGCATTCACTGACGCACGGCCGATCTGCACAGGAACGTATAGAAAGCGCTTGCTCGGAGCCGAACTCAAATCATTCTAAGTGGCGTTTTCCAACGTTTTTTTTAGCCCCCCTCTTCGAATCTGTTGCACTGACAAACATGGTGAGTGACATTTTTTTAATTTTAAAAAAAATCTTCTTTCCCCCCTTTTTCTCTGTTCAGTTTACATTTCCAGAAGCTGGAGAAAGGGGGGTGGGGGGAGGGGATTGAAAGTTATGCTTGCTGCCTGAAAATGTGATTAAAGTGAGTTGCCTGGCTCAGCTTTAAGGGGGGATATATTACTGTCGATGTATCTATGTGCCGCGGGTAAATGGTGGAGCTATTCATGGTGCTTCCGCGAGTTAATGGTGGAACTATCCATGGTGCTCTCCCGGGTTAATAGTGGAACTATCCATGGTGCTGCCGCGGGTTAACGGTGGAGCTATCCATGGTACTGAAACAAACGGCAAGGGACAGCGAGGATAGATTGTGATTGTTGCAAGTTACCAAAGACCTCTAGGATACCCCCCTCTGCCCCCCAACTGCCCACCCACCAACCCCACCGAAAATGAGTTTGGATTGTTGCTGAATGATTTAATTTAAAATACTTGATATTCTGGAACATAAAGTCAAATCTCGGTCCAAACTGCCATAATACCGGATAAGCTATTGGTAAAGCGGTAACATCGACTACCGCCACCACCCCTCCGCCCCCCTCCACCGCCACTTCTCCCCTTCTCCCCTCCTCACCTATCTCACCTCCCCAGCCTCCAAATATTTCCAAGTTGCCTTCTGTACAAAAAGGGGGGTGGGGAAGGAAAGGGGGGGGGGGGGGCGGCGGGGGGACAGCGATGGTCTAACAATGCCTACCCGGTTGCATTCCCAGGAAAATAACCCAACGGCGCGGGGGTTGAGTGACAGGAAGCAAATGGTGCGTTAAATTAAAGATTGGTATCGTAATTGTGGGAGAGAGGGAGTGGAACCCTGGCAGTCCGTGAGCTGAAAGTCAACGCGTTGATGCCAGAGCCGCGGCTGAGGCGCAGTTGAAAGGGACATCGAAATACTTGCACACCATATTCTGACTTATCCATTCCGCCCCCCGCCGCCTGCCATTGAAACCGATGGAATGGACCAATAATTTCGAAAACCATAGCTTGGCATCAAATCGTGTGGGTTGATTGCGATTTGGTTTTTTTTTTACGCAGGACTGCATTGACCACCAAGGCATGACCAAGCAAGTTGTCGGCGGTGCCGAGACCTCGTCCCTAGGACAGGCCAGCAGGATAGAAGGTGCTGGGGTGACGAGGAGCAGCCCGGATCCTGAGCCTCACCTACCTGCAGTTGGACACCAGGCCGTTGGGCTCGACTCCCAGAGCCCCGAAGGCAAAGGCTTCGCCCCCGCCGAAGCCAAGTCGAACGACCCCGAGGGGGCCAAGGTTGGGATCTGTAAGAATGCCTCCTCCATCCAAGTCAGTTGCGCCGTCCGCCAGGATTCTATCGAGGTTTCACCCCACAGGGATACCGCGGCTGAGAGCAACGATCGCACCAAGACGGTTTATTGTAAGATCGCCGAGGTGGAGGTGAACTATGGCTCCGGGATAACGGCGCTGGAGCAAAACAACTCCAAAAGCAGCTGGATCACGAAAAGCCAGAGTACGGTGGTCCTGGGAACGGATGGTAACACTGCCGTACTTGCTGGCAATGCCAGCGGGGTAAGTGTCCCGCAGACCATGATGCTGTAATGAAATTCGCTAAACCGAGGTGGGGAAAGTCCAAACCCAGGTCCACTTATAATCGCGTTTTAAAAAATTGTTTTGGGCAAAAACCTGTTTTGCCTTATGTTAGATTCAAGGACATAACACTCAGAGAGAATAGGCTGCTTTGATGGGTTGCACATTCCAATTGCACCTCACTCAACCAGCCATGAAGTAGCACGTACCAATCGAATTCATTTGAATAACACGTTGAAAACATTCAACTCGCTTTTGTACCCAAAGCCTTGTGATTTCCTCAACGGTTGTCTCAGCAATCGTACTTTCTAAAGGTGGAGTTGTTCCCCCCTCCCCACCAACGTAATAATAAGTCATCGTTATAACCCAGTCACCGTCATTTGTAGGTAGTTTGCTTGCAGATTTGAGCTACATTTTATGTTTTCTTTAGGAAGATGAAGGCGACGAGAATAAAGCCAGAGGGAACTGGTCGAGAAAGCTGGACTTTATTTTGTCCATGGTGGGCTATGCGGTGGGACTGGGGAACGTCTGGCGTTTTCCCTACCTCGCTTTTCAAAACGGCGGAGGTAAGAATCCAAAACTGCTCACAGCAAGGGCAAGGCCCAGAGATGAAACACCGAGAGAGGCTAGGACATCCGTTGGGCAGAAAGGAATTGGGTGCAATGTGTCGCAATGGGTAATAGAGCAGGGAAGGCATATTAGTGTGTGGCTGAAAGACACAAGCAGTGCATAAATAAGAGGAATTCACAAAAAATCAAACACCAGAAAGGCCCGACCAATCAGCCGAGAGCGAAATATGCGGGTCAAACAAAAGCTTTAACATTCCTTCCCCGCTTCCCACTCAGGATGAGTCGGCAGGGATTTAATTGGAAATTAAATCGAACCCAGAGTATGAAAGAAAGGCAGAGAATTTGTATAGGGGAAGCAAAAAAAAAGATGGTGGGGGAAGAGAGCAGGTCGGGTGTTCAAGGTTCATTAATCTGTGAACCTGGAGAATGTTGCAAGCTGCACTCTGCGGCAGTGTTTCTCACAGAGGTGTAGAAACAGCAGTGTGAGAGAGGCCACTACATATTGAGTGATTTGAATGGTCTTTCCCATTGATCCTCCAACACATTCCAAATAAAATGTGTCCACTGTGTTACACAAGAGCCAAAAAACAATGCACGGCTAATATTACTGCATATTCGATTTCTTTACAGTATAAATTCAATTCCCGTTTGAAGTAAGCTAGCAAATGATGCCAATGTCAGCGTCTCTTTTGTTAAACCTACTAGATATAAAGGTGTGTTTTATACGGTAATTCAAAAACAAAAATCTGCTATTGAAGGAAGGTAATTTGTGACTTGCGCATACAACTTGCTCACGAAAGCATCAGAGAATGTAATGTCGGTGAAGTAATTTCTTTGCAGAAAAAAAATGTTAAATTCGTTGCACCCAATTCTTTGAGAAATGCCACAGGACCACTCACTCCCTCAAGGCACGTTAACGAAGGGTTTACGCATCGAGATTAGTCTGAAATAATCGGGGGGGGGGGGGTGGAACAAGTTTTCATTTGAACTAACATGCTCCTAACCGTGAATTTAACGAGTAGCCCAGTGTGGAATGCAATGGGAATGCTCACAACTGCAGTTTAGCGGAATTTTACTCGCATCAGCTTATAAAATGCCATTTGGACATTGTTGAGTCTGTATATTGGATTTCATATATATTAATGCATATTCATGAGTTGTCAATTGACAAATCAATAAATTAGTTCACATGGATCTCGCATGCTTTAAATATTGCGGGGATTGGCGTATTAATTTACGAAATGCAGTTTCTCAATTATAAGCTACGTGTGCTTTGAGTGTCAGAGTTTAGCATTTTGTAAGTGTCAATCTAAGAATTCAAATTCCAAATATACCAGCTTGCAACACATCAGTAAAAGTGGCACCTAACTATGCTGAATAGTATTATCATAACTTGGACATTCATTTATGTATTCATTTACATACACCTATAGTGTGTGGGATCAATGCATGGTAAATTCAATTCCCCCTTTCTCCTGAACTCAGTCTGGGCAATATTCAATAACCTCAGAAATGTCACGTTCCCCTGCATTGTCACCGATCAGGCCAACACTGTACAATGTTTCGAATCATATTACAGATATCAATCAAATGAAACATTAGCAGAAAGCATGACAGTGAATTACGCAACTGGTAATGGAATTTGCTCCTTTATTCATTGTCAGTCTCGAGCAGCCTTTGTTATTATTTGATTAATAAGTTAGGAATTCATCAGACGGAGTAAATCACAGTTCCTGTGCGGGTAAAATAAGATTGAATTTTGCCTTGATCATCTGACTTTGCTCAGGCTACAACGTGCCATTTATTTCAGCGCCCGCTTATTTAGCTGAACCCACGTGGAAAGTTTTGCACCTTCGGCGAACGGGGCCACATGTGTCGGTCCTTGCCAGATTCACTGCAGTGCCACGCATTGCGTGACCATTCAACCCAGCAAGCGCTTCCCTACCGGAACCGTAACATTTGCCGAATAAGCACATTTTGATTTGGGGATTTCTGAAACGACGCATTTTGTGAATTATCCTCTGAGATCTTAAGAACACTGGTCGAGGGCGGCATTTCATTTCTCCTCCCCCCACACCACCAGCACCACCCCCCCCCCTCCCCCACCACCAGCAAGCCGGACAAATATTCCACATAAATACCAATCCAAAGCTGGCAAATCCCCAGCGGCGGATTGATACGTTTTTCTTGCATTATTGAGAAATTGATGACTTTTGATCCACAAAATCCCCCCAAAAATTAGGATGTGGACCTTGACGGAAAGTTGGGCCGATCGACATTTCAATTGGTTTGAGTTGAGGTGATGGCACGATGCAATGGAGGAGACTATGGGATATTTTGTGTTGAGGTTTCTTCACACCGTTCAGTTGTGCGTGAGGTCATCGGACCCCAGAGGAACTGAATGAATAAATGGCAACATTTCAGTCGCCCCCCCCCCCCCCACCCACCCCTCCGCAGATTTTGCCTCTGTGAAGAGCTTCAGAATCTGACTCCTTATGTTGATGGCGCTGTATACATGAAATTCATTGGTTTATCGCTCAGAGTCTCACGGATTAACAAACCCATAGTTAACACTTAATATTTTAAAAACGCATCTGCGGGATTTGGCAGCCATGAAACGAATTTATTCCCTATTTTTTTAAAGGATGAAGTTTTTGAGCAGGTTTTGGGTGAAAAAGCCTAGTTTTGTTGCCCACATATTATTATCGGCAATTATTTTAGTGGTGCTTGCTAGGAACTACTTACAATATATATTTTTTAACCTTTATTATCGTTAAGTAAAAATAGCTACTTGCTAGGAAGGTGGTGTCCGAGAGAAAGTTGTGTGCAATTATTCAAGGTAACATCGAAAGGTCTGACTTTGCTAGTGCCATGATAATTGAATTCGCATGTTCATGTTATTGAGTCCAGTTTGAAAGGATGGCACAAGGCAAGTAACGATATTTTCGAGAATTCCATCGATATTTACTTGTCATTTGTGACAAGTGATGCAAAAAAAAAGCCTTTACAATGTCCGAAAAGTTTGATAGTCAACATTTCCATTGTTTTAACAATATATATATATATGTTTCAGTGGCTCGCCACCTCTTTGCACAGACCAATTGGAGTTGGAATTGTTTCACGGCTTGCATTTCATCTTTCTTTCCAATTTATTCAAGAAAAGACAATTATAGCAATGAGGAGAGGTTAGAGAAACTTAGTTTGTTCTCACTGGAACGGCGGAGGTTGAGGGGCGACCTGATAGAAGTCTACAAGATTATGAGGGGCATGGGCAGAGTGGATAGTCAGAAGCTTTTTTCCCAGGGTGGAAGAGTCAATTACCGGGGGGCGTAGGTTGAAGGTGCAAGGGGCAAGATTTAAAAGAGATGTAGGAGGCAGGATTTTACACAGAGGGTGGTGGGTACCTGGAACTCAGGGCTGGGGGTGGTAGTGGAAGCAGATACCATAGTGGCTTTTAAGGGGCGCCTAGACAAATACATGAATAGGATGGGAGTAGGGAGGGTAGGGGGTTTTAGTTAGGAGGGCCGAAGGGCCTGTTCCTGTGCTGTAATTTTCTCTGTTCTTTGTTCTAAAGGGAACCTTGCAGAGATTTCGATGTTCATCATATCCCTTTGCTTTCCTTTCCAATGGGATATGCGGGAAAGAGATTATCCCTGATCTCCTCCACCTTTTAACATCACAGCAAGTGGTGGACCCATTGATTATTTATTAATTCAACCAACCATAGTGTCCTTAAAATAAGAGTACATTGCACATTGCGCGGTGGTGGGGGAGGGGGTGAATACAGACATTATTAAACTACAATTCACTGCTGTTACGTGAAAATGAGTTTCTCCAAATATTGGAGAGGCTGGTTTCCATTTGTTGACGCGCTCTGTATAGTTTACTCGTTCACACCCATCAACTCTTAGCCGCCTGTCCATTAGATACACAGGTGTGGCTGGATTGTGGCAAAATCCAGCAGCCACAGCATCTCCTTTCAGTATTAGATTGGTCATTTTAAGAAAGATGAATTTTCCAAAGTTCAGAACCGCACTGAATGATTGAGATTGTTTGGCCGAGGGAGCGAAGGCGGCGGTATCCGCATGGTGTTGTGGAATTCTCCGGCCGCGCTGGTCTAAAAGCCGGAAATTCCCGCCCAGCCGTCAGTGGCGTCTCGCATTCTCCGCAACCCGCCCGCTAAAATTCCAGTGGCGGGCGGGATTGGAGAATTCCAGCCTTTGTAGCCCCCATTCCCCACGCCGTTCTCGCTCACCCCCAGACCCGCTGCTGCACTTCTGATGTACAAACATGCCAGGGCTGCAGTTCCAGTTAACGCGGCACAACTCTCCCCAGGTTCGCAGGGGACATTTAATCGCCTTACTCCTTAAATTCTGGTGATAAATTGTGTTTCGCCGATATTTCCGTTCCATTAAATTCGCTGGAGATGGCAGGTCTCGCCTTTTTGACTGTCCCGCATTAATGCCTCTTGCACAGATCGACTTGGGTGGGGGGTGGGGGAGGGGGTCAGTTTTTTTATCGGTGGGACTGGAAAATTTTCGCACCTGGCATAATCTGGACAGGGTTAAAAAAGATTGAAATGGAATTCACCCAGTACCGATTTAAAAAAAAAATCAGGACCAGTGAGTGTTTTAATTTATTATCAGTTCAGTCGTTTTAAAACTGTTATGTAATCCAGTTGCCCTAAAACGATGGCATATTTGTCTCCAATAATAATCCTTTTTGATGACCCCCCCCCCTCTATCAAAAACGTGGCTTTAATTAAAAGCATCAAACCCACAGGTCACAATTTGTAGAATATTTAATTCTGCTACACTTTGATAAACGGGTTAATTTCCTCCATAGGGTTAAAGCGCCGGTTGAAACTAAAGAACTGTGAATTTTAACATCCTTACTTGTAAAAGCACCCATAACCAAAGCCCAAGATTCTCAAATCCGAACCTGCCTTAAAAAATCAAACCAATTGAATATGTTCAAATTTCAGCTCCCATAAACCAACCGATTACAGATGGTTTGCAATCGCTAACGAACACCCGCTCCAACAGAAAGCTGTGGAAATGTAATTAAAACCACACACATATTTCAGGATTCGTAATCAGAAAGGCTATCTGAGAAATTGAGGAATATTTATTCCAATGTGGTTTTCAGATTGTACACCTGCATAGGTGCTTGGAATGACCCCGACAGACAATGCACCAAAATTCTGTTCAGTAACACATGGCAGCCAGTCCTAAAATGGCTATTGCGACCTTTCCTTGATAACATTTAACTGGGTCAAACAATAATGGAGTCAGGAAGAGTGCATGCGGCGTTTTTCATTTGGCCTTCTCGTTCTCCCATTGTTTTCACCGTCCACGTTGGCGATGTGTTCCCTGCATTTAGTTTCTGGAAATTCAAAGGCATCAGAATTAATCGCCTGATGTTTGTTAAATTTAAGAGTGGAATTATCAGCCTCGCGTGGTTCAGCAACTCCGTCTTCATTTTACCTGGTGCCGCCATCTCTAACCGGGCAGCAATATTGTCACGGATTACAGTCCCACTTCAACCCTTAAAAATGTAGAAGGCTGTTTTAATCTGTATTCAGGCCGGAGTGCTCCATGGTTATCTTCACCGGTTAGCGATCTTTGAAACCTGCTTATCATGAGGTGATACCGTTTTATCTCCAAAGAATCCCGAATTAATTACAGTTTGGATAGCCCGAAGGTCATTCTTGCCACAAGGCACTGGATCAGAATATAGACCTGGAATTTCAATGAACTGGGTGGGGGGAGGGTGGGGTGAAGTGGGGGGGGGGGGGGGGGAGGAACTGAAAGTGGCACACACAATAATTTCTAATTGGAAGAGTCATAGAGTCATAGTAATAGAGGTTTACAGCATGGAAACAGGCCCTTCGGCCCAACTTGTCCATGCCGCCCCTTTTTGTTTAAAACCCCAAAGCTAATCCCAATTGCCCGCATTTGGCCCATATTCCTCTATACCCATCGTACCCATGTAACTATCTAAATGCTTTTTAAAAGATAAAATTGTACCCGCCTCTACTACTACCTCTGGCAGCTTGTTCCAGACACTCACCACCCTCTGTGTGAAAAAATTGCCCCTCTGGACATTTTTGTATCTCTCCCCTTTCACCTTAAACCTATGCCCTCTAGTTTTAGATTCCCCTACCTTTGGGAAAAGATATTGACTATCTGCCGTGTCTACGCCCCTCATTATTTTATAGACCTCTATAAGATCACCCCTCAGCCTCCTACGCTCCAGAGAAAAAAGTCCCAGTTTATTCAGCCCCTCCTTATAACTCAATCCATCAAGTCCCGGTAGCATCCCAGGAAGATGTGTTGGTTCGGGTGCATTGGCCGTGCTAAATCCTCCCTCAGTGTACCCGAACAGGCACCGGATTGTGGCCACCAGGGGATTTTCACTGTAACTTCATTGCCGTGTTAGTGTAAGCCTACTTGTAATACTAATAAATAAACTTAAACATGTGCCCCAAACTGCCCATGTCAAATTACACTCCCATTTCCTGCCAATTTCATTCCCACTTCCGAAGAGTTAGAAATGGGCGTATTGGATTTAACAGGAATCCCGACATAAGGGGTTTCCATGTGTTAGGGAGGGGTACAAGAGAGAGCAATTCCTTCAGAGGAGGTTGGCAATCTGCTCTCTTGCCAGGAAGATCTGTCATAGATTGCTTTCAATTGGCCAGTTAGAAAGTCTTTGCTTTCTCAGATCTCCCTGTGGTGCCTGAGTACATTCGGGTGCATTCCATATACTCCTGCTCCCATCCCGCACTGGGAGAAGCTGGTTATCTACTCACTAATCCTGTACCACTCCCCATCCTACAGATGGCTCAGAAAGCCATACAAGTTGAGGGATGTGTCGACCCTCATTCCTATTGTGAAAGCTCTTCTTGCACAGGAGCTTGTAAAGATAGTGGGCACGTAATGCGCACCTTAACTTACTTACATCCAGTTGTCTGCGATATTTTCCTTTCTTAGCATTACAAAGGCAATGTGCAGAATGGACCATCAAGTCCTTAATCCATCTCCTTGTTTTCTCCAAAAAACAAATTCGAATTGAACCCAATTAATAGTCCCGACAATCATAGAATCATAGAATCCCTACAGTGCAAAAGGAGGTAATTTGACCCATCAAGTCTGCACCGATTCTCTGACAGAGCATCTTAGCCAGGCCCACCACCCCTGGCCTACCCCCTGAACACATATGTACCCCGCTAATCCCCCTAATTTACACAACCACTTCTAAGGGACAATTTAGCAGACCAGTCCACCAAACCTACACATCTTTGGACATTAAAGGGCAATTAACATGGCCAATCCACCTAATCTGCACATCGTTGGTCTGTAGGAGGAAACCAGAGCATCTGGAGGAAAACCACGCAGACACAGAGAGAATGTGCAAACTCTACACAGTCACCCAAGGCTGGAATCGGACCTGGGTTCCTGATGCTGTGAGGCAGCAATGCTAACCACTGTGCCACCGTGCCGCCTGTGAGGACACACATGATCCAAACTGATAAGAAAAGTCATTGCAACTGATCTTGGGCTTGATCTGACGCTTGATCTTCGCATTAAAGGTTGAGAAGCGATCTTTTCAACCATGCAGTTGTTTTGTACATCTGTCGGGAGTAACTGCTCAGGAAATCCCTGTTCTTGGGAGTGGGGTTCTGATTCTAGCTTTGTTGATCTTGGCTTCAGTGTACGAACGCCAGAAGCTGCACTTGCTTCCCAACCCCTCTCGTACCCAATCCCAACAGATATCTAGGTTTAGGAGAAGCTGGCAGTGCAAATCACATGATTTTATGTCAAAATATATTAACTCCATACCAACCAGTTAAATTAGTTAAATTAGTTCAATATAAAAGCAAAATACTGCAGATGCTGGAATCTGAAACCAAAACAGAAATGGCTGGAAAATCTCAGCAGGTCTAACAGCATCTGTGGAAAGAGAATAGTCAGATCAGACAAAGGGTCATCCAGACTTGAAACATTGGCTCTATTCTCTCTCCACAGATGCTGTCAGTCTTGCTGAGTTTCTCCAGCATTTTCTGCTTTTGTACCAAATAGTTCCACTCCCTGTTCTTTCCCAATAGCTCTGTGTTTTCCTCGTTTTAACTATTAATCAAATTCCCTGTTGAAAGTCATGTTGAATCATAGAATCCCATAGAATCCATACAGCACAGAAGGAGGCCATTCAGCCCATTGACTCCACACCAACTTTCCAACAGAGCATCTTACCCTGGTCCACCCCTCTGCCCTATCCCCATAAATCCTCATATTTAACCTGCTAATTCCCCTAACCTACATATCTTGGGACACTAAGGGTCAATTTAGTATGGCCAATCCACCTAACCTGCACATCTTTGGACTGTTGGAGGAAACCAGAGCACACAAGGAAACCCACGCAGACACGAGGAGAATGTGCAAACTCCACACGGACAGTCACCCAAGGCCGGAATTGAACCTGGGTCCCTGGCGCTGTGAGGCAGCAGTGCTAACCACTGTGCCACTATGAATCTTCTCCCAGCACCCAGTGCATGCCAGATCATAAAGCACCGAGGAAAGGTCATTTCCTGCACTCTCCAGAGCTTTCTGGTCAATAATGTGCCGACCTTCTTGTCAGCGGAAACAGTTTCTCCCTCTCTACCCTGTCAAAAACCCAGATCATTTCTTCACAGTTCATGGACAATGTTGATAATGGGACAATGGTGGTTTTTAATTTCGATTCTGAGTTGCCCTGTAAAGATGGCAATCGATCTTCTTCCTGAATTTTAGTCGTTAGGTCCAAAAAACCTGGATTTCATACAAGGCAATGGAACGCTACTGGTCACAGCATTGTTTTGAATATCCTTGTCAGTATTTTTTTATATATCTTGGAAAGTAGATCATCCAGCCCACTCTATCCTAACATTAAAAATGAGCTGAGTGGGAAGTGCAGTTTGCCAAGCCTTCAAATATCAGTGTTCACTAAGTGTTGCAGATTTGGCAGGATCACTCAACAATGCCAGGTAAATGTTGTACTTTGCAATTATGGATCTGGGACAGGTATCTGCAATATTATTCCAGCTTCAATGTCCTTACTGCTGTGTTTGCATTGATTTATAAAGAGCTGATTGATGCTGTATCCTTTGAATTGCTGCAACAGCTATCAATATCATTGCATCTATCCTTCCTCAAAGTTAACCTTATTTGGAAGTCAAACTATTGGACTTACACACATTCCAGTTACAGGGCTTTAAGTTAACATTCACAATACACAAGTTGCAGGCAATGACTATCTCCTGTTAGAGAGAATCTAACCATCCCCCCTTGATCTTCAAGGGGTTTCCATCACTGAATCCCCCACTATCAACATCCTGGAGGTTATCGTTGCCCAGAAGCTGAACTGGCCCATCCATATAAATATGGTAACTACAAGAGTGGGTCTGAGGCTGGGAATTCTGCAGTGAGTAACTCACATCATGACTCCCCAAAGTCTGTCCACCATCTGCAAGGCACAAGTCAGGAATATGATGGAATTCTCTCCACTTGCCTCGATGAGTGCAGCTCTAACAACATTCTAGAAGCTGGACATCATCCAAGACAGAACAACTCACTTGGCTGGCACCCCATTCACCACCTTCCACATTCACTCCCTCCATCAGTGATGCATGATGACAGCAGCGTGTGTACCATCGACAAGATGTACTGCAGCAACTCACCAAGGCCCCTTGACAGCACAGTCCACACTCTCAACCTCTACCACCTAAAAGGACAAGGGCAAAAGATGCATGAAAGCACCATCACCTACAATTTCCTTCCCCTCCAAATCTCACACAGTATTCTGACTTGGAAATATATTATCATTCCATCACTGTCACTGGGTCAGAATCCTGGAACTTCCTCCCTCACAGCACTGTGGGTGCATCTACATCTCATGGACTGCAGGCAGTCCAAGAAAATGGCTCACCACCACCTTCTCAAGGACAATTGGGGTGGGCAATGAATGCTGCCTGAGCAGCAAAGCCCACAACCGATGGATGCAGAAATAAAAAAGATATGTTCCCTTGCACATTGAAAATTCATGGTGCTGGGGAAGAGTATTAAGTTTATTTGTTAGTGTCACAAGTAGGCTTACATTAACACTGCAACGAAGTTACTGTGAAAATCCCCTCATTGCCACATTCCAGCACCTGTTCGGGTTACACTGAGGGAGAATTTAGCGTGGCCAATGCACCTAATCAGCACATCTTTCAGACTGTGGAGGAAACCCAGGCAGACACGGGGAGAACGTGCAGACTCCGCACAGACAGTGACCCAAGCCGGGAATTGAACCCTGGTCCCTGGCGCTGTGAGGCAGCAGTGCTAACTACTGTGCCACCGTGCCGCCTTTTTTTGTAATCCAGCAAGGAGGCAATGCCAGAAAGGGGAGGTCCAAAGCTTCCATGAGGATGCAGGAGTAACATTTCTGCTGCTCGTAGCCCATGAAGAAACCTGCACAAATGTTACACTTACCGGGGCTTCTTCTGGACTTGAATCCAGATCCAACACAGCTGTGGGCAGGCAGGGATATCACCATTGTTTCCTCGTTCAGGCCCAGGTCTTCATAATGGCTGGTCCCCATGAATTACTAGGAGGCCATTCTGCCTCGTTAAAGAAAGGCACTGATGGCTGAGGGCCCGTATCCTTGTTATTTGTGGTTTATTTTGAAGGGGGTCAGATTGGGGTGGAAATGGGATGGGTAAGTTGTCCACTCTATTGTAAATTATGTGCTCTGCTGGTCAGGCAGTCAGCTTGATAACAAGTTGCTGAATCTATATCATCCTTTACACCTCACACTAAGTCCAAAATCACCCCCCCCCCACCCCCAACCCCACCACCACATTCAATAAAAGAATTTGCTGCTGTGTAAATTAGCAAACTTCAAAAAAGAGCTGTCTGATAACTGATTTGGAAAATCATGAAAAAAATATAATCATAGAATCTACGGCACAGAGACAGGCCTTTTGACCCAAACTGCTCCATGCCGACCAAAAAGGCAATCCAAGCTAACCCCATTTGCCTGCATTTGCCCCATATCCCTCTAAACCTTTCCTATCCATGTATCTGTCCAAACGCCTTTTAAATGTTGTCAGTGTCCCTGCCTCGACCACTTCCTCCGGCAGCTCATTCCATATGCGTACCACCCTCTGTGTAAAGAAGTTGCTCCTCAGGTTCCCATTAATTCTTTCCCCTCTTAAATGTGATTGAGAAATTGCAAGGGTATAGGGATGGAAGATTTGCTGGGAGGTTGGAAATGTCATACAAAGGAAGGCATTCTGTCATACATGTATATTAATATTAATATGTCTATTAATAATATATGTATTATAGCTTACAATATTACATTTGGTTACATAGGTACTACAAGGTATTATTTCCAGCAATATTCATCAGAAGGTTAGATGGTTCGAACAGAATCCACAATATTGCTGACAGCACCTGATCTGTAGAAGGGGATAAATGATAAATTAATTTTATCGATTCATGTCTTACTGTGTTCTTATCTTGCTGCATTGTAGACCTGATGCGTACTGTATATTTTTCATTGACTAATTCATTTTAAGTGAGTTCATTGTTTTAAGGAGGTACAAATGCCATAAGTTGTGTGAGTCACTTCAAGTAGACTTAGAACAAAATCTGGAATCATCCCAGGCTGTACTGAATTAGTGGCGGCACAGTAGCACAGTGGTTAGCACTGCTGCCTCACAGCGCCAGGGACCCGGGTTCGATTCGCGGCTTGGGTCACTGTCTGTGCGGAGTCTGCACGTTTGTTCCCCCCGTGTCTGTGTGCGTTTCCTCCGGGTGCTCCGGTTTCCTCCCACAGTCCGAAAGACTTGCTGGCGAGGTGCATTGGCTGTGCTAAATTCTCCCTCGGTGTACCCGAACAGGCGTCAGAGTGTGGCGACTGGGGGGTTTTCACAGTAACTTCATTGCAATGTTAATGTAAGCCTACTTGTGACATTGGTAAATAAACAGAGATCACCAACTATATTCAGCAGTCAGGTTACTCTGCGACTGGCAGAAGGTTGTATTGGCTGAGTTGAAATAATGTGACTGTTGCTTGGTTTGGATCTTTTGATTCTTGGTGAGAGAAAGCATTTTATTCATTTTCTGCAGTGCAGGTAACTTGCTGGAGTGAAGGTTGAGACTGTGCTGCCCTCCAGTGTCTTGCCTTGGTTCTACACTATGCATCAGTTTTCGCTTTTGTCTTGTTGCTTTTCTGAATAAATACACTGTGTTTACTCTTCAATCAATCAAACTTAAACTTGAATCAGTGTTACAATTAAGCAAAATTTGGCTTGTACTGGATTTATAAATTTCTAAGCATGATTTCAATCTTTCTTTAAGGAAAGGTTCGCAGGGTAGAAATGCCGAATAAAGTAATAAATAAAAGCAAATTACTGCGGATGCTGGAATCTGAAACCAAAAGAGAAAATGCTGGAAAATCTCAGCAGGTCTGGCAGCATCTGTAAGGAGAGAAAAGGGCTGACGTTTCGAGTCCAGATGACCCTTTGTCAAAGCTTTGACAAAGGGTCATCTGGACTCGATTATTCAGCTCTTTTCTCTCCTTACAGATGCTGCCAGACCTGCTGAGATTTTCTAGAAATGCCGATTACTAGGGGAATTAGGGTAACGGTAAAAGGGGGAGAGTTTAAAGGATGTGCGAGTGGCAAGTTTAGTTTACATGGAGGGTGGTAAGTGCCTGGAATGCGCTGCCTGAAGAGGCGGTAGAAGCAGATACCACAACAACATTTAAGAGGCAACTTGACAGGTACATGAATAGGCAGGGAATAGAGGGATATGGACCATGTAGAGGCAAAAGGTCTTTAGTTTAGAAAGGCAACATGTGTCAGCACAGGCTTGGTGGCTCGAAGGGCCTGTCCCTGGGCTGTACTGTTCTTTGATCATCATTAAAGTCATCCTAAGTTCTATGATAGATCAATATATACGGAACTGTATGCTTATTCATTGTTTCTACCTTTTAGGTGCATTTTTGATCCCCTACTTAATGATGCTGGCGTTCGCTGGAGTCCCTATTTTCTTACTTGAAACAGCACTTGGTCAGTTTGCCAGTCAGGGCCCCATATCAGTGTGGAAAGCTATTCCTGCCTTACAAGGTAAAGCATTCAAACTCATAGGCTCCATCAGATACTTGTGTTTCAAAATGCCGTATTGCCTATTTAATTATCTTGTTTCTCACTATGTTTGTAGGATGCGGAATCGCTATGTTAATCATCTCGGTTCTGATCGCTGTGTACTACAACATCATCATATGTTACACTCTCTTCTACCTTTTTGCATCGTGCATCCCTGTCCTTCCTTGGGCATCCTGTGAAAACAGATGGAACACTGCAAACTGTAGAGACAAGGACAAGCTGTTATTGGGTAACCTCTGCAGAACCTATTCTTTGGACTGACCCAAACTTCTTACCTACTGGAAGAGTTTTTTTTTTCTCATAAAGACATGCGCTTGCTTTACAGGGATCGCCATGGATACCTGTGCAACATAAAATACCTTAAAACTACAAGCAATCCTCTAAAATTCCACCAGGGATCACGGCATCTTCCAGTATAACGAGCCTTAGTTGCTTTTATTTACTTTTAACCTTCATCCATCTTCGCTGACTAGTGGAAATCGGGAAGGAGGTTACTACTAGTCATTTTACTGCTGCTGTTATGATAATTTGGATTGCAGTGTGATTTTAACTACATCACTTGTGCAGGGCCATGTTACCTTATTGGAGGGTCAATAGGTTCAAGTAACTACAGTGACCCTTAAGAGATGTGGCTTGTGAATGGGTCTTCTGGCTTATCACTAATGATTTATGAGCTATCTAAGAAGTAAGATGGATTCAGACAATTTTACATGTAGAGTGCCATTTGTCCTATCTACCAATGCTGGTTGCCTGATTAAAGTTATCCCTTATGCAGTCTCTACCCTTTCCCCCAGATCCTCTGAAATATCTCTTTCCAAATGTTGATTCAAACCCCTTCAAAATTTATTGTGGATTCTGGTTCTGCTGTTGTTTCTGCTAGGACAATCTTTGCATGAACAGCCCTATGAGTGAAAAAATATTCTTCTAATCTCCCCCACTGTTCTTTGATGTCCATACATTTGTGTCCAAAGATAATACTAGCTGAAGAAGGTAACTGCATGGGTAATTAGGGTCAGCCATAAATTTTGATCTTCATGGGTCAAATTTAATTCTTTTACTTTTCAAATTATTCATTTTACAGACCTCTTTTGAACCAATTTTCCTGGGAACATTAGAATGGATGTAATTAGTGATGCCAGCCAGGAGGGCCCACATTGATTCTGTGTCACTGGGCTAGATCAGTGGTGCCTTATTTCCTTTTTTTTCAGTAGGTATCAAAAATTGACTACTTCAGTTTAGCATATGCTGCCTGTTGACTATAAATGGACATAAAGATAGCCCAGACATGTTGAACATTGTGGAACAAAATCCTAAGTCATGTTGAGAAATTTCCTTCAAATGTTTATATTTCTCTATAATGCTCAATAACTGTTACTGTCTCCAATATGCTTATGATGCAAATGAGAAATATACCGCTTTTCAGTGTTTGCACAAGACTGTGAGGCCTTTGGCCTATTTTAGTAATCTTCTGAATGTCAACATTTTGTCTGTATAAAATTGAATTTTATACCATTTGCCACTTAAAGCTATATAACCCTCCAATAAGGTTAAGCACCTTCTCTTTCCTTCATTTCTTTTGTTACAGATGTCCTAAGTTAACCTCCTGTGGCTCTGAGGGTGGGTACTTACTTTCCAAACCAATACTAGACTTGCTTTCAGTCAACTGCTGATCTGGATTCAAGAATGGCTCAGTAGAAATTCTCATTGGAAAATTCACCACCATATGGAGTCATCTCACTTTTCATTGATCTCTCCATATGCTCAGAGATTGGGAACCTGGCATAATTGAACTTTCATCCTTATTGTTTGGCAATGCCATGTTGAAGGGCAATAGATCTTTTGATTGTCACATTTACTCCCATCCACTCTGTACCAACACATTTAGAAACATATAGATGTTTGGCACAATGCCAGAACTGCACACTCAGCACCACTGCGAGCTTCTAGATTGGTTAAAACACCCCAACTCATTTATAATATTACTGAGATGTGTCATTATGATTTCAGTAGAACTGGACCAATATACAATTACATTTACAAATATCAGCCATGATTGAATGGTGGAGCAGACTCGATGGGCCGAGTGGCTAACTCTGCTCCTATGTCTTATGGTCTTATGACATTTAACCGCATTGAGGGATCAGTAACTGAATGTAATAAACAAAATGAAACTATAATCATAAATTACTTTTTACCTTTACCTTAGATAAAAACCAAGCAAACATTTAAGACTGTAACAATTTTAGCTCAGTGAAGGTTTTGAGAGAAGCATGAATGCAAATTTTAGCCAAGTATTAACTGTGCAAAGAATTTGCCTTTAGTCTATTGAAAATTAATTCATAAACTTACAGTAGCTATGTCACTGAGGCATATAAAACTCTTTCAATTAATGTCACTCAAAAATAGGAAAAAGTCTGACAAAAGTGATGGACAGTGCATATCATACCAGCAGATATAAAGATGTGTTCTTTTGTATTTTTGTTCACATCGGCCCAGTTTTTACAGCTGTAACGATGGTGATCTGTGTTGATGACCATTATCCCTCTGAAACTAACAACTTTTGGAGTCTGCATATGTGCAATTAAATGTAGAAATCCAGAAGTTGCTGTCAGTAATTAAATGCTTCTCCCTGTTGAATTCCCCATTGACTGCAATCAAATAGGAACTAAGCAGAACCTATCTTTCACACTATTAGTCCGGCTGTAAAAACCCTTGGAAAAAATCACACCTTGTTGAATGAGGTGTAACTGGGTTGTTAATGAGACACCAAGTTCTTGATTACTGGTGAAGATCTTTACTACCTCTGAAAATAACTAACATCATATTGGGGGGATACCAAATTTCTCCATCATGATAAAATCACTTAGTTTTTCAAAAAAATAATTAAAAACTTTTTAAAAATGATATTTCAGCTTCAACCTTAATGCCACCTATATACAATCTTAATACCAATCATTCATTTCACTCTCTGTAAAATATAATTAGGAATAGTCACTGCATTTTGCCTTCTGGTTTACTAGCTAGTGAAAATACTGCAATATGATTGACTGCATACACTATTTAATGACATTGCTGTGGATGGATGCCTGAAGATCCCCTGATATGCCATCAGATTCAAACTGTTGCTGGGAAAGGGGAAATCCATGCCGCAGAGATCACTAGATTTCATCAATGTCAGCGGTGAGCACAATTGCCTCACCGCTGACTGCAAATCCCAGCCAGATGTTTATGGAATCATTTGAACCATTGAATTGGACATCATGATAGCACAGTGGTTAGCTCTGCTGCCTCACGGTGCCAGGAACCTGGGTTCAAGTCCGGCCTTGGGTGACTGTCTGTGTGGAGTTTGCACATTCTCCCCGTGCCTGCGTGGGTTTCCTCCGAGTGCTCCGGTTTCCTCCCACAATCCAAAGATGTGCAGGTTAGGTGAATTGGCCATGCTAAATTGCCCCTTAGTGTCCCAAGATGTGTAGGTTAGGGGGATTAGTGGGGTAAATGCATGGGGTCATGGGGACAGGGCCAGGGTAATATGCTCTGTTGGAGAGTCAGTGTAGACTCAATGGGCTGAATGGCCTCTTTCTGCACTGTAGGGTTTCTATGATTCGATGAATTAGATGCCTCTATCATAATTCTACAAGAATTCTGTGCTGTTGGTATTTTTAGATTCACAGCTTGAATTGGGTTTACAGTGTATGGTTGCTGGTGTACTAGCAAGCTATATCAGTAATATTACAGTAGAAAAGTTGTGATATCAATCACCACGGTAGTGATCTCAAAAAACATTGTCACACCAAAGCGGTCATTGAATATGGGGGTAAACTCAATGGCCAGAATGCGGGGCGGACCATGGAAAGGTCCGTTGACCTCGGGAAGCATTTTATGATTTTGGGATGAGCGAGGCCGGAAAATCCCGCCCATACACTCCCAGAGGGAAAGCATGCTTGGAGGAAGCGTAGTTCAGAGAATTGGCACTGACATCTTGCAGTATAATTATACATTGATTGCTATGATGGATAAGTAACCTCCTGCCATCTCCAAATGCCTTTGCAGGCACAGTGAATAAGAACAATCTCACTTCAGCTCAGGGGTGTGAGTTGAAATCTGATAAAGGCTGACGAGCTGCAAGTCTTTCTTCTGCTGGATGGTATGGTCCTAATTTCAGTTACCTTAACTTAGCTTCTAATGATCATATCAATCTGACTCTAATATGATACAAATGAACAGCCTTGTCAAAGGGCTGCCATAAAAATGGCATTGGCCCAGTCGGAGGCACTCTTGAATGACGTTGAATTAACACACATTATTGGAACAAAGTCGAGGAAGTTTATCCTGCACTCAACAATGCCATTCCTCATTTCGATATGCCTGTCCTTCAAACAGAGTGGCACCGCACTAATCACAAAGACTTTAGCAAGACCAAAACTTTGCTTAATGTTCCGGTAGTTTACCCTAACCCTACTGGAATCTTAATGATGCATCTCATTAATTTACTCACCGAAACAAAATTTTAAACCATAGGAAAATGAAGGATGCTAACTTTGGAAAATCACAGTGTAATATAAAAGTAATTTGGGTTCAACCTAACAGCTGGCAGATAACAGCAGACAGTATTGCATTTTTCACTCATCTGCAAAAAAAAATGCTTTAAGATCAAAGGTAATGCCGAATGTTTTTGATGTTGATTTTAATGCATATTTGCATATATAGAAATCTAATGCTTGTGTACATATATTTAATGCATGCATCATGCTATGCCTGTGCCTTATTACATACTAACATAATAGAACTGCA
This sequence comes from Mustelus asterias, assembly GCF_964213995.1. Classification (NCBI taxonomy): domain Eukaryota; kingdom Metazoa; phylum Chordata; class Chondrichthyes; order Carcharhiniformes; family Triakidae; genus Mustelus; species Mustelus asterias. Next base: position 125,006,422 of record NC_135809.1, read on the forward strand.
CATGTCAGCTTTACAAAATCCGTTGTGTTAATCTGCAACTTGCCCTGTCTCATGAATGCATCTCTGCTTTGAGAAAGACAGCACTGTGGGATCATTTGATTGGGTTAATACAAAATTCTGTTCGCCATGGCTCACTATCAATTCAAGGCTCACTTCAAACACTTGAGCACAAAAATCTAGGCTGGCATCCCAGTGCAGCAGTGAGGGAGGGCTGTGCTGTTGGAGGTACCACCATTTGGATAAGAATTTTAATCGAGGTCCTGGTTGCCCTTCTCAGGGAGAATGTCATATGTTGCATGGCACTTTTTGAAGAAGGTCAGGAGAGTTCTCCTTGGGTCCGGGCCAACATTTCTCGACCAACATCATTAAAACAAATTATCCGCTCATTACCACATTGCTGTTTGTAAGATCTTGCGTGCAAATTGGCTGTCGCACAGCAGCAACACGACTTCGAAAGTACTTCATTGGTTGTAAAGTGCTTTGGGATGTCTTGAGATTGTGAATGGTGCTATATAAATGCAAGAGTTTCTTTGATTGAACAACTCCGATTTTTACACATCTTGTAAAATATTTCAAAATTCTAATGAAAAAGTCTAATTGTCTAGGTTAACATTATTCTTGGATTATTGAAGACAAAGAAAGATGACTGAGAGACTGTGTTAAATCAAGGATGTGCTGATGTTTCACTTTTACAGGGATTTTGATGTTGGTGATTCCATTGGGCAAAAAAATCCTGCAATGAATATTATTTTCAGATGTTAATATATAAACCTAATTAATCTTAGCAATATTATTGCATGAACACTTAACAAGCCAGTATCAGATTTGTCTTTCCAGATATTCGTTTCAATGGGTTGGCGCATCAGTTAAAATGGCAGAGAAGGAAATTCAGTACAAACGTGTTAAGGCTCCATTGCTACTCGTAATTTCCAGGCCACAGATTTTATTATGAGTCTATGATCTGATTTCAATACAGAAAAACAATGTGTTGAGTAAACAATGTTACTTAATACATGCCACACTCTGGGACACAATACATAACAGTGAATTACATGGTATTTACCACACTAAGTAAATATTACAATAATACAGGGTTTCCTCTGGGTGTTCTGTTTTCCTCCCACAGTCCAAAATTTGCAGGTTAGGTGGATTGGCCATGCTAAATTGTCCCTTAGTATCCCAAGATGTGTAGGTTAGGTGGATTAGCCATGGTAAATGCATGGGGCTACAGGGATAGGGTAGCCTGTCCTATCCCCCCCAAGCCTAAGGGGGATGCTTTTTCGAAAAGTCAGTGCAGACTCGATGGGCCGAATGGCCTCTTTCTGCATTGTAGGGATTCTATCGTTCTAATCAATAATAGTGTTTGTAATGTGGTACACTATTTTATATAGTACAGACTGAACTGTGTTACACAGTATATATCGCATTGTCTTACAAAGTACACATCATGCTGTTGGTTGGTATTAATCACTGTGCTACACAATATATGCCACACTGTATGACATAGGATTCACACACTATGTTACACAGTGCATATAAGGTATGTATCACTTTGCTTAACACCATACACCACACTTTGTAATACAATTTATAAACTGTGTTACACAATATTTAACACAATGTGTTGCACAGTTTTTAATGCACTATGTGTACATCATATGGATACCATGGCACATACTAACTACACTGTTGCATGGTATATTATCACACTGTGTTTCATGATGCAAAGTACACCAATTCATATGAAACTGTACCACAATTATATACATTTTGCGACAGAATATACTACAATATGTTGTAAGTACATCCCAGATTGCATTATATGATACAAAACATGCTGTGATGCATGATATCTACTATCTATCTACATTGCACAGTGCACACAACATTGTGCTTTTTCAGTTAACTGGGTGCTGAAATGCATGGAAACTGATCGCCATGCCTGAGAGTTTGCAAGTCAAATGACTGAGGGACACAGTAATTAGAGGCCATATTTGCTTCATGTGGTGTGCACATTTTATCTCCTTTTAGGATACACCCACTTGCTTAAGCCTAGCAGCATGGTGGCATGGTGGCACAGTGGTTAGCACTGCTACCTCACAGCGCCAGGGACCCGGGTTCAATTCTCGCCGTGGGTGACTGTATGGAGTTTGCATGTTTTCCCCGTGTCTGCGTGGGTTTCCTACAGGTGCTCTGGTTTACTCCCACAGTCAAAGAGTGCAAGTTAGGTCTATTGGAATTGCTAAAATTTCCCCTCAGTGTTCAACGATGTGTAGGTTAGGGAGATTAGCGGGGTATATATGTGGGGTTACGAGGATAGGGTATGGGGGGGATGCTCTGTTGGGAAATTGGTGCAGACTGTATGGGATGAATGGTTTCCTTCGAGCCCTGCTCCGCCATTAATTTTGATCATGGCTGATTATCGAATTCAATATCCTGATCCCCCCTTCCCCCCATATCCCTTGATCCCTTTAGCCCTAAGAGCTATATCTAATTTCTTCTTGAAATCAGACAACGTTTTGGCCTCAACTACTTTCTGAGGTAGTGAATTCCACAGATTCACCACCCTCTGGGTGAAGAAATTTCTCCTCACCTCAGTTCTAAAAGGTTTACCCCTTACCCTCAACTATGACCCCTAGTTCTGGACTCCAACACCATCGGGAACATTCTTTCTGAATCATCCTGTCTCACCCTGTTAGAATTTTATAAGTTTCTATGAGATCCCCTCTCACTCTTCTAAACTCTAGTGAATATAAAGTAAAGTTTATTTATTCATCACAAGTAGGCTTTCATTCACACTGCAATGAAGTTACTGTGAAAATCCCCTCAATGTCACACTCCGGTGCCTGTTCGGGTACACTGAGGGAGAATTTAACATGGCCAATCCACCTCACCTAATCTTAAGATCTCGCCGCTGTCAACTGGGTTTCCTGTTTGATGCATCCCCTACCACTGGGAAATCCATGGTGGGAATGTCTGGAAAAGTCTGTCTTTGCCCCAAATTACTTAATACCTTTGGTTAACAAAAATCTATCAATCTTAGGTTGAAAATTAACAATTGATGGAGCATTATTGCTGTTTGCAGAAGAGAGTTCACCCATTGGCTGAAATTCTCCATCCTCGTTCGTGGCTGGGATTTTCCAGTGCCACTCAAAGTGAATGAAGTTTTGGCTGGAACACCAAATTTTCCATTCTCGCTCACAACGGGTCTCACCACAGGCGAGACTGGAGAATCCCGCCAATTGCGTGTAGAAGCGGTTCCCAATTTGGCTCCTAAAAGGTCTGGTTCTAATTTGTAAATTATGCCTCCTAGTCCTAAAGTCCTTGACCAGGGGAAACAGTCTGTCTACCCTCTCTGCTCCCTTTAATATCCTCAAAATGTTGATCAAATCTTCCCTTAACCTTCTAAATTCTGAGGGAAACAAGCCTAGTTATAACTTAACTCTTCAATCATAGAGTCATAGAATCCTCTTCAAGTTCAATTATCATCTGGTTAAAGTAAATCTTTAGTGAACTTCATGATGTGTACAGGTATTTCTGGAGTACAACTAACTAAAAGTAGATCGCTTTATCAGCACAGATCATTTGCAAGTTTTTCACTGCATCTTCAGCTAAGTGCACCTTACTTATTAAAGTCATCTGCAGTTATGTAGGAGAGTTTCCACCCCCTGTTAAGATTCTCTAACACCAACCCAGTTCAACGAACCAGAGTAACTGGCCAGATCATCATCCTGAAGTATAGCAGACCTGCCTTACTCAAGTGTGCGATCACTGAGTCCCACCAGAGGCAATCAAGCAGGTTCCAAATTCCCAGTCCCAGTTACACCACCTTGGAACAAACTCAACTCAAATGAAACCCCACCAAATATCCCCCTTCGCACCAGGAACATAGCTGATAATGCAGAGTTGAGCTTATGCTTGCTGGAGAGTAGGCACCAGGAAACTACTTCTGAGTACCAGTAAAATGTGTGAATGCACTGCCACTAGTTTCCTCCTCATGGCACATTAGCCCCCCCATCAGGTGGAGCTGTGGTAGGGCTTCAGCAGCAACTGCTTTCCTCTCAGGGGCCTTTGGCTAAGATCAAGCATCATTGAATCAAGCCCAAAATGGGGTGCAATGCCTTATTTTATCAGCTTGGATCTTGTTTGTCTCCCTTGTGGGGACCATGAACCGGATTCAGTTGGAATTTGAATTTGTCTTTCAGAGCAAGCAAAGAATGGATTTGAGTTTGCCCAGTCCATTCTGAGCATTGGCTTTATAGCTTTAAGGATGGAGTATGAAATAAAAAAAAAACTGCTTGCCTCTCAGCAACCTAATCAAGGTAGACATTGAACCTTGGGTACATGTTTACATATTTGGCCTTTGGGTAATCCTTACCACAGCTGTCATCCCTAAGACTCAATGTTTCTTATCAGTTTTTTTTAATTCATGGGATGGCTCTCTAGCCTTTGATGTGTTGGGAAGATCTTAGTAAGACAGTTTCCAACATGGCAGTCTTTATGTTGCAGGTACTGAAGTATAAAGCCCTGGATCGTGTTCACTCATCAACTGTTAAACGCAGGTCCTCGTTTAAATGACTTTGGCATGAGCAGCACAGTGGCACAGTGGTTAGCACTGTTGCCTCACAGCGTCAAGGGTCCAGATTCAATTCTGACCTCAGGTGACTGTCTGTGTGGAGTGTGCACACTTTCCTTGTGTCTGCGTGAGTTTCCTCTGGGTGCTCTGGTTTCCTCCCACAGTCCAAAGATGTGCAGGTTAGATGGATAATCCATGCTAAATTGCCCCTTCGTGTCCCAAGATGAGTCAGTTAAGGGGATTGGTGGGGTACATATGTGGGGTTACAAGGATAGAGCCTGGGTGGGATGCTCTGTCAGAGAATCAGTGCAGACTCAATGGACCTTCTGTACTTTAGGGATTGTATGATTCTAGCTTTGCCAGGTAGCAAGTTTTTTGGCTTGACCCACACTTTCTTGCAACCATTACACTTTGTTCTCACAAATTCACCTGACACGTTCAAAAATCTTGCTCATAGATAGGAGGAAGCCTTTATCTTGCATGCCTTGGAAGTCTGGTACACAAGGGAAACTATTTGGACAAGTGTCACATATGCTACCAGCTTGATTGGTATCAAGACTTCGATGTCAAAAGATGACCAAGACCAGAACAATCTATCTTTCTAAGTGTGGTCTTGAAAAACTGCTCTAAAATTGGCATCCAAAAAATACCTCCAGAAGCTGGTATAATTGGGGCAAAGATGTGTGCTGTCTCCCAATCAATAATTTCAAGAACTTTCTTGAGCAGTACAGAGCTGTATCATTGCAGCTGAGGGCATTCAGGGCATTCATTCACTGATTAGGTCACTGTTCAGGATGGTGAATTTCAGGTATGTCTGTCAACAGGATAATAATCTGTGCAAAGTGCCACAATTGTTATAGAAATGATTGCTATTCCAAAGTGTTCCTTTATGACACCATGCAACACATCATTGATGAAGGTATCAGACAGAACAATGGACAACTTTATCTTGCTCCTCTTTTTGTAAGACAGGCTCAGGGAATCACTATCACTCCTCAAGTGGATCTTGGATTTGGAGCACACATCCTGAATAAAATTCAGTACCAGACCGTAGGATCATACCTCACAGCTTCTCCACGAGGGCAACGTGAAGCCAGTGGGTTAACTCCTTTACTAGATTGATGAATAGATCATAAGTGGCCATTCCACTGAAAGTTTTGTAATTTTGTAGAACACCACAACCTGACTCATGCATCCCTCATAAAAAAGGAGAGCGTTGTGTTCTTTTATGCTAATTTGTTGGTTCCAATTAATCCATTGAGGTTCCATGTAGCAGGTACTGTGTAACATGGAGAGGTAGGTCTTGTACAACTACACTGCGCTACACAATAAATATCATAGAGTGTCATTCCGTACATATCACACTAAGCTATGCATGTGCAACTGTGCCTCAGGGACATATGATTCTGGTATGTTTTAATTCAATATTTCTCAGAACATTAATTGTATTTGGTACAAGAGTGATTTTGCATTCTGATATCAAAGGGAATACATTCCTGCAGGACTCTTGAACATTGCGAATGTAATTAAAGTCATTTAGTTTTTTTTTAATAAGTTGAACAAGCCTTATATTAATGCACGCAATTTATTCAGCTAAGATGTGATTGATGTAAAGCAAATCCTTTGAACTGCAAGCATTCTCTATGAGCATTTCTTGTCTTCAGTGCCTTTCTGTGAAGTATTGGAAGATGAAAATGAGAACTCAAATGGTCGCAACTGATTTGGAAATTCAACAAAATTAGTGGCAAAAAAAACATTGAAAATATTGGATGTATTAATGTCATGTTTCTTGTCCCAACAGATTCTTGTATAATTGGAGATACTAATAATGTGCAGATTAAAAACTCAACATTTTGCATTTCTGCCTTTCCTAATGTCACCACGATGAATTACAGCAGGCCAATTAACAAAACCTTTGTCAGCGGAAGTGAAGAATATTTCAAGTAAGAGGGCAACTTAATGTGAATGTCATTTATTTTTAAACTGAGAAATATGGGGTAGAAAATTGAGGCAGGACAGTGAGGGAGGAAGGCTGAAGGACTAGCCGTCTGGGCTCCCGTCATAGGGTCTCTGAGTGGTTACCTTAACAACCACGTGGGCAGAAACCTGGGAAACAGCAGGCTGACGATGTTATTGTCGGCTGAGGAATGCCGAGTGGCAAAAGAAATGCTTAAGAAATGGGGGAAGGAGCAAGAATCGAACAAAGAGTGCAGATTGTTAAATATGCAAACTTCCTCCACAAAACAGTGATCATCTGACCGTTTTAATCCTGATTAGGAAATCTTTGATCTGCATATCCAATATCGTAAACTTTAAGAAGGAGATTAAAGAGATTTGGGATTTAATTCTATGCCAGTGACCCATATGCCTCCTATCTCCAGATTGATTCTTAATTGGTGAAATTTACATGAAAGTGTCAATTAAATCAAAGGATGTTCAAAACTGTAACAAAACTGAAAAGATAAACAATACAACCAAATGGCACTGTGGGCACAGTGGTTAGCGCTGTTGCCTCAGAGATCCAGGGACTTGGGTTCAATCCTGTCCTTGGGTGACTGCATGAAGGAGGCGGCACAGTGGTTAGCACCTCACAGCACCAGGACCCAGTTTCGATTCATGCAAAGCAGTTGATAGCAAACCCCTGAACATCTGTGCCAATTTTTACTTCTATTTGATGTAGATTAAAATAGGGACCATTGTGAAATAGTGCCCACTCACTATCACCCATGTTAGACTCTCACACAATGTCAAGATTTACCCTCTGTGTATTCATGTTTATTCAAGCAGCACTTTCATGATTGATACTGTTTCTTCACAGGTACTTTGTGTTAAAAATTTCTGCTGGGATTGAACATCCTGGGCAAATAAGGTGGGAGTTAGCAATGACACTGTTATTGGCCTGGATAATTGTTTATTTATCCCTGGCGAAAGGAATAAAATCATCGGGAAAGGTGGGTCTTGTTATACTCTCACTTAGCGCTCTGCTGTTTTGTAATTTTACTGCAGCGCTTGGCTCTATTTCTGGACTAGAAGTGAATGAATGGAATCTCCCCCTTTTACATGCAGGTTGTCTATTTCACGGCCACTTTCCCTTACGTTGTACTCGTCATTCTCCTGATCCGTGGGATTACACTGCCAGGTGCTGGAGATGGAATCTGGTACTTCATTACGCCTAATTGGGAAAAGCTTAAGGATGCTAAGGTGGGCAACTTATTCAAGATTACAAAATAGCAATGGTCAATTATAAAGAGTGTGGAGGGGGAAGGGGTGGGGGGTGTGGGGTTGGGAGTGGGGGGGTGGTGGGGTGGCAGGAGTGCATGGTTTCACGAGTGTTCAACAGATGAATTCCGATAAGCAAACCATCTTCATTCCTTTCAAAAACAGAAAAATGCTGGAAAATCTCAGCAAGTCTGACAGCATCTGAGGAGAGAGAATAGAGCCAATGTTTCGAGTCTAGATGACCCTTCAAGGATTATCTACACTCAAAGGGTTGGCTCTACTCTCTCTCCACAGCTGCTGTCAGACCTGCTGAGATTTTCCAGCATTTTTCTGTTTTTGTTTCAGATTCCAGCATCCGCAGTATTTTGCGTTCACCTTCTTTCCTTTGACCTGCACCCCTCACAGAACCTTGGAGTGCCGTAGATCTTGCTGTGGGAAGGTGCATTACAGTGACTCATCTTATTAATCAGAAAAAGGGACAGCTGTAAGGTAGCTTTTAAGCGGAGTTCAGATACAAATAATTCTGCTGCAAACAGGTAAAGGTAATGAGAAAGAAGAAATGCAGAAGAATCAATAGTTAAAAGAAAGTGACTTGATTACATTAGAATGAGTCTGTAATGTTTTCCATCTACAATACTATTATGATCATCACATAACATGCCTAAGTACATAGTGGGTAACAGTTGATTAACTTGTGACAAATTGCAGTGCCAGCCTCGAATGATTAGAAGTTCTCCCTTCATCCCATTGTCTTGACTCCTCACCCTGTCAATCTCTTCATACCTCACTGCTTGCTCTCACTTGTCTCCGATACCACTCTTGCAGCCTTTCATCATTGTGCCTCAGATGCCCCCTTAAGCCCATTGCAATACTTGAGAGTACCTTCCCCATCTCACAAACTTCCTAACCATCTTATACACCATCACCATCTCAAGGGGTCGGCAACAATTGCTAGCAATGTTCACGTCCCAAGAATGTTGTCTCTCCCTAAGGATGAAAGATTCAGGGAATATTTCTCAGGGCCAATTTATGCCTGTGTCTCTTGTGCCGTGGAATTGGATTAGTTGCCATTACTGCCAACAGACTGATCTCCAAAAAGAAGAAAGCCGAGGTCATTTTGCCTCCCAGATTTTCCGGCCGCGCTTGCCCCAAAACAGAAATGTCCCGCCCGAGGTCAATGGCCCTTTGCATGGACGGCTCCGCCCCCCACCCCTCCCAATACCTACTACGATTCCTATGGCAGGTGAGATGTGAAAGTTCCCCCTGACTCTGACCCGTTAAAATGAGGGTAAGATGGAGCATCAACGTTTTATATAAAGCTGAAATTGCAACTAAAAAGAGAACTCGGTGACAGACCATTGACTTAGATTGCTTCTGTTTCCATTATATAAGAATGAGAACAGATTTCCATCTTTGAGGCTGTAAATCCTGCCCCACTTTGCTTTGTCTAATATATGATGATTGAACATGTGTAGATCTATGGCACTACATGTATGTGTGTGTCCCTGTGTGACACCATTTGTTTGTCATTAGACACTTGCATATATGTGCATATATGTGCCAGTGAAGGCATTATTATCTTTGTGCGTGCATGCATGGCCATGTGCCACTCTATATTTGCATGGCTCTGAGTGTGTCACAATGCACTTAAGGCTCATGAATATCATGATATACGCAGGTAACTGTCACTATATGTGTGGCTGTTTGCATATTACTATGGAACTAGTTATGTGAATATGTGTTTCTAGTGTTAGGTATCACTCAAGAGATGTTACATGCCTGGAGAATGATGTGTTTCCATCCATTAAAATGTAAATTGCACCAAATGCATGCACAATTCCCTGATGTGTATCGAGAGTCCCTGCTGACAGTACACATTCAGAAGACTGTGATTATAAGATCATGTGCATGTGCGCCACAAAGAGATTCGAGTAGTAACAGTTGCCTGAAACCCTTTAACCTCATTGCCACATCATTTTTTAAATTCATTATGGGATGTGGGTATCACTGACATGGCATTTATTACCCATATTGAATTGCCCTTGAGAAGCTAGTGGTGAGCCACCTTCTCGGACAGCTATAGTTCATGTGATGAAGGTACTCCCACTGTAACGTTAAGAAGGGAGTTCCAGGATTTTGATCCGCGATGATGAGGAATGACAAGTCGGGATCATCTGTGACTTGGAGGGGAACTTGCAGGCGGTGGTGTTTCCTTGCATCTGCTGCCTAGTCCTAGTTAGGAGAGGTCACAGCTCTGGGAGATGCCTTCGAAGCATTCTTGACAAATTACTGTGATACACCCTGTAGAATGGTACACACTGCTGCCACTGTGTGTCGGTAGTGGAGGGATTGAATGTTTAAGATGGTGGCTGGGGTGCCAGTCAAGTGGGCTGTTTGGTCTTGGATAGTGTACAGTTTCTTGAGTGTTGTTGGAGCTGCATTTGTCCAGGCAAGTGGAGAGCATTCATTCACACTCCTGATTTATGCCTTGTGAATGGGTGGGTAGATTTTGAGGAGTCAGAAGATGAGCTGGTCACTGCAGAATACCCAACTTCTGGCTTGTTCTGGTCGCCCCAATATTTATGTGGCTGGTCCAATTAAGTTTTGGCCAAGTTTGGCACCAGGTTGTTGATGGTGAGCGATTAGATGGCGGTAATTCCGTTGAGTGTGAATGGGAAATGGATGGACTAATCTCTAATTGGAGACAGTCATTGCCTAGCACTTCTGTGGCTTGAATGTTATTTGCTTCCCATCGGTCAAAGTCAGTTTTTGCTGCATGTGGAGATGGGTTGCTGCATTATCTGAGAAATTGTGAATGGAACAGAAGAGAACCTGCATTCCAACATCCCCACTTATGACTTCTTAGTTGGAATGAAGTCCTTGTAGTATCAGGTATGGAGATCTGAGCCACCTCCATGTTCTCAGCACATTCCTGGTGTATCTGGCCAAACCCGCACACTACATAGGTGAAAGATTCATTTGTGTATTTAATTGGCAGCACTCAGGCAGTAAGAACTGTTTGGAATAGAAACCTCAAAGGAGGCTTATGATGGTGGAGCCAAGAGTTTGCTGTTATGGGCATCCAGATTTGTCACATCTTCCTGCATTTGCTTAACTATGCTTCCTCCAACATATATCACACTGGTATTATCTTATATGCCTGGTGTTGCCTTGTATCCCTGGTATTGGGTGGCACGGTGGCACAGTAGTTAGCACTGCTGCCTCACAGTGCCAGGGACCCGGGTTCAATTCCAGCTTTACATAGAACATAGAACATTACAGCGCAGTACAGCCCCATTGGCCCTCGATGTTGCGCCGACCAGTGGTACCAATCTAAAGCCCCTCTAATCTACACTATTCCAATATCATCCATATGTTTATCCAATAACCACTTGAACGCTCTCAACGTTGATGAGTCCACCACTGCTGCAGGCAGGGCATTCCACGCCCTTACTACTCTCTGAGTAAAGAACCTACCTCTAACATCTGTCTTATATCTCTCACCCCTCAATTTAAAGCTATGTCCCCTCGTGCTAGCCAACACCATCCGAGGAAAAAGGCTCTCACTATCCACCCTAGTGGGTCATCGTCTGTGTGCAGTTTGCACATTCTCCCCGTGACTGCGTGGGTTTCTTCCGGGTGCTCCGGTTTCCTCCCACCATCCAAAGATGTGCGGGTTAGGTGGATTGGCCATATAAATTGCCCCTTAGTGTCAGGGGGACCAATAGGGTAAACAAGTGGAGTTACAGGGATAGGGCCTGGGTGGGATTGTGGTCGGCACAGACTCGATGAGCCGAATGACGTCCTTCTGCACTGGAGGGATTCTAGGTTTTTATGATTCTATTCTATGATTATCTTGTATACCTGGTATTATCTTATAATTCTGGTGTTGTCTTGTATTTCTTACATTGCTTTGCATTTCCAATGCATACTTTTTTCTTTAGTTCTATTCTGAACTCAGCTAATCTCGGGTGTTGTAACTGGAAGATTCTTAGACACGCTGAGAGGATAGCGAGCACATCACGATGGGGCTGGGACAGACATCAGGGGTTAGGTTTTGGTGCTGGGATTTGGGGGTGGGAAAAGACGCGGACAGGCACAGACTTTACCATCACCAACTGATTCCCTCTCGGGGTCTCACGGCCATTTCTCTGGAGAGCCGGACTGGTTGGGATATGGCTACCTGCCTGCAAGTGGTGGGTAGGCTGATAAGATAACTAAGAGGCCAGTTAAGGCCAGTGATACAAGGATAAGTGGAATTTTCAGGTCAACCTGTGGGCAGCATATGGCACTGAGATCACTGCAGCTACCTGGAGTTGGCTCTTGGTGGGAAGCATTTCGGGGACAGGAGGGGTCCATTAGTAAGTGGGAGGGCTGGCCTGCACTCCAGGATCACCCTCCTCCCTTCCTGCAGCCTCCATACCTAAATAACCACAGCTTCATCCACAAAATGCCACACAGAGAAGTTTACCTTCCACAGAAACTTAAGCAAAGAATAAGAAGCGCTAAAAGGGGTAATGAATAAGCATTGGCCAGCAGGATTAAGGAAAATTCCAAGGCTTTTTATACATATATAAAGAGCAAGAGGGTAGCCAGGGAGAGGGTTGGCCCACTCAAGGGAGGGAATCTATGCGTGGAGCCAGAGGAAATGGGCGAGGTATTAAATGAACACTTTGCGTCAGTATTCACCAAAGAGAAGGACTTGGTGGATGATGAGTCTGGGAAAGGATGTGTAGATAGTTTGAGTCATGTTGAGATCAGAAAGGAGGAGGTATCGGGGTTCTTGAGAAACATTAAGGTAGACATGTTCCCAGGGCCTGATGGGATATACCCCAGAATACTGAGAGAGGCAAGGGAGGAAATTGCTGGGGCCTTGAGAGAAATCTTTGTATCCTCACCGGCTACATGGGAGGTCATGATGTGGAGATGCCGGCGTTGAACTGGGGTAAACACAGTAAGAAGTCTCACAACACCAGGTTAAAGTCCAACACGTTTATTTGGTAGCCAAAGCCACTAGCTTTCGGAGTGCTGCTCCTTCGTCAGGTAAGAATACTTAACTGAGGAAGGAGCAGCGCTCCGAAAGCTAGTGGCTTTTGCTACCAAATAAACCTGTTGGACTTTAACCTGGTGTTGTGAGACTTCTTACGGTACAGGGGAGGTCCCAGAGGATTGGAGAATAGCCAATGTCATTCCTTTGTTTAATCCAGGTAATTACAGGCTGGTGAGCCTTACATCAGTGGTAGGGAAATTATTGGAGAGGATTCTTTGAGACAGGATTTATTCCCACTTGGAAATAAGTGGACGTATTAGTGAGAGGCAACATGGTTTTGTGAAGGAGAGGTCGGGTCTCACGAACTTGATTGAGTTTTTCGAGGAAGTGACGAAGAGGATTGATGAGGGTAGGGCAGTGGATGTTGTCTACATGGACTTCAGTAAGGCCTTTGACAAGGTCCCTCATGGCAGACTGGTGCAGAAGGTGAAGTCACATGGGATCAGAGGTAAGCTGGATACAAAACTGGCTCAGTCAAAGAAGACAGAAGGTAGCAGTGGATGGGTGCATTTCTGAATGGAGGGCTGTGACAAGTGGTGTTCCTCAGGGATCAGTGCTGGGACCTTTGCTGTTTGTAATATATATAAATGATTTGGAGGAAAATGTAACTGGCTTGATCAGTAACCTTGCGGATGACACAAAGATTGGTGGTTTTGCGGATAGCGATGAGGACCATCAGAGGATACAGCAGGATATCGATCAGTTGGAGACTTGGGCAGAGAGATGGTAGATGGAGTTTAATCCAGACAAATGTGAGGTAATGCATTTTGGAAGGTCTAATACAGATAGGAAATATACAATAAATGGCAGAACCCTTAAGAGTATTGATAGGCAAAGGGATCTGGGTGTACAGGTACACAGGTCACTGAAAGTGGCATTACAGGTGGAGAAGGTAGTCAAGAAGGCATATAAGAACATAAGAACATAAGAAATAGGAGCAGGAGTAGGCCATCTAGCCCCTCGAGCCTGCCCCGCCATTCAATAAGATCATGGCTGATCTGACGTGGATCAGTACCACTTACCCGCCTGATCCCCATAACCCTTAATTCCCTTACCGATCAGGAATCCATCCATCTGCGCTTTAAACGTATTCAGCGAGGTAGCCTCCACCACCTCAGTGGGCAGAGAATTCCAGAGATTCACCACCCTCTGGGAGAAGAGGTTCCTCCTCAACTCTGTCTTAAACCGACCCCCCTTTATTTTGAGGTTGTGTCCTCTAGTTTTAACTTCCTTACTAAGTGGAAAGAATCTCTCCGCCTCCACCCTATCCAGCCCCCGCATTATCTTATAAGTCTCCATAAGATCCCCCCTCATCCTTCTAAACTCCAACGAGTACAAACCCAATCTCCTCAGCCTCTCCTCATAATCCAAACCCCTCATCTCCGGTATCAACCTGGTGAACCTTCTCTGCACTCCCTCCAATGCCAATATATCCTTCCTCATATAAGGGGACCAATACTGCACACAGTATTCCAGCTGCGGCCTCACCAATGCCCTGTACAGGTGCATCAAGACATCCCTGCTTTTATATTCTATCCCCCTCGCAATATAGGCCAACATCCCATTTGCCTTCTTGATCACCTGTTGTACCTGCAGACTGGGCTTTTGCATCTCATGCACAAGGACCCCCAGGTCCCTTTGCACGGTAGCATGTTTTAATTTGTTTCCATTGAGATAGTAATCCCATTTGTTATCATTTCCTCCAAAGTGTATAACCTCGCATTTATCAACGTTATACTCCATTTGCCATATACTCGCCCACTCACTCAGCCTGTCCAAATCTCTCTGCAGATCTTCTCCGTCTTCCACACGATTCACTTTTCCACTTATCTTTGTGTCGTCTGCAAACTTCGTTACCCTACACTCCGTCCCCTCCTCCAGATCATCTATATAAATGGTAAATAGTTGCGGCCCGAGTACCGATCCCTGCGGCACGCCACTAGTTACCTTCCTCCAACCGGAAAAACACCCATTTATTCCGACTCTTTGCTTCCTGTCGGATAGCCAGTCCCCAATCCACTTTAACACACTACCCCCAACTCCGTGTGCCCTAATCTTCTTCAGCAGCCTATTATGGGGCACCTTATCAAACGCCTTTTGGAAATCCAAAAACACCGCATCCACCGGTTCTCCTCCATCAACCGCCCTAGTCACATCTTCATAAAAATCCAACATGTTCGTCAAGCACGACTTTCCCCTCATGAATCCATGCTGCGTTTGATTGATCGAACCATTTCTATCCAGATGCCCTGCTATCTCCTCTTTAATAATGGATTCCAGCATTTTCCCTACTACAGACGTTAAGCTGACCGGCCTATAGTTACCCGCCTTTTGTCTCCTTCCTTTTTTAAACAGCGGCGTAACATTAGCCGTTTTCCAATCAACCGGCACTACCCCAGAATGCAACGAGTTTTGATAAATAATCACTAACGCATCCACTATTACCTCTGACATTTCTTTCAATACCCTGGGATGCATTCCATCCGGACCCGGGGACTTGTCCACCTTCAGTCCCATTAGTCTACCCAGCACTGCCTCTCTGGTAACATTAATTGTATTAAGTATTTCTCCTGCTGCCAACCCTCTATCGTTAATATTTGGCAAACTATTTGTGTCCTCCACCGTGAAGACCGACACAAAAAACTTATTTAAAGACTCAGCCATATCCTCATTTCCCACTATTAACTCCCCCCTCTTGTCCTCCAAGGGTCCAACATTCACTCTAGCCACTCTATTCCTTTTTATATATTTATAAAAACTTTTACTATCATTTTTTATATTAATTGCCAGCCTAGCTTCATAGTCTATCCTTCCTTTCTTTATCGCTTTCTTAGTCTCTCTTTGTTGTTTCTTAAATTTTTCCCAATCACTTGTTTCTCCACTATTTTTGGCCACTCTGTACGCAGCTGTTTTTATTTTAATACTATCCTTTATTTCCTTTGTTATCCACGGCTGGTTCTCCCTTTTCTTACAATCCTTGTTTTTTGCTGGAATATATTTTTGCTGAGAACTGAAAAGGATCTCCTTAAAAATCCTCCACTGTTCCTCAGCTATCCTACCTGCCAGCCTGCTCTCCCAGTCTACCTTAGCCAATTCATCCCTCATCCTATCATATTTCCCTCTGTTCAAACAGAGGACACTGGTTTGGGACCGAACTTTCTCCTCTTCCATCTGAATCAGAAATTCGACCATATTGTGGTCACTAGACCCAAGAGGGTCCTTCACAATAAGTTCCTTAATTCTACCTACCTCGTTACACAATACCAGATCCAAAATAGCTCGTTCCCTCGTCGGTTCCGTAACATGCTGTTCAAGGAAACTATCCCGACAGCATTCTAAGAACTCTTCCTCCATTCCACCCTTACCGACTTGAGTCTGCCAGTCAATGTGCATGTTGAAGTCCCCCATGATTATTGCCGTTCCGTTTTTACACGCATCCCTTATCTGCTTGTTTATAGCCCTCCCTACCTCAACATTATTATTTGGGGGCCTATATACCACACCTACTAGTGTCTTTCTCCCTCTACTATTCCTCATCTCTACCCATAATGATTCCACGTTTTGTTCCTCAGAGCCTATGTCATCCCTCAGTACTACCCTGATATTATCTCTTATTAATAGCGCGACCCCACCACCTTTTCCTTCCTGTCTATTCTTCCTAAACGCCTGATACCCCTGGATATTCATCTCCCAGTCCTGGTCACCTTTCAGCCACGTTTCTGTAATGGCCACTAGATCGTACCCACTTGTGCTGATTTGCACCATCAACTCATTTACCTTGTTCCGAATGCTTCGTGCATTCAGGCAAAGTGTCCTTATTCCAGCTTTTATCTGGACCCGCTTTGATGAGTCGCGAACACCCTCTCCCTCTACTCCCTTATCTAAATTACCGCCTTCATTCACTTGCACCCTCTCCTCTACCATTAATTTTGTAATTCCCCTTACCCCTGCATCCTCCCCCCCATCAATTAGTTCCTTGACCCTAGTCAACTCTTCTAGCTCCCCTCCCCCCAACCTATCTAGTTTAAATTCTCCCCAGTAGCCTTAGCCAACCTACCGGCCAGGATATTGGTCCCCTTGTGATTCAAGTTCCACCCGTTTTTTGTATACAGATCACCCCTGCCCCTAAAGAGGTCCCAATGGTCCAGGAACCTGAATCCCTGCCCCCTGCACCAGTCCCTCAGCCACACATTCATCTTCCACCTCACTCCATTCCTGCCCTCACCTTCCCGTGGCACAGGCAGTAATCCTGAGATTACTACCTTTGCTTTCCTCTTTCTCAGCTGTCTCCCTAATTCCCTGTACTCCCTTTTCATGACCCCTTCTCCCTTCCTACCCACATCAGCGGTACCAATATGTACCGCTACCTCAGGCTCCTCTCCCTCCCACCTCAGGATTTCCGGGACGCGACTAGCGACATCCTGGATCCTGGCCCCAGGGAGGCAGACCACCATGCGAGAATCCTGCCTACCTCCGCAGAAACGCCTGTCTGTCCCCTTCACCATCGAGTCCCTGATTAATACTGCCTTCCTCCTCTTTTCCTTAGCCCTCTGAGTTACAGGGCTGGACTCCACTGCGGAGACACGGCCACTGCTGCTTCCCCCAGGCGGGCTGTCCCCCCCAGCAGTACTCAAGCAGGAGTACTTGTTGTGCAGGGGCAAATCCACTGGGGTGCTCTCAACCACCCTAGCCTTACCCTTCCTGGCCGTCACCCACTTGGCCTCCTCCCGTGGCCCTGGTGTGACCACCTGATGATAGCTCTTGTCTATCACCTCCTCATTCTCCCTCATCAGCCTAAGATCCTCGAGCTGCAGTTCCAGCTCCCTAACACGGTCCCTCAGGAACCGCAGCTCGACGCACCCCTCACAGATGTGGATGTCCGGGAGGCCAGATGCCTCCAGGACCTCCCACATCCTACACTGGGAATAACACACTGGTTTCACACTCATACTGGACACTTTATGTCAAGTTAGACAGTGAAAAGTTAATAAGAATGTAAGGAAACAAAAACTCACCCCTGCTCGTCCAAGCCCTGTGAGCCAAAGCCCTGACAGCTCACTCAACTTCCCACTCACTCTGCTGCCCGCTGTATACTTTGGTGCACTTTTAAACCTTCCAAAAACTTCCCCAGGCCTCTCCTGGCCCTACTTCCGGTTTTGAAAAAAACCTCCGATTTTAAACCCAAAATTAACTGAAAAAATAAATAATTAATTAAAGTCAGAAAACCAACTCTCTTACCCTCAGCCTGCTCCTGGGAACAATGAAGCTGAACCTCCAAGGTAAGCCCTTTTTAAACCCTCCAAAAACTTCCCCAGGCCTCTCCTGGCCCTACTTCCGGTTTTGAAAAAAACCTCCGATTTTAAACCCAAAATTAACTGAAAAAATAAATAATTAATTAAAGTCAGAAAACCAACTCTCTTACCCTCAGCCTGCTCCTGGGAACAATGGCATGCTTGTCTTCATCGGCTGGGGTATTGAGTTTAAAAATTGGCAAGTCATGTTGCAGCTTTATAGAACCTTAGTTAGGCCGCACTTGGAATATAGTGTTCAATTCTGGTCGCCACACTACCAGAAGGATGTGGAGGCTTTGGAGAGGGTACAGAAAAGATTTACCAGGATGTTGCCTGGTATGGAGGGCATTAGCTATGAGGAGAGGTTGGAGAAACTTGGTTTGTTCTCACTGGAGTGACGGAGGTTGAGGGGAGACCTGATAGAAGTCTACAAGATTATGAGAGGCATGGACCGAGTGGATAGTCAGAAGCTTTTTCCCAGGATGGAAGAGTCAATTACGAGGGGGCATAGGTTTAAAGTGTGAGGGCAAGGTTTAAATGAGATGTACAAAGCAGATATTTTACACAGAGAGTAGTGGGTGCCTGGAACTCGTTGCCGGGGGAGGTAGTCACTTTTAAGGGGCATCTTAACAAGTACATGAATAGAATGAGAATAGAGGGATATG
Source organism: Mustelus asterias (assembly GCF_964213995.1). Taxonomy (NCBI): domain Eukaryota; kingdom Metazoa; phylum Chordata; class Chondrichthyes; order Carcharhiniformes; family Triakidae; genus Mustelus; species Mustelus asterias. Next base: position 125,025,223 of record NC_135809.1, read on the forward strand.
GTCCCCGGTACAGTAGGGAGTTTTAGTTAAGTCGGGAAGCATGGTTGGTGCAGGTTTGGAAGGCCGAAGCGCCTGTTCCTGTGCTGGAATGTTCTTTGTTCTTTGTTCTTAGTGGTGGTTCAGCAGTTATGACCATTCTTTCTATAAATGTTTGTTAAAAATAATAGGAGGCATCCTCTTTCCCACTTATCTGCAACTGCAGGCAAGTCTCCTTTGATCCTGTAAGGCCTCTTTTTTCTATTCATTTATAGGACATGGGCATTGCTGGCTGGCCAACATTTATTGCCCATCCCTCGTTGCCCGAGGGCAGTTGAGAGTCAACCACATTGTTGTTGCTCTGGAGTCACCTGTAGGTCAGACCAGGACGGCACATTTCTTTCACTAAAGGGCATTAGTGAACCAGATGGGATTTTCTGATGATCGACAATGGTTTTATGGTCATGGATAGATTCTTAATTCGAAATATTTTTTATTGAATTCAAATTCCACCATCTGTCATGGCAGGATTTGAACCCGGGTGCCCAGAGCATCAGCTGAGTTTCTGGATTAATGGTCTAGTGACAATACCACTAGGCCATCGCTTCCCCCTGCAGCTTTAAGACTCCAACCCATCATCTTTAATTGGATAGAGAGCCCAACCTCTGGTTCTGACCCTTTCAAATTACTGTTTGGTTGACTGTTGCAAACACGGCGTGGAATCTGGACCCAGATTTGGTCCCAAAATCAGTTCTCAACACGAAATGAAAAATCCAAGCCCCCTGTGGATTTGGTCAATATGACGCTTTTTCATTTTAAAATGAGTCCCCTTCAGTGAGATGTTGGCACTGGTGCTCTCCCCCTGAGTGGCACAGTGGTTAGCCCTGCTGCCTCACAGCGCCAGGGACTCGGGTTCGATTCCCGGCTTGGGTCACTCCTGTGTGGAGTTTGCACGTTCTCCCCATGTCTGCATGGGGGTGCTCCGGTATCCTCCCACAGTCCAAAGATATGCGGGTTCGGTGGATTGGCCATGCTAAATTGCCCCTTCGTGTCAGGGGGAACTGGATAGGGTAAATGCCTGGAGTTCTGGGGATAGGGCCAGGGTGGGATTGTGGTCGGTGCAGACTCGATGGGCCGAATGGACTCCTTCTGCACTGTGGGATTCGATGATTCTTTCTATTTAAATGCTGTACAACCTGTCAGAGGTTAAAACATAGACTTTGCAAAATGAGATACTGCACTTGGGAGCAAGTCACCACACGGGGGCAGCCTCAAATAAGCCTGAGCTTTCACTAACCGCTGAGCCTGATTGCTTCTGAAAATTACCACACATTTAAATTAAATTTAGTTTTTTTGTTTTGTTTCAAACCGGGAATATAATGTGCGTTTCACAAATCAAATATTTTCTTTTGAGAGGAAATTAAAACCTTGCTGAAGAAATGAAAAGGTAATTAGGAGAAAAATACAGAATGTTACATTAGCAAAAGATATTAGAATCTTATGGCATCTGTTTTAACTTTAGGAGGGATTGCAATTAATCAATCTCCTCCTGTTCCTCACTGACAGCACAGCAGCAATAGGTTTTTAAATTGGATAGAATAAAATTAGTACAAAATGCTCTTCACTCGCAATGTAAAACAGCACTCAGCAACCTTTTAATATTTAATTTTCCAAGTGCAGAGTTATGTGCCGCCATGAGGCATAAGCAAAAAATAATAGTGGCTTTACTGAGGAGATCAGTTGGAAAACAAAGCGATCTACGCAAGAGGCAAGAAGTGATGGCTGAGGGACCTTATGTTAGCTTCTTTCACACAGTTTATCTGTCCTTTTATTTGGGTTGGAATGGTTCTTTTTCTTTTAAAAATGGATTACCTCCAATACTTCATCATCTTCAGAATATGTTTAGTGCCAGTAATGGCAACAAAATTACACCGGATAATCACTTATCAGAATGATACGTCACATTCCAGTAACACCAAAATATTTCCATCAGGGGGATTTTTGCTCCGAATTTGTAAATATATCTGTTTCCAAGCATTAATGGGTTTATAAAATCCCTCCAGTGCAGGAGGCCATTCAGCGCATTGAGTCTGCACTGAGTCTTGCGCAGGTTTACCCTGTAACCCCACATATTTACCCCACTAATCCCCCTATATCTTGGGACACCAAGTGGCAAGTTAGCACAGGCAATCCACCTAACCTGCACATCTTTGGAGTGTGGGAGGAAACCAGAGCACCTGGAGGAAACCCACGCTGACACAGGGAGAACGTGCAAACTTCACACAGTCACCCAAGGCTGGAACTGCACCCGAGTCCCTGACGCTGTGAGGCAGCTGTGCTAACCACTGTGTCACTGTGCTGCCCCATAATTCTCAATGACTTGTTCCTATTTATTTTCCACATTAAGAGTTGTAATTATACTCCTTCTGGTTGAACGTTATGGTCCAGCACCCCAAAGCCAAAGCTCACACACCAGAGGCTGCACACGCTGTCATTCCTTCCTTTGACATTCCACTTTTCCTAATGGCCTTGTGGAATTTCTCAAAATCTAATCCGTTGGCTGCTGATCGCAAACTTTTGCCGAATATTTCTTTACGTGGCTCAGTGTTGAGTTCTCTCTGATATTACCGTGTGAAGCACTCTTGGGACATTTTATTACATTAAAGATATTCAAGTTGTTGTAATGGAATTTTTTTTTAAAAACTGCAGTGATATCTCTATCTGCTCCAACAGGTGTGGAAGGATGCTGCGACTCAGATTTTCTTTTCACTCTCTGCTGCCTGGGGAGGACTAATAACACTCTCCTCATACAACAAATTCCACAATAACATATACAGGTAAGCAAGGCGAGTCCATTCCTCCCTTCCCACTTTGTGGGTTGCAGTTTTTAAAATTAATTCATGGGATGCGGATGCCGCTGGCTGGCCGGCATTTATTGCCCATCTCTAGTTGCTTTTGAGAAGGTGGTGGTGAGCTGCCTTCGTCAACTGCCGCAGCCCTTGTGGTGTAGGTACAACCTAGGGAGGGAGTTCTCGGATTTTGACCCAGAGACAGTGAAGGAATGGCGATATATTTCCAAGTCAGGATGGTGTGTGGCTTGGAGGGGAACTTGCAGGTGGTGGCGTTCCCATGTATCTGCTGCCCCTTGTCCTTCTAGGTGTAGGTTTGGAAGGTGCTGCCTAAAGAACCTTGGTTAGTTCCTGCAGTGCATCTTGTAGATGGTACACATGGCTGCCACTGTGCATCTGTGGTGGAGGGATTGAATGTTTGTGAATGGGGTGCCAATCAAGTGAGTTACTTTGTGTTGGATGATATCAAGCTTCTTGAATGTTGTTGAAGCTTCACTCATCCAGTCATGTGGAGAGTATTCCATCACATTCCTGACTTATGTAGTTTTCAATAATAATTCTGCACTTGGGTGGTGATCTTCTTGTGACTGTTGCTTTGCTCTGCCTTCCTCTAGGGACACTCTGTTGGTCACGTGTTGCAACAGTGCCACAAGTGTTTTTGCCGGCTTTGTCATCTTCTCCGTCATTGGGTTCATGGCCAAGGAACTTAAAGTACCAATCACCGAGGTTGCAGATGAAGGTAATTTAAAAATGAAACATTGCGAGTATTTTAAAATAACTATTTACTTATTAGTCAATCTTTACCACTTCCTGAAGGCCGTCATTTATCTCCTGTTGGGGTTTAACATGCGTCAGTCACCGCTCCCCACCAGTATACAAGTGACCATTTGTTAGTGGTTATTGTGACAGAAAGCGTCAGCAACTAATGCATTGTGAGGGACACTGTGGCTTAATCCAATCCCATCCTTACCTCATATCCAATAATCATTATGCACACCAGCACAGACACGATGGGCCAAAGGGCCTCTTTCTGTGCTGTATAACTCTATGACAGCTACATATCCACATGAATACACATCTAACATCTGCCTACATACATCACAAGTGACAGGTAGGGTGGTATAGTTGTTACGAAACTGGACAAGTAATCCAGAGGTGCAAACTACGATCCCGAAACTGGGGGGCAGCATGCTGGTTAACACTGCTGCTTCACAGCGCCAGGCATCCGGGTTCAATTCCGGCCTTGGGTGACTATGTGGAGTTTGCACGTTCTCCCTGTGTCTGTGTGGATTTCCTCCGGGTGCTCCGCTTTCCTCCCACACTCCAAAGATGTGCAGGTTAGGCAGATTGGCCATGCTAAATTGACCATTAGTGTCAGGGGGACACGCAGGGTAAATAAGTGACATTATGGGGATAGGGCCTGGGTGGGACTGTTGTTGGTGCAGGCTCAATGGACCGAATGGCCTCCTTCTGCACTGTAAGGATTGTATTTGAAGTGTCTTGTATTTGTATTTGAAGTTCAAATGCCATCATGGTAGCTAGGGAATTTGAATCCAGTTAATTAAATTATTAATTTAAAAAGCTAGTGACCATGAAACGACCAGGTTATTGTCAAACCCCTTCTGCTTTATTCACAGAGTCATAGAACCCTACAGTGCAGAAGGAGGTCATTCGGCCCATCGAATCTGCACTGACTCTCTGTAAGAGCATCTTTCCCAGACCCACCCTATCCCGTAACCCCGCACATTCATCCCGCTAATTCCCCTCACCTACACATATTGGGACACTGAGGGGCAATTTAGCAAGGCCAAGCTACCTAACCTATGCATCTTTGGACTGTGGGAGGAAACCAGAGCACATCGAGGAAACCCACGCAGATACGGGGACAATGTGCAAACTCCACATGGACAGTGACCCAAGGCTGGAATTGAACCCGGGTTCCTGGTGCTGTGAGGCAGCAATACTAACCACTGTGGCACCGGGCCACCCATTCATGCCCCTAGGGAAGGATATCCACTACTTTTACCCAGTCAAGTTGATTTTTAACTCTCTCTGAAATGGTTTAGAAAATCATTCATTTGTCTCGAACTACTTCAGAAAAGTCAAATAAGAATAAGATTGGATGGGCCACATGGTATTGACCTAGGCACCTGACATGACAAAACCACATTGTACCCAGTTGACTCTTCAAATTTGTCCTCATTAACAAGACTTGTGCTAAAATTGACAGGTCTGTCCCACAGACTCGTCAAGCAGCAGCCAGATATCATCGTACTCATATCTTAAAGTCAATATCCTAGACTTGTCCATCAGCATCCCCCATTATGTCCTGTCCCACTGGCGGGACAGACCCATCAGATGTGGCAGCACAGTGGTGTACAGCAGGAGGGAATTGTCCTGGGAGTCTTCAACATTAACTCCAGACCCCATGAGGGTTTGTGGTATGACACAAAACACAATAAAGGCAATTTCCCACTGATGAGCACATATCACCCTCCCTCAGCTGATGAACCTGTACTCCTCCATGTAGAATACCATTCGGAAGATGCACTGATAATAACAAGGGTACAAAAAGGACTCTGGGTGAGGGAACTTCAATCCTCATCACCAAAGGAAGCTGAGTAGCACTACTACTGATTCAGGATAGTCCTGAAAGACGTAGATATCAAACTGGGCCAGACCTGCCTTTACCCCAGCCTCATGAATATTCCTGTGTCAAATGTGTTGTCCATGACAGTATGAGTAGGAGTAGCCAACCTGTTGTAAGAAAGTCCCATCTTCACTTTGAGGACACCCTCCATTGTGGTGTGTGGCACTTGACCAAACCAAATGGGATAGATGCAGAACAGTTCTGGCAGCTGAAATCTGGACATCGATGGGGTGCTGTTGGCCACCATTATATTCACCCACAATCTGAAACTTCATGGCCCATGAAGGTAACTTCAGTGGTAGTCAGTCTACCACTACCATAAAGCCAGGGGATGACACCTGGTTCAATGAGAAGCGTAGGAGAACATGCCAGGAATTAAAAATGAGATGTTAATCTGATAAAGGTTCAACACAGGGCTTCTTCTGAGACACTTCCTCAGGATCAAGGATGACGTGCTTCCACTCCAGTTGGGGGGGTTCTAAGATGTCTGTTAAGTCCAGTGCCCGATCTGCAGACTCTGTCACATGCAGGACAAGGTGGTATTTGAAGGGTTGTGTCGATGGGCTGTTTGGAGGTTGGTGCAGCTGACCAGGGATGTCTGAATTTGGCAGTACCACTCTTCTTTTTGGAAGGGACGTGTCTACTATTTAGGATTTAGGATCCTAAGTAAATTTAGGATCTCACATTTTAGTGTTTCCCATTGGTTTTCCACTGATTTACCCTTTAGCAATGATGCCCAGTCCACCTCAGCCAAGTCCCTGCAAAATTTGCCTTCCCTCAGTTCAAAACCTTTTCTCCTGCTTTATCTCTGTCCTTTTCCAAGGCAATGCTAAATCTAACTGAATTGTGATCCCTATCCCCGATATGGTATCCAACTGTCACTTCACCCACTTGCCCTTCCTCACCTGCCTGAGCACACCGAGCAGCAAAGCCTACGGGCCCTGACAAAATCCCAGTAGCAGTATTGAAAACTTATGCTTCAGAACTAGTGCTGCCTCTAGCCAAGCTGTTCCAGTACAGCGTCAACGCAGGCATCTAATCAATGATGTGGAAAATTGACCAGGCATGTCCTGTCCACAAGAGGCAGAACAAACTCAGTCCAGGCAATTATGGCCCCATCAGTCTACTATCAGTCATCAGCACAATGATGGAAAGTGTCCCCAATAGTGCTTATTCATCAATATCCTACTCACCAGTGCTGAATATGGTTCCAGGACCACTCAAATTCAGACCTGATTACACCTTTGGTCCAAACATGGAAAAACAAACTGATTTTTAGAAAATGACTGTTTTTGAATCAAGGCACCATTTGAACAAATGTGGCATTATGGAGCCCAAGTAAAATTGAAGTTAATTGGAACTGGGGAAGACACTTTCCATTGCCTGGAGCCATATCGAGCAGAAAGGAAGATGCTTACGCTAATTGGAGATCAATCATTTTAACCTTAGGATATTGCTTAAGTGGTTCTTCAGGGCAGTATCCTGGGCCCAACAATCTTCAGCTGCTTCATTAATTACCTTCTCTCCATCGTAACGCCAGAAGTGGGAATGTTCGCTGATTATTGCACAGCCTTCAGTTCCATTGAGACACATGTAAATTACTTGTTAATTTCCACCCAATTCATGGTATGGTGCTATTTCTTTCCATTCTTCATGGGATGTGGGTGCCGCTGGCTAGGCCAGCATTTGTAGTTCATTCCTAATTGCCATTGGGAAGGTGGTGATGAGCTGCCTTCTTTAATCGCTGCAGTCCATAAGGTGCAGGCACAGTTTAAAGATTATTTTTTTATTAGTGTCATAAGTAGCCTTACATTAGCACTGCAATGAAGTTACTGTGAAAATCCCCTAGTCGCCACACTCTGGCGCCTGTTCGGGTACACTGAGGGAGAATTTAGCATGGCCAATGCACCTAACCAGCACGTCTTTCGGACTGTGGGAGGAAACCAGAGCACCCGGAGGAAACCCACACAGACACGGGGGGAATGTGCAGACTCCGCACAGACAGTGACCCAAGCTGGGAATCAAACGCAGGTCCCTGGTGCCGTGAGGCAGCAACGCTAACCACTGTACCACCTTTGGGGAGGGAGTTCCAGGATTTTAACCAAACCAAGGTTTGCCCTCACTGACTGCTAATCTTGGTAACTTCTAAACATTCAGCCACATACAAACAAAATTCTGATTTTTTGTTTCATTTCTAACAGCTTGATTGGATAATGGATTTTGTTCCACAGAGCACATTATTTGTTTTAAGTGTGAAATTTGAAAAATTTGAATCTACACCCAGACTGGTCCTCAGATGAGAAATCTAACTGAGGTCAGAGGGGCTCCACAAGAGCAGACAGAAGGTCCATCTCTGTGCCTCAGCAGGTGGAATAGCCTGGTTGAAGAGTCCAACTGTCATGTGTTGTCGCGGTAATGTTTAACGAGTGCAATTCTTATGTGTTCTAGGTCCAGGTATTGCATTCGTGGTGTATCCAGAGGCTTTAACAAGGCTCCCTTTATCTCCATTCTGGGCTATAATTTTCTTTTTGATGCTTCTAACACTTGGATTAGACACTATGGTAAGTCTCAGCCACACAAGACTGACCTGTGGCCACTTCATGTACCTGAGTTCTGTATAGGTTGTTGTTCTGTTCTCTCTGAGCTTAGGTTCCCATGTTAAGGGAGCATTATAGGGAAGGCAGTGACATAACGGTATTGTCACTGGATTAGTAATCTAGAGACCCAGGGCACAATCTGGGGACCTGGGTTCAAATCCCACCACAGCAGATCGTGAAATTTGAATTTGATAAAATTCTGGAATTAAAAGCTTAATTAAACTGTTGTCGATTGTCGTAAAAACCCATCTAGTTCACTGAGGAAATCTGCCATCCTTATCTGGCTTGGCTTACATGTAACTTTCAAATGCCCTTTGAAATGGAGGGTAAGTAAGGATGGACAATAAATGGCGGCCCAGCCAGAGATACCCACATCCCATAAATGAATTCAAACAATTAAACACATGAAATTCCCTAATGCTCTGTTCACTCACAGAATAGGACCTATTTGAGTTCATAGAATCATAGACTCCAACAGTGCAGAAGGAGGCCATTCAGCCCGACACATCTGCACCGACCACAATCCCACCCAGGCCCTATCCCCATAACCCCATGCATTTACCCTAACTAGTCTCCCCCAACACTAAGGGGCAATTTAGCATGGCCAATCCACCTAACCTGCACATCAAAACTGTGGGAGAAAACTAAAGCACCCAAAGGAAACCCACACAGACACAAGGAGAACATGCAAACTCCACACAGACAGTGACCCAAGCCAGGAATCGAACCTGGGTCCCTAGCATTGTGAGGCAGTAGTGCTAACCACTGTACCACCATGCCACCCATGATGTACTTTTTGTTTTCTCACTGGACTAAGCTGGTTGAGTTTGGCGGTGACTTATTTCATGCACATCGAGGTAAAGGATGCTGATTTCCTCGCTTTCATCTGTACCGCATTTCCATTTCGCTCACCAGCCATTCTTGCGGAATAACTAAACGATATTTCCAATGGCTGGATGCCAAGTTCCGGGCGATTTCTCGGTTCAGTTGAGTAACCACTAGAAACTCAAACCGCTCCAACTCATTTCATTTGGGAATACTTACAGATAAGAGACTGTGGAATGCAAACAATCGCAGCAAGGCGCAATGTTTGAATCTGGTGTGATTCCCCAGCCTGAACTTCCTTCAAACGTGACCTCCTGCTGGGAGTGCAGGATCAGTAAATTTACTATTCAGATCTCAGCAGGTTGGGCTGCATTTAAACCCAGCTTGTAAAGATGAAGAGGCAATGTTTTGTCTCTTGCATCATCCGTTTTATTAATATGGAGCCATATTATACAACATAATTAATACAAATTAATTAAAATAACATGTAATATGTATAAGATGGTGTACTAGTTCTCATCAAATCAAATTAATTGAAAAGCACATTTAAATTACTTGTTAATTTTCAGTCAATTTATGGTACGGTGTTATTTCTTTATATTCTTTCTCTTTCTTTGGTGCAGAAGGAGGCCATTTAGCCATCATGTCTGCACCGGCTCTCCAGATGATTTAGTGCTATATGGTCTAGCGGTTAGGACTCCTGGTTTGGGCAGCATGGTGGCACAGTGGTTAGCCCTGCTGCCTCACAATGCCAGGGATCCTGGGTTCAATTCTGGCCTCGGGTCACTGTCTGTGTGGAGTTTGCACATTCTCCCCATGTCTGCATGGGTTTCCTCCGGGTGCTCCGGTTTCCTCCCACACTCCAAAGATGTGCGGGTTAGGTTGATTGGCCATGCTAAGTTGACCCAAGTGTCAGGGGGATTAGCAAAGTAAATATGTGGGGTTACGGGGATAGGGCCTGGGTGGGATTGTTGTTGGTGCAGGCTCAATGGGCCAAATGGCCTCTTTCTGCACCATAGGGATTCTATGATTCCCCTGCCTTTTCTTGTACCCCTGCACATTGTTTCTATTCAAATAGTCATCTAATGCCCTCTTCAATGCCACAATTGAACCTGCCTCCACCTTTTAGTTTTAATTATTACTGTCACAATCAGGCTTACATTAACACTGTAATGAAATTACTGTGAAAATCCCCTAAAAGCCACAGTTCGGTGCCTGTTCGGGTACGCCTCACTGCCAGGCAGTGCATTCCAGACCTGAACCACTTGCTGTGTGGAAAAGTTTTTCTCTCACATCACATTTGTTTCTTTTGAAATCAATTTAAATCTTGTTCTTGATCCTTTTACAAGGGGGGAGGGGCAGTTTCTCCCTATCTACTCTGTCCAACCCCCTCATGATTTTGAACATCTCTATCAAGTCTCATCTTAGCCTCTTCTCTCCAAGGAGAACAGTCCAAACCTCTCCAATCTATCCTCACAACTGAAGTTTCTCATTCCTGGAACCATTCCTGTAAAACGCTTCTGCATTCTTTCCAATGCCTTCACATCCTTCCTATAGTGTGGTACCTGGAATTGCTCACAATATTCCAGCTAATAATTAACTAGTGTTGTTATACATTTAGCATAAACTCCTTGCTCTTGTACTTTATGCCATTAGTAATAAAGTCCAGAACACTACGTGTTTTATTAACTGCTCTCTCCACCTGTCCTGCCACCTTCAATGATCTATACACATATACACACAGATCCCTCTGCTCCAGCACTCCTTTAAGAATCTTACCCTTTACCTTATATTGTCTCTCTATGTTCTTCCTACCAAAATGGCCTACTCCTGATTCTAATTTCTGTGGCCGTGATTCTCCCAAAAGCCGCTGATTTGGCGGGAAAACCGTTCTAAATCCTGACTGTTTTGTCAATTCAGCTTCTCACCTGAATCTCCACAGTTTGTGCAATGCAGAGGTCCCAATAGTGAATCTCATTAAAACCCAAGGGGCCGGGGCCTATTCACGCTGGAGTTCGACAGTTCTGGAACTCTGTGCATACACGGTGGCCCCGATCTGTCAGACTCCCCATTTGCTGGCCAGCTCAATCGCTGGCCAGCCCGGGACCCCCGCAGTGCTGCCCCTCCAGCTCCCCCTCACGGCCCGATCATGGCCTCCACAGTAATTCCCGGGCCAACCCTGACTCCCCCCGCCTCCAGCCCCCCTGCACCCAGCAGTGGTGATCCCCCACTCCCCTCACACCAGCAGACTCGCCCCCCCCACTGAACCCCCCCGTCCTGGGGTCAGACCCCCCTTCCCCCCGGGAGGCAGCCGTCCCCCGGGAGGCAGCCGTCCCCCTCGGCAGACCACCTCCCCCCCCCCCCCCCCCCCCAGCTCGCACCAATCGCTGCCCTTCCTCCACCCCTCGATCCTGTCTGCAGAATGGTAGCAAGACCCCCACCCCCAGCGATCACCCTAGGCCCCGCCCACAATAGGCTCCACCCCCTTGGCACTGCCCGGTGCCTGATGGGCACTGCCAAGGTGCACCCTGAGCATGGGCATTTTGCCCATTGGGTAGTGCTGGGGGCACAGGCTGGCATTGCCAGGGTGCCCATGTCTAGGGGGCACCACCCCTCGCTGCCTGATCCCTTGGGGGGTCCCGATTGCCCCCCCTTCATTCTGGCGGGGTCTCCCACTAGTTCTCCAAAAGTGGGGAGCTAGTCTGAATCCCGCAAGATTGAAGTACTCCTAGCGGGGTGGGAGATTTGATCGGGACCAGTAAGTTCCCGATAATCACATTTAAAATACATTTAAAGCATATTAAAAACAGATTCAACTTACTTCTCTGCCTTCCCGCTGGTTTCCAGCGTGGTCTGACCGGCGACTGTTCTCCAGCTCTGGGAGATGCGTTTGCGTTCCCGGTGCATGCACAAATCCTGGAACAAGGTCGGCGACGTGCATCTCCCAGCCCGACCCGCCAGAAAAGTTACGGGTCACGATGGGAGAATCGTGGCCTATGTTTCTATGTCACACATCTCCTCATTGAACTTCATCTGCCGCCACCTATCTGCCTACTCCACGAACTTGTCTATGTCCTTTTCATGGGATGTCGGCATTGCTGGCTAGGCCAGCATTTGTTGATCGCACCTAATTGTTCTTGAGAAGGTGCTGGTGAGCTGCTTCCTTGAACTATTGCAGTCCATGCAGTGTAGGTACACCCACAGTGCTATTGGGAAAGAAATTCCAGAATTTTGACCTAGCGACAGTAAAGGAATGGCAATACGGTTCTGAGTCAGGATGGTGTGTGGCTTGGAGGGCACCCTGCAGGTATTGGTGCTCCCATGTGTCTACTGCCCTTCAAGGTGGTGGAGGGTCTGCAGGGTTATATCCTATGGCATTGCTAATGGGACATACGGTTTACTGGAATGTGGTTTACTGCATAACTGTGACAATAGATCATCTATTGGAGTACATCAAGCTTACTGAAGGAAATATGGCTGATTTGAGGTAAAAATATTATTTAACTTATTGATGCTGAGAGGTATCAGTCTCACAAATTTAGCAGTGACAGTGTCATGTATCTGCCACTTTACAACATTCATTTAAACTTTCCCTCTAACCACTCATTTCCAGCTATATATCTTTACATGTCGTTGTTCTAGCTCAATAGCAGCTTGCAGGTATATACAACACCTTTAACTTAATAAGACATCTCAAGACAATTCACAGAAGGGTAATCGGGCAACATTTCATGAATCAGATATTTCACAGAAGTTTGTCAGCGATGAAACAGGAGGCCATCTTAACCTAACCCACCTGTTGGGAATGGGGTGGGTTTGGGTTGGAAACCCCTTTCACATTCCACGCAATTTAAAGCTGTATTGAAGCTAAGGAAACATAAAATTCGATAGGATTTAAACCAGGCATCAAACCTGAACCCATCCCATTTGAAGATTAAAATTGTCCTTGTAATCACTTCAACGAGATCCATGAGTTGGACCTGCTGGAATATGAGCTCCTTAATTGAGGCCTGTTCAGGCTGCCCAACCAGGGAGCTCTCCAGAGACACATGGGCCAGAACTCTACCACTTCACCCACCACAGGATTGGCATGGGCGAGGGGCTGACAACGGAAATCTCCCTTGACCTTGGGAGGGAATTTCCGGTCTCGCCCGATCGAGGCCGTAAAATCCCGCCTATAAGATGCAGCATCTGGGTCACCGGCACTCAGGATGAATGCTCTGTACTGGGAAGTACCTGCCTGAGTATTGCAAAACATTGTAAATAAATTAGTTTTGGTGAAAGGGTGGCATGGACAAGTTGGGCCGAAGGGCCTGTTTCTAAGCTGTAAACCCCGATGACTCTATGACTCCATGACTCTATGAAAAGACACCGGCCTCTCAGAAGTTATTTCAGTCCTAACCAAGAAAAATAAGGAATTTTTTGGAAAGGGAAGAAAAGTGAGAATTAAAAGATTATAATGGATCTATCGCTCTTACTGAAGGTGGTGTTGGTGCAGCCCTGTCCAAGGCGGCTTCAGGGTTAGGCCGGATATGAACTGCGATGGTCCAGGGCCAGCTGACTGACTCCACTGACACCATCCACACCTATCACAGGCAGCTGCCTCTGACAGAAACTAGCATAAACTGAATCATTTAATTAAGAAGCAGAGATTTTACAGCATTCACTTTGAATGCCTTATGGTCAGCACAGTGGGTTCGCGTTCAAACCCTGCCCACACTGAAAGGTGACAGTTTCCATCCTCCGATGTCTTTGGTAGGTCTAAAGGAGAGTCAGCACATTCATAATCACTGTTCGTTATTGAAAAAGAATGCCAAATTGCAAATTAGAAATAAAAAAAACATTCAGCAGCTCATGGTACTTTCAGATCAGCCATGATCTTTGATTTGATTTTGATTTGATTTATTATTGTCACATGTATTAGTTTACAAGGAAGGTCCATTCAAAAGTCTGATGGCAGCAGGCAAGAAGCTGTTCTTGAGTCAGTTGGTTCGTGACCTCAGACTTTTGTATCTTTTTCCCATCGGGAGAGGTGGAAGAGAGAATGTTTGGGGTGTGTGGGGTCCTTAATTATGCTGGTTGCTTTGCTGAGGCAGCGGGAAGTGTAGACAGTGTCAATGAATGGGAGTCTGGTTTGCGTGATGGATTGGGCTACATTCACGACCTTTTGTAGTTTCTTGCGGTCTTGGGCAGAGCAGGAGTCATACTAAGCTGTGATACAATCAGAAAGGATGCTTTCTATGATGCATCTGTAAAAGTTGGTGAGAGTTGTAGCTGACATGCCAAATTTCCTTAGTCTTCTGAGAAAGTAGAGGCGTTGGTGGGCTTTCTTAACTATAGTGTTGGCATGGAGGGACCAGGACAGGTTGTTGATGATCTGGACACCTAAAAACGTCTCATTAAATGGAGAAAAAGATTCAATGGGCTGAATGGCCTACTCCCACGGCCTACATCCATAATATCTACCTGCTTGATCGAAGGGTTCACATTAGCGACATTAACTCATCTCTTGCCTGACCTGGCTGTCTGACCTGCTCAAGTGTTTCCGGTGTTTCATGGCTTTTTGCTCCAGTTCTCAGTGTTATCTTCACCACAAAGACAGAAGAGTGAACTACACATAAAGATTAAATGAAGACACCTTTCACACTCTCAGGGATTCCCAAAGTCCTTTACAGCTAGTGAAGTAGCTTTGAAGTGCAATCTTTTGTATTGTCGGAAAACACTGAAAAAAAAGGCGTGTTGTATGGATGTCCACTTGGTGGTGGGGATTGCTTGCACTGCTGCTTCACAGCTCCAGGGACCTGGGTTCGATTCCCGGCTTGGGTCACTGTCTGCGTGGAGTTTGCACATTCTCCTCGTGTCTGCGTGGACTTCCTCCGGGTGCTCCGGTTTCCTCCCACAGTCCAAAGATGTGCGGGTTAGGTTGATTGGCCATGCTAAAATTGTCCTTAGTGTCCTGAGATGTGTAGGTTAGAGGGATTAGTGGGTGAATATGTAGGGATATGGGGGTAGGGCCTGGGTGGGATTGTGGTCGGTGCAGACTCGATGGGCCGAGTGGCCTCTTTCTGTACTGTAGGGCTACTATGATTCTATGATTTCTATGAAACGCCCAACTCCCATTTCCACTGATTTCAATAATTTCTATGACATTAGCTGATCTGTAACAGAGGTTTCGATCTGGGGGGATAGGTTTAAGGTGCGAGGGGTTTAAAGGAGATGTAAGAGGCAAGTTTTTTACACAGAGGGTGGTGGGTGCCTGGAACTCGCTGCCGGGGGAGGTAATGGAAGCAGATACGATAGTGACTTTTAATGGGCGTCTTGACAAATACATGAATAGGATGGAGATGGAGGGATAGGGTCCCAGGAAGGGTAGGGGGTTTTAGTTCAGTCGGGCAGCATGGTCGGTGCAGGCTTGGAGGGCCGAAGGACCTGTTCCTGTGCTGTAATTTCCTTCGTTCTTTGTTCTTTGATCTGGATGGCAAGTTGAAAACCCATCTAACAATTTCACCACATTTTACATCAAACATTGAACATGTCACCTCCTATGATTATGGTCCATATTCTTCACAAGTTCTTCACAAGTTCTTCACAAGTTCTTCACATGTTCCTTCTTACAAGTACAGGTGTGTTGCCAGATTTTAATAGCTCTAAACAGAAAGAAAATGTAAATAATGGTAAAGGTCATTTTCCAATTATATGTCGAACTTACCTATATTTTTCCAATTAAATCGAAGTTTGCCACCCTCGAGACCATCGTGACGTCAGTTGTGGATGAATTCCCAGGATACCTGCGGCCCAAGAGGCCACTCTTCACGTTAGTCTGCTGTGTGGTTTTTTTCTTCATGGGTATTCCCATGGTAACCCAGGTAAGATGTCGCTACAACTTCGGTGAATGCGGTCAACTTCAGCAGCCAGAAACCTCTCCGTTTCTTTCTTTTGGGCAGTGATGTGGCGGGAGGGTTTGAGGTGCAGGAGTTCTAAGAAAATGTGTTGACCATGTTTCCAAATCTACTACTGTTTAAAATTATTTCATGGGGCGTGGGCAACGCTGGCTGGGCCTGCATTTATTGCCCATCGCTAGTTGTCCTTGAGAAGGTGGTGATGAGCTGTCCTCCAACCGCTGCAGCCCTTGCTATGCAGGTACACCCACAGTGTTGTTAGGGAGGTCATTCCTGGATTTTAGACCATAAGACATAGGAGCAGAATTAGGCCACTCGACCCATCAAGTCTGCTCTGCCATTCAATCATGGCTGATATTTTTCTCATCCCCATTCTCTTGCCTTTTCCCCATAACCTCTGATCCCTTTATTAGTCAAGAACCTATCTATCTCTGTCTTAAAGATACTCAATCACCTGCCCTCCACAGCCTTCTGCGGCAAAGAGTTCTACAGATTCACCACTCTCTGGCTGAAGAAATTCCTCCTCATCTCTGTTTTAAAGGATCGTCCCTTTAGCCTGAGGTTGTTCCCTCTGGTTCTAGTTTTTCCTACTATTGGAAACATCCCCTCCACATCCACTCTATCCAGGGCTCGCAGTATCATGTAAGTTTCAATAAGATCCCCCCCCCCATCCTTCTAAACTCCAACGAGTACAGACCCAGGGTCCTCAACCGTTCCTCATACAACAAGCTCTTCATTCCAGGGATCATTCTTGAGAACCTTCTCTGGACCCTTTCCGAGGCCAGCACATCCTTCCTTAGATATGGGGCTCAAAACTGCTCACAGTATTCCAAATGGGGTCTGGCCAGAGCCTTATGCAGCCTCAGAAGTACATCCCTGCTCTTGTATTCTAGCCCTCTTGACATGAATGCTAACATTGCATTTGCCTTCTTAATTGCCGACTGAACCTGCACGTTAACCTTAAGAGAATCTTGAACAATGATTCCCAAGTCTCTTTGTCCCAGCATTCTTGTCTGGGTTATCCACTTTGGCCCTCCCTAAACTTTAGCTTATATAAAACTCTGTTGTCAATCACCCTATTTGGATAAAGTCACACTTAATTCCTGTGCTCTCAGGCTGATAGTATCCCATGGTCCAAAAAAAGTTCCCATATTCAAATTAATATCCTTGTTTTCATGCCCCATCCTAGCTTTGTAACCTCCTTCAATCATATAATCTTCTAAGATATCTCAATTTCCCCAATTCTAGGCTCTTGGACTTCCCGGTTTTCATTTCCCCACCACTAACAACCATACCTTCAGCTGCCTAGGCCCTAACTAAATTTCTCCAGCTCTCTAACACTCCTCCTTCAAGGCACTCCTTAAAATTTTCCAAGCTTTCGGCACCTGACTTAGAATCATTGAATCATAGAATCCTACAGTGCAGAAGGAGGTCATTCGGCCCATCGAGTCTGCACCGACCACAATCCCTCCTAGGCCCTATCCCATAACCCCATGCATTTACTCTAGCTAGTCCCCCTGACACTAAGGGGCAATTCATCATGGCCGATCCACCTAACCTGCACATCTTTGAAGAGTGGGAGGAAACTGGAGCACAGGAGGAAACCCACGCAGACACGGAGAGAATATGCAAACTCCACACAGACAGTCCCCCAAGCCGGGAATCGAACCCAGGTGTCTGGCACTGTGAGGCATCACTGCTAACCACTGTGTCACCGTGCCGTCCGGGGCAAATTTTCCCGTCCTGCCCGCCACGGGAATTGTAGTGGGTGAGGGGCGGACCACGGAAAGGTCCGTTGACCTTGGGTAGGATTTTCCAGTTTCAGGGTGAGCATGGCCAGAAAATCCCACCCAATATCTCTGATGTCAGGTTTCATCTGATAATTCTCCCGCGAGCCAGTACGTAGGACGTTTCTATATTACTGTTGCTCTTTAAATGTAGGTTTTTGCTGTAGATAATAAAAAGGGAAGGTGAAGAGCATTCTTTACAGCTCCAAAGGACAGTCTCCAACCATGCTTGCCCCCCTCATGCTGTCCATCCACCAGACCTCCCCTGACATGTCCAGTAATTGAACTCCATCGTTGAACATTGCAACTCTCATGGCATCACACACAAAGGATCATGATCAGGAACTCAATTTCATTTATCTCCACCCACTTTGCACACCGTCCAATTCTCCTTGCCTTTGAAGATGAAGGAAGGTAAAGTAAAGTTAAAGTATATTTATTAGTCACAAGTAAGGCTTACATTAACACTACAATGAAGTTACTGTGAAATTCCCCTAGTCGCTACATTCCGGCACCTGTTCGAGTCAATGTATCTAACCAGCACGTCTTTCAGACTGTGGGAGGAAACCAGAGCACCGGGAGGAAACCCACGCAGACACGGGGAGAATGTGCAAACTCCACACAGACAGTGGCCCAAGCCAGGAATCGAACCCAGTTCCCTGGTGCTGTGAGGCAGCAGTGCTAACCACTGTGCCAGCGTGCTGCCCACCTTTTCCAACACGGGCAGTGATTGAGTTTTTTTGAACGCAGTCCTTTTGAGATAATACACGTTTGACCTATTAAGAAAGTGCCCTTTAAATAAAATTACGATAATTTGTCACTGCCAAGGATTATTATCTTCACTGCCAGAGCACAGGGAAAGGATCAGGGGAGCAGAGAAAGAGCAGCAGCGCTGTGAGAGCAGGGCAAACAGAGACAGAGAGAGATGAGCAGGAGAGTGAGGCAAGTGTCCAGAGAAAGCAGTAACCTGAAGAAGACAAGAGCAAGGTTGGGTCAGGTACACCTGGGGGAACAGAACATTTCTTTGGATGCTGCTCTTTACTACTCCACTCACCTGATGAAGGAGCAGTGCTCCGAAAGCTCGTGATTCCAAATAAACCTGTTGGACTTTAACCTGGTGTTGTGAGACTTCTTACCTTGACTACAATGTCCTGGATGGTTGTCCACACTGCACATTTGATGATCTGCTGTTCCAGCAGCCTCACACTCTGGGCTCAGGAATCTTCCAGACATATTTTCCCACTCCTTGCTGCTCCTTCAATCACAGGCAGGTTTCTCCCTGCAGTTACTGCTGATAGGCGGATAGAGGATCAGCCTATCAGCAGCACACGCAGAGCAGAACCAGCCTGTGATTGGATGAGTAACTTTACAGCACTTTTCAAACATAAGTAAGTGGAATGTCCAACAGCTTTGGCAGGCCACATGGAAATGGACAAGTCTGCCTTTGATACAGAGCAAAGTGAAAACACTCTGCAAGCTCAGGGAAGGTTTGCATGTCACTATGTCTGCACTCTTCATCCTGTTAAAGCAAGCCCCATGTTGCGAAGCCTTCACACTATATTCTTGGTAAGAATGCTCACAATTCCCCAATTGACTCATAAAATTGAGCACACCTTCCTCCACTCTATAACCCTTACGTCTCTTATTTTGCCTCTCATATGACAATTACCATACACTCCTTAAACATGAATCTATCTGCCGCACACACAACCTTTCACCCCCAAGATTGCATTCAGAGAAGTGGTTTGAAATGCACCGGGTGTTTTCCTTCTGGCTTGTTAGTTTATAGAAAGGTAGAAACTAGAAACAGGAGTTTTGAAGTTTCAGCTCAAAGGGCTGAATGGCCTACTCCAGCTTCTAGTTTCTATGTTTTTATGAGTAGGCCATTTGGCCCTTCGAGCCTGCTCCGCCATTCATTTTGATCATGGCTGATCATCAAATTCAATATCCTGATCCACCCGTTCCTCCATATCCCTTGATCCCTTTGGTCCCAAGAGCTACATCTAATTTCTTCTTGAAATCACACAACATTTTGGCCTCAATTACTTTAGTAGTGAAATCCACACATTCCCCACCCTCTGGGTGAAGACATTTCTTCTCATCTCAATTCTAAAAGGTTATCCTCAAACTATGACCCCTAATTCTGGACTCCCCCACCATTGGGAACATCCTTTCTGAATCTACCCTGTCGAACACTGTTAGAATTTTATAAGTTTCTATAAGATCCCCTCTCACTCTTCTAAACTCCAGTTGAATAAAATCCTAACCGACTTAGTCTCTCCCCATATGACTGACCTAGTTTACCAGGAATCAGCCTGGTAAACCTTTGTTGTACTCCCTCTATAGCAAGGACATCCTTCCTCAGATAAGGATACCAAAACTGCACACAATACTCCAGGTGTGGTCTCACCAATGCACTATACAATTGCAGTAAAACATTCCTATCCCTATACTCAAATTCTCTTGCTTTGAAGGCCAACATATCATTTGTCTTCTTTACTGACCTGCTGTACCTGTGCACTTGCTTTCAGCGACTGGTGCAAGAGGACACCAAGGTCTCACTGAGTATCCACCTCTTTCAATTTACACTCATTCAAACAATAATCTGTCTTCCTATTATTGCTCCCAAAGTGGATAATCTCACATTTATCCACATTATATTGCATCTGCCATGCATATGCCCACACACTCAGCCTGTCCAAATCACGCTGAAGCATCTCTGCATCCTCCTCACAGCTCACCCTCCTACCCAACTTTGTATCGTCTGCAAATTTGGAGATAATACATTCAGATCCCTCTTCTAAATTATTAATATATAATATGAACATTTGGGGTCCCAGCACAGATCCCTGTGGAACCTCACTAGTCACTGACTGCCAATCAGAAAAAGACCCATTTATGCCAACTCTTTGCTCCCTATCTGCTAACCAGCTTTCTATCCATCTCAAGACATTACCTGCAATCCCATGTGCTCTAACTTTACAAGGTAGTCTGCTATGTGAGACCGTGCCGAAAGCCTTCTGAAAGTCTATGAGCATTATAGTCAATAAAGAAACAGAATTTTGTAGGCACCGATATCTTTACAAAAACAATAATTCCTGGATAGATTCTGCTGGGCCAGGGGGATTTTGGACACTTCTGGTGTCATCTGGTAGAGTGTGTGGAAGGAACCAACGAAGAGATGCTGCCACTGCAGTCAATCAGCTCAGGGTGACAACCTGCTGAATTTACCCACTGGTGCCCATTGCTGAGACAAGTGAGGAGGACGTCACATGGTTCACATCTGGTTTACCCGGGGGTGGGAATCTGGAATGCACTGCCTGGGAAGGTAGTAGAGGCCGGAGACCTTACAAGCTTTAAAAAATATTTGGATGAGCAGTTGAAATATCATAACATTCAAGGATATGGGACAAGTGTAAGAATATTGGGTGGCACGGTGGCACAGTGATTAGCACTGCTGCCTCACAGTGCCAGGGACCCAGATTCGATTCCTTGCTTGGGTCACTGTGCGGAGTCTGCACATTCTTCCCGCGTCCGTGTGGGTTTCCTTTGGGTGACTAAAGACTATTTCCTCGGGTGGATGGAGCTATTACAAGGGGGCATAACTATAGGGTTCATGGTGGGAGATATAGGAAGGATATCAGAGGTAGGTTCTTCACGCAGAGAGTGGTTGGGGTGTGGAATGGACTGCCTGCAGTGATAGTGGAGTCAGACACTTTAGGAACATTTAAGCGGTTATTGGATAGGCACATGGAGCACACCAGGATGGTAGGGAGTGGGATAGCTTGATCTTGGTTTCAGATGAAGGTCGGCACAACATCGTGGGCCGAAGGGCCTGTTCTGTGCTGTACTGTTCTATGTTCTATGCTCTGGTTTCCTTCCACAGTCCGAAAGATGTGCTGGTTAGGTGCATTGGCCATGCTAAATTCTCCCTCAGTGTACCCGAACAGGTGCCAGACTGTGGCAACAGGGAGGCTTTTACAGTAACATCATTGCAGTGTTAACGTAAGCCTATTTGAGATACTAATAAATAAACTTTAAATTTAAGTGCAGGATAATGCGATTAGCACGGCCTTAGTGGTAGATACTGTTGGTGCAGCCTCAATGTGCTGAAGGGCCTTATCCACGCTGTACAACTCTATGACAAATGAGTTCAACACCATTCTAGTTGATCAACCAATGCTGAATTGGTGCCTTTAGTGCATATCCTTGTTGCACCCTCTTCTGGTGACAGTGTTAGTGCATATTAACAACCTGCTTTCACTGACATCGCTCAGGCTTCAGACATAGCTATACAAGCATTCATATGTTCACTGATCAATTTTAAACTGATGCCAAGGAGGAATATAAACATACTTGAAAGCAGCTGCTTAAACTTTCAGCCCTCCTGCCTATAGTTAAAAGGCTTTGGCACTCACTGATAATATTTTCATATGGAAGGAGCCTAAAGATTAATTGAATCAAGATGTTCGCGCTTGTGTGAAAAATCTAAGCCTAAACTCCAATTCAAATATTGTGAAATTTAGGAAAACACTGTCAAGTGTTGCAATGGATGGAAATCCCAAATGTCTCCTAGCGGCAGGCTGTGCGCTCATGCCATGTTCAAATGGTGCTTTCATATCGCACTCTCTGAAATTAAATGAAGGAATCGAAGGAAGACTGAGTTAAGATCAAAAAGGGAGCTGTGTAACCAGTGTTCATGCTGTCACGGGCAGTTGAAGCCAGATCACCTTATTCTGAACCGAATTATGAATTCTAAGGGACATCTATCTTTGATTGACAAGGGAGTCAAAGTTATGGGGGGGTGCAGGCGAGAAAGCGGAGCTAAGGCCACATCAGATCAGCTAGGTTTTATTGACTGGCGCAACAGACTCAAGAGATGGAATGGCTGGCTCCTGCTCCTATTTTTTATGCCTTTACCTCGAAATGTGCTTTGATTCTACTTTTGTTTCACCCCAGTTCTTTTAGGACGCAAATGATTGGTTGTTTCCAAAAAAATTTGTGTAAACTAATTTTAATATTGTCGTGAAGCTTTTCGTACAATTCAAAATATTTACAGGTTTATTTTGTGATACTAGAGTGGAATTTACATGTTGCAACTGGTAGACACGTATGCAGCCTCCTATTCCCTGGTCATCATCGCAATATTTGAACTTGTCGGAGTTTCATACATATACGGTAAGACCAATCTAGTTAATTGAGTTTTATTCTTAGTTGGTGCTGTTCCTACAAAACCATTAATCTTACGCGATCAATATTTTGTGAACTCCATTTCGCTGTTTGTATAAATCTGTTTGCACCAGGATAATTGAATTGAACATAATTCCATAACATAATGTAAAGCAACTCAATTCAATGTTTTGCTGAGAGTTTTTTTTCCCCTTTGCCTGCATGAGTGGCGTACCCCACGGTGGCTAATTAGTTACTTTGATAACTTTTCCAGCCATGTTATGAGAGGAATCTGCATTAAAAAGCCAGCTGATGACACATTGCCTCAGACAATGCCTGCTTTACTGTTTAACATTGTAATTAGAATCAACCAACCTGCATACTTCCTCTTAATCCTCTACCTGAAGACAAAACAGTTTTTGGCTTTTGACAACTGATTACTGGAATCATGTTGTGCATAATGAATCATAGAATCCCTACAGTGCAGAAAGGGGCCATTTGGCCCATCGGGCCTGCACTGATTCTTTGACAGCTCACACCCAGGCCCTATCCCCATAACCCCAGGTATTTACCCTCTAATCCCTCTAACCTACATATCTTGGGACCCCAAGGGGCAATTTAGCATGGCCAATCCACCTAACCTGCACATTTTTGGACTGTGTAAGGAAACCAGAAGAAGCCCACCCAGACACAAGGAGACCGTGCAAACAGACAGTCACCCAATACTGGAATTGAACCTGGGTACCTGGCGCTGTGAGGCAACAGTGCTAACCACTGTGCCACCTCTAACCATAACATGACGGCTGTGATCAATTATTGAACTGATTTTCTTCCATTCAGAGGACAGTTGAGAATATGTACCTGTGTCTGTCAGCTTAGCTCAATGTCAGTACTCTTGCATCTGAGCCTGAAGGACACCGGTTCATTCCCTACTTCAGGGACTAGGACTCTTGAGGCTGAATTGCAAAATTGTTCCAATCCAAAATGAGGCCATTTGGCCCATCACCTCTGCACCTCTGCTCTCTGAATAAGCAATTCACTTAATGCCATTCTCCTATCTTCTCCCATAACTCTGCACATTCATCCTTTTCAGATAACAGTCTGATTCCCATTTGAATGCTTCAATTGAACCTGCCTCAACCAGACTCTGAGGCAGTGCATTCCACACCTTAACCGCTCGCTGTGTGAAAATGATTTTTTTTCTCATGTCGCTTTTGTGTCTCTTGCCAATTACTTTCAGTGTGTGCCCTCTCATTGTCAATCATAAAAAGTTAAAGTTAAAGGTTTAGTTATTAGTCACAAGTAAGGCTTACATTAACACTGCAATGAAGTTACTGTTGCCACATTCCGGCACCTGTTTGGGTCAATGCACCTAACCAGCACATCTTTCGGACTGTGGGAGGAAACCGGAGCACCCGGAAGAAATCCACACAAACATGGGGAGAACGTGCAAACTCCGCACAGACAGTGACCCAAGCTGATAATCGAACCCAGGTCCCTGGCATTGTGAGGCAGCAGTGCTAACCACTGTGCCACCATGCCACCCCATCCTTACACGGGTGGGAATTGGTTCCCCCTGTCTACTCTGTCCAGGTCCTTCATATCTTGATATACGTACACAAATGCAACTTCCTATTCCCGAGTCACCATTGCAATATCTGAACTAGTCAGAGTTTCATATATATATATATGTATATATATATATACACAGTAAGACCAATCTCCTCTTAGCCCTCTCCAAGGGGAAGAATCCCAACTTCTCCAATCTATCTTCATAGCTGAAGTTCCACGTCCCTGGAACCATTCCCGTGAATCATTTTTGTACATCTTCCTGGTACTCCAGTACATTATGGAAGGAAGGAGGTTATGTTGTTAGATGAGACATTAAGTTGAAGAACTGTTCAGGTGGACAAAAAAGATCTCATGATAGTGTCTGAAGAAAAACGAAGACTTGTTGCTGTCATCAAGTAACATCTGCAAAATAGATTAACTGATCATTTATCCCATTTGTTGTGTGTGAAAACCTGCTGCATGCAAATGGATGCTGTGTCCGCCTACATTACAACACTTTCAGAGTATTTCAGCGACTGTCGGGCACTTTAAAATATTTGAAGAACACTGGCTAAATGAAATTTAACATTATGTTGGTCTTAAAAATATTTGCAGTTGTTCTACTTGAAATAAGGTAGGGTGCAAGTTATAGAGTCGTAGAATCATAGAGATTTACAGCATGGAAACAGGCCCTTTGGCCCAACTTGTCCATGCCGCCCTTTTTTTAAACCCCTAAGCTAATCCCAATTGCCCGCATTTGGCCCATATCCCTCTACACCCATCTTACCCATGTAACTATCCAAATGCTTTTTAAAAGACAAAATTGTACCTGCCTCTACTACTACCTCTGGCATTCACCACCCTCTGTCTGAAAAAATTGCTCCTCTGGACACTTTTGTATCTCTCCCCTCTCATCTTAAACCTTTGCCCTCTAGTTTTAGACTCCTCTCCCCTTGAGAAAAGATATTGACTATCTAGCTGATCTGTGCCGCTCATTATTTTATAGACCTCTCTAAGATCACCCCTCAGCCTCTTACGCTCCAGAGAAAAAAGTCCCAGTCTATCCAGCCTCTCCTTATAACTCAAACCATCAAGTCCAGGTAGCATCCTAGTAAATCTTTTCTGCACTCTTTCTAGTTTAATAATATCCTTTCTATAATAGAGTGACCAGAACTGCACACAGTATTCCAAGTGTGGCCTTACAAATGTCTTATACAGCTTCAACAAGACTCCCAACTCCTGTATTCAATGTTCTGACTGATGAAACCAAGCATGCCGAATGCCTTCTTCACCACTCTGTCCACCTGTGACTCCACTTTCAAGGAGCTATGAACATGTACCCCAAGATCTCTTTGTTCTGTAATTCTCCCCAACACTCTACCATTGAGTAAGTCCTGCCCTGGTTCAATCTACCAAAATGCATCACCTCGCATTTGTCTAAATTAAACTCCATCTGCCATTCGTCAGCCCACTGGCCCAATTGATCAAGATCCTGTTGCAATCGGAGATAACTTTCTTCACTGTCCATGTGTGTGAAAAGGGAAGACATTGCCTTGATTTTAACTTGGGCTGGGAATCAAGGGTGCCTGGTCACGCCTAGGTGCTCAGTGGGCTGCCTCCCAGACCCTGCTAGCGTATATTACCACGCTGATCCCACTCAAAGCTGCTGAGCAGGCTAGGTGGTTGCATTGGAAAATAAAGGTTAGAATGTTAGCCCACATCATTTGCAATTGTGTTCATAGAATTCTACAGTGCAGAAGGAGGCCATTCGGCCCATCAAGTCTGAACTGACTCTCTGACTGAGTATGTTACCCAGGCCATCTTCCTCGCCCTATCCCCCTAAACCCACACATTTACCATGGTTGATCCATCTAACTTATACATCTTGGTACACTAAGGGGCAATTTAGCATGGCTAATGCACCGAACCTGCACATCTTTGGACTGTGGGAGGAAACTAGAGCACCCGGAGGAAACCCATGTAGACACAGGGAGAACGTGCAAACTCCACACAGTCACCCAAAGCTGGAATTGAACCAGGGTTCCTGGCGCTGCGAAGCAGAAGTGCTGAACACTGTGCCACCATGCCATCCCCAGTTTCAGGATCATTAGTTTGCACCTCGGGATTTCTTGTCCACTAACATAACAACTATGCCACCCTACTTGTTGCTTGTGATGTGTGTAGGCAGATGTTAGATGTGTGTTCGTGTGGATATGTAGCTGTCATAGAGTTATACAGCACAGAAAGAGGCCTTTTGGCCCATCGTGTCTATGCTGGTGTCTTTCTCAATATTAGTAATGTAATATGTACAGCCATGTACCCAAAGTGGGTGGGTGGATTGGGGAGGTTAAAATACTCCAGAACTGAATTTGGCAGCTGACAGATCAGTAAGTTACCTAGGGCCAAGGTGCAAAATGAGTGACATTGCATCGGCTGCCCATTCAACGCAATGCCTAATATTCAGTTCCATTGGCTGCAATGGAGATGCATCTGCTCATTCAGAATTGGCATTCACCACAAGGTGGTGCTCTTTCTGCAAACATCTATCCCTCAATTGCAACAGGGGGAAAGTATCGTGAAACTGCACCAAACTGCAACTGAGGCTTAGATTTTTAAAGAATTTCCAATCAATAATAAATCCACCCTGTATGATATGCATAATGCAGACCACGAGATGTTTCACGTGTCGCAAAAATAAGAATGGATTTAACTGGATGTGTAAATCCCTCAGCATTGCTGTGCTCCCAGCAAGAAGCACTATCATTGTGAAAGCATCTGCCAAGATATTTATAATCACAGGGCATAAAAGCATTGCAGCTCAGCGCAGCCCTTCAGAAGGCAATGAAAAATGTACTGAATTTGGACTGGAACTCAATCCACAACAGGCTTTTCGAACAGTGGAGAGAAAAGCAATCAAATTAACTGTCGTGAATCAGGGATGTTGAAAATAATCACATTATCACCGTGCCAACTGGCCAACAATGGTGTCACGAAAGGAAAACGAAATTTGGCTTTCCACGTGTATAAGCAGGTGCCCAATCGATAGATATTGGTTCGCCACGGATGGAGTCATCTTTCCCTTGAGAAGGAGCTCACAGCTGAAACACGCAGGGATTATGAGTTTTTTTTACCCCCCTACGCTTATATAAATAAAACCCAGTGAAACATTGCTCATGGAGCAACCTTGGCCTCCTTTCTCGATATTGGCAATGTAATATATACAGCCACATACCCACAGATAGAACAGCTCTGTGTTCCATCGGCTGTCAACACTGAAGAGGGACAGCATTGAACTACCCCTCCCCAAGCAAAACATGATACTGTTAGAGGGAATTGAAGATAGGTCCAGCCATGCTTAAATACTGAACATACAGGGCCTGTTTCCATGCTGTAAACCTCTACGCGTATGACTCTAAAAAATGCTTCAAAATATAAATAAACAGTCTCATCAGCTCTATAATGACATTGGTGTATGTAGGCTGCCTGGCTTTTGGTTTTAGACCATAGCTTCAATGTTAGAAATCTTTGGGTTGGGTATCCAGTGGTGCTGCAGTATTCCAGTGTTATAATGTTTGGAGATGGTCTTGCTGATCCGGGACTGACTCCGCTTTGACTGCAGCCTCATTCCATTGTTGCAACACTCTGAAACTCCAAAGTGTGGCTGCCCTTTTTCAATGCATGCGAGTTGTTCGAATGCCATTCTTCTCGCATTGAAGCATTCCAATTGTTAGATTCTCTCCCCCCCAACTCCTTTCCCAACTCTTGCAAAGGCTTAGCAGGGCTGTACGGTGGCACAGTGGTAAGCACTGCTGCCTCACAGCGACAGGGACCCAGGTTCGATTCCCGGCTTGGGTCACTGTGTGGAGTCTGCACGTTCTCCCTGTGTCTGCTCAGGGTGCTCCCGTTTCCTCCCACAGTCTGAAAGATGTGTTTGTTAGATGCATTAGCTATGCTAAATTCTCCCTCAATGCATCCGAACAGGCGCCGGAGTGTGGCGAGCAGAGGACTTTCATAATAACTTCATTGCAGTGTTAATGTGACATTAATAAATAAGCTTGGAGCATTTCAGAGAGGTAGTGAAAAGTAATGAATGTTAATTCCCATCACATTCCAAATTCCGACCGAAGGATACCAGTTAATCTTGCATTTCTGTGCTCACAGGCTTGAAACGATTTTGTGAAGATATCGAGATGATGATTGGATTTCAACCTAGCTATTTCTGGAGAATTTGCTGGGCTTTTGTCACTCCTACAATTCTGACAGTATGTATCATCGCTTCATGTGTTCTGATAGCCAAGGTCAATAGACATGGAAATAATTGTGTACCCTTTGCTGCATAGAAGTCTCCATTATGTGGGGGAAAATGAATTGCTGGGCTAAAGGGCCCAGGTCAATCGAATGTACCTTTTACCATCTTGGTATCTGCATGACACAATGCTTATTGGACTTGTTAATGAATCACAGCAATCAATCCTTATTACTTTTTCCAAAGCAGACCCAGACATAGGAACATAAGAACAGGGATAGGCCATTCAGCCCATTGTGCCTGCTCCCCCATTTAATACGAACATGGCTGATGGGATATGACAGTGCCTTATACGCCCACTATTCCCGTAGTCCATTACCTATTGTTAATCAGAAATCTATTAATCTCTGCTTTAAGCATACCCAATGACTGACCTTCCACCGCGTACTAGGATACAGAATTCCAAAGATTCACAACCACCTGTGTAAAGAAATTTCTGCTCATCTCGGTTTTAAGTGGCATCCCCCTGATTTTCAAATTGTGCCCCCTGGTTCTAGACTCCCCAGCCAAGGGGAACACGTTACCAGCATCTACCCTGTCTATTCCTTTAAGTATTTTGTATCTTTCAAGAGATCACCTCTCAATCTTCAAAGGAAAACTCCAGTGATGAAAAGCTTTGGCAAACATAGGGCCAAAGTCACCTATTCTTCCCAATTATGCTACACTTCAGATTAAGAGTATTGACTCATATTTTGGTGATATGTAGGTAACGTACAGGGAACTTTCATTGTAAGTTTTCACTATTTTCTAATCTTTGTCTCCCCTTTTGGGTCTTTCATGTTATCATTTAATTTACGAGGATATACCATTTTTACAACAATGACTTACATTGATACAATGGCGTTAACATAGTAAAATGTCCCAAAGTGCTTCACAGAAGAATAGTCAGCCAAAAACAATGAACCAAAGAAGGAGACATTAATACAGGTGACCAAAAATTTGGGCAAAGAGGTTTGTTCTGAGGAGTATCCAAAAGGAAGAGGCAGAGAGAGATGCAGACACTTTTATTTGGCTGATTGTGCATCTGTACATCACGATGAAATGTTAAACCTTATATTAATGTAGATTATTGTTGCAAAAGTGATTTATCCTTGTAGGGAGGGAATTTAGAGCCTATATTGACAGAACAATGTTATCCATCACCTTATGTATCTTGAACCATTAGGCCATATTATCATCAAAAGATATTCAATTATGTCTGAACTACCAGAGCACAATTGAATAGCTTTGAGACTTAACAAATCCTGAAATTGTCTTGCAACCTCTTGACGAACCTGAGACAACTGCTATTTTATAAAATTTACATGGCAAGAAATGGGTTTTACCAATGGAACATATTACACAAGTCATTCAGTATGTATAATTAAACTGAGACTGTCTTCAAGATGTCTTAATAATAGACTGATATCATTGTTGCTTCTCAGATAGGGAAATATCCACCTTCAGGATTCAAAATACACATTAAAGCTTTAAAAGGAATGACTTACAGTAATCATTACTTTACTCTCAACTCTTTGAACATATAGGATAGTCAGATGCTCTTCCCTAGGGTAGAAAAGTCAAGCACTAGGGGACATAGGTTTAAAGTGCATGGAGAAAAGTTTAGAGATGTGTGAGGCAAGTTTTTTACACAGAGGGTGGTGAATGTCTGGAACGCGCTGCCTGAGGAGGTGGTGGGAGCAGGTACGATAGCGGCAATTAAAGAGCATCTAGACAAATACATGAATAGGATGGGGATGGAAGGATACGGACTCCGTAAGTGCATACAGTTTTAGTTTGGGCAGGCATCATGATTGGCACAGGCTTGGAGGGCCGAAGGGCCTGTTCCTGTGCTGTACTGTTTTTTGTTAGTCTAGGCTGATGTTCCAGGGGTGTACTGAGGAAGTGGCAAAGGCATCAGAGGCCTTACTGATCTCACTGTACGCTATTAAAAGAAGGAAAAGGGTGATACTCTTGGTGTTTATCTTTCAACCAATAAATTATTGGATCATTTATCTCATTGCTGATGGCAGGACTTTGCTATCTGCAATTTATTTACATTAGACGTGACCATAATTCATGATTGACTGAGAAGCGCTTTAACTGACCTAAAGCTGGGAAAGGTGCTAATAAACAAATTATTTCATTACTGGTGCAAACTGAATAGGCGATGAGTAATTGTATTACATACATTGAATGAAATACAACAGCAAACTATAAATAGGCATTTCATACTTGTCCATGCTCCTCTTTATGCATAATGTAAGACATTGTCATATATCTATCAACACTGATTTACCGCTAAGTTGTTCCCTGATGTATTTGATGTTGCCTGTGAACTACGGTATGGTGGAATAGAGTAAGTATATTCTTTCTGTGATAGTGGAATGCTGAGCTAAGAAGTTCCATATACCTTGTGAAGGACAATAAAATGAGCATGGAGGGATCTTGTGATCTTTTCCCACTTTTGCTTAGATGTTTATAGGCTGGTGTTTCTGTTACCTGTACATTTGTTGGATTACAGGTAAATAAATAGATCAACTTGTATAATTGATGTATAGCACATTTTAGAAATCATAAACGTACTTATACATTTCTTTCATTTCCTAGTTCATCCTTTGCTTCAGCTTTTACCAGTGGGAACCCCTGACATATGAAAATTACAAATACCCAGCCTGGTCGATGGTGATGGGATGGTTAATGCTGGCCTGCTCTGTCATATGGATCCCTATCATGTTCGTGATTAAGATGTATTTGGCCCCTGGTTGTTTTATTGAGGTATAATGATCGGATCTATATCCTCAATGTTGAGCTTCATGCACGTATATGAATGATTCTGCTATCATGAAAATTATGTGGTTAATTTGCTTATTCTGAAACTGCGCTTTACATTTTCAGAGGCTTAAGCTGGTATGCAGCCCTCAACCTGACTGGGGCCCCTTCTTAACGCAACACCGTGGAGAGCGCTACAAGAATATGATAGATCCTCTTGGGACTTCTTCTCTTGGACTCAAACTACCCCCCAAAGACATGGAATTAGGATCTCAATTCTAGTATTGCCTACTACTCTGCATAAATATATGGACTCATCATATTTTCTTATTTGGATATTTCATGTTTTTTAGCACAACTGTCCTCTCACATTCTGATCTCATCTTTGTGAAAATCATTTTGTTGATTTTCCCACTCATTATCCACGTCATTCCTTCTTCTTCAGTTTTGACCATTCACTCAAATGTCCCTCTCATCTCTCCACATTCTCCATTGCCCATTTCTTCCCCTTATTGTTTTCCTGACACTCCCTTGCTTCCCATCTCTCCCTCCCTTGCCCTGTAGCACTGGATTTTAATCCAGACTTTCTTCAACTCTGATCATTCTTGTCATCCCGCCCTCTACATGTTTTTTTGCATTTTCCTCTATCACTGACTTTAGTCTCTTTCCCTCATCTCACCTCTTTTTGCCACCTTCCAATTCTAAGTTTCACCCACCCATTTTACTCATTCCTCTTTCCTCCCACTCACCAAGAAGTGTTTCTCCCACAAAATCTGTCCTGTGATTTGTGCCTACCAGTCCGAACACCCTAGTTTTCCTTCTTTCACTTTGTCTACAGCTGGAAAAAAGAGCAATTGTACAATTCTACTTGTTATATTGCCAAATACTGGAAGAACTTGTAAAACTCATTGTACAGACAGTCTTGCGATTCAATTTCTTTACTCAATGGAGGTTGAGGTTAAATAAGGTCATCACAACCTCTGCAACACCAAGACAATGTTGGTTGTCCCAGCTCCCACTGATTTGGCCAGACTGTATTCCCTTCATTCTATGATGTAACCTCTAAGGTGTTCATGCTTTTAAAAAAGTGAGCAGTGTTCATATAGTGCGTAGTAGTGGTGTCACGTCCCTCTAAGTATCTTATGAAAAAAATGTAGAGATGGTGAGCATAGCGTAGTTTTAACCAAAAAAAACTTTCTTAAAAACAGTTTAGTCTGAAATTTACAGTAGTTGTCTTCCGGGGATTTTTCGTCAATAATTCTGTCTGTCTGTCTTCGTGTTAAGAGGGTCTCAGGTAAATTTTACGTTCATTTTTTGTTTCCCTTATGGGATGACTAATCCTTGTCATATCAATAATTTCATTAATTTCCATGTAGAGTATAGATATGCCTCAGTGTTGAAACCCATTTAATATATCTGTTTCCCCTGGCATTTGCCTTGGAAACATCAGTTATGATTTAACCAGAAACTACATTCAGATATTTACCTTTATAGATAGTTATAGATATAAATATATATATATATATAAAACATATATCGCCATTTTGCACCTTAATATTAATTGCAATACTTTTTCCCCAGTCTTACCCTCCTCCTATAAGCCATCTTCAGGCAGTGGGTACCAAAGACAGATTGTGTCTGTGATAGCTAAGCAAAGATTGCTGGAAACTGCTGAAGTACATTTTTTTCTTATTGAGTTTACACATTGTCAACACATCAGGTTGACCACTGGCCTTATTGATGTGTCCCAGCGTCAGAAATAAAAAAAAATGGTGTATTTGATGAAACGTATAATAGAGTAACCTGTACTTTACCATATAGAGTAAGTCACTTGTATGTAACATATGTGGTGTCTCCAGGCACTTTAAGTGGACCTATCTTTGTATAGGTTAATTCCTAATTACTTACGTAATGTCATGTATATTTATGTGCGTTCTCTACGGGGTACTGCTGCCTATGGATATAGATATGTGCCTCAGATCAGGCCATCAGAACCATCGACTGATCTCACACCCACACTAAGCACACATCTAAGTTAAATGTGAGTGTCGCGTCACCCATGCTCGATGGCTATCTTGCATACACAATGTACATGATTCATTTAATAGATCTTCATTCTTGAGGCCCTACCTCAGATTTTGTATCTATGTGTATAAATACAATTCAATGCATTATATATTTGCCTATACGATGTTCAAATTAGAGACGGTCCTATAAATGTAACTTGAAGAAAGGCGAAAATAAATGTTAACGTTTTAAATGTCACATGTGGGGTCTATCAGTGCGGAAAGCGGTGTGTGTGTGTGTGTCTGTGTTGATTTTTGGAGAGAGGGTGCAACGCAAAATACACTCAGGATTACACGGAATCCGTGCCGTTCCTTAAGAAGCACATCCCCCTTATTTCCATCCTCCCAGAATAGACTGTGGAGCATAATACGAGGGAAGAGGCAGCAAGTTTAATCCACACGGGTGAATCGTGCGAGCTGCATCCTTTTCCTCCTTCCCCCGGAGAGGTACCATCCTTTTTTTTAATTTGCTGCTTCTTCGTACTTGTCCAAGGCTCGACAGCTCCGATCTATCCATCCACAGGGGTCGCCGACTAACACTGTGGATCGACACAAGTCTCCGGCTGGGCGGAGGTTCAGGACGGAACAGGCACAGGCATAAAGGTCTAGCGTTCAGTCCGCAATATCTACACAGGCATAGCCTTCGCTGGGGCTGTCTTTCTTTTGGAAATTGACGTGTGTGTGTGTAGCAAACTTCGACCACCCCCCACCCCCACTTCTCTCTCTCCCCTCCCTCTCCTCCCTTCCTCCCTCCCACTCCCCTCCCTCCCTCCCCCTTTCCTCCCATCGAGGTTGGACTGCTCCTGGGAGAAACATCCAGCGCTCCTGGAGCTGAGAAGTCACTAGTAAGCCTGAGCTGGGATTCGCCAAGTTATCAAACAAAGTGAATCAGTCACAGAGAAATCTATTTAACAACAACAACAGCAAGAACAAAAAAAATATACACACACAAAACCCTACCCACTTCTCACCAGCACCTGAACCAACAAAATGCCGCAGAAGCAAATGGATTTAATTCCGGTGATTTTAGCTATCATTGTGTCCGCAAAACCAGGTAAGGCGATAATTATTCTACTGCACAGGGAGAGAGGGAGGGAAATAAGGAGGGTAATGCATTTGAGTTGCTGCATTCAGCTCAGTTGTAAAGAGATTGCTGCCTTTTTCTGCATGTGTGTGTGAGTGGAGTTGCTGTGTATTTGGGATAGTGTGAGGGACATCTATCTACTCATCCATAGTCTCCCCCCTTCTCCCCTCCTTTGAGATGGCTTGGCTTTTGACAGGAGGCTGTTGTAGTGCGCTATTAGAATGATTTTTAAATCAATGGGGAATTCATTCCCCCTTCCCCATCCACCCACCCACCCTCTGGTAGAATTAATTTTTTTTTTGCACGGGTCAGTTAGCTCGCCGGCTTAATGGAGCTTGACTTGATTGTTGAGAGGGTGTTTGAAAACAAGCTCTGTTAACAACGCGGCGAGAGACTTGTTATGTAGACTGAGCTTCACTCTTCTCCCGGGACCCTTATTATTTCAGCTATTAATATTCCTAGCCGGGCGAATTTGGGAGACTGTGAGAGTGTGTGCACGTTTTTGCTTAGCACAGTCCATACTGCACACTGGACCCCCCCCCCCCCCCAGTCATTGCTCAAATGCCATTCTCTGTCCGCGGCTGTTTAAGTAACATTAAAGTTCAAGTAACTGTCCCCTGCCGAGGTTCAGCTTTGATCGGAGTGGATTTCACGTTAAGGTTTACAGTCAGTCGCTAATGTACAGGTCGATTGTAATAACTTTTTATTTTGAGGGAAAAAAAGGAACAACACACAAAAATAACAAAAGAAGGAATCAACTTCATGCGATTTTTTTGTAGCATAGCCCGGTTAGAGTCTGCTGCAGAAAGGCTGGATCTTAAGAGGATGATTCATTCATTGGCAAATCTCCCCCCCCCCCCCCCCCTCTGTAATACACCTTGGTAAGCATCAATTTCATAAGTGGGGAAACACAATGTGGAAGTGAAACACTCCCTAAGGTGACAACAGAGGATTTGTGTGTGTGTCGGACAGAGCTGGGTTATATACTGTATAGCGCCGCTGTGTGTATGTGTGTGTATCTGAGAGAGAGAGAAAGTGGAACAGAGCGAGGTTGAATTATCTCAGGTGCAGCGTTTAAGATTTAGGATGGTCAAAGTTGCCAGGCGATTATCCGGTGACTTCATCCCAAACTTTACACTGACTTCGAGCGGTTTGAAAGTAGCACCGCCAACTTATTGATTAAGTGGAAAAGAAGAAGTGATGTGAAGTGATCGGAGGGGTACTGGGCCTTTTGGCTAAGATCAAGCCCAAGATGGGATGCAATG
This sequence comes from Mustelus asterias, assembly GCF_964213995.1. Taxonomy (NCBI): domain Eukaryota; kingdom Metazoa; phylum Chordata; class Chondrichthyes; order Carcharhiniformes; family Triakidae; genus Mustelus; species Mustelus asterias. Next base: position 125,060,998 of record NC_135809.1, read on the forward strand.
TCTTATCTTGTCAGCTTGGATCTTGTTTGTCTCCCTTGAATTGGATTCAATTGGATTTTGAATTTGGTTTTTGGAGCAAGTAAGGAATGGATTCGGGTTTGACAGGTCCACTCTTGAGTTTTGGCTTTGTAACTTTAAGGATGGAGAGATTTATGGGCTAAAACTGGGGAATAATGCCTACTTCAATTAGTGCATTCTCAGCACACACACACACGCTGTGACAATTGAACATTATGGGGAGCTGAATAACATTGGTTGCTTTAAACTTTGTAGTGCCGGGAGAGTTCTGCTGTCCTCTTTTGTTAATGCTGTTCTATCTCTTGTAGTCTTAGGGTTTGGAGTGGACCCTGACTTGCAAATTGATGTCACCACAGAACTGGACCTTGATTATACACGGACGGGAGTTGCTCAGGTACCGGGATTATATAATAACAGCAAAGCGTATTTGTTTCAAGGTAAATGGGACAACAAAAATCAATCATTTTCCTTCACCTCCTTAGCTTTTACACCACCATCCATACAGCCGGGCTCTCTCTCTCTCTCTCTGTGTCTCTCAGTCAGTACCAATAAGCCTCTTCTAACTAGTTTGCTCTTCCAGCGATAGGATAAGCAGCATTAGTACATACTTCATGGAAAGTCAGACAATAAAAGAAAATACAAATACACACAAATACACACCTATTTCAGAAACAGAGGGAGCGGAGATATTAGCTTCCAAAGCACGTCGGTGGTCACGGATGAAACCTCTGTAATGAATGCTATCAAATTCATCATATTTTATTCATGACTTTTGTGATGTTTCGCTGAAGCGAGCAAAAGGCATACAGTTTAAAAAAAAACGCAGCATTGTGCGGAAAGTGTGTGTGTGTGTGCGTGATTTAAAGAGTAACTTCATTAACTGAAGCATAAGCGAGTGGCTTGACTTGCTGCCTGATGCTTTAGTTCCTGTGGGCTAGTAACGAATTGATGGCTTGACAGGGAATGTCCTATCTCCTCTACCACTTGTGGGCGGAAGTGAGTCCAACTTTCTGTTTGTTTGCCCTGATTTATCACAAATTGCCAGAGGATTCTAATAAGATTGAGATGTTGGCGGATGGGCAGCCCTATACCGTGCCTTTTTGATAATGCACCATGTGGAAAATAGGCCAACCCATGCACAGCAGCTGAGTCGATTTTACATTCCCCGCCTGGCAGACTAGATCGGAGCCTATAAATTTTCCCAAAATGTCCTGCATGGTGCACAGAGGTTTAAGTTGAAAGTTGATTTATTTATTAGTGTCACAAGTAGGCTTACATTAACACTTCAATGAAGTTACTGTGAAAACCTCTTAGGCGCCACACTCCGGCACCTGTTCAGGTACACTGAGGGAGAATTTAGCATGGCCAGTGCACCTAATCAGCACGTCTTTTGGACTGTGGGAGGAAACCCGAACAGCCGGAGAAAACCCACGCCGACACGGGGCAAACATGCAGACTCCACACAGAGTGGCTGAGCTGTGAATTGAACCCATGTCCCTGGCATTCCAACCATTATTCTGTAAATTGAGTTTGTGTCTTTATTTGCCCTGTTTGTGAACAGAATTCCCACTCACCTGAAGAAGGAGCTTAAGGCTCCGAAAGCTTGTGGCTTTTGCTACCAAATAAACCTGTTGGACTTTAACCTGGTGTTGTTAAACTTCTTACTGTGTTTACCCCAGTCCAACGCCGGCATCTCCACATCTGGCACTGTGAGGCAGCAGTGCTAATCACTGTGCCACCAGTACAACAACCAATTGAACTTTCTTTTGGCTTCTTAACTCCAATTTGCATTGTGTTTAAGGTCATTTTTCCCTCACCATGAATATCCAAATATCTAGCTTTTGGATTTGGTGACCTTTTGACATTTGTAGAATGTTGCTTAAGTACGCAAAACTGATGTTTTCCAAATCTCAAATGTAAATGCAATGTTCAAAATTAATGAGTGCTGGGACTTGTTTTAAATGTCCTAAGAGGGCTCTCATTTGGGAGAACCTTGATTTATATAGTGTTGAGCCTTTGAACCTGACGCCCTCATTCTTTTATATTGATTGAACGTCCCAGGGACTAAAGACAAGACACTCAGAACTTATCACCTTTCGACTAATTATAATAATTCATCCAGCAGCTTATATTAATACAATGAGTTTGAAGCCTAGAATACCAATCCCTTCTTTAATTTATTTGAACAGATCATCAATAATCTAGATTGCGGTTATTATTAGCAGTGGACATTGAGTGTGATTGAACAGATGTTAAGGACGTCTCTCATTTGAAAGGTTGGTCTTTGCTGTCTTGCGTGTTGATTTCATGTCAAAGTAAGCCATGTGGGGCATGAAAGGACAATAGAGAAAATGCACCTTTGACATTCCTGGTCCCAGGTGCTGAATATCAAAATATCGAATATCGAAAACGTACTTGGCAATGTGCTGCAGAGGACACCTCTTTTGAGGGAGTTAGTTCCGCCCCTTTTTCTCATTCATCAACTTGCATTGACGACCTGGTTAAAAAGTCAATAGGTCTACGTTTCCCAGTCACCCTTTCCATCCTGCCACAGAACATTTTGTGGTGTGTCATCTTTAAATTCTCGCCAAAGGAATTCTTGATTTCGAAATTGAAATGACCCGCTCCCTCTCCACTAAAAACAAATTGGTCTTGGAGCTATTAGTGAACAAATTTACAGACTTTGACATGACAACAGCACTTACAGACTGCATCTCCCGAGACAATAGATATAACTATTTCTCTGGTGTGTATTGTGGCCTGAAATGTCACTGCGAGAATTGATTCATCGATTCATCTCATTCTGTGTGCACCTGTTTTTATGGATTTATACAAAGGTCTTTGCGTTTTATTATTCAAAGTCGAGGTCGTTGAACCATGCACGATCTATTCAGAAATGCATATGGAGATGTTGTTGCCTAACAAGTACACATGTTAATGCTTTCCAAGCACAGGAAAGTAAACAAGGAGTGAACTTTACTCAGAGAATTCTGAGGGGATCGGCAATGGGAGAATCGAGGGAATAGTATTGGAAGATTGTGCCATATGGCCTTTGTTGTGACTGATTATGCTTATTTTCCTCAGATGTGGAGAGACAAATACAGGCGGCTCCACACATTGCCGAGAAAGTGATTCAACTGCTTAGAAATAAAAGTGAATTCACAATTGTAGCCACGGTCCAACAAAACTCTTTAACCTCTGGGGTCATCTTATCCATCCATGAATCTGATCTCAGGTAGAGTAATGTGTAGCGCACTCTGTAAATATATGAATATGTTTTTTTTCTAACTAGTAAACCTGCAACTTACTGGTTAATACTGCACAAGCTTCACAAGTCAAAAGGTATTCGAGTTGGGTTTAAATTTGGACAGAAGTCAGCCGTTGGGATCTTTTCCCAGGCCGAATTAATTTGTATGTTCTGGTTTTAATGGAACAAGCCTTTTGACACTTCAGTGGAACTCAGTGGATTGGTTTCACATCTTATTTTGCCACACTTCTGTGTTTCCCCTGAACACAAAATAATGGGCTGCCTCTGGACGGATTGCAAATTTGGTAACTTAGTGAAGATTACCCGTGTTGCCATAAAGTACAGCGCCAGCCATTTGTCATTCCCATCTAAATCCTGAATACTCATTGCTACTAAATCTCTTCCTGAATGCTTTTGTTTAATAATTATTTGTAGAACCACAGTATTATGGGGTGCTTTTATATTCAGCATTTCTGCCGCTTGGTTGCTAGATGGTGACATCCCTGCACAATCTCCCCACAGTTACACTGCCAGAATACGATCCCATTATCCAGATAGGAGAAGGATCCAAAATTAAGGAAGAGGGAAGACTTGCATTTGTATAGCACCTTTCAGAATCTTGGACCATCCTAAAGCATTTTGCAGCCCTGGGACCTTGAAGAGCGGCGGTTGTTTTTAAAGTTTAAAGTTTATTTATTAGTGTCACAAGTAGGCTTACATTAACATTGCAATGAAGTTACTATGAAAATCCCCATGTCGCCACACACCGGTGCCTGTTCGGGTACACTGAGGGAGAATTTAGAATGGCCAATGCACCTAACCAACATGTCTTTCAGACTGTTGTAATATAGGAAATCGAGATCTCATGTGCAAACAACATTGTGATGAACGATTAAATAATTTGTTTCAGTGATGTTGGTTGAGAGATAAATATTAGGCAAATCACCCTGTTATTCTTTGAAATACGTCCTTGAATGCCCACTCGAGGAAAGATAGTGGCTCAGTTTAAAGCCTGATCCAAAGGATGGCATTGCTGCTAGTGTAGCACTCCCTTAGTACTGCACTGTTTGGATTATTGCTCAAGTTTCTGAGACTCTGGGTGAGGTAACTATCACTGAATCAAAGCTGATCACAATGGGATTGTAGTTCAATTCTGCTATCTGAATAAAGCAGCTGATCTTAGTGATGTAGATGCAAGGACATTGATCTTAGTGATGCACACGGACATTGCTGATTTGTGACAGATTGCCAATATATGTAAAGCTAAAGTCGCCATATTCCCCAGATGACCATAGGCTGCTCTCCCTTTTGAGAGGGAGAGCTGACTGGTGGTGATTTAACCTGAGGATCACCACACTTCAGGCAAAGTTGAGAAGGCGGGGCCTTCATGAATAACCTCAGCTGGTACGGGAATTGAACCCATGCTGTTGGCATTGCTCACCAGTTGTCCAGCCAAGAGAGTTAAACTGGCACCCAACGCAACTCTATCCGTAAGCTTGCCTGTATAGGGCATTTTTACATTTTTGCTTAGACACTGGCGCTGAATTCTACCACCTCACCCGCCACAGAGTTGCAGCGGAAGAGGTGCGGACAACAGAAATGTCCATTGACCTCGGGTGGGTATTTCTGGTCTCGCTCCAGTGAGGCCATAAAATCCTGCCCTAGGTGAATAGCAAGACTCCCAAATGGTGCTTTCCCACTTGTTATTTGCATCAAGGTGCTACGAGTGATTGGAGGGCAAACAAAGAGTGAAGGGAAGCACTTGTTCTCTGTATTGCTGATCTCTACTCAGAGAACCTAGTAAAATTTGACTCCCTAGTTGGATAAAGATCATTGATGTTGGGCAATATCTACCGGAGCAAACACATCCGTCATTGATTATGTCCTATCAATGAAGACATGCCTAAGTTTGATGTATGGTTGTGTCCAGACCTGAAGGACTATGGATTGCTTTATAATCATTGAATGAAGCCAAGTGATGCATAATATATAATTAATTGTTACAACAAAGCAGGTTTAAATGTGACAGATTGACAATGTTTTACACAAAAAGAAGGCTTAATAGTTCATGTATGAAAATCAGAACTTGTTAAACAGAGCTGGGAGAATTCAATGTGCGTATCTAACAGTAAAAAGTTTATTTATTGCTGTCACAAATAGGCTTACATTAACACTGCAATGGAGTTACTGTGAAAACCCCCTTGTCGCCACACTCTGGCGCCTGTTCGGGTACACTGAGGGAGAATTTTAGCATGTCCAATGCACCTAACCAGCATGTCTTTCAGTCTGTGGTAGGAAACAGGAGCACACCCTGCAGACATGGGGAGAACGTGCAAGGTCCACACAGACAGTGGCCCAAACCGGGAATCGAACTTGGGTCCCTGGAGCTCTGAGGCTGCAATGTTAACCACTGTGCCACCGTGCCACACTATCGAAATCCTGTTTGGTAGTTATGAGGCTGGCTAGTCAAAACTCTGCTGTAATGATGTTATATTGTTGGCTAATAGATGGATTAACAAAATGATCTCTCTGTGTGTAAGTGGCTCTTAGTTTCACACAGTGTTTACTGGATTTGAGCCTAAGAGGCTGACTGTTAAGACATTGGTATGGCCATGAATCGCAGGCTGAATCAGGGCTACCAGAAGATCAGAGTGCATTCAAAGAGTTTTTGATAGTCCCCAATTTCAGCATATAGACAAGCTCAATTCTTCTTCAATTTAGGTTAAAATTTGGCTTGATGTTTCACAGAACAAGTCTGCTTTTCATTGTGGCATCTCTCCATTACCTGATATGTCGAGGCCAAAACATTGTCTGCTTTCAAGAAGAAATTAGATATAGCTCTTGGGGCTAAAGGGATCAAGGGATTTGGAGGGGGACGGGGACGGGGACGGGGGACGGGGGGGGGGGGGGGGACGGGGGGGGGGGGGGAGGTGGAATCAGGATATTGAATTTGATGATCAGCCGTGATCATAATGAATGGCGGAGCAGGCTTGAAGGGCCAAATGGCCTACTGCTGCTTCTAGTTTCTATGTGTCACTCTCTAGTTACTTGTAGGTCACAGCAGCTTTGCTTTTCCAATGGACCAAGTCTGGATGCACGAAAGCAACCAATCCCTTTTGACAGCTGTGATCTCTCACTCCAATTTTACTGCATTTACATAGAGCTTATCGTTATAAACTTTTGATTTGAGTCTACCCTGGTTGTTTCAGGCGCAAGGGTCGTACCATACACCTCAAGATATTGTTCAACTGGTGTAGTGACTGTGGAATGTGACAGGAAATATTTGGTATATTGAATCCACAGACAACTGGAAAGTTACTCTTGGGTTCTTGAACACAATGGATTTTTTTTGTGTCGGTAGGAAGTTAATTATCTTTGATATAGAAATCTTGGGCGTCATTTCAACTTCGCTCACCTGATGAGATTAGATTAGAAACAAAGAAACATAGAAACTAGAAGCAGGCCTAGACCATTTGGCCCATCGAGTCTTCTCTGCCATTCATTATGATCATGGCTGATTATCAAATTCATCCCCCCTTACCCCCATATCCCTATATTCCTTTAGCCCCAAGAGCTATATCTAATTTTTTCTTGAAATCAGGCAACGTTTTGGCCTCAACTACTTTCTGTGCTCGTGAATTCCACTCATTCGCTGCTCTCTGGGTGAAGAAATTTCTCCTCACCTCAGACAAATGGCAAGGTGGCACAATGGTTAGCACTGCTATCTCACAGCATCAGGGACCTGGGTTCAATTCCAGCCTTGGGTTTGTGTGGAGTTTGTACATTCTCCCCATGTCTGTGTGGGTTTCCTCTGGGTGCTTTGGTTTCCTCCTACACTCCAAAACTGTGCAGTTAGGTTGATTGGCCATGCTAAACTGACCCTTCATGTCAGGGGGACTAGCAGGGTAAATACATGGGGTTATGGGGAGAGGTTCTGGGTGGGATTGTTGTTGGTGTAGGTTCAATGGGCCAAATGGCCTTGTCTGCACTCTAGGGATTCTACGATTCTGAGTTGATAAATAGCTTACCTCTTATTATCAAAGAATGACCCCTAGTTCTGGACTCCCCCACCATCGGGAACATTCTTTCTGAATCTACCCTGTCTAACCCTATTAGAATTGTATAAGTTTCTAGGATATCCCCTTTCACTCTTCTAAACTCCAGTGAATATAATCCTAACCGACTTAATCTCTCCTCATGTGACAGACCTGCCATCCTAGGAATCAGCCTGGTAAACCTTCGCTGTACTCCCTCTATAGCAAGGATATCCTTCCTCTGATAAGGATTAGCAATCTATTTCACACCTTGCCCTGAAATAAAATCAAATGGTGTTTAAAAAGGTGACCAATGCAATCCGAATGGTTTCCTGCTGGGTGGGTCAGGTTCTCTCCCCTCCATCATGTCTGCATTTTCCAATTGAGAGAATTGCTACAATGTACAATTTTGCAGCTTTATAGAACCTTAGTTAGGCCACACTTGGATTATAGTGTTCCATTCTGGTCGCAACACTACCAGAAAGATGTGGAGGCTTTGGAGAGGATACAGAAAAGATTTACCAAGATGTTGCCTGGTATGGAGGGCATTAGCTATGAGGAGAGGTTGGAGAAACTTGGTTTGGTTCTCACTGGAACAACGGAGGTTGAGGGGTGACCTGATAGAAGTCTACAAGATTATGAGAGGCATGGACAGAGTGGATATTCAGAAGCTTTTTCCCAGGGTGGAAGAGTCAATTACGAGGGGGCATAGGTTTAAGGTGCGAGGGACCAGGTTTAAAGGAGATGTACGAGGCAAGTTTTTTACACAGAGGGTAGTGGGTGCCTGGAACTCGCTGCCAGTGGAGGTAGTGGAAGCAGATACGTTGGTGAGTTTTAAGGGTCATCTGGACAAATACATGAATAGGATGGGAATAGAGGGATATGGTCCCCGGAAGGGTAGAGGGTTTTAGTTCAGTCGGGCAGCATTGTCGGTGCAGGCTTGGAGGGCCAAAGGGCCTGTTCCTGTGCTGTAATTTTCTTTGTTCTCTTTGTTCTTTCCTTGTTTGCCCTTTTCAGGAGCCTTTGGTAATAAAATGATCCTTCTCTTTCCTGTTCTTCACTAGCTTTCCACAGAAACTATTTTTGTCACACACGAGACTGAATTAATTTGACCATATTTGACACATAGCTATATCTAAAACAAAATTTCACAAAATTACTGAGATGAGAGTCCGTGTAAAATGTCTGACAACAAGTCTTGATCATTATTCATGTGGAAAGAGGCAAAGGCTCCATATATAGTTCTCCATCAGCAAAGAGTCCAATTAGAGTTTGACTGACAAACAGCAGCAGAACAGGAGGGAAGAAATAATTAAATAAACTATCTGCTTGATGAGACAAAAGTGTGCAGAAGCTGCTGTAAAGCGAGCAGTACGCCTGGAAAAATAAAATTAATGAAGACAGAGATTTATGTGAGTAGGATTGGGCGTGTCAGTAGTTAAAAAGGTTCTGATAGAAAGAGAAGCTAAATGAACATTTGATTTGATTTGATTTGTTATTGTCACATGTGGGCGGCACGGTAGCGCAGTGGTTAGCACTGCTGCTTCACAGCTCCAGGGTCCTGGGTTCGATGCTCGGGTCACTGTCTGTGTGGAGTTTGCACATTCTCCTCGTGTCTGCATGGGTTTCCTCCGGGTGCTCCGGTTTCCTCCCACAGTCCAAAGATGTGCGGGTTAGGTTGATTGGCCAGGTTAAAAATTGCCCCTTAGAATCCTAAGATGTGTAGGTTAGAGGGATTAGCGGGTAAAATATGTGGGGGTAGGGCCTGGGTGGGATTGTGGTTGGTGCAAACTTGATGGGCCGAATGGCCTCCTTCTGCACTGTAGGGTTTCTATGATTCTATGTATTAACATACAGTGAAAAGTATTGTTTCTTGCATGCTATACGGACAAAGCATACTGTTCATAGAGAAGGAAACGAGAGAGTGCAGAATACAGTGTTACAACCATAGCTAGGGTGTACTTAATGCAGTTAGTAGGGTTAACTTAATGCAAGGTAAGTACATTCAAAAGTCTGACAGCAGCAGGGAAGAAGTTGTTCTTGAGTCGTTTGGTACGTGACCTCAGATCTTTGTACCTTTTACCCGACGGAAGAAGGTGGAAGAGAGAATGTCCAGGGTGCGCGGGGTCCTTAATTATGCTGACTGCTTTGCCGAGGCAGCGGGAAGTGTAGACAGAGTCAATGGATGGGAGGCTAGTTTGCGTGATGGATTGGGCCAAAGCAAAATATTGCAGATGTTGGACAGTAACAGAAAATGCTGGAGAAACTCAGCAGGTCAGACAGCACCCTCTGGAGAGATCTCAGCGTTTTCTGTTTATGTTTCAGATTCCAACATCTGCAGTATTTTGCCTTTAAAACACTGCAGATGTTGGGAAACAGAAATTTTTTAAAAACGCAGAAAATGCTGGACATACTCAGCAGGTCAGGCAGCATCAGTGAAGGGAGATGTAGAGTTAACATTTCAGGTCGAAGGTGAAAGGTCAGTGACCTGAACTGTGACATGTGCCCGACCCATTACTTCCTGGTTAGTTAATAATTGTGTAGGGAGAGATGAAATGAAAAAGTGAGTTATTTCAGTGCCCTTTCTTAAATGGAGTTTCTATTTAAAATAAATAATGACAGCATTTACAATTCTATAGCACCTTTACAGTGACATGGGGGTGGCACAATGACGCAGTGGTTAGCACTGCTGCCTCACAGCGCCAGGGGCCTGGGTTTGATTTCCGGCTTGGGTCACTGCCTGTGCGGAGTCTGCAAGTTCTCCCCATGTCTGCGCGGGTTTCCTCCGGCACAGGAGGAACAGGCGCCAGAATGTGGCGGCTGGGGGATTTTCACAGTAACTTCATTGCAGTGTTAGTGGAAGCCTACTCGTGACACTAATAAATAAACTTAAATTTATCATAGAATCCCTACAGTGCAGAAGGAGGCCATTTGGCCCATTAAGTCAGCACCGACCACAATCCCACTCAGGCCCTACCCCCACAACCCCACATATTTACCCTGATAATCCCCCTGACACTAGGGTCAATTTAGCATAGCCAATCAACCTCACCCACACCTCTTTGGACTGTGGGAGGAAACTGGAGCACCCAGAGAAAACCCACGCAGACACGGGAAGAATGTACAAACTCCACGCAGACAGTGACCTGAGTCCGGAATTGAATCCGGGTCCCTGGCGCTGTGAGGCAGCAGTGCTGACCACTGTTATTATAGCATTATAGCTTGAAATATAAAAGCCAGTCATATAAGGAGGTCAGATAACCAAAATATTGGTCAAAGAGGAAGGTTTTGAGGAGCACCTTAAAAAAGGAGGGAGAGGTAGAGAGGTGTAGAGGAGGGAATTCGTGATCATGCATAGACAACTGAAGGCGCAGTCATGAAAGGTGGACACGCAGGAGGCCAGGATTGGAGGAGTGTCGAGATCTTGTAGGCTTGTCGGGCTGGAGGAGGTTACAGAGATAAGGAGGGAATGACATCATGGAAGGATTTGAAAAAAAGGTTAAAAATTAAAAAGAAAACCAGGATGCTGCCGGGCTGTGAGCCAATTTGGGTCAACCAACATAGGGGTGATGAGAAATCTAGCATTGACTGACGCTATTCTCTCCCAACTTGCAAGGGCTTAATGTGAAACGAGTTTAAAAGGCCATAATCCAGTTTCTAGTGAGTGTGATCTTGTGAGATGACATTTTTGGGGCTGGATTTGAACTGGAACAGTTGAGGTACATGTCCATGGAGAATTCTCTGAAAAGAGCAGCCAGTGGTCAGGCTGTCTCAGTTATTTGTCGGCATAATACAAGCCAGCAAATAGGTTATGAAGAAATGGGATTTGCAATTATACTAGTTCAGTTACTCGGTACATATACAGTTGGCTTGACTGTTGCTACCATTGTGATGACTCTTTATTCCTATGCACAAAAAGAATTCTGGAGGTCGGGGTGATTGGTCGAGCATGCTCACAAGAATAAGACTAAGCTGTCATGTGACCATTTTGTGAGAGCACTGTTTCTTCCTTCTGAATGGCCAACTCCTTTCCATTTACAAGTATGGGGGCAGCGCAGTGGCACAGTGGTTAGCACTGCTGCCTCACAGCTTTAGGGACGTGGGTTCAATTCCGGCCTTGAGTCCCTGTCTGTGTGGAGTTTGCACATTCTCCCCACATTTCCTCCAGGTTCTCCGGTTTTCTCCAACACTCCAAAGATGTGCGGGTTAGGTTGATTTGACCATGTTCAATTGACCCTGGTGTTAGGGGGATTATCAGAGTAAATATGTGGGGTTGTGCGGATAGGGCCTGAGTGGGATTGTGTTTGGTGCTGACGTGATGAGCAGAATGACCTCCTCTGCACTGTAGGAATTCAAGATTCTATGATGCTAAGTAAATTCAGTTACAGAGACACCCAGCAGTTGTTTAGAATCAGTGCTATTTATTTACAGTGGTAGTTGTTTCATAGCCTTTCAGAGAACCCGGTGCATGTAGGACAGGTCATATCAGCTCCTTCTGTGTTACATCGTTCATTGATTCTTGGTGTGTGAATTGATTTAATTATTCTGCAGTGGGAACCTTGATGTTTAAATTGAACAACGAACGTTGGAAAATAAATTTAGAGGTCACCAATATCAGGGTTTGCCGGAGTTTTGAGGGAAGTTGGTCACATGTACATTTCTTTTGAGTTCAAGTTAAAGGAGTGGTCATACTTAACTCTGTTCTTTTTAAAAGAACAGGTAACTTATGACTCAACTTCCAGAATCATTCTTACTTGTCAAGCAGGAGGAGTAGGAGAAGGGGAAGGGAGGAGATGTTATGGCGCTTTAACTGGGAATTGGAGAAATCTCGGGCTGGATGTCATGGGGTGGGTTACCTGGCCTTCTGACTGAAAGGTCCGTCGGAACCACATCGGCCAGCAATCTGGCTGCCCCACTGTGATCTGATCCTGAAAGCAGCCTCATTCGGTCAGAGTGGGAGGAAGTCCCGCCTTTGGAAGCTGACAGAAAATCTGATTGGCTGGCAGCTTTGTAGTCCCAGCAGCACCTCAATTGAGCAATGGCTACGGTAGGAACTACAGGCAGTCCACCAAGAAGATGGACAGAATGGTGACACAGTGATTAGTACTGCTGCCTCAGGGACCCGGGTTCAATTCTGGCCTCGGGTGACTGACTGTGAGAAGTTAGCATGTTATCCCCCGTGTCTGCGCGGGCTTCCTGCGGATGCTCCCGTTTCCTCCCACGGTCCAAAGATGTGTGGGCTAGGTGGATTAGCCATGCTCAATTGCCCCTTAGTGTCAGGAGGATTGGCAGAGTAAATATACGGGGTTACAGGGATAGGGCCTGGGTGGGATTGTTATTGGTGCAGGCTTGATGGGCTGAATGGCCTTCCTCTGCACTGTTGGGACTCTATGGGGTGAATTCTAACATCCTGCCCACATGGGAATAGGTGCAGGTGAGGGGCGGACCATGGAAAGGTCCATTGACCTCGGGTGTGATTTTCTGGTTTCGGAATAAGCGCTGGAAAATCCCACCCAATGATTCTATCTGATGGATCTCGGACTTCAAGGTCAGACTTGCCTGGCAGAGCCCACGAGGGGTGCAGAAAGAGGTGGGGAGGCGTGGGGGAGAGGTGGGGGGGGGGGGCAGGACGGTATATTTTATAGGACATGGCAGTGGATAAAGAGGTGGCATGAACTTGGGCATGTGGGGATCCCACTCCCCCCATAGGAGATACTCCCTCTTCCTGCCCACCATCAGCCGGGCTGTTCCCCCTGGCCCCACCTTCCCCAATTGCATGTAAAATTGCGAGGAGGTGGAAGGAGGTCCTTAAGAGGCCATGAATTGGTGCCTTTTCCACCCGCTGTGACATGGGAGACAGTTCTGAAGTGAGTGGGAAGGTGGTATGCAGGCTTTCCAAATTATTTTACAATCTCTCAGATATGCTGATGGTGGGCTGTAAGATCGTGCTCCTTTGTTTACCTTTTTGTTTGAGGTTACTTCAGCACCTGGAAGTAGGAAACGAGGGTTGCGTGGTACAGTGTCTCAAAGCTGCAAAGCTTGGGGCGAGTCTGTGCTGGATTTTGGACCTTGCTGGCTTTTGGGTCGGGTGTTATGGGCTCCGTTGGGTTGGGAATGTCGAATGTTGAGGGTATGTTTCTCATGTAAGGATTGCAAAGCGCAGTTTGGAAATAAATCAAGACAATGCTGCAAGATAAACCAGGGAAAATCCTTCGAACTGTTTCAGAATTGTCAATGTTACTTCACTGGGAGTGTAGCAGAAGCTCTGTTTATGTAAGTCAGGTTCCCGCTGCACTTGGTGGAATTTGAATTCAATTTAAGAAAACTATCTGGAATTAAGAATCTACTGATAACTGTGAAACCATTGTCGGAAAAACCCATCTGGTTCACCAATGTCCTTTAGAGAAGGAAATCTGTCGTCCTTACCTGGTCTGGCCGACACGTGACACCAGAGCCACAGCAATGTGGTTGACTCCCAACTGCTCTTCAAAGGCAACTAGGGATGGGCAAAGAATGCTGGTCAGCCAGCGACGCCCATGTCCCATGAATTAATAAAAAAAGACTTCACTGAAGTGCTAGTGTTGGAGAGGGAGCAGCTCCAGGGAATTTCCCAGCCATTTGCTTAGACCAAAGATGAGGAGGAAAAGCCAGGTGACAGCAACGTTAAAAAATGTCCAGTTTTCGGACATGGATGGTCTTTCGATAGCTTGATTTGTGGTGCCGTACCTTTAATCCCTTGCCTCATGCCCTGGGGCCTCCAAATTCAGGCACAGTTTGACACAGTCAGTGAGGCTAGCTGGTGTTGATAATGGAAATTCTTGCTGGTGGAATTGAAGAGGCCTTCTGAGATGTGTCAGTGGGACAGAGCAAGGAGAGTTCTGTTTTGGAGCTAGTTTTGTTTTACTTAACGAAAAAGTAGTTGATGCAAGTTCCAAATTTCTAGTTTTCTATGATATTCTCAGTTCTTTAGTCAGTATCCCCTGTACCTTATGTTCAGGATTGTGTCCCACCTTTCCAGTGTCTAGTTATGTAACGGTGTGTGACCTGGTGCCAGAGCAGTGGGACTCTTGTGATCTGATTTCTTTCACAGTTCCCTCAGATGCCCTCCTCTAATCTCTCAGTAAGTTGACTGAAAACATTGAGGTGACTCAGGGCTTCAGGCGAATTGTCAAAGTTATTTTACCTCAGAGACAACGATTGAGCACACAGAGTATTAGTGATAACTACATTTCACCTGAATCCAAATAACTACAGATTCTTTCTCATAAACCAAAAAAAATGTAAACGCACCACACTATCCTTGTCAGTGAGGTTAACTCTTCCTGGTAAACTTTCTGGTTTTGACTGGAATTGGGCTTTATGAGGGGTGAGATTTCCCTTGTAAGGCCTGGCTCTTTTCCCAACTGTCTCTTCCTCCTCAGTTACAATACCCTAACAGACTATTGGCAACTATGGACTTCCATAGAATCATAGAATCCCTACAGTGCTGAAGGAGGCCATTCGGCCCATTCAGCCTGCACAGACAACAATCCCACCCAGACCCTACCTCCGTAACCCCTGCTCATCCCCCCTGACACGAAGGGGCAATTTCACATGGCCAATCCACCTAACCCACACATCTTTGGACTGTGGGAGGAAACCGGAGTACCTGGAGGAAACCCACGCAGACACGGGGAGAATGTGCAAACTCCACACAGCCAGCGACCCGAGGCCGGAATTGAGCCTGGGTTCCTGGTGCTGTGAGGCAGCAGTGCTAACCACTGTGCCACCGTGCTGGCCCATTGGATTGGTCCATGATTTTGCTTGGCAAAGTCCTGCAATGGTTTGCCATTGCCTTCTGCTAACCAGAAAACTCTCCCACTCTTATTGCCTGCTATCAGGCGGTAAGAACACACCTCTCATGGACATCATGTCCTGAAGTGGGTCTTCAATCCAGAGCTTTGGGCCCAGTGGTAGAGACGTGACCCCCCACTGTGCCATAAGACCACCTGGTCTAACCATATGATTGACATTATATAGGCCATTTTTATGGGAGTGTTCAGTAGAAGTGGCTTTGCGACATTTTCCCCATTCAAAGATTTACCAGCTTGAGAATGAAACCGAATACTGTTCACTCAAACACGGAATACTCAGTGATTCAGATGAACTTGAACGGTTGGGTCATTGCAATGATAAAGGCTGTGAATGTTCACTGAACTCTCAAAATAAACTTCTATTGAATGCTAACCTCAATTTCCCAGCTCTGCTGTTTTGTAAATTGAACCTTGCATTTTTAGCATATGCAACATGAAGATCCTTCCCTGGAGGCAGAGTGGGAAATGGTGAAAGTTGCACAGATACAGGAAAGAGAAAGTTTTACTTTTACAATGCAGCTTCTAACATCAATCAGAAATATCTCAATGTACAACGCAGCCAGTGACATGAAGTAGAAGGCAGTCACATTTTCCGGAAGTAGCAGTGATTCTATTGAGTACAGAATAGTTCATAGAGAATATAATGGTTTTGTCCATAGGTAATTCAGGGCTTGGGCAAGAAAGTAGAGTAGTTGTAATAACTTCAATCAGGCCATTGAAGTTGACCATTGGAGTGTGAACTCCCTGATTAAAGATCTCCGGAAAAGATATAAATACCGGAAAAGATATCCCTGATTAAAGATCCAATTGATGGGCCAATCAGGGAGTTTTTGCCTTGTATTTAACTGGGAGTATCAGTTCCTCTGACACCCCCGGATATAGACTGCTAACTACTAGCACTCTGTGTACTGCTGTTAGAGTTTGTAAATAAAGGGATTTTGGTGAAGGGACTCCTGCCTCCGCAGACTTATTACAGCAGCCAGGCAAAGAAAGGAGATGGAACCATGAAGTACCGAATTCAGAGGGGGACCAAAGTTTGAGGAATGTGGTGGTTAGGAGTGGAAAAGGGGTGGAAGAAATGGAAGAAGGATTGAGCAGTTGTAGCTGGAGTTAACAACTTGGTGTGCATGGACCTGGGAACATATGAAGCTGGGCTCAGGTGTGAGCTAGGCTAACCCTGTGTACCAAGTTCATTTAGCCAATCCTTATAGTATAAGCTGGATCAGGATGCAAGTTTCTGCTAGAATTAAGCAAATCCCTTCATCACTTGAAATTGTGGAAAGCTTTGTCATGTTCAGTATATTACAAAGTTTCAGGCAAATTCCTTTAAGAAGTGGATGCAAGCAAGCTATTAATATAACTGGTACAAATCAGAAAACCGTTGGCATTTGAGCTACAGACACTAACAAGTCTTGGTCTAGCACCCAATTAAATAAGGATATTCACAGCCACCTGGAGAATTCACACATCTCTTTGTTTAAGGATCGGCCAACATAAAAGACTGTAGTCACCAAACTTCCTCTCTACCTTTCCCATACTGGACAAAAGGGAAGATTGAAACGCAATTGGTTGTAGATTGAAGTGAATGCCCACTTTCACCATCCCATTTTAACATGATGACTGTCTCAAACCCTCAGCATTGTTAACTCACAAGACAGGATATAAAATCAACATAAACACCATCCTGTATTTAGGAAATGACTTGAACTTGAGAAAAGCCAGATAGGACAGCCATGTTTGTGTTTGCTTTTAAAAATCAGAAGAGCTGTTTACAGTTGATCACCAGTTGCCAGACCATGAATTAGCTGCAAGCCATCAGCAGCCAAGTAACAAACAGTAATACCTGGGCGGCACGGTGGTATATTGGTTAGCACTGCTACTTCACAATGCCAGGGACCGGGTTTGATTCCCATCTTGGATCACTGCCTGTGTGGAGTTTGCACATTCTCCTCGTGTCTGCGTGGGTTTCCTCTGGGTGCTCCTGTTTCCTCCCACAGTCCAAAGATGTGCGGGTTAGGTTGATTGGCCAGGTTAAAAATTGCCCCTTAGAGTCCCTTCTCCAAACCATTTTTGAACACTGACTGGTAATTTGCTTCCATAAAAGTTGTACCAGGAAATCTGTCTGGAGGACGTGACCCATGCCCAGAAAGATAGAGATGATGAAATATCGACTCAAACAGTTTCAGAATAGCTAAATCACACATATTTTAATGTTTCTCTTTCCCTCAGATATTGCATATCTGAGTCTGTCAAATTAATCACTCATAACAGTGCTTTTTGTACACTGCCATTTATGAGCCTATAAACTTGTTTTTTATTCACTTGAAAGTATTTGTAGCCTGGATTTGGGATTTTGTTTTTGCAATTTCGTTGTAGCCACCTATTTGTGATAAAGTTCAAGCTTAGACTATCATGTAGAGAACCAGTAATATTACTGCAATAAGTCTGGGGGACAGAAAGGAATTGGATCAGTTGATAGTGTACTAGTTGCTTTCCAGAATAAAACTATTTTGTAAAGTAATTTAGTGATTTTCTTTAGCAACGTTTTTCAGTTTTATTGAATTTGCTATTGAAACGCTTGAAGTATCTGCTCTTTGGATAGGTGCCAATTGCAAGATATTTAATTATATCAATAAATTGTCATCTAGTCATGATTAACCTGTGCACAGTTTCAGATAGTGGAAGGAGCATGCTTCTATGCCAACCTTGACATTGCGTTCTGTGAATCTTGTCAGCTGAGGAAGCAGCAATAAATGAGAAGCACAAAATCTTTATTCTTAATCAGATGTAGAAATGCCAGATAACAATTTGTCAAGAGCTGGGAAGAAGTAATTGATCTAATGAAAGGAACAAGACACACATCAAGGATCTAGACATCCTTGGTTAAGTCTGCTTGTGATGAGAGTACAGAATAAACTGCTTAGCTCTTTATCCTTTTGAGCATTCCAGCACATCTCCTAGATCGCAGAGACCTGATGGGTTAGTGTCCACTGAATATAAGGCAATTGCCCAATGAATATTATTTAACATGATGTCACGAGGAGAACCTCTGAATTGAAAGATTTTGGGAATTCTAATTTTTAAGTTTATTTATTAGTGTCACAAGTAGCCTTACATTAACACTGAAGTTACTATGAAAATCCCCAAGTCGTCACACTCCGCCACCTGTTCGGATACACTGAGGGAGAATTTAGCATGGCCAATGCACCTAACCAGCATGTCTTTTGAACTGTGGGAGGAAACCGGAGCACCTGGAGGAAACCCATGCAGACACGGGAGAACATGCAAACTCCGCATAGACAGTGACCCAAGCCGGGAATCAAACCCGGGTCCCTGGTGTTGTGAGGCTGCAGTGCTAACCATTGTGCCACCATGCGGCCGTCTCAGATAGTGGAAAAAAATCATAGATAGAGAAAATTTTTAACTACTTTACAGCCCCTATCATCTGTAGACTATAAATGCCTATTCTTTGAAGCTAGTTCAGTACTTTGTGGATAGAAAGTGGTGCAGTGGTATTGTCGCTGTGCTAATAATCCAGGGACCCTGGGTAATGTTCTGGGGACTCAGGTTCGAATCCCACCAGGGCAGAGAGTGAAATTTGAATTCAATAAAAATCTAGAATTAAAAGTCTAATTATGACCATGAAACCAGTGTTGATTGTTGTAAAAACCCATCTGGTTCACCATATCCTCTAGGGAAGGAAATCTGCTGTCCTTACCTGGTTTGGCTCACATGTGACTTCAGACCCACAGCAATGCGGTTGACTCTTAACTGCCACCCCGAGCAATTCAAGGGCAATTAGGGATGGGCAATAAATGCTGGCCTAGCCAGCGATGCCCACATGCCATGAATGAATTAAAAAAAACCTTCTATTGATTTAATTGGAATGAGGGAGATCTTATAGAAACATATAAGATTATGAAGGAAATAGATAAGATAGAAGCAGGGAAGTTGTTTCCACTGGAGGGTGAAACCAGAACTAGGGGACATGGCCTCAAAATAAGCAGGGGCAGATTTAGGACTGAGTTGAGGAGGAACTTCTTCACACAAAGGATTGTGAATCTGTGGAATTCCCTGCCCAGAGAAGAAGTTGAGGCTACCTCATTGAATGTTTTTAAGGCAAGGATAGATAAATTTTTGAACAGTAAAGGAATTAAGGGGTATGGTGAGCGGGCGGATAAGTGGAGCTGAGTCCATGAAAATATCAGCCATGATCTTATTGAATGGCGGAGCAGGCTCGAGGGGCCAGACGAGCTACTTCTGCTCTTAGTTCTTATGTTTTTATGAAAACTGGTTGGGTTCCATAATAGGTGGGTTTTTTAAGCCATCAGCTTGCCACACATGTAATGAAGCCAGAAATGTTTCTTTATATTCCTGTCAGATAGGACCAACTCTTCATAGCAAATGTTTGCTGTTCTTAATAACTTATTAGTGTGATTGTGCACTTCGTTGACCTGCACCAGTTGGTATTTGACTCTGTTACATCTCAAGGGTGCAATCTCATGGCAAGCTCATCAAGTCCTCCCACTTTTTAAAGGTGATATACATAACTGCAAATCAGATTTTGGATGCAGCGGAATCAAGTTTAAATTCCACATTTGAAGCATCAGATTTGACTCATTTGAAGGAACCATACCAACTTGGATTGTAACTTCGACATAGCTAGACAGCTGGGTCCAAATTTGTTGTGCTACTTGGGTTAAAGAGAAGAGGGCTGGAATTTTACCATGGGGCGGGCATGGCTCGCAGAACGGAATTCTACGTTGGCCTCAAGTGAGGTCGTAAAATCCCGGCCCACTGCTAAGGCCAGCATTTATAGATTATATGCTCATTGCTAATTGCCCTTAAGAAGCAGTGGTGAGCTACCTTTTTTGAATGCAACTATGTGACTTGCTAGTTGTCACTTAAGAATCAATCTCATTGTTGTTAGGTTTGGAGTTAAATATACATGAGACAGGGTAAGGATGTCTGATTTCCTTCCCTAAAGGCATTAATGAGCCAGATGGATTTTTAATGAAAATCTGGTCATTTTGTGGTTACAATTAATGATACTAGCTTTTGATTCCACATTCATTTAATGGAATTTAACTTCCCCAGTTGTCATAGGGAATTTGGATTCATGACTTCTGATCATTATTCTAGATGTCTGGATTGCTAGTCCAGTAACATACCCACTATACAACCATCCACCTGAAAGCATGTCAAAGGAAGACAATTTTTTATTCATTCGTGGGACATGGGCATCACTGGCTAGGCCAGCATTTATTGTCCATCCCTAGTTGCCCTTGAGAAGGTGGTGGTGAGCCGCTTTCTTGAAAAGCTGCAGTCCACGTGCTGTGGGTTGACTCACAATGCGAAGGAACGGTGATATATTTCCAAATCAGGATGGTGAGTGGCTTGGAGGGGAACTTGCAGGTGGTGGTGCTCCCATGTATCTATTGCCCTTGTCCTTCTAGATAGAAGTGGTCATGGGTTTGGAAGGTGCTTTCTAAGAATCTTTGGTGAATTGCTGCCGTGCATCTTGTAGATAGCACACTGCTTCTACTGAGCATCTTTCTTCTTGGAGATGGTCATTGCCTTGAACTTGAGTGGTGCGGATGTTGCTTGCCACTTAGCATTACCAACTGGAATGTTGTTTGGGTCTTGTCGCCTGTCAGCATGGAATTGCCAGTGGAGATAGGCACTGTCTAATCATCAGAGAACAGGCCCACTTCTGACCTCATGATGGGAGAAAGGTGAATCAATGACAATAGTTAGACTGGAGACACTGCAATAAGGTACTCCTTACAGTGATGTCATGAGGCTGAGATGATTGGCTTCCAAAAAACCTCAGCCATCTTCTTTTGTGACAGATATGACCCAATCCCTGGAGAGATTTGTCCCCAATTTCCATTGTCTTTCGAATTCCTTGAGCTCTGTGGTGTCATGTTCTTTTGCAGCCACTTCCACTTCATTTTTGGAATTCTAGTAGAATCATAGAATCATAGAATCCTTACAGTGCAGAAGGAGGCCGTTCAACCCATCGAGCCTGCACCGACAACAATCCCACCCAGGCCCTATCCCCATAACCCCATATGTTTACCCTGCTGATCCCCCTGACACTCAAGGGCAATTTAGCATGGCCAATCAACCTAACAACCTAGACTTGTGTCCATGTTTGGAACAAGGTTGCAATGAAGTCTGGAGCTGAGTGATTTGTGTTCTACCTAGATCAACCATCTGGCTGAAAATGGTTTCAAGTGCTTCAACCTAACCTTTTGCACTGGCTTGCTGGGCTTTGTCATCACTGAGGATAGGGATGTTCATGAGGCCTACTCCTCCTCCCATTAGTTCCTTACTAACCTGCAGAGCTTTGACTTAATCCATTGGTTTTGGGATTCCCAAGCTCTGCCTATGCTGTGCTGCTTCCGCTGTTTAGCATGCCTATGAAGGATGGGGCACAGATTTAAGGTGCGAGGGGCAAGGTTTAAAGGAGATGTACGAGGCAAGTTTTTTACACAGGGTGGTGGGTGCCTGGAACTCGCTGCTGGGGGAGGTAGTGGAAACAGATATGGTAGTGACTTTTAAGGGGCGTTCGGACAAATACATGAATAGGATGGGAATAGAGGGATATGGTCCACCGAAGGGTAGGGGGTTTTCGTTCAGTTGGGCAGCATGGTTGGTGCAGGCTTGGAGGGCCGAAGGGCCTGTTCCTGTGCTGTAATTTTCTTTGTTCTTTGTTGCCTGTAGTCATGTGTTGTAGCCTCACCAGTTTGATATTTAATTTTCACATGTGCCTGGTTCTGCTCCTGACATGCTCTTCCACACTCCTCATTGAAGCCGGGTCAGTTTGTTAATGATGGAGGGGTTTACTCAATTGAAGTTCCACAGTGAGATGACAAATTCCATAGACTAAACCACTTGGAGCGAGGACAACATCTGAGTGAATCTTGAGTAATTCTTGCCAGGGATTTGATCAGAAGAGGCTAACAGAGTGACTGAACAAACGGCTAATTTGGAAATTCAGATGTGACCAATTTGCATTTCTAAGTGTTAAATAACTGAGCAATAGACATCGTCACCAGGCATGCATTCACAAAAAAATGTATTTTAAAAAATTTAAACTTATTTATTTATTAGTCACAAGTACATTAACACTGCAATGAAGTTACTGTGAAAATTCCCTAGTTGCCACGCTCCGGGGAGAATTTAGTACGGCCAGTGCACCACACCAGCATGTCTTTCAGACTGTGTGAGGAAACCGGAGCACCCGGAGAAAACCCACACAGACACGGGGAGAACGTGCAGACTCCTCACCAACAGTGACCGAAGCCAGGAATCAAACCCAGGTCCCCGGCACTATGAGGCAGCAGTGCTAACCAGTGTGCTATCATGGGACATGTTCGGCTCGGTATTTATTCATAGGACATGGGCGTCGCTGGTTAGCACTTATTGTCCATCCCCAGTTGCCCAAGGGCAGTTGAGAATCAAACACCTTGTTGTGGCTCTGATGTAGGACAGATCAGGTAAGGATGGAAGATTTCTTTCCCTACAGGACATTTGTGAACCAGATTTTTTTTGACAATCGACAATGGCTTTATGGTCATCAATAGATGCTTAATTCCAGATATGTTTTATTGAATTGAAATTCCACCATCTCTCATGTCAGGGTTCAATCCTGGGTTCCCAGAGCATTAGCTGAGTTTCTGGATTAATAGTCTAGCGATAATATCGCTAGGCCATCGCCTCCCTTACAGATACAAATCAACCATGTTTTAATTGAATGGTGGAACATTCTGAATTTGTACGTCAATGCAAGTGTATCTAACCGTTTGTTGGCAAAAATGGGAAGATGAAAAGCAGAGTAACTGTTGTGAAGACTTTCCTTCCTGGGTTAGTGAATGGATGTTTATCAGGAAATATGCTCATGAAGTTCTTTGGCTTATACCAGCAGCAGCATGCCTGTGCGGCATTGCTCATGATCAGTTTGAAGTTACGCTGCATTGGGGAGGGATACAACCTGCAATTAATGGAAGTTAGAAAGTTATTTGAAAGAGGTAATGATGCATGTATTTATTGATTGGCTCCTGGAAAATAAATAAACCATGTCCTCCTTAGTGACTGTAGGTAGACAATGCTTTCGTCTTGGGTAAAATTTAGCAATGTGGGTTGGACTTGGAGGGAAGTTTAAGTTTTAAAGTTTATTTATTAGTGTCACAAGTAGGCTTACATTAACACTGCAATTAAGTTACTGTGAAAATGCCCTAGTCACCACACTCCAGCGCCTGTTCAGGTACACTGAGGGAGAATTTAGTGTGGCCTATGCACCTAACCAGCACATTTTTCAGACTGTGGGAGGAAGCTGGAGCACCCGGAGGAAATGTACACAGACACGGGGGAGAACATGCAGACTCCGCACAGATAGTGACCCAAGCTGGGAATCGAACCCAGGTCGCTGGTTCTGCGAGGCAGCGGTGCTAACCACTGTGCCGCCCACGGGAGGGATAATTTAGCACGGCCAATGCACATTGTTCAGACTCAGATGGCTTGAGTGAATATTTTCTCGTAAAGTTTTAATTTTGTTCTCTGTCTCCCATGGTGCTGAAAACTTTCCTCCCAGTTCCTCGACAAGAAATGGTGGTTGAATGGGTTGTCAGAAATGATTTGGCTTGCTCTCATTGGTTTTTCTATTTTGTTGGCCAATTTACTGACCATTCTGCATAAGTTATTTTTGTACATCCCGTTTTGCATTATTTAATTTACCTACTTTTACATATGTCCCTATGGATTAAGGGGCATAAAGAATCACGAAGTAGGTTCAGATACTTCAATATTGGGAGATGCTTATTGAAGGTGCGCACTCATTCACAGTCAGGTCAAAAACGGCACAACAGGGTCCCACATTGGGCGGAGCTAATAGCCCTGGGGGTCACCTGACCCATGCACTTAAAGGGGCAGTCCTCACCCCAAACTCCAATATAAATACAAACATCACACTTACATTTCCCATGTTCAAGTGCTGTTGGGATTTTCCAATTTCATAGAGGATGACGATTGAATCAATAAGCCAGAAGCGTGACACAAAAATTTGAGTGTAATTAAGTTTATGTATTAGTGTCACAAGTAGGCTTACATTAGCACTGCAATGGAGTTACTGTGAAAATCCCCTAGTCGCCACACTCCAGCACAGTGGTTAGCACTGCTGCTTCACAGCTCCAGGGTCCCGGGTTCGATTCCCGGCTCGGGTCACTGTCTGTGTGGAGTTTGCACATTCTCCTCGTGTCTGCGTGGGTTTCCTCCGGGTGCTCCGGTTTCCTCCCACCGTCCAAAGACGTGCGGGTTAGGTTGATTGGCCAGGTTAAAAATTGTCCCTGAGAATCCTGGGATGTGTAGGTTAGAGGGATTAGCGGGTAAATATGTGGGGGTAGGGCCTGGGTGGGATTGTGGTCGGTGCAGACTCGATGGGCCGAATGGCCTCCTTCTGCACTGTAGGGTTTCTATGATTTCTATGATTTCTTGTTCGGATACACTGAGGGAGAATTTAGCTTGGCCAATGCAACTAACCACAACGTCTTCCGGACTTTGGGAGGAAACCGGAGCACCCGGAGGAAACCCACGCAGGCACGGGGAGAATGTGCAAACCCCGCATAGACAGTGACCCAAGCCGGGAATTGAACCCAGGTCCTTGGCGCTGTGAGGTAGCCGTGCTAATCACTGTGCCACCATGCCACCCCAATTGTTGATGCAGCTGTGTGACAGATAAAATTCACACCAGATGCAAAACCCCATGGGATTGTGGGATTTCTGATGAGAGTCTGAGACCTGGCAAATGCCCATAATGTTGGAGCTGTCACTGCTCAAGCTATTTTTGTGGAAGCGAAATCTAAATAGGCATGTGTAAATAAGCAAGTCTACATGTATGTGCTTGCAAATTAGCGCCCATTTAAAGGGCCACCATTACCTGCACTACAAGCTTCAGTGTTCATTTCATTGTTCTGGAATATGTCAGTGAGTGCTGCATGCAAAACCATATAAATTATGTAAGGTTTTTGTATCTGTGTGTGCGTAACATCAGAAGCATGAATGTAGGTTGTACAGTGCTGCTGATCTGCAGTGACTACCTGATCAGTATGGACCAATAATCAAACTTCCTATGCTCAGTTCCTTGGGAACATAGGACCCAGCAAGTATATATTTTAGAATCCCTACAGTACAGTACAGAAGGCGGCCATTCGGCCCATCAAGCCTGCACCGACAACAATCCCACTCTATCCCCGTAACTTTACATATTTACCCTACTAATCCACCCCCCCCCCCGAAACTAGGGTCAATAGGGTCAATCAGGGGTGGCACGGTGGTTAGCACTGCTGCCTCACAGCGCCAGGGACCCGGGTTCGATTGTGGCCTTGGGTGACTGTGTGGAGTTTGCACATTCTCCCCGTGTCTGCATGGGTTCCTCCGGGTGCTCCGGTTTCCTCCCACAGTCCAAAGATGTGCCGGTTAGGTGGATTGGCCATGCTAAATTGTCCCTTAGTTTCAGTGGATGGGCATAGTTAATATGTACGGTTATGGGGATAGAGCCTGGGTGGGATTGTGGCTGGTGCAGACTCGATGGGCTGAGTGGCCTTCTTCTGCACTGTAGGAATTCTGTGATTCGATGCATTTAGCAAGGCCAATCAACCTAACCCGCACATCTTTAGACTGTGGGAGGAAACCGGAGCACCTGAAGGAAACCCACGCAGACAGGGGGAGAACGTGTAGACTCCGCAGAGACAGTGACACAAACCGGGAATCGAGCCCTGGTCTCTGTTGCTGTGAGGCAGCAGTGATAACCACTGTGCCACCGTGGTTCTCAGGCTCACAATTCCTATTGTCTTTTGTCCTACATTTCTCTTTTTAATTTTTGAGCTTGCTTTTTAGTTGTCAATTGAAAATTATTTTCGGTATTCGCTCTGTAAAAATATAATGGTTTCCTTTTTCCTCCCACACATGGTGAATTGTTTTTGTTTCTTCTCTGCTTGATCTGAATTCTTTTTTCATTGTGAGCTTTGTTAAGTGGCAACATGCTGGCCTTCTCTGTCTCTCTCCTCCAACAAAACCGATCCGTATCTCCCCCCTCTATCCCCTTAGAGCAAATTTGGACAGCAGTTCAGGGGGAATAGGTTTATAGCTAAATGGAGCACGAGTCAAAGGTCAAAGAAAAATGCAAAATAAGTAAAGAAATGTGTCACCCGCATTCAGATCTGAAGACGATCAAGGAGAGAGAGAGACACTTGGGTGGCACAGTGGTTAGCACTGCTGTCTCACAGCTCCAGGGACCGTGGTTCGATTCCTTACTTGGGTCACTGTCTGTGTGGAGTTTGCACGTTCTCCCCGTGTCTGTATGCATTCCCTCCGGGTGCTCCAGTTTCCTCCCACAGTCCGAAGACATGCTGGTTAGGTGCATTGGCCACGCTAAATTCTCCCTCAGTGTACCCGAACAGGCACGGGAGTGTGGTGACTGGGGGATTTTCACATTAACTTCATTGCAGTGTTAATGTAAACCTAGTTGTGACACTAATAAGTAAACTTTAAACTTTGTGTGCAAAGAGGGGCAAGCAATGAATAGAGAGTTGAATATCTGGAGAAAAGAGATAATATGGAGGCAAAACTGGCTGAGAAAAAGTGGGCAGCAAAAGAATTGAGAGAACTGTGTATGGACCAGAAAGGCTGTCAGTACAATGTGAAGGAAAGAGAGTGGGAGTCAAACCGAGGGAAATGCAATGAATTAGAATAGGGAGTGATCAGAGTGTTGTTTCCATGAAGAAACAACACATTTTATTTTTAGTTTTGTACCTGAGAACTGCCGAGACAGATCAGCTCTCTGAATTTCCATACTCTTTCTTTCTGTACCAGCTGGATAAAGATATTGATCCAGAAATTCATTCAGGCCCACTTCGAATGCAGGAAACGATCCCTGTACCCAAGCATCATGAGAAAATGGCCTTTGGGCCAACACCCTGCAGCACCTTTGCAGGCAGCTCACTTGCCTGAAGAATCAAGTTTTGGAGTGCCGATCTAATGAGTGATACCTCTCAGGACAGTCCCAAAGAGGGGAGAAGAGTGGAGGGAGCAGCACTGCTGTGGGGCCAGGAGGAACATTCCTATTCTTCCTGGCTTCATATAAATTTTAAAGAATAATGAAATGCTTGCTGAACTGGTGAAGTTGTATCTACGTCTAGGAAATGTTTTGTGGGTCGGGCTAATGCCTGCTCTGCTCAGGAGAGTCAGTTTCTCACAGAGGTTCTAAAACAGGCATTTGACCCTTCATTTGAACATGGAAGAGACACATTCACATGTTTTAGACATCCACCCCAGGTATCTGAACTACTGCCTCAAGTTTTGGTTTGACTTTCTTCAACTATTCATAGAATCATAGAAACCCTACAGTGCAGAAAGAGGCCATTTGGCCCATCGAGTCTGCACCGACCACAATCCCACCCAGGCCCTACTCCCATATCCCTACATATTTACCCGCTAATCCCTCTAACCTACGCATCTCAGGACACTAAGGGGCAATTTTAGCCTGGCCAATCAACCTAATCTGCACATCTTTGGACTGTGGGAGGAAACCGGAGCACCCGGAGGAAAACCACGCAGACACAAGGAGAATGTGCAAACTCCACACAGACAGTGACCCAAGCCGGGAATCGAACCCAGGTCCCTGGAGCTGTGAAGCAGCAGTGCTAACCACTGTGCTACTGTGCCGCGCAACACAGGACATTGAACCCTGAAATTGGGTGTTGTGTTTGATTAATGATGTGGAGATGCCGGTGTTGGACTGAGGTGGGCACAGTAAGAAGTCTCACACACAAGGTTAAAGTCCAACAGGGGTTTATTTGGAATCATGAGCTTTCGGAGCGCTGCTTCAGAGCACTGATTGAGCAGTGTTCTGAAAGTTCGTGCTTCCAAATAAACCTGTTGGACTTTAACCTGTGTCATGGGGCATTTGATTTATGGCCACAAATAGATGAAATAAGATCTGATTTCTACCCAGTTATGTTTTCATTCACATCACTCCTCTTAACACTGCTTGTCTAATTTTCTGAGCTGTTCTGACTTACACTGCTGATATCTTAGCTTAAGATTGTCCACGTCTCCTGGATTCTAACATTCCTGTATCTGTATCCTTGTGGTGTAGTGGATAGTGTCCCTTACCTTCGAACCCAGAGCTCCAGGCTCGAGTCACATCCCAGGGCTCGATGGCCAAGGCAGATGTGTTCGTAATGTGCAAAAACAGATTGAGTAGCAACCCGCAAATCCTTCTAACACATGCAAATGGCAGGTGTTAAGAACAGGAGAGATTCCTGGCCAAACGTGTGATTGGTAGAAGGTTAGAGCCCGTCCATAGCTCCAGATTGCAACATACATGTAAAATTACATGTTGCCACAGCAACTTGGAGCCTCTGAGTGATCTCCAACATAGCTCCACCGCTACTTTTGATTTTTATTAATGTCACATGTATTGGGATACAGTGAAAATCCCATTCATGGAGAAGGAAATGAGAGAGTGCAGAATGTAGTGTTACAATCATAGCTAGGGTGCAGAGAAAGATCAACTCAATGCAAGTTAAGTCCATTCAAAAGTCTGACAGCAGCAGGGAAGAAGCTGTTCTTGAGTCGGTTGGTACGTGACCTCAGACTATTGCATCTTGTTCCCGAGGGAAGAAGATGGACGAGAGAATGTCCGGGGTGTGCGGGTCCTTAATTATGCTGGCTGCTCTTCTGAGGCAGCGGGAAGTGTAGGCAGAGTCAGTGGATGGGAGGCTGGTTTGTGTGATAGATTGGGCTACATTCACAACCTTTGTAGTTTCTTGCGGTCTTGGGCAGAGCAGGAACCATACCAAGCCATTCCACTTTGGTTAAACTCCTCCGTGATCGTTCACTCGGAACTCTTCGACATCCCTTTCATTTAAGTGCTGTTTGCAACACTGATTTTTTTACCGTGTCTTCTCCAAAGGCGGTATGACTTTATAACGATCACTCAGCCTGAATTTGGTAAGGATAATTTAACATTGTTGAATGACTATTGTAAAATATACAGTTGACTTTTAAAATGCACTGCATGAAGTGTTTTATGGTTTGAGGCCTTTACTATTGTAAGTGATGTTAGTGCAGATTTATAACATTTCCTATCTAATGCTCATCAGTCCTCCAGTACTTAAAGCCACAGATCCATCTTTAATTTTCTTTATATCTATTTCAGGTTTGAGCTACATAGCAGGTTATCATAGTTTTCCTAACCCATGTAGGGCGGCACAGTGGCACAATGATTAGCACTGCTGCCTCACAGCACCGAGACTCGGGTTCGATTCCCGGCTTGGGTCACTGTGTGCGCGGAGTCTGCATGTTCTCCCCTTGCCTGCGTGGATATCCTCCGGGTGGTCCGGTTTCCTCCCACAGTCCAAAGATGTGCAGGTTAGGTGGATTGGCTATTCTAAATTGCCCTTTCGTGTCCCAAGATGTGTAGGTTGGGAGATTAATGGGGTAAATACATGGGGTTACGGGGATAGGGCTACGGTAAAATGCTCTGTTGGCAAGTGTTGGTTAAGTACATTGGACATGCCAAATTCTCCCTCAGTGTACCCAAACAGGCGTCTGAGTGTGGCGACTAGGGGATTTTCACAGTAACTTCATTGCAGTGTTAATGTAAGCCAACTTGTGACAATGATAAATAAACTTGAAGCTAAACTGCTGTGTCGGTGAAGCCATTTTCTAAGACATAGAAAAAGTATCATGTACAAGAAGGGAAGAAAATTAGGTTGCATTAAATATTCAAGAGAACAAATGGGGACAAGAAAATGTTATGTGAGCTAGATTTCATACAATCGGCAGAACAAGTTAATCTGACATGCATCAGTTAGTCTTTTATATTGATTTGGAACTTTCTGTTCCTGTATAACCAAGATTTTATGCAGCAATGCTGAAGCGTATGAGGATACTATCTGTTATTGAACGTGCTCTTACAGAAGCAGGAAGGTCCATGGTACTACTGCGGTATGGGTCACCTAAACCACACCTAGGGTAGAAATAACATTTCTTTACTATGTGCCAACCATAATCAGATTAAAATGTTGCTGTCTGCCATACTTTGTGCTCTTAGCTACTTTGGACAGACTTGAATAGTGACCTGGCCAGATTAGATGAAATCTGCTTCAGGTATGATTAGAGGTCCCTTCATTTATGAAAATTCTAATTGCCTTCCTTTCAAAAAGAATAGAAACAAGGATTTTTGGGGAGGATACAGTCAGCACTTGCACCATCGTATACCTTGGTGGCACAGTAGTTAGCAAGTCTTCATCACAGCACCAGGGACACAGGTTCGATTCCGGCCTCGGGTGACTGTGTTGAGTTTGCCGTTCTTCCCGTGTCTGCATAGGTTTCCTTTGGGTGCTGTGGTTTCCTCCCATAGTCTAAAGGTGTGCAGGGTAGAAGGATTAGCGGGGTAAATACACAGGGTTGCAGGGATAGGGTCTTGGTAAGATGCTCTATCAGAGTGAGTCGGTGCAGACACGATGCGTTGAATGGTCTGCTTCTGCACTGTAGGGTATGTATTCTAAAAGGCAAGTTCAGGAAGAAATGTTTTACTTGCTGCTCCAAGGAGAATGTCTTGTCGTCCAACTGTACCCTAATTCTACCAATCACATGCTTGCCCAGTTAATGGAAATTGAGGATTCGCAATTGGCAAAATGGTTCTATTTGAGAAAGGAAAGGGAGATCACATGAGTCTGGTCTGAAATTTCTTATAAAAATCATTCACGTCAATATATTTCTTTGCTGGAAGTTAGTCATGCGCATGAGACGTGCAAAGAAAGTCAAACTGTTTTCAAATATGTTAATAGGATAAATCCAGCATGATATGTGTTTTAATAAATACATTGCGACTGAAATGTGTTGCTCTTGGTAACAGTGTGCACTGAATCTTAATCTGGAATAGTTTGATTGACGTTTTGTTGTACTGAACGCAGGTATTTTGAACTGGAGAGTAGCGGCCAAAGGGATGAGATACGATACCACTACCGTTTCAATGGTAAACCTCGCACTGAGGTCTTTCCATATCGACTCGCTGATGGACAGTGGCACCAGATTGCACTCTCGGTCAGCGCTTCCCACCTCTTGTTACACGTGGACTGCAACAAGTAAGATTTGGAATACTGTATTGATGGTTAGAGGTATATGGTTTGCATGATGTACGGAACTCTTGATGTTGAACGCTATGGGGTCCACAGACTTCAACTCAGTTGAATCCCATTACTTGGTTTTCATTCTGAAATAATCTTGAGTTTTAAGCCATCCTATTTTGAGAAGGTTCTTCACCAGATACCAGAATAACCGGTGACAGTTGTTTTTTTTCTGAACATGCAAATATCATTACACTTGACCACAGATCCTGTAGAAAACACTTGGCCCGATCGATGCAAGTTATCTTCTAAGTGCTTGTCTGGATCTCCTGTTTAATTGAATGTCTTTCAATGTCAGCGGTACTACAAGGCTTTTTTTTTAAACCAAGAATGAATAGATTTTCTGACCCAAGGAATTTGGGAAAGCTAACAAATATTCTTGGTAATCAAATGGAAATCTCCGAGTTAAATAGGGAACAAATCCTGACCCCGCATGTTTTCTCCACTGTTTCATATCTAACCTTACCTTTTTTTTGTCAGTTGTAATTTTATTGCTGTGGTGGCACCTCTGATGTTTGGGTTTTCACATGTCGCTGCACTGGGCGGCACTGCTACCTCACAGCCTCAGACACAAGGGTTCGATTCCCGGCTTGCGACACTGTCTGTGTGGAGTTTGCACGTTCTCCCCGTGTCTGTTTGGACTTCCTCCGGGTGCTCTGGTTTCCCCCCACGCTTAAACTTTAAAGGACAGCGTGTCCAATGCTGCTTTGAAATGTCGCCTGAGATTGTGAACTCATATTCTTGAACGTTTATTTTTCTTCATTCGTGGCATGTGGTGACATAGAATCGTAAAAGCCCTACAGTGCAGAAGAAGCCATGCAGGCTCATCGAGTCTGCACCAATAGAGTAATTTACCCAGGCCCTCTCCCCCACCCTATCCCTGCAACCCCACAGATTTACCATGGCTATTCCATCTAACCGACATATTATGGGACACTAAGGGGCAATTTCGCTGGCCAATCCACCTAACTGGCACATCTTTTAGACTGGCTGGGCCAGCACTTGTTGCCCATCCCTTATTGCCCTCGAACTGGGTGGCTTGCTAGACCATTTTCAGAGAGCATTTAAGAGTCGACCACATTGCTGTGGACCTGGAGTCACATGTAGGCCAGACCAGGTAAGGATGGCAGATTTCCTTCCCTAAAGGACATTAGTGAACCAGATGGATTTTTACAATGATTGACAATGGTCATCGCTAGACTTTAAATTCCAGATTTTTATTAACTTCAAATTTCACCGCCTGCATTACTCTGGATCTCTGGATGACAAGTCCAGTGACAATACCACTATGCCACTGCCTCCCCAACTCAGCCATGCTGCTATTAATTGACACAATTTTCAGTAATGTGGCCGAGCTTCCAATGCTCGTGGAAAATTTATCCAGCAAATATTTTAAAAGGATGTTGTTTTATATTATGCGCATTGATAAGAATTTGACTGAACCCTGCAAAATCAAATAGCTTTTCTTTGATTTCAGATGGGCGCTGCACTTGCAAGGTCACATTCACTGCCAGTTGACCTGAAAGGGTGTTGGTGGGTCTACCTTATTGATTTGTAGCAACGCACAACTGAACAGCTTATTGGAGTCAATCACATTACTTGAGTTGGGTCACATCATGGCCAGACCAAGTGTAGTTATAGGCACCCTTCCTGAAGGACCTCAGCTGGATTTTCATGACAAGTTTTTATTTCTTGAGGCCAGGCAAAAATTTGCCAGATTTATCCCCATTTAAATTCATAATTGCCACGCAAAGTCCAAACTTGCAGGTTGTTAGATTCATGCGGTAGCTCACACGTCACTTGTTAGAACATAGAACAGTACAGCACAGAACAGGCCCTTCGGCCCATGATGTTGTGCCGAGCTTTATCTGAAACCAAGATCAAGCTATCCCACTCCCTTTCATCCCGGTGTGCTTGGTGTTGCTGTTAGATCTTTACTTTAGTTGTGAAGGCACAGTGCTACCAAATGAAGCTGTTGGACTTTAATCTGGTGTTGTGAGACTACTTACTGTGCCTACCCCAGTCTAACGCTGGCAACTCCACATTATAGTTGTGAAATTAAGACCAGGTTGGATCTGTTCAAATAAACTTTTCTCACAAAGGTCTGTTGATGCCTTCGCATGGGTGGGGACACGGGCAATTGGCCCAAAGAGTAAGGGTCAGTTGACTGCTTAGCTAGACTCAGAGAACAACTGTTAAGAATCTGAGTTCTAAGTATATGCATCATTGCCATTAAGTTGAGGTGGCACGCAAAACTGTGATTGATTGCATTGGAGGTTCATTTGGCAGGGGCTTTGGGCAATGGACAATTGCCTGCAAAGTGGAAGGTGTGATTTCATGATGTGTTGCTTGACTTACACAATACCTTTGAAATGAGTTGGTAGAAGCCATGAGTTTGGTGTTATAAAAATATAATTCATCTACAGTAGGGCATGAATGGGTGGATGGGGTGGGGGGAGAAGTGTCATTTTCCATGGTATGCTTAATGAAAAGCAATTGGCCTAAAAGGGATCCTAAAATTAGGATTCAGATCTTTGTCAGATTCGTGAGGGGGAGAGGACGTAGTGTGATAGTATTAAATTTAAAATGGAGACCTCGGCAGGGTCAGGATCTGAGGTTGTAGCAGATTGTGCTATCCTTTGATTTTGATTTGATTTATTATTGTCATCTGTATTAGTATACAGTGAAAAGTATTAAAATAAAAGCAAATTACTGCGGATGCTGGAATCTGAAACCAAAAGAGAAAATGCTGGAAAATCTCATTAAGTCTGGCAGCATCTGTAAGGAGAGAAAAGAGCTGATGTTTCGAGTCCAGATGACCCTTTGTCAAAACAGACAAAGCAGACAAAAGCGCAAGAAACAACAAGTATTGTTTCTTGCGCACTATAGAGACAAAGCATACCGTTCATAGGGAAGGAAAGGAGAGAGTGCAGAATGTAGTGTTATAGTCATAGCTCGGGTGTAGAGAAAGACCAACTTAATGTGCGGTAGGTCCAAAGGGACAGCTGTCAGTGTGGTTCAGAGCGGAGCTTTTACCTCTTTGTATGTCCAACCGTGATAAATCTACTTTCTAATCTGGCTATAAAAAGTACATTTCAGTGAATAATTTAGGAGCCTGTGACAGAAAATAGGCTACCTGTGTTGTGTGAGCGAGAAATCTTTCAGTATTTATGTCATGCAAGGATGGAAATTTATTCTAACTTATGCTATAATTTAGTGCTGGCGGTGTTTAGTAGATGTGTTAGAAAGTCGTCAATCAGAATCATCACGGCTGAAAGGATAACAATATGTTTTAAAATTGTTTCTCGAACTGCTCTTCACTGAAATTGTATACTATGCATTTAAAGGTAGTAATCTGATAGACAGATTCAAAAGTCACTCAATCTTCCTTCTGTTTAAAGAAAATAAATCCATTGATTTTTTTACAATCACAGACAACTAATGAAAAGATTTAAATATTAACTTCATTCAATTCAATTCAACTTGATTGTCATTGTATAGTGCACAAATAAAATACAACGAAAAGTGAGCTTGCAGGCACAAAGAAAAAAGCAAATGCAAGTAGTCATTATAAAATAGTGCCAATAGTCATTAGGTGTATATATGCATATTGCACAATACCCATCGCTTGGGGATATAGAAATCATAGAAACCCTACAGTGCAGAATGAGGCCATTCGGCCCATCGAGTCTGCACCGACCACAATCCCACCCAGGCCCTACCCCCACATATTTACCCACTAATCCCTCTAACCTACGCATTTTAGGATTCTAAGGGGCAATTTTTAACCTGGCCAATCATCCTAACCCGCACATCTTTGGACTGTGGGAGGAAACCGGAGCACCCGGAGGAAACCAACGCAGACACGAGGAGAATGTGCAAACTCCACACAGACAGTGACCCGAGCCGGGAATCGAACCTGGCACCCTGGAGCTGTGAAGCAGCAGTGCTAACCACTGCGCTACCGTGCCGCTGTGTTAAAGGACAGAGTGCGACTGGGTAACAGCTCTGGGGAAGAAGCTGTTCCTGAACCTGGTCGTGTCGGCTCAAGTGCATCTGTAGGGCCTCCCAGATGGCAGGGGGATAAGCAGTCTGTGGCTGGGATGGGTGGGATTTCTAGTAATGCTAAGAGATCTCCGCAGACAGCATTTGTGATAAATGTTCATGGACAAAATATAATGTTTCAGGGTTTTTTTTATAGCTTCCAGCAGGGCTCTGATTACTGTAGAGGGTTATACACACTTTTCTTTACATCTCTTTGCAGATACAAAGCTTTAGCAATGGCTACTTTGGTCACCGCTCCCCCTGCAGAGTCAGGTGGTTGCAGGTTCAAGCCCCACTCCATGTCACTGAACAGATTACTTGCTCATTAACAGTTTTATGGAATAAAATCAGGAAATGCTGGATAAATTCAGAAGGTCTGACAGCATCTGTTATAATTCAGGTCAGAAACTCCAAAGTGTTTTATGAAGTCCGCCTGGATCATAAGTTTTGCACTTTGAATTTGGCTAGGGTAAGCATGAGATGCTTCACTTCAGGTATGATTCAACTGACCCCACTAGGGAGCTTTTATCAAACAAAGTTTATTTAAATATACAGTTAACACCTATAGAAAGAAAATTTACAATAACTTTTACCAACGTACAAACAAGGAAAAAACCCCATGATATTGCAAAAACCTTAACAGCTAAACACTGTTCCAACCAAACAAATCTCATAAACAAAAGAAATAAAAGCAAATTATTGTGGATACTGGAATCTGAAGCCAAAAGGGAAAATGCTGGAAAATCTCAGCAGGTCTGGCAGCATCTGTAAACGTTACAAGGCTGGGAAGTCAGGGTTTCAATTCTCCACCCAAAGGACTAAGTTCCAGCATCACGTGAGCATTCGTATTTGCTGTGTTAAACCTGTGGCAAGGGTTTTGTTTATGAGAGAAAATGCTGGAAAATTACAGCAGGTCTGGCAGCGCCTGTAAGGAGAGAAAAGAGCTGACGTTTCAAGTCCAGATGACCCCTTGTCAAAGCCACAAAGCCACAAAGTGGACTCGAAACGTCAGCTCTTTTCTCTCCTTACAGGCGCTGCCAGACCTGCTGTAATTTTCCAGCATTTTCTCTCATAAACAAAACCCTTGCCACAGGTTTAACACAACAAATACGAATGCTCACGTGATGCTGGAACTTAGTCCTTTGGGTGGAGAATTGAAACCCTGACTTCCCAGCCTTGTAACGTTTAGCAGCCCTCTGGATAGACACACGGACCAGCTTGAAGTCAGAACAGCTTCTCAAAACATCAGGGAGAGAGAGAGAGAGACTCTAGACAAGCCATCCACCAACAGCAGATTTTCCACTCCAGGAAGGCCAGAAAACCTTGCTTCCAGCTAGCCAGCCGAGTTTCCAAAACCAGGGAGAGAGAGAGGTGGAAACATTGCTTTTCCATCTGCTGTCCACCTCCTTCTAAACTAAAACTGGAAATGAATCCTTAGATATTTCTGGGGAGGAACCACCTGACTTTGACTTGTCAATCAATTTTCCCCCTCACAATGCAGGGTCAGAAAAGATCCCAGCAAGTACCTGAGGCCCAGAGTAAAAATAAACAAAATCCCATTTAAGCCATTGAAGCAGCAATAAAAGGACTTTTAGCCAACAGCCCAGCAACAATAAAAAAACCCAAAGCTGTTTAACCGCAGAGAACATGATAAGAAAAATATTCTTAAATGTACACTAATGTCCCACATTTGTGGAGAGAGAAACAGGTGGTGTTTTGAATCCATATGACTCTTTTATGGAACTGAAGAGGGACAGTATTGTAACTAATTATGTAGTTGGAAAGGGGATGGGGCAGAATAGAAGGTCAGGGATAGGTCAGAGCTGAGGAGAGATTGACAAAGATGTCATGGAGACAAGACAAAGGGAGTGCTAATGGTGGCATTAAGGACTAAAGAAGGTGCTGATAGTGGCGTAAAGGTATGAGAGCAGAATGTGTTAATAGGGGCAGAAAGGTCAGTGCTCAGTGAAGACAAACCTGAGAAACAAGGGCCTTGTGGTGGAGGGGTGGGGAAAATTGGGGCAAACGAACGAAACCAGAAGCAGAAAGGAAGTCAAGGTGGGTCAGGGTGGGTGGGTGGGGATGGGGGGTGTGGGGGCGGGGGTGGGCGGGAGGGGGGGTGGGGTGGGGTGGGGGAGAGGGAAGGGTGAAGTTCACAATCCAAAGTTGTTGAACTTAATGTTGAGTCTAGAAGGCTGTGACATGCCTCTTTGGAAGATGACATGCTGTTCCTCCAGTTTGCATTGGGCATCACTGGAGCATTGCAGCAGGCCAAGGACGGACATGTGGGCATGAGAGCAAGATGCTGAGTTGAAATGGCAAGTGACTGGAAGGTTGGGGTCAGGCTTGCGGATAGACCGATGGAGTGAAAGTGTTCAGCAGAGCAGTCACCCTGTCTGCGTTTAGTCTTTCCAATCTAGAGGAGACCGCAAAGGGAGCAATGAATAAAGTAGACCAGGAGGTGCACGTGAAACGATGCTTCACCTGGTAGGAGTGTTTGGGCATTGTTTGGCTATACTGTATCTCTATATTACCACCGTGATTACACTGTCATTGTCCTGTAAGTGCTCAGGAATATCCTGAGGTGGCAGAGTGGTTAGCACTACTGCTTCACAGCACCAGAGACAAGGGTTTGATTCCCAGCTTGCGTCACTGTCTGTGTGGAGGCTGCACATTCTCCCCATGTCTGAGTGGGTTTGGACCAGGTGCTCTAGTTTCCTCCCACAGTCCAAAGATGTGCGAGTTAGGCTGATTGACCATGCTAAATTGCCCCTTAGTGTCAGAGGGATTAGCTAGGGTAAAAAACGGGGTTATGGAGATAGGGTCTGGGTGGGATTGTGGTTGGTGCCAACTCGATGGGCCAAATGGCCTCCTTCTGCACTGTAGGATTCCATGGTTCTATGGTTCTCGGTCACAAGTCTGTCAGTATTTAAAAGTTTTCAAAAATGATGCGATTGTGGCACGAGCTGATATCTCAGCGTCTTGCGCCTGAAGATCTTTTCCCTGCCCTACCTGTTGGGTTTCTGATTGCAGCTGTCATACTGAGCAATGACTCAGTAATTCTTAAAGTTGGAAGATTGGCCAGATGATTCATTGGCTCATCTATCCATGCACCAAAATGATACTCGAAGGGATTCCGAGCCAAGATCTGACAGTAGTGACAGCCTTCAAGGAATACTGGCAGAGGTCCAGGGATAGTGATCTGATTTTCTTTTTTCCTTATGTGATAGAGGCGCTCTGTTTTTTTTGGGGGGGGAGGGAGGGGATGGCAGGGAGGGCGGGGGCTCCTTCTGCTTTTGTAAGTAGAACCATCACCAGCCCTAAACTCTCTGAACTGATTGCATTCCTTCAAATCTGATCTCTTTTGCAGCCCCAGCCTCCTCAATCCATCATTGGTACCCACTCTTCCAGCTCTCTGGACCCTATGGGCTAGGTTTACAAAAATAGGTGGGCTAGATTTAGGTCAGGCATTACCTGATTGTACCCTGACCCCTGCCAACCCACTCACTGCTGGGTTTTACAGAGTTGGGACTGGGAGCGGGCACTCAACCTATTCCCAAGAACAGGGTTGGCAGCCTCTGAATGAATCCGTTTTGCAGGATTCGCAGTGGGCAGTCAGATATCCTGGCCTCAGGAAAACTGGCAACTGAGGTGAGACAAGGATGGCCTTGATTAGAAAGGAAATGCATTTGAGGCCTGCTTGTGGGCTAGGAGGAGCAGGAGTGCTTACCCCGAGCCTGCCCCCCCTTCTCCCCTACCTCCCCCCACAAGCTCCACCTCTGTTATGACTTCCCTCTTCTCTGGCACCCCTCTGCAAACAAAGGCCCTCAGGGTCAGGCATTGACATCTCACCCACTTAGGACAGAGAATCACAAAAGCAAATTACTGCGGTTGCTGGAATCTGAAACCAAAAGAGAAAATGCTGGAAAATCTCAGCAGGTCTGGCAGCATCTGTAAGGAGAGAAAAGAGCTGACGTTTCAAGCCCAGATGACCCTTTGACAAAGCTTTGACAAAGGGTCACTGGACTCGAAACGTCAGCTCTTTTCTCTCCTTACAGATGTTGCCAGATCTGCTGAGATTTTCCAGCGCTTTCTCTTGAGGACAGAGAATGGATCCCTTCCCAGAATTGGACATTGTCCCTTGGTTGATGAGGAGACCTATCTGATCCTCCGGCCTGCTCCAGAATGCTTCCCACCCTACTGGAAGTGAAGTCTGTGAGTGAGACCCCCCCTCAAAAACCACAACCACCCTGGGCAGTGCCAGGGCAGTGCCCAGGCATGACTATCTCCCCCCTGAATATTGCACTCACCTGAGCTCTGTGGGAGGTCTGCTCGCCAGGTGTGCGCCTTGGGAGACCAGTTATGGTTCACGCCGCTCTGCCATCATGCCAACGTGATTGGATGTTCTGACGCGGGGGCTGATTCCGAGATAGCGGGCTGATAATCATATGCTAATATATTTAAATGATGTTCCCAATGTTGAACATTGCGAAATGTGCCCCCATCACTGACTGGGGAAGGGACAATTCCATCAGGTGTTTACGCCGATGTAAAGCATGACTTTAGCCTTCTCCTGATATATTCTGCTCCTGTTGCTGAACCCCGCTCCCCCCCGCCTTGAGGGGAATAGAAGCTGAAAGTCCCTGCCTATAAATCCGACTCATTCTAGGGCAAAGAACCTCTCAGGGCTAAAAGACCCAAGTTGTTGCGTTAAAACTCTACAGCTTACAAGCAGACTCACACATCCAGTGTACATGCCAGACACTCCCTCCCACCTGGATAAACATGTTAATATCCAAGCTTGAAATCTCTCCTGAAACCTCCCCCTTGTGGGTTGGATCTCAAACAATGACGAGACACAGTAAAGCAAAGAGATGGAGAATTTGGTGAACTGGTGCGACAACAATAATCTCTCCCTCAATGTTAACAAAACGAAGGAGATAGTCATCGACTTTAGGAAGCATAGTGGAGAACATGCCCCTATCTACATCAATGGGGACGAAGTAGAAAGGGTCCAGAGCTTCAGGTTTTTAGATGTTCAGATCACCAAAAACTTGTCTTGATCCCTCCATACGGATGTTATAGATAAGAAAGTCCACCAACGCCTCTACTTTCTCAGGAGACTAAGGAAATTTGGCATGTCCGCTACAATTCTCACCAACTTCTACAATACACTATAGAAAGCATTCTTTCTGGTTATATCACAGTTTGGTATGGCTCCTGCTCTGCCCAAGACCGCAAGAAACTACAGAGGGTCTTGAATGAAGCCCAGTCCATCACACAAACAAGCCTCCCATCCATTGATTTTGTCTTCACTTCCCACTGCCTTGGAAAAGCAGCCAGCATAATCAAGGACCCCACGCATCCCAGACATACTCTCTTCCATCGGGAAAAAGATACAAAAGTCTGAGGACACGTACGAACCAACTCAAAAACAGCTTCTTCCCTGCTGCCATCAGACTTTTGAATGGACCTCCCTCTCATTAAGTTGATCTTTCTCTACATTCTGCATCCTCTCCTTTCCTTTGCTATGAACGGTATGCTTTGTCTGTATAGCCCGCAAGAAACAATACTTTTTACTGTATGCTAACACATGTGACAATAATAAATCAAATCAAATCAAATCTTAGCCACCCCTTTTCTTACAAAACCCATCTCTATGACTAAATTTTCCCAGTGTTTCCCAATGGACGGCACGGTAGCACAGTGGTTAGCACTGCTGCTTCACAGCTCCAGGGACCTGGGTTCAATTCCTGGCTTGGGTCACTGTCTGTGTGCAGTTTGCACATTCTCCTCGTGTCTGTGTGGGTTTCCTCTGGGTGCTCTAGTTTCCTCCCACAGTCCAAAAATGTGCGGGTCAGGTTGATTGACCATGCTAAAATTGCCCTTAGTGTCCTGAGATGTGTAGATTAGAGGGATTAGTGGGTGAATATGTAGGGATATGGGGGTAGGGCCTGGGTGGGATTGTGGTCGGTGCAGACTCGATGGGCCGAATGGCCTCTTTCTGTACTGTAGGGATTCTATGAGTTTCCTCCTTTGACTTCAGTCAGCTTTTGCCTCTGTGAAGATGGTTGGGTCATTTTCCTTTTAAAAAGTTAAAGTTTATTTATTAGTCACGAGTAAGGCTTACATTAACATTGCAATGAAGTTACTGTGAAATTCCCCTAGTCGCCACACTCCGGTGCCTGTTCAGGTCAATGCACCTAACCAGCACATTTTCCAGTCTGTGGGAGGAAACCAGAGCACCCGGAGGAAACTCACACAGACAAGGGGAGAACGTGCAAACTCCACACAGACAGTGACCCAAACTGGGAATTGAACCCGGTCCCTGGCGCTGCGAGGCAGCAGTGCTAACCACTGCGCCACTGAGCTGCTCCACTGTCCAACATACCACCTTGTTAGAAGTGCTACATTGTTGTTGCAAAGCGTATTCGAATTTTAGAAATAAAGTCACCATGTAACTTTGAAGCCATTATTTACCCATATTTTTGGAATGAAGTTGTAAAGTGTGTGGGATCTTTTGTTTGCTGCAGCTTTTCAGCATTCAGATAATTGATTTTTAGGCTCTATCCAAGTTTCAATGGGTGATGTGGAGTGGGAACAATAGATTGATTGTTCAGAGGGCTGGCAGAGGCATGATGGCTGAATAGGTGGTTTTCTGTACGGTACGATTCAATGATAATTGAATTGTCAAGGAAGGTCTTTCCAATACTGAGGGCGGAACTCTTAGTTTTTGAGACTAAGTGGGGTGATGGGAGGCTCTGGTGCCATCTCTCATGCTGAACAGAATGGTGGGATCCTGCACCAGGGTCCACACTTGGAGCTTCATTTATTGTGCACAGGTGTGTTCTCCTCCGAGTCACCTGCTTGACACAGGCAGTTGATTTGTCTGCCTGCCATCAGCTGGTGGGTTCAAAGGTCCCAGCACCACATTTAAATACCAGTGCAGTACACTCATATATATCATTCTTCCCAGCCCACCCGTCTTCACAAGACAGTGCAGGGTGTCAGGAACCCAGAGGGGAAAGGCTAGAAGCCTCAAGGAGAAATCTGTACCTCGATTCAGCCATTCTTCCACTCGGGCCCATCACCTGTGAGGAACCCAAGCCCCACTTAAATTTCCACCCGCCACTTCTGGAGTCGTCATCCATCCCATTCCAGTAAACAATGTGGTCTCCCTTTGACCCCCCTTGTTTGAGAGCTTTTCATGCAACCTTGTCGGGATCCAGCTTCCCTCCCCTCAGTTTTCCCTCTACCATCCATTATCTGTCTCCTTCATGCACCCCCTAGCCCCTCTGCCTGCCATTGTGAGCCCTCAGCCTTCCCCCGACCCCGACCTTGCACAGCTCTGCTTCCACATTGTTCCCCTTGTCTTTGTCAGGCCCCCCTCTTTCCCCAGCCTGACCTAGCGCTCCACCCCTGGTCAAACTTTGGACCCATGTTGCGGTGGCTGCATGCATCTTGCAGCACGGTGTTGTCCAGATAGACATGGGTGTGTGGCACCCCAGGGCGCTGTACTGACCTGAGACGGTGACACAGGAGGGTCCATTGGGTGCAACAGCACGGTGCTGTCCATGAAGACCAGCTTGGCGTGGGGATGGTGGGCAGGAACCAGTCTGCCATGGCAGAGTGGTGACCAGGGCATCAACAACAACGCAGCACAATGACAGAAAGTTGTTGCACTCACCTCGAAATCTCTTGTGGACTGAGGACCATCTTGTGCACTCCACTCTATAGCAATTGGGTTTTAAACCAATGTAATTTCCATTGGTGTGACACAAGATTGAAAGGCTGAAGGAAGACAGGCAGCTGATTTAATGAGCATTCATGATATGCAAATGAATGCAAATAGAATGTACACCACCAGCCAGTGGGAAGATCGGCCCGCCATTAACCTGCCATTGGGAGAATTGCAGTGTGATTTTACACTGGCGAATTTTTGTTTTTTCTGTATTGTCACCAAACCCACCACGGCAAGATGGAAGAATTCTGCCCTTCGAGTGGTACAGAAGACCACTGCCTTGCTGCAACGCTGCATTGTGCCATGAGTATGATCAACAGGCACGGTTACAAAGTCCAAGTAGAATTTCTTGCCCTCTCTAATCCTTGTGGAATTGCATGGGGGATCACTGAGCTCCCTGGCACCACTGCATTATTTGCTGTGAACACGATTGTGAGGTGATGCATTTTGGAAGATCGAATTGGGGCAGTTAACTCAGTTAATGGTAGAGTGTTGGGGAGTGTTTTGGAACAAAGAGATCTAGGGGAACAGGCTCATAACTTCTTGAAAGTGGAGTCACAGATGGACAGGGTGGTGAAGAAGGCATTCGGCATGCTTGGTTTCATTGGTCAGAACATTGAATACAGGAGTTGGGATGTCTTGTTGAAGTTGTACAAGACATTAATAAGGCCACACTTGGGATACTGTGTCTAGTTCTGGTCACCCTATTATAGGAAGGATATTATTAAACTAGAAAGTGTGCAGAAAAGATTTACT
The DNA here is from genome assembly GCF_964213995.1 of Mustelus asterias. Lineage (NCBI taxonomy): Eukaryota > Metazoa > Chordata > Chondrichthyes > Carcharhiniformes > Triakidae > Mustelus > Mustelus asterias. Next base: position 125,104,890 of record NC_135809.1, read on the forward strand.
AAGATGCTACCGGGACTTGATGGTTTAAGTTATAAGGAGCAATTGGATAGACTGGGACTTTTTTTCCTGGAGTGTAGGAGGCTTAGGGGTGATCTTATGGAAGTTTATAAAATAATGAGGGGCATAGATAAGGTATGTAGTCAACATCTTTTCCCAAAGGTAAGGGAGTCTAAAACTAGAGGGCATAGGTTTAAGGTGAGAGGGGAGAGATACAAAAGGATCCAGAGGAGCAATTTTTTCACTCAGAGTGGTGAGTGTCTGGAACAAGCTGCCAAAAGTAGTAGTAGAGGTGGGTACATATTTGTCTTTTAAAAAGCATTTAGACAGTTACATGGGTAAGATGGGTATAGAAGGATATGAGGCAAAAGCGGGCAATTGGGACTAGCTTAGTGGTTAAAAAAAAGGGGCGGCATGGACAAGTTGGGCCAAAGGGCCTGTTTCCATGCTGTAAAGCTCTATGACTCTAGTAGGGCCCAAGTTAAAGATCTGAAGATAATGTAGGGGGTATGTGTGTAATTTAAAAGAAAAGGAAGATTAAACAAAAATGGAAAAGAAAAATGTTTTGCTCACAGTTGAGTTCATTTAATTACAGGTGTCTTTTTGTCTGCTGTTTCTTATTCTTTGTGTCAGAGCATGCTGTGCTCAATTAGTTAAGCCTTGTGGTTACCTTGGCATATGTTCGTGCAAAGAACTGTGAATAAGTATTGCTCAGGTCTCTGTTCCCACGCAGAATGTGTACTATCTATCCTTGGGATTAAGTAGTGAAAGTGATTTAACAACTGATGGCCTTCAGAACATTTTATAAGAGTATTGAGAATAACTGAGATCTCTTCCAGAAGTAATGGTATGATTGTGCGGTGACGATCTTATTGAACTAGTAAATCAGAGTTACGTGCTAATAAACACGGCAGCGGGAGTTGAATTTGAGTTTACTTTTTAGTACCAGTGAAGTGAGTTATGAGATTATGAGATTGATGTAAAAAATCTGGCTAATTCACCAATACCCTATCATATCGGAAATTTTCTTTTCCCAGTCTAACCTTTATATGACTCCAGTTTCACAGGAATGTAATTGACTCTTTGTTGCCCTCTGAAGTGGTTTAGCAAACCATTCGGTTGTCTCAGGGATTACAGATGTTCAACATGGCAGCTCACCACCACTTTCTGGAGGGCAGTTAGTGATGGCCAATTAATGTTCGCCCAGCCGGCGATGTCCACACCCCATAAATGCATTTCATAGAATCATAGAATCATAGAAACCTTACAGTGCAGGAAGAGGCCATTCAGCCCATCGAGTCTGCACCGACCACAATCCCACCCAGGCCCTAGCCCCATATCCCTACATATTTACCCACTAATCCCTCTAACCTTCACATCCCGGGACACTAAGGGGCAATTTAGCATGGCCAATTAACCTAACCCGCACATCTTTGGACTGTGGGAGGAAACCGGAGCACCCGGAGGAAACCCACGCAGACACAGGAAAAATGTGCAAACTCCACCCAGACAGTGACCCAAGCCAGGAATCGAACCCAGGTCCCTGGAGCTGTGAAGCAGCAGTGCTAACCACTGTGCTACCGTGCCGCCCTTCGAAAAAAAACCCCGCTGTGATGGCATGGTTGCACTGCTGCCTCACAGCGCCAGGGACCCAGGTTCAATTCTGACCTTGGGTGACTGTGTGTAGTTTACACCTTCATGTGTGTGAGTGTGGGCTTCTTCCGGTCGCTCTGGTTTCCTCCCACACTCCAAAGATGTGCAGGTTAGGTGGATTGGCCATGCTAAATTGCCTCGTAGTATCCCAGGATATATAGGTTACGTGGATTAGCCAAGGTAAATGTGCGTGTGGGAATAGGGCAACAGGGTGAGCCTGGGTAAGACACTCTGTTGGAGAGTCGGTGCAGACTCGATGGGCCAAATGGCCTCCTTCTGCACTGTAAGGGTTCTATGATTCTATGGCTCAGTTGATAGCACCTCTTGCTTCTGAGTCAGGAGATTGTTGGTTCAAGTCACGTTCCAGTGACATGAGCACAAAAAATTGGGATGATATTCCAGTGGAGCAATGTGGAAAGATTTCAGCCATTTGGCCCATTGTATTTGTACTAGCTGAGCAAGAGCTATCCAGCTAATCCCATTTTTCAGCCTGTGGCCTTGCAGGTCACAACATGTCCAATTTTTAAAAAAAATACAGCGAAGATTCTTGCTTCCAGCACTCCTATCAGGCAGTGAGTTCCAAACTCCTGTCATCTTCTGGGTGAAAAAGAAATTCTACCAATTATGTTAAATCTATGACCTCTGGTCATTGACTTTTATGCTTAGGGAAATAAGCATTCCAATTTTACTCTACCTCGGTCCCTCAAACCTTTATACCTTAATTAAATCAGCCTTCTCCATTCCAAGGAAAACAATCCCAGCTTTAAATGATCTTTCCTCATGGCTAAAATTCTCCAGTCCTGGTAACATCCTTGTAAATTTCCTCTGTAACCTCTCCAGTGTCATTACAACCCCTCATGCTGTAACCAGAATTGTAGACAGTAACCTAGCTGTGTTCTAACTAGTGTTTTATACGTTATAGTGTAACCTCCCTGCTATTGTGTGTCATGGAACATAGAACATAGAACATTACAGCGCAGTACAGGCCCTTCGGCCCTCGATGTTGCGCCGACCAGTGAAACCAATCTAAAACCCCTCTAATCTACACTATTCCAATATCATCCATATGTTTATCTAATAACCATTTGAATGCTCTTAATGTTGACGAGTCCACTACTGCTGCAGGCAGGGCATTCCATGCCCTTACTACTCTCTGAGTAAAGAACCTACCTCTAACATCTGTCCTATATCTCTCACCCCTCAATTTAAAGCTATGTCCCCTCGTGTTAGCCATCATCATCCGAGGAAAAAGGCTCTCACTATCCACCCTACCTAATCCTCTGATCATCTTGTATGCCTCTATTAAGTCACCTCTTAACCTTCTTCTCTCTAACGAAAACAACCTCAAGTCCCTCAGCCTTTCCTCATACGATTTTCCCACCGTACCAGGCAACATCCTGGTAAATCTCCTCTGCACCTTTCCAACACTTTCACATCTTTCCTATAATGCGGCGACCAGAACTGTACGCAATACTCCAAGTGCGGCCGCACCAGAGTTTTGTACAGTTGCAGCATGACCTCCTGGCTCCGAAACTCAATCCCTCTACCAATAAAAGCTAACACATCGTACGCCTTCTTAACAACCCTATCAACCTGGGTGCCAACTTTCAGGGATCTATGCACATGGACACCCAGATCCCTCTGTTCATCCACACTACCAAGTATCTTACCATTAGCCCAGTACTCTGTATTCCTGTTACTCCTCCCAAAGTGAATCACCTCACACTTTTCCGCATTAAACTCCATTTGCCACCTCTCAGCCCAGCTCTGCAGCTTATCTATGTCCCTCTGTAACCTGCCACTTCCCTCCGCACTGTCTACAACTCCACCGACTTTCGTGTCATCCGCAAATTTACTAATCCATCCTTCTGCCCCCTCATCCAGGTCATTAATAAAAATGACAAACAGCAGTGGCCCCAAAACAGATCCTTGCGGTACACCACCAGTAACTGAACTCCAGGATGAATATTTCCCTTCAACCACCACCCTTTGTTTTCTTACAGCTAGCCAATTCCTGATCCAAACCACTAAATCACCCTCAATCCCATGTGTCCGTATTTTCTGCAAAAGCTTACCATGGGGAACCTTATCAAACGTTTTGCTGAAATCCATATGCACCACATCAACCGCTTTACCCTCATCCACCTCTTTGGTCACCTTCTCAAAGAACTTAATAAGGTTTGTGAGGCACGACCTACCCTTCACAAAACTGTGCTGACTATCCCTAATCAATTTATTCCTTTCTAGGTGATTATAAATCCTATCTCTTATAATCCTTTCCAAAACTTTGCCCACAACAGAAGTAAGGCTCACCGGTCTATAATTACCAGGGTGTCCCTACTCCCCTTCTTGAACAAGGGGACAACATTTGCTATCCTCCAGTCTTCTGCCACTGTTCCTGTAGACAATGACGACCCAAAGATCAAAGCCAAAGGCTCTGCAATCTCCTCTCTAGCCTCCCAGAGAATCCTAGGATAAATCCCTTCCGGCCCAGGGGACTTATCTATTTTTACCCTTTCCAGAATTGCTAACACCTCCTCCTTATGAACCTCAATCCCGTCCAGTCCAACAGCCTGCATCTCAGTACTCCCCTCAACAACACTGTCCCTCTCCAGTGTGAATACCGACAAAAAATATTCATTTAGTGCCTCTCCTATCTCTTCAGACTCCACGCACAACTTCCCACTACTGTCCTTGACTGGCCCTAATCTTACCCGAGTCATTCTTTTACTCCTGACATACCTATAGAAAGCTTTGGGGTTTTCCTTGATCCTACCTGCCAAAGACTTCTCATGTCCCCTCCTGGCTCTTCTTAACTCTTTCTTTAGGTCCTTCCTGGCTAACTCTCAAGTGCCCAAGTGCTCAAGTGTCAGGCCTTGCATTTCTGGGTGGGATGGTGGGTTCGATTCCCAGCTTGGGCCACTGTCTGTGTGGAGTTTGCACATTTTCCCTGTGTCTGTGAGGGTTTCCTCCGGGTGCTCCGGTTTCCTCCCACACTCTAAAGATGTGCAGGTTAGATAGATTGGCCATGCTAAATTGCCCCTAAGTGTCAGGGGGACTAGCTAGGGTAAATAGGGATAGGTGTTGAAGTGGAAACTCTTCCTGCTTCTTGACTGTGAAAGATAGACTCTACAAAATTTGTTTCGTCAATATAACAAGCATTTATTTACGAATAACTGCATGCAGTGTATGGTTGAGACTTGAGGTCAGACAGCAGTTGATACAGCTGCTGATTCTTCCACAAGTCCGCAATTACACAGAGAAACAGTTCAGTATTTATACATAATCATTATCAGTTTTCGTGACCAAAGCATATTCAGGAATTCGATTAGTAATAGAATCGTGAGCAATATCATTAATCAGGTTTTAACTTGCTGACCTCCCAGAACTCGTTGTCCCATTATTCATACCGTTATCTTGTCCTTTGATGGAACAGAAGAAGGTTGGTGACTCCTTCCTCCCTGACTTTATCTTGTTTTATTTACTCATACAGCCTTATTAACTCTTACAGGGGTCTGGCATTTTGAAATAGCTTTGGTCAGCCGTTCTTTATCTTGTAACAAATAGTTGACCAATTTTCCCATCATGCCCTTACTTAGTTTGTACAACTTCACATAGGGCCTAGGTGGGATTGTGGTCAGTGCAGACTGGATGGGCTGAATGGCCTCCTTCTGCACTGTAGGGATTATATGAATAAAGGAAAATATCGCATATTCCTTTTGACCATCTTAGCTCCTTGCGCTAACTTAAGCGCTTTGTGGACAAGTGCTCTCAGGTCCCTCTGTTCCTGAAGGAATGCTGCACAGTCAGATGTGGTAGTTTTCTGGATGAGACTTTAAGCCTCTTCTCTCTTACACTGGATGTCAAAGATCCCCAGGCGCTATTTTGAAGATGAACGGAGGGGTTATCCTGGCTAATATTTACCCTGGAATAACCATTACAAAAAATAGGGGCTGGAATTCTCCAACCCCTTGTGCCAGCAGGATTTTTCCAGTCCCACTGACGTGGACGTGGATTTCCCGGTGGTGTGGAGTGGAATCAATGGGAATTCCCATTGGCAGCGACGGGACCAGACAGTTCCGGTGCCATTGAACGGCACGTCGCATTGCGTCACTGAGAAACACACTGTGGGGAGGCCAGAGAATCCCACCCAGCCTGTCTGATAATTATCACATTACTGTATGTGGGAGCTTGCTGTCCGCAAATTGGTTGCAGTGTTTCCTACATTACAACAATGGCTGCACTTCGAAAGCACTTTGGGGCGTCCCGGAATTGTAAATGGAAGTGCAAGTCTTTTTCAAAAAGTAATAGTTTGGGAAGAAAGCGCACCAACACCATCATATACAAGGTTGAATGGGAGGGTGAGCTGTGAGGAGGATGCAGCGATGCTTCAACGTGATTTGAACAGGCTGAGTGGGTGGGCATCTGCATGGAAGATGCAGTATAATGTGGATAAATGTGAAGTTATCCACTTTGGTAGCAATAATAGGAAGACAGATTATTACTCGAATGGATGTAAATTGAGAGAGGTGGATACTCAATGAGACCTTGGTGTCCTTGTACGTCAGTCGCTGAACGTAAGCGCGCAGGTACAGCAGGCAGTAAAGAAGGCAAATGGTACATTGGCCTTCACAACAAGAAGATTTGAGTATAGGGATAGGGATGTTTTGCTGCAATTGTATAGGGTGTTGGTAAGACCAAACCTGGAGTATTGTGTGCAGTTTTGGTGTCCTTATCTGAGGAAGGATGTCCTTGCTATAGAGGGAATACAGCGAAGGTTTACCAGATTCATGGGATGGCAGGTCTGTCATATGAGGAGAGACTAATTTGGTTAGGATTTTCTTCACTGGAGTTTAGATGAGTGAGAGGGGATCTAGAGTCATAGAGTTATAGAAGCTTACAGCATGGAAACAGGCCCTTCGGCCCAACTTGTCCGTGGCGCCCTTTTTTTCTTAAACCCCAAAGCTGGTCCCAATTGCCCGCATTTGGCCCATGTCCCTCTATACCCATCTTACCCATGTAGCTGTCTAAATGCTTTTTAAAAGTCAAATTGTACCCGTCTCTACTACTACCTCAGGCAGCTTGTTCCAGACATTCACCATCCTCTGTGTGAAAAAATTGCCCCTCTGGCCCCTTTTGTATCTCTCCCCTCTCACCTTAAACCTATGCCCTCCAGTTTTAGACTCCCTTACCTTTGGGAAAAAATATTGACTTTCTAGCTGATCTATGCCCCTCATTATTTAATAGACCTCTACAAGATCACCATCTCATAGAAACTTATAAAATTCTAACAGGCTAAGACAGGGCAGATTCAGAAAGAATGTTCCCAATGGTGGGGGAGTCCAGAACTAGGGGTGATAGTTTGAGGATAAGGGGTAGACCTTTCAGAACTGAGGTGAGGAGGAATTTCTTCACCCAGAGGGTGGTGAATGTGTGGAATTCATTACCAGAAAATGTAGTTGAAACCAAAACATTGTTTGATTTCAAGAAGAAACTAAATATAGCTCTTGGGGCTAAAGGGATCAAGGGATATAAAGGGAAGGGGGGAATCAGGATATTGAATTCGATGATCAGCCATAATCAAGATGAATGGTGAAGCAGGCATGAAGGGACGAATGGCCTACTCCTGTTTCTAGTTTCTAAGTTTGTATGTTTCTGTATGGAAGCTAAAGACAGGTGATAAATTCTGATCTTGACCTAAATGCTGCACAAGGGTATAAAAAATACCCAACTTTGGAGACTTTTATCAGAAAGTCGTGAAGTACAATTTTTGTTCTTCATTCCTTTTAATTCTCTTTTTAAATCTAAATCTTGACTACAAGAGTCAGATGTCATGCTGCAACTTTATAAAACTTTGGTTGGACTGAACTTAGAGTATAGCATTCAATTCTGGTCACCACATTACAGGAAGGATGTGAAGGCTTTGGAGAGGGTGCAGTAGAGGTTTTCCAGGATGCTGCTTGGATGAGAGGATATGAGCTACAAGGAGAGGCTGGACAAACTTGGGTTGTTTTCTCTGGAGTGGCGGAGGCTGAGGTGAAATCTGATAGAAGTCTATAAAATTATGAGAGGCATAGATAGGGTTGACAGAATCTTTTTCCCAGAAATGTCTAATATTGGGGGGCATGCACTTAGGGGGAGAGGGGGAAAGTTCAAAGGAGATGTGAGGGGCAGTATTTTTAGGTAAAGAGTGGTAGATGTCTGGAACTCGCTACCAGGGATGGTGGTGGTGGAGGCTTATGCGATAGTGGCGTTTAAAGGGCTTTTAGATAAGCACATGAAAATGCGAGGAGTAGAGGGATATGGACCAAGGGCAGGCAGAAGGGATTAGTTTAATTTGGAGTCATGTTCAGCACAACATAGTGGGCTGTACTGTTCTATGTTCTATGTTTTATTAAAGCTGGGAGACTGCAATGGATTTATCATTGAAAGTCAATCATAATGAAAGACTATCAACTTGAAATGTTACTCTTGTTTCCCTCTTCATAATGCTCTCAGACCTGCTGAGTGTATCCAGCATTTTCAGTTTTTATTTCAGATTTTCGCTACCCATTGTATTTTGCTTTTGTTACTCTGGTTGATTCGATCCTCATTGTCCTCTATTATTTATTTATTTATTAGAGTCACAAGTTGACTTACATTAACACTGCAGTGAAGTTACTGTGAAAATCTCCTGGTTGCCACGCTCCGGCACCTGTTCAGGTACTCTGAGGGAGAATTTAGCATGGCCAATGCACCAAACCAGCACTTCTTTCAGCCTTTGGGAGGAAACCAGAGCACCCGGAGGTAACCCACGCAGACACGGGGAGAACGTGCAGACTCCACACAGACAGTGACCCAAGCTAGGAATTGAACCCAGGTCCCTGACGCTGTGAGGCTGCAGTGCTAACCACTGTGCCACCGTGCCGCTGTATCTGATTAAAAGATTTATGTTGCCAGTTGATGATAAATGAGGACTATTTTTTTTAAAGAGTAGATATAGTGTAGTCTGGAAAAGGTTTCTGAAGCAGCTTTCCGAATTTTGGAAAATTAGACATTCATTCACAGAATGTGGACGCTGTTGGCTGGGCCAGCATTCATTGCCTGTCCCTAATTGCCTTTGAACTGAATGGCTTGCCAGGCCGTTTCAGAGGGCAATTAAGAGTAAATTACATTGCTATGGGTCTGGAGGCGAAACCAGGTATGGATGGCAGATTTCTTTCCCTAAAGGACATGAGTGAACCAGGTGGGTTTTTACGACAATCGACAATGGTTTCATGGTCATCAGTCGATTCTTAATTCCAGATTTTTATTGATTTCAAATTTCACTATCTGTCATGGTTGGCTTCGAACACGGGTCCCCAGAGCATTAACCTGGGTTTCTGGATGACTAGTTCATTGACAGTACCACGACACCACTGTCTCCCACCTCCAGCTGCTGCCCCCCCTCCCTCCCCCCCACGAATGTTTCCAGAAACCTCTGACCTGGCCTGTGTCTGGGATTCTCCAGTCCCGCTGCTGCAAATGGAGATTTGGTTGAGCGCCAAATTCTCCATTCTCACTGGCAGCGGGGGGTAGGGTGTATGACATTGGAGAATCCCACTCAGTATCATAAACCTGTGGAAGTCATTTACTCAAAACTTTAACTTGCTGAAAACCTTTGAAGTGTTGAAAGAATCCCTTCATCTACTCACCTGCACACTGGCTGAAGAAATGGACAAAGTTTTTTTTGTGGGGGGAAGAAAGATTGATTGAGAAGGTGGAGCCTCGATATTGAATAGCCCTGTTGTAATGTGTGAAAAAGATTGGTCTTGTCATTCATTCACTTGTTCATGTGGAATATTAATCGATCAACAATTAATTGCTATAAGATGATTTGTTATGGTGAGTGGCATGGATAGAGTAGATAGTCAGATGCTCTTTCCTAGGGTAGAAAAGTCAAGTTCTAGGGGACAGAGGTTTAAAGTGCATGGGAAAAAATTTAGAGGAGATGTGTGAGGCAAGTTTTTTTTCACACAGAGGGTGGTGAATGTCTGGAACGCGTTGCCCAGGGAGATGGTAGGAACAGTTACGATCGCGGCATTTAAAGGGGCAATTAGACAAAGACATGAGTAGGATGGGAATGGAAGGATACGGACCCCGTAAGTGCATACGGTTTTAGTTAGGCAGGCATCGTGATCGGTGCAGGCTTGGAGGGCCGAAGGGTCTGTTCCTGGGCTGTACTTTTCTTTGTTCTTTGTTAAAACCTTTGACCTGAACAAAAGATGTACTCTTTTCCATAGGATTTATGAACGTCTCATTGACCCTCCGCAGACCAATTTCAGTCCAGGAATCAGCTTGTGGCTCGGTCAACGGAACAGTCGACATGGGCTATTTAAGGTAAGCAGTTGGAATGGAACTAATTTAATTGAGCTAAGTAACTGCCTTGCAGTGGAATTCTGAAGTCTATTTACATACTTCAGTGGCAGTACAGCAGCGTAAATGTATTAAAACGCCGGTGTAAAGATGCTGAATGCTGGTAGTTAGTTGATTAAAGTTATGTTTATTCCACATGTCATAATATTTCATGGCAATTATTGCAAATATTCATGTGGCTGTTCTCTTGGTTTAAAACTATGTTTACCATTTGGATAATCAGCAGAAATATCATCGTCCAAAATAATGTAATTGGAAATTGAGAGATGAATTCTGAAACAGAAAGCAATTTATCTGGTGTCATGATTTTTTTTCTGGTGCTTTATTATTTGTTGTCATTATTGTGCAATTGCTTTCCCGTGTCTCTTACAATCACAGTACTCTCAAAAATAGAAGATGCTGATTAGTTGGGGGAGGGAGTGAGGGAAGTGTATGCATTCTCACCAAGTCTTTCTGCTGGTGAGAACACATGCTCTAATCTGGCATCTTGGCGCTGAGCTTCTGTCGGTTAATGGGTGTGAATGATGCGGGTGAAACATCACAAAATTGCACAATGGGAATGTGTGAGAAAGGCACAACAGGAAAACTGCTAATGCCTCGAAGTAATTTAGAAATTGCAGTTTAACCTAGCTTAAAATTGGGGCGGCCCATGGTGGCGCAGTGGTTAGCACTGCTGCCTCACAGCTCCAGGGACATAAGAACATAAGAACATAAGAAATAGGAGCAGGAGTAAGCCATCTAGCTCCTCAAGCCTGCTCCGCCATTCAATAAGATCATGGCTGATCTGATAGTGGGTTCAGTTCCATTTACCCGCTCGCTCCCCATAACCCTTAATTCCCTTAATGGTTAAAAATCTATCTGTCTGTGACTTAAACACATTTAACGAGGTAGCCTCCACTGCGTCATTGGGCAGAGAATTCCAAAGATTTACTACCCTCTAGGAGAAGAAGTTCCTCCTCAACTCTGTTCTAAATTGACTCCCCTGTATTTTGAGGCTATGACCCCTAGTTCTTGTTTCCATTGTAAGTGGAAATAACCTCGCTGCTTCTACCCTGTCTAGCCTCTTCATTATCTTATATGTCTCTATGAGATCTCCCCTCAACCTTCTAAACTCCAATGAGTACAGGCCCAGTCTACTCAATCTCTCCTCATAAGCTAACCCCCTCATCTCCGGAATCAACCTGGTGAACCTTCTCTGTACCCCCTCCAAAGCTAATATATCCTTTCTTAAATAAGGGGACCAAAATTGTACAAAATCGGTGCAGCCTCAGGTCACTGTCTGTATGGAGTCTGCACGTCCTTCCCGTGGTGTTCTGGTTTCCTTCCATAGTGTGAAAGATGTGCTGGTTAGGTGTCTTGGCCATGCTAAATTGCCCCTAGATGTGCAGGTTAGGGGGATTAGAGTTGACGCAGACTGGATGGGCCAAATGGCCTCTTCTGCACTGCAGGGATTCCATGATTCTATGATTCTAAACCTTCTTTGATCTGCTACTAATATTTTAACATCTTTCCTTAAATAAGGAGACAATTACTGAACACAATACTCCAGATGTGGTGTCACCAGTGTCCTGTATGACTGAAGCATTACCTCCCTACATTTATAATCAATTCCTCTCAGAATAAATAATAATGTTTCTGTCTTCACAAAAGAGGACACAAATCAGATAGCAGAAATGTTGGAGAATGCAAAATTTAATGAGAGGGAAGAACTGAGGGAGATCAATATTAGTAGAGAAATGGTGCTGGGAAAATTGATGGGATTGAAGGTGGATAAATCCCCAGGACCTGATAATCTACATTCCCAGAGTACTTAAGGAAGTGGCTCTAGCAATAGTGGAAGCATTGGTGGTTATCTTCCAGGATTCTATAGACTCGGGAACAGATTGGAGGGTAGCTAATGTCACTCCGGTATTCAAAAAGGGAGGTAGAGAGAAAACAGGGAATTATAGATCAGTGAACTTAACATCGGTAGTGGGGAAAATTCTAGAATCCATTATCAAGGACTTTATAGCAGAGCATTTAGTGGCAGGATCAGACAGAGTCAGCATGGATTTATGAAGGGGAAATCATGCTTGACAAATCTGTTGGAATTCTTTGAAAGTGTAACTAGTAGAGTTGACAATGGGGAGCCAGTCGATGTAGTCTCTTTGGACTTTCAGAAAGCGTTTGACAAAGTCCCGCATAAGAGATTATCGTGCAAAATTAAAGCGCATGGGATTGGGGGAAGTGTATTGAGATGGATAGAAAACTGGTTGGCAGAGAGGAAACAAAGAGTAGGAATTAATGGGTGCTTTTCAAATTGGCAGGCAGTAACGAGTGGGGTGCCACAGGGATCGGTGCTGGGACCCCAGCTATTCACAATATATATTAATGATTTGGATGAGGGAACAAAACATAACATCTCAAAGTTTGCAGATGACACCAAGTTGGATGGGAGGATGAACTGTGACGAGGATGCAGAGATCCTTCAGAATGATCACCCAGGTAGGGTGATTAGGCAAATCAATGGCAGATGCAGTATAATTTGGATAAATGTGAGGTTATTCACTTTGAAAGCAAAAACAAGAGGGCAGATTGCTACCTGAATGGCTGAAAATTGGGAGAGGGGGAGTGTGCAGAGGGACCTGGGTGTCCTTGTGCACCAGCCACTGAAGGTAAGCATGCAGGTGCAGCAGGTGGTAAAGAAGGCAAATGGTATGTTGGCCTTCATTGTGAGAGGTTTTGAATACAGGAGCAGGGATGTGTTGTTGCAATTATACAGGGCCTTGGTGAGGCGACACCTAGAGTATTGTATGCAGATTTGATCTTCTTTTCTGAGGAAGGATGTTCTTGCTCTCGAGGGAGTGCAGCGAAGGTTTACCAGGCTGATTCAGGGGATGGCGGGACTGATGTATGAGGAGAGATTGACTCGGTTAGGATTCTTTTCGCTGGACTTCAGACGAATGAGGGGGGGATCCCATAAAGACTTATAAAATTCTAACAGGACTCAACAAGGTAGATGCAGGGAGGATGGTCCAGATGGTGGGGGAGTCCAGAACCAGGGGCAGAGTCTGAGGATTCAGGGTAGGCCATTTAGGATGGAGGTGAGGAGACATTTCTTCACCCAAAGAGTGGTGAGTCTGTGGAATTCATTACCATAGGTAGTAATTGATGCCAAAACATTGAATGTATTCAAGAGGCGGCTAGACATAGCACCTGGGGCGAATGAGATCAAAAGTTATGGGAAGAAAGCAGGATTAGGCTGTTGAGTTGGACGATTAGCCCTGATCGTAATGAATGGAAGAGCAGGCTCGAAGGGCCAGATGACCTCCTCCTGCTCCTATCTTTTATGTTTCTATGTTTCTATGTAATGTTCTATTGGCTTTCATAATTATTTGCTGTATCGGTATATTAGCCTTTTGTGATTCATGCACTCGGTCACCCACTCTGTACCTCAGAGCTCTGCAATCTCTCACCATTTAGATAATCAGCTTCTTTATTATTCTTTCCGCCAAAATAGACAATTTTACATTTCCTCACAGTATTCTCCATTTGCCAGATTTTTGTCTACTCACTTAACCTATCTGTTGCTTGTATCCTCTTACGTCCACTTCACAATTTACTTTCCTACCTACCTCTGTGCCTTCAGGAAATTTAGCAACCATACCTTCAATCCCTTCATCCCAGTCATTTATATAAATTCTAAAAGGTTGAGGCCCTAGCACTGATCTCTGTGGCACACCACTCACCACATCCTGTCAGAAAAAGAAGCATTTATGACAACTCTGTTTCCTGTTAGTTATGATGTGGAGATGCCGGTGTTGGACTGAGGTGGACACAGTAAGGAGTCTCACAACACCAGGTTAAAGTCCAACAGGTTTATTTGATAGCATGAGCTTTTGGAGCACTGCTCCTTCATCAAGTGAAACTCACCTGATGAAGGAGCTGCGCTCTGAAAGCTCGTGCTACCAAATAAACCTGTCGGACTTTAACCTGGTGTGAGACTTCTTCCTGTTAGCTAGCCAATCTTCTATCCTTGCCAATAAGTAACCCCCAACACCATGAGATTTTATTTTCCACAATAACCTTTGATGTAAAACCTGATTAAATGCCTTTAGAAATCTAAGTGCAGGACATCCACTGAGTCATAGAGTCATAGAGGTTTACAGCATGGAAACAGGTCCCCCAGATTAACTTGTCCATGCCGCCCCTTTTTTTAACCACTAAGCTAATCCCAATTGCCCGCATTTGACCCATATCCCTCTATACCCATCTTACCCATGTAACTGTCTAAATGCTTTTTAAAAGACAAAATTGTACCCGCCTCTACTACTACCTCTGGCAGCTTGTTCCAGACACTCCCCATGCTCTGTGTGAAAAAATTACCCCTCTGGACCCTTTTGTATCTCTCCCCTCTCACCTTAAACCTATGCCCTCTAGTTTTAGACTCCCCTACCTTTGGGAAAAGATATTGACTATCTCGCTGATCTATGCCCCTCATTATTTTATAGGCCTCTACAAGATCATCCCCTAAGCCTCCTACGCTTCAGAGATAAAGGTCCCAGTCTATCCAGCCTCTCCTTATAACTCAAACCATCAAGTCCCGGTAGCACCCTAATAAATCTTCTCTGCACTCTTTCTAGTTCAATACTATGCTTTCTATAATAGGGTGACCAGAACTGTACACAGTATTCCAAGTGTGGCCTTACCAATGTCTTGTACCACTTCAAAAGACGTCCCAATTCCTGTATTCAATGTTCTGACCTATGAAACCAAGCATGCTGAATGCCTTCTTCACCACCCTGTCCAACCTGTGACTCCATTTCAAGAAGCTATGAACTTGTACCCCTAGAACTCTTTGTTCTATAACTCTCCCAACACCCTACCATTAACTGAGTAAGTCCTGCCCTGGGTTCGATCGACCAAAACGCATCACCTCACATTTATCTAAATTAAACTCCATCTGCCATTCGTTAGCCCACTGGCCCAATTGATCAAGATCCTATTGCAATCCCAGATAACCTTTTTCACTGTCCACTATGCCACCAATCTTGGTGTCATCTGCAAATTTACTAACCATGCCTACTAAATTCACATCCAAATCATTAATATAAATGATAAATAACAGTGGACCCAGCACCAATCCATGAGACACACCGCTGGTCACAGGCCTCCAGTTTGAAAAACAACCCTCTACAATCACTCTCTGTCTTCTGTCATCACGCCAATTTTGTAACCATTTGGCTACCTCACCCTGGATCCCATGAGATTTAACCTCATGCAACAACCTGACTTGTCAAAAGCCAAGGTACCATACGATACCTTGTCAAAAGCCATGCTAAAGTCCATGTGGACAACGTCAACTGCACTGCCCTCATCTACCTTCTTGGTTACCCCTTCAAAAGACTCAACCAAATTTGTGAGACATGATTTCTACTCACAAAGCCATGCTGACTGTCCCTGATCAGTCCTTGCGTCTCCAAATGCCTGTCGATCCTGTCTCTCAAAATACCTTCTAATAACTTACCCACCACAAATGTGAGGCTCACCGGACTGTAGTTCCCAGGCTTTTCCCTGCAGCCCTTTTTAAACAAAGGCACAATATTTGCCACCCTCCAGTCTTCAGGAACCTTACCTGTGAATATCGATGATTCAAACATTTCTGCAAGAAGTCTCACAACACCAGGTTAAAGTCCAACAGGTTTATTTGGGAGCAAAAGCCACTAGCTTTCGGAGCGCTTGCTGCCCCTTCATCAGGTGAGTGGGAGTTCTATTCACGAACAGGGTATATAAAGACACAAACTCAATTTACAAAATAAAGATTGGAATGCGAGTCTTTACAGGTAATCAAGTCTTAAAGGTACAGACAACGTGAGTGGAGAGAGCGTTAAGCACAGGTTAAAGAGATGTGTATTTGTCTCCAGCCAGGAAAGTTAGTGAGATTTTGCAAGTCCAGGCAAGTCGTGGGGGTTACAGATAGTGTGACATGAACCCAAGATCCCGGTTGAGGCCGTCCTCATGTGTGTGGAACTTGACTATCAGTCTCTGCTCAGTGACTCTGCACTGTCGTGTGTCGTGAAGGCCGCCTTGGAGAACGCTTACATGAAGATCAGAGGCCGAATGCCCGTGACCGCTGAAGTGTTCCCCAACAGGAAGAGAACACTCTTGCCTGGTGATTGTCGAGCGGTGTTCATTCATCCGTTGTCGTTGTGTCTGCATGGTCTCCCCAATGTACCATGACTCGGGGCATCCTTTCCTGGAGCGTATCAGGTAGACAACATTGGCCGAGTTGCAAGAGTATGTACCGTGTACCTGGTGGATGGTGTTCTCACGTGAGATGATGGCATCCGTGTAGATGATCCGGCACGTCTTGCAGAGGTTGCTGTGGCAGGGTTGTGTGGTGTCGTGGTCACTGTTCTCCTGAAGGCTGGGTAGTTTGCTGCGGACAATGGTCTGTTTGAGGTTGTGCGATTGTTTGAAGGCAAGAAGTGGGGGTGTGGGGATGGCCTTGGCGAGATGTTCGTCTTCATCAATAACATGTTAAAGGCTCCAGAGAAGATGTCGTAGCTTCTCTGCTCCGGGGAAGTACTGGACGACGAAGTGTACTCTGTCCATCATGTCCCGTGTTTGTCTTCTGAGGAGGTCGGTACGGTTTTTCGCTGTGGCGCGTTGGAACTGTCGATCGATGAGTCGACGAGCGCCATATCCTGTTCTTATGAGGGCATCTTTCAGCGTCTGGAGGTGTCTGTGGCGATCCTCCTCATCTGAGCAGACCCGGTGTATACGGATGGCTTGTCCGTAGGGGATGGCTTCTTTAACGTGTTTAGGGTGGAAGCTAGAGAAGTGGAGCATCGTGAGGTTATCCGTGGGCTTGCGGTACAGTGAAGTGCTGAGGTGACCGTCCTTAATGTAGATGCGTGTGTCCAAGAATGCAACCGATTTCGGAGAGTAGTCCATGGTGAGTCTGATGGTGGGATGGAACTTGTTGATGCCATCATATAGTTGTTTCAGTGATTGTTCACCATGAGTCCAAAGGAAGAAAATGTCATTGATGTATCTAGTGTATAGCATCGGTTGAAGGTCCTGTGCGGTGAAGAGGTCTTGTTCGAACCTGTGCATAAAGATGTTGGCATATTGAGGTGCGAATTTGGTCCCCATGGCTGGTCCGTGTGTCTGGATGAAGAACTGGTTGTTGAAGGTGAAGACATTGTGGTCCAGGATGAAGCGGATGAGTTGTAAAATTGCATCTGGAAACTGGCAGTTGCAGCAATGCCATCATCATGGAGGATACACAAGGCAAACACACCCGGCCATTCCATCGTATCGGGCAATGGGACCCTGTGCGAGAACACCTCCGGCTACGTCGAGGGCATCTGAAACCCATTGTACAAAGAACCCCCAGCTTTTGTCGTGACACTACAGACTTCCTACAGAAACTCAGCACACATGGAGCAGTTGAACCAGGAGCACTCCTCGTCACAAAGGATGTCTTGGCACTCTACACCAGCATCCCCCACGACCTTGGCACTGCTGCAACTGCCTCAGTACTCAACGCCGACAACTGCCAGTTTCCAGATGCAATTTTACAACTCATCCGCTTCATCCTGGACCACAATGTCTTCACCTTCAACAACCAGTTCTTCATCTAGACACACGGAACAGCCATGGGGACCAAATGCGCACCTCAATATGCCAACATCTTCATGCACAGGTTTGAACAAGACCTCTTCACCGCACAGGATCTTCAACTGATGCTATACACTAGATACATCGATGACATTTTCTTCCTTTGGACTCAAGGTGAACAATCACTGAAACAACTATATGATGACATCAACAAGTTCCATCCCACCATCAACTCACCATGGACTACTCTCCGGAATCTGTTGCATTCTTGGACGCATGCATCTCCATTAAGGACGGTCACCTCTGCATTTCACTCTACCGCAAGCCCACGGATAGCCTCACGATGCTCCACTTCTCCAGCTTCCACCCTGAACACGTTAAAGAAGCCATCCCATACGGACAAGCCCTCCATATACACAGGATCTGCTCAGATGAGGAGGATCGCCACAGACACCTCCAGACACTGAAAGATGCCCTCATAAGAACAGGATATGGCGCTCGACTCATCGATCGACAGTTCCGACGCGCCACAGCGAAAAACCGTACCGACCTCCTCAGAAGACAAACACGGGACATGGTGGACCTTCGTCGTCCAGTACTTCCCCGGAGCGGAGAAGCTATGACATCTTCTCCGGAGCCTTCAACATGTCATTGATGAAGACGAACATCTCGCCAAGGCTATCCCCACACCCCCACTTCTTGCCTTCAAACAACCGCACAACCTCAGACCATTGTCCGCAGCAAACTACCCAGCCTTCAGGAGAACAGTGACCACGACACCACACAACCCTGCCACAGCAACCTCTGCAAGACGTGCCGGATCATCGACATGGTTGCCATCATCTCACGTGAGAACACCATCCACCAGGTACACAGTACATACTCTTGCAACTCGGCCAACGTTGTCTACCTGATACGCTGCAGGAAAGGATGTCCTGAGGCATGGTACATTGGGGAGACCATGCAGACGCTACGACAACGGATGAATGAACACCGCTTGACAATCACCAGGCAAGAGTGTTCTCTTCCTGTTGGGGAACACTTCAGCGGTCACGGGCATTCGGCCTCTGATATTCGGGTAAGTGTTCTCCAAGGCGGCCTTCATGACACACGACAGCACAGAGTCACTGAGCAGAGACTGATAGCCAAGTTCTGCACACATGAGGACGGCCTCAACCGGGATCTTGGGTTCATGTCACACTACCTGTAACCCCCACGACTTGCCTGGACTTGCAAAATCTCACTAACTGTCCTGTCTGGAGACAAATACACATCTCTTTAACCTGTGCTTAACACTCTCTCCACTCACGTTGTCTGTACCTTTAAGACTTGATTACCTGTAAAGACTCGCATTCCAATCATTATTTTGTAAATTGAGTTTGTGTCGTTATGTGCCCTGTTCGTGAATAGAACTCCCACTCACCTGACGAAGGGGCAGCAAGCACTCCGAAAGCTCATGGCTTTTGCTCCCAAATAAACCTGTTGGACCTTACCTGGTGTTGTGAGACTTCTTACTGTGTTTACCCCAGTCCAACGCCCGCATCTCCACATCATATATCCCTGCCAGGGGACCTGCAATTTTCTCCCTAGCCTCCCACAGTGTTCTGGGATACACTTCATCAGGTCCCAGGGATTTATCTACCTTGATGTGCTTTAAGATTTCCAGCACCTTCTTCTCTGTTATATGTGCACTCCTCGAGACGTCACTATTTATTTCCACAAGTTCCCTAACATCCATGCTTTTCTCAACAATGAATACTGATGAGAAATATCATTCAGGATCTTCCCCATCTCTTGTGGATCCACACATAGATGACCTTGTTGATCCTTAAGAGGTCCTACTCTCTCCCTAATTACTCTTTTGGCCTTTATGTATTTGTCGAAGCTCTTTGGATTCTCTTTTGCCTTATCTGCCAAACGAATCTCATGTCCCCTTTTTGCCCTCCTGATTTCTCTCTTAACTCTACACCTGCACCCTCTCTATACTCTTCAAGGGTTCCACTTGATCCCAGCTGCCTATGCATGTCATGTGCCTCCTTCTTCTTGACCAGGGCCTCAATATCCCGATCATCCAGGGTTCCCTACTTCTACCAGCCTTGCCCTTCATTCTAATGCACTTATCCTGATCCCTGGTTAACACACTTTTGAAAGCCTCCCACTTACCAGACGTCCCTTTGCCTTCCCACAGACTCCCCCAATTAACTGTTGAAAGTACCATCAAAATTGGCCTTGCCTCAATTTAGAATTTTAACTGGTTCCTCTTTATTCTCAGCACGTGACTCCTTCAAAGAATTCCATCAACTTGGTTAAACATGATTTCCCTTTCACAAAACCATGGTGGCTCTGATTGCCTTGAAGTTTTCCAAGCGCACTGCTATAATATCTTGAGTAGTGGCTTCTAACATTTTCCCAATTACAGATGATAAGCTACCTGACCTGTGGTTTCCTGCTTTCTGTCTCCCTCCCCTTTTAAGTATAGGAGTTACATTTGCTATCTTGCAATCTAATGGAATCTTCCCCGAATCTAGGGAACTTTGGAAAATTAAAACCAATTTAAACAATACTTTTAACACAAGAAAACATCCCAGGACAGTGGTGGCAGTAGAGCTTTTTCTCTCTTTATTCTTTCATGATGTTTGCACTGTTGGCTGGGCCAGCATTTGTTGCCCATCCCTAATTGTCCTTGAACTGGGTGGCTTGCTAGGGCCATTTCAGAAGGCAGTTAAGAGTCAACCACATTGGATCTGGAGTCCCATGTAGGCTAGACCAATGTGGGATGGCAGATTAATGTGTGGCACGGTGGCACAGTGGTTAGTACTGCTGCTTCACGTGCCAGGGACCCAGGTTCATTCCCGGCTTGGGTCACTGTCTGTGTGGAGTTTGCACATTCTCCCTGTGTCTGCGTGGGTTTCCTTTGGGTGCTCCAGTTTCCTCCCACATTCTGAAAGATGTGCGGGTTAGGTGGATTGGCCATGCTAAATTGCCTCTTAGCGTCAGGGGGACTAGCTAGGATAAATGCATGGGGTTATGGGAATAGGGCCTGGGAGGGATGGTGATTGGTGCAGACTTGATGGGCTGAATGGCCTCTTTCTGCACTGTAGGATTCTATGATTCGATGATTTCCTTGCCAAAAGGACATTGGTGAAGTAGGTGGGTTTTTCCAGCAATGATAATTTCATGGTCATGATTGCTGAGACCAGCTATATACTCCAGAATTATTCATTGCATTTAAATTCCACCAGCTGCTTTATCAACTGGATTATCAATCTGGTGTCACTCCCACTACATCACCATCTGGAGGAGGTTACAGAAATAGGGAGGGGCATGGCCACGGAGGGATTTGGAGACGACGATGAGAGTTTTAAAATTGAGGTCAAAGAATCATAGAATCCGTACAGTGCAGAAGGAGACCATTCGGCCCATCGAGTCTGCACTGACAACAATCCCACCTCGGCCCTATCCTTGTAACCCCACTAATCCCCCTGACACTAAGGGGCAATCTCACCCAGACCTGTTCCCCGTAACCCCAAGTATTTACCCCACTAATCCCCCTAATTTACACATCTTGGGACATTAAGGGGAAATTTAGCATGCCAATCCACCTAACCTGCACATCTTTGGAGTGTGGGAGGAAATCGGAGCACCCGGGGGAAACGCACACACAGGTTAGGTGGATTGGCCTTGCTAAATTTCCCCTTCGTGTCCCAAGATATATGGGGAGAATGTGCAATCTCCACATGGACAGTCACCCGAAGCTAGATTTGAACCCGGGACCCTGGTGCTGTGAGGCAGCAGTGCTCACCACTGTGCCACTGTGCCGCCCTGAGATAAATCCATGGATGGGAAAGGATTAGAGCCAAATGCGGGCACTTGGGTCTAACCACGGTGCCACTGTGCCACCCCACCGTTGCTTAATGGGGAGCCAATGGATGTCAATGAATACAATGGGGACTGAATGGATGCGACTGAATATGAACAGCAGAGTGTTGGATAACCTCAGGTTTATGGAGGAGGGTTGAATGTAGGAGGTTGGTCAGGTGTGCACTGAATTAGTCAAGATAACAAACAACATGGATGAGGTTTCAGTGGTAAATTAACTGATGCAGGGACAGAGTTGGTCAGTGTGGAAATAGGTGGCCTTCACAATGATGAGGATATGTGGTAGGAAACTGATCTTAGAATCAAATGCCAAACTGGCAAGCAGTTAAGTTGGTGACCAAGGAGCAGAATTTGTAGGAGGGACTGAAGACAATTGCTTTGGTCTTCCCAATATTTAATTGGAGGAAGTTTCTGCTCCCCCAGTACTGGATGTCAGATAAGCAGTGATAATTTAACAGCTGTAGAGGGGTTGAGAAGGGTGGCGCTGAAGTTGAGATGGATGCCTTCAATGCACACATAAAGATTACTGCTGCGTTTCTGGATGATGGTCTCCTAGGCATGACAAGTAGATCAATGGCTGGAGAGAAGCAAGATAGACACCAGAGATAAGGGTGCAGGAGCAAGAAGCCTTTACAGCTGATCCTCTGGCTGTTGCCGAATAGAATCGTAGAATCAAAAAATCCCCACAATGCAAAAGTAGGCCATTCGGCCCTTCAAGTCTGCACCGACTCGCTAAGACAGCATCTTACTCAGACCTCCCCCCGCCAACCCCATCCCTGTAACCACACGCATTTACCATGGCTAATCCACCTAAACCACATATCTTGGGACACGAAGGGGAAATTTAGCAAGGCCAATCCACCTAACCTGCACATCTTTGGACACCAAGGGGTAATTTAGCATGGCCAATCCACCTAACTTGCACATCTTGGGACACTAAGGGGTAATTTAAAATGGCCAATCCACCTAACCTGTACATTTTTGGACACTAAGGGGCAGTTTGGCATGGCTAATCCACCTAATCTACACATCTTGGGACAGAAAGGGGCGATTTAGCATGGCCAATCCACTAAATCTACACATCTTGGGACACTAAGGGGTAATTTAGCATGGCCAATCCACCGAACCCACATGTCTTTGTACTGCGAGAGGAAGCTGGAGCACTCGGAGGAAACCACACAGACACGGGGAGAAGGTGCAAACTTCACACAGACAGTCACCCAAGGTCGGAATTGAACCTGAGTTCCTGGTGCTTTGAGGCAGCAGTGCTGACCACTGTGCCACTGTGTCACCCTTAGATAAATACATGGATGCGAAAGGATTAGAGCGATATGGGCCAAACGCGGGCACTTGGGACTAGCTGGGAGGGCACTATCATCGGCATGGACTGGCTGGGCTGATGGGCCTCTTTCCGTGTTGTATTGCTCAATGACTCTAGATATGTAAGAATGGAACAAGGTGAGCACAGTCCCACCCAGTTGGATGAAGGTGGAGGGATGTTGGTGGAGGATGGTCTGTTCGGATGAGCCAAAGACTGTGGAAAGGTCGGGCAAGACACGGAGGGAAAGTTTACCTTTGCCATAGTCGCTTGAGATGCTATTTGTGGCTAATGTGCTCACACGGAGGAAGTGTGGAACTTTTTCTTTCCTGAGGGACGTTCGCTGAGTGAGTGGATAGTTGCAGGAAACCACCAGCCTTTCACAAGCTGACAGATGTAATGAATTGAATTTTCCCACTTGCCTTGGTGTGGTTTAAACTTTCAGCCTGGAGATTGCTAGCACAGTGCATTACCGCTGTTCTAACATCCTTTGATGCTGTCAACTTGCAATAGCATGTAACCACTGCTTGAGTAGGTAGTGTGACCTATTCTCAGAATTCATGTATTTATAACATTTTAGAGTTAATCATGTTTCTGCTCTCCTTCCCATTTTTGGAATCCTGTTTTCTTTTTCCTTGCAGCGTGCTGCTGTGAGGCTGGGTGTCCATGACAACCAATCTTTCCAGGGGAGATGTGGCTGGGGTTGCAAACCTTGCAGCTTGCTCCATGTATCACTGAATGATTGGTTAATGTGCAGCGCAATCCTGGAGTGTGATGAAGAATTTAATTTGTCATCTTGTGAGAGACAATTTTTCTCTTGCATTTTTCTCCCGCTGATCGGACCAGGAACTGATCAGAGGTCCCGTGAGCTTGTGTCTCAATTTATCGTATAGAAACATAGAAATATTGAAGACAGGAGCAGGAGGAGGCCATTTGGCCCTTCGCGCCTGCTCCGCCATTCATCATGGTCATGGCTGATCGTCCAACTCAATAGCCTAATCCTGTTTTCTCCCCATAACCTTTGATCCCATTCGCCCCAAGTGCTATATCCAGCCGCCTCTTGAATATAGATATTTACAGCATAGAAACAGACTATACAGCCCAACAAGTCTATGCCAGTGTTTATGCCCAACATGATCCTCTTAGCACCTTAATTCATCCCACCCCATCAATTCTTCTATCCCTTCCTCCTTCACCTGCTTTGCTATATTCCACTTAAATGCCTCTAAGTTAACTGTCTTAACCACCCCATGTGGTAGCAACAAATCACCTCCCAGGCCTCAGCTCCTGCACTGTTTTTATTCATTTATTGCCCATTCCTAGTTGCTCGAGGGCAGTTGAGAGTTCCCTCAGGGTCTTATCTGTTTCAATAAGATTTGTCCATTTTGACCCAAGGCTGTAATAAGATTGGGAGCTGAGTCATCCTGGAGGGACCAAACTGAGCATCTGCAAGCAGGTTATTGCTGAGTAGGTGCTGCTTGATAGCACTGATGAAGACCCATTCCATCACTTTACTGATGATCAAGAAGGGATTGATGGGGCAGTGATTGGCCAGGTTGGATAGTCCAGTTTCTTCTGTACAGGACTTACCTGGGCAATTTTCCATATTGCTGGGTAGATGCCAGTATTGTAGCTGTGACTGGACTGGAACAGCTTGGTTAGGGGAGCGACAAGTTCTGGACCACAAGTCTTCAGGACTATTTCCAGAATACTGTCAGGGCCCACTGCCTTTGCAGCACTCAGTGCCTTCGGCCATTTCTTGATATCACTTGGACTGAAAATCATATTGGCTGAAGACTGATATCTGTGATGCTGGGGACCTCCGGAGGAGGCTGAGATGGATCATCCATTCGGCACTTCTGGCTGAACAATGTTGGGCAGCCTTCAGCCTTATCTTTTGCACTGATGTGCTGGGCTCCTCCATCATTGAGGATGGGGATATTTGTGAAACCTCCTCCTCCAGTGAGTTGTTTAATTGTCCACCACCATTCGCAACTGGATGTGGCAGGACAGCAGAGCTTAGATCTGATCCATTTGTTATGAGACACAAAAACCCAGTCTGCAGGTGCAATAGGTAATCAAGAAGGCAAATGGGATGTTGGCCTATGTCGCAAGGGGGATAGAATATAAAAGCAGAGATGTCTTGCTGCATCTGTACAGGGCATTGGTGAGGCCGCAGCTGGAATACTGTGTGCAGTATTGGTCCCCTTATTTGCGGAAGGAAATATTGGCCTTGGAGGGAGTGCAGAGAAGGTTCACCAGGTTGATACCAGAGATGAGGGGTGTTGATTATGAGGAGAGACTGAGCAGATTCGGTTTGTATTCATTGGAATTTAGAAGGCTGAGGGGGGATCTTATAGAGACCTATAAGATAATGGAGGGGCTGGATAGGGTAGAGATGGAGAGATTCTTTCCACTTAGAAAGGAAACTAGAACCAGAGGGCACAGCCTCAAAATAAAGGGGGGTCAGTTTAGGACAGAGTTGAGGAGGAACTTCTTCTCTCAGAGGGTGGTGAATCTCTGGAATTCTCTGCCCACTGAAGTGGTGGAGGCTACCTCGTTGAATATGTTTAAATCACGGATAGATGGATTCCTGATCGGTAAGGGAATTAAGGATTAGAGGGATCAGGCGGGTAAGGGGAACTGATCCACTTCAGATCAGCCATGATCTTATTGAATGGCGGGGCAGGCTCGAGGGGTTAGATGGCCTACTCCTGCTCCTATTTCTTATGTTCTTATAGAGTTGCTTAGCTCTGTTCATTACTTGCTGCTTATGTTGTTTGGTATGCAAGTAGTCCTGTGTTGTAGCTTCACTAGGTTGACCCCTCACTTTTAGGTAAGCCTAGTGCTGCTCCTGGATTGCCCGCCTGCACTCTTCATTGAACAGGATTGAGTCCCTGGTTTGGTGGTAATAATAGAGTGGGGGATATGCCAGGCCATGAGGTTGCAGATTGTGGTTGAGTACGATTCTGCTGTACCTAATGGCCCACAGCGCCTCATGGATGCCCAGTTTTGAGCTGCTAGATCTGTTCAAAGTCTATCCCATTTCGCATGGTTGTTAGTGCCACACAACACAATGGAGGGTATCGTCAATGTGAAGATGGGACTTGGTCTCCACAAGGACTGTGCGGTGGTCACTCCTACCGATACTGTCATGGACAGATACATCTGAGGCAGGCAGTTTAGTGAGGATGAATTCAAGTTTGTTTTTCCCTCTTGTTAGTTCCCTCTCCACCTACTGCAATCCCAGTTTAGCAGCTATCTCCTTTAGGACCCGGCCAGCTCGGTATGTGGTGGCATTACTGAGCCACTCTTGGTGATGGTCATTGAAGTCCCACCCAGAGTACATTCTGTGCCCTTGCCACTTTCAGTGCTTCCTCCAAGTGTTCAACATGGAGGAGTACTGATTCATCAGCTGAGGGAGAATGGTACATGATAATCAACAGGATTTGATTAGATTTATTATTGTCACATGTATTAATATATAAAGTGAAAAGTATTGTTTCTTGCACGCTATACAGATAAAGCACATCATACGTAGAGAAGGAAACGAGAGAGTGCAGAATGTAGTGTTACAGTCATAGCTAGGGTGTTGATAAAGATCAACTTAGTGCGAGGTAGGTCCAATCAAAAGTCTGATGGCAGCAGGGAAGAAGCTGTTCTTGAGTCGGTTGGTTCGTGGCCTCAGACTTTTGTATCTTTTTCCCGACGGGAGAAGGTGGAAGAGAGAATGGGGTGCGTGGGGTCCTTAATTCTGCTGGCTGCTTTTCCGAGGCAGTGGGAAGTATAGACAGAGTCAATGGATGAGAGGCTTGTTTGCATGATGGACTGGGCTTCATTCATAACTCTTTGTAGTTTCTTGCGGTCTTGGGCAGAGCAGGAGCCATACCAAGCTGTGATGCGACCAGAAAGAATGCTTTCTATGGTGCATCTGTAGAAGTTGGTGAGAGTCATAGCTCACATGCCGAATTTCCCATATTTGACCTAACGCCATGGGTCCAGAGTCAATGTTGATGATTCCCAGGGCAACCCCTCCCAACTGCATACCGCTGAGCCATCCCCTCTGCTGGGTCCATCCTGTTGGTGGGACAGGACATACACAGGAATGGTGATGGTGGTGTCTGGGACATTATCTGTGATATATTCCGTGTGTATGACTATGCCAGACTGTTCTTTGACTAGTCTGTGAAAGAGCTCTCCCAATTTTTGCACAAGACCCCAGATGTTAATGAGGAGAACTCTGCAGGGTTGACAGGACTGGGTTTGCTGTTGTCATTCCTGGTTAATGTCGGGCAGTCCGTCCGGTTTCACTCCTTTGTGTTTTCTTCGTTGAGATTGAACACAACTGAGTTGTATTTAAATGTCAGACACATTGCTGTGGGTCTGGAGTTACATGTAGGCCAGACCGGGTGAGGCCGGCAGGATTCCTTTCCTACAGGACATCAGTGAACCAGATGGGTTTTTACAACAGTTGACAATGGTTCCATGGTCGTCAGTCGACTTTTAATTCCAGACATTTTATTGAGTTTATATTCTAGTGGTGGGATTTGAGTCCAGGTCCCCAGAGCATTACCCTGGGTCTCTTGATTACTAGTCCAGCAATAATACCACTGCGCCACTGCCTCCTCCTAGCTGTTGGTAGAATGCTGGGATGAGGCTTTATGTTGCTCTTAATTGGCCTGCAGGTCAATGGGCCGCCCTTACCTCTGACTGAATAAGAGAGAATTGGCAAAGTGGTGTACACTCCAACCCTCTGCCTTCCTTCCCGAATCTACAGTCTCCCCAACCCACTTCCCAGCTCACTCCTGTTGGTCAGATTAAATCCTGCTCACTGGTAATTGGTGAGTCTGATTAAGAGAAATACTGTCAACAGCATCAGTAAGACAACTTAACATCTGATGAATTGATTTGAGGACGGATACTCTTATAGAGGTCTATAAAATAATGAGGGCATAGATCAGCTAGAAAGTCAATATCTTTTCCCAAAGGTAGGGAAGTCTAAAACTAGAGGGCATAGGTTTAAGGTGAGAGGGGAGGGATACAAAAGAGTCCAGAGGGGCAATTTTTATCACACACAAGATGGTGAGTGTCTGGAACAAGCTGCCAGAGGTAGTAGTAGAGGCGGGTACAATTTTGTCTTTTAAAAAGCATTTAGACAGTTACATGGGTAAGATGGCTGAGAGGGATATGGGCAAATGCGGGCAATTGCGTCCAGCTTAGTGGTTAAAAAAAAGGGTGGCATGGACAAGTTGGACCGAAGGGCCTGTTTCCATGCTGTAAATCTCAATGACTCTCTGACTCTATGACTCAGTGAGCTGTTTATTTGAAATATTCCGGCAGATTATTTGGAGATAGCAATCTATCATGCTATGAATGGAAGCTCTCCTCGAATAGCAATTTTTAAAACATTTATTTTTGTCTCCCTTATGAAGCAGGATGTGATCTGTTATCTGTATCAAGCTGTATGCCTAGATGCATTAAACACTGAATTCAGGTGGTGTAAACACCTCCATGGACGTAGAGGGTGAAATCTTACCAAAAATTGGCAATGTTGTTTGTGGCGAGGAAACCGGTATGTTTCTCACCAGAGAAACCGGTCGGTTTTCTCCCCAGATCTTACGACATTCTGCCTAAAACAAAAAATCAAGGAGGCGTGTTTCACACCATCATATGGGGCAATACCTGGCTGCTCAGCCTCCCCCCCCCACAGTTGGAGTACTTGCAGGTTGGCATTGCCAGGGTGGTACTGCCAGTGCCAACTTGGCTGTGCTGACTTGCGCCAAGGGATCGTGCCAGGGGGCATTGCCAGGCTACTGCCTGTCTGCCTGGTGACAATCACCAGGCAAGACTGTTCTCTTTCTGTGGGGGAGCACTTCAGCGGTCATGAGCATTCAGCCTCTGATCTTCGGGTAAGCGTTCTCCAAGGCGGCCTTCACGACACACAACAGCGCAGAGTCGCTGAGCAGAAACTGATAGCCAAGTTCCGCACACATGAGGACGGCCTAAACTGGGATGTTGGCTTTATGTCACACTATCAGTAACCCCCACAGCTTGCCTGCTGGACTTGCAGAATCTCACTGGCTGTCCTGTCTGGAGACAATACACATCTCTTTAACCAGTGCTTAATGCTCCCTCCACTCACATTGTCTGTATCCTTAAGACCTGGTTGGCTGTAGAGATTCACATTCTAATCAGTATTCTGTAATTTGATTTTGTGTCTCTGTGCCCTGTTTGAGAGCAGATTTCCACTCCATCTGACGAAGGAGCAGCGCTCCGAAAGCTAGTGGCGTTTGCTACCAAATAAACCTGTTGGACTTTAACCTGGTGTTGTTAGACTCCTTACTGTGTTTACCCCAGTCCAACGCCGGCATTTCCACATCATGTCCCTCTCCCCAGGGGTCTATATTTGATCATTACAGTCCAGGGAGACCCCACGACAGGTTCAAATCTGGTTAACCTGTAGTAAACTGCGTTGACATGGCGTGGTAAAGATATGGCAAGGGGTCAGGAAACAATGGAGGGGAAGGGGGGGGGTATTTAATTATATCAAAATGCATGCAAAGCAGGCTCATGCCTGTTATGGTGGCAAGCGTGGACTCAAGATTTCGCCCAGAGTCAAGCACGGAAATCATCAATATTACTTCAAGATTTCAGACTTTGTTTTGAAATTGTTTTATTCATGATCAGCGTGGGCTTGGAGGGCCGAAAGGCCTGTTCCTGTGCTGTACTGTTCCTTGTTCTTTGTTCTTTTGTAGCATTCTTACCTTAAAGTTGGATGGTCGTGTATGAAAATCCCACGACAGAAAGCTGAGTACATGATTTAAACGAAGAATTCTGTACTGAGGGAATGCCCATGGTCAGAAGTGAATTCCTTTGCATTTGGTATTATGTTAGTATCCCATGTGAACATAAAGACCCCAAGGCATTACTCAGAGAGCTCGAGAGGTCTCCTGGTCAGCACACCAACAGAATTAATTGGTTATTGTTGTGATGTAGTCAGTGTGTTTCCCTATAGTTTATAAGTATTCCATTGGCTGTGAATTTCGTTCCTTTTCTCTTTCCTCTGTCAGAACAGGCTTTATTAAGAGTATTATGGAAACAATTAGTGCATTATCTCTTGCAGAGGATTCAGTCGGGTTCAAAACAGCAGCTTAAGAAATTGGAGTCGGAGTAAACAACATGCCTATTTAACCTGCTCCCTTCTTCGATAAGATCTTGCCTGATCTTTGAGCTCAGCTCCGTTCTCACGCCTGATCCCCCATATCCCTTTGAGTTGGAAGAATCTATTGATCTCAACCTTGAGTATACTTATCTCAACCTTGGATAAGCTTAATGTCTGAGCAAACATAGAGCTCTGAGGTAGGGAATTCTAAAGATACACAATAGAATAGCATAGAATAGAATCTCTACAGTGCAGAAATAGGCCATTTGGCCCATCGAGCCTACATCGACAACAATCGCACCCTAGCCCTATCCCCGTAACCCTACATATTTACCCTACTAGTCCACCTGACACTAAGGGGCAATTTAGCATGGCCAATCAACCTAACCTGCACATCACTGGATTGTGGGGGGAAACTGGAGCACCCGGAGGAAACCCACGCAGACACCGAGAGAACATGCAAACTCCACACAGTCAGCTGAGGCCGGAATTGAACCTGGATCCCTGGTGCTGTGAGGCAGCAGTGCTAACCACTGTGCCGCCCTCTGTACGAAGAAATTCCTCCTCAATCTAAAATGGCCCACCCTTCACACTGAGACAATGCCCTCCTGGATCTCGCCGGTGTCTATAATTCACAATTCAGTAGGTGTCAAACCGACGTTATTTCTACCTGAGATCTGTACCTAATTGCGGTAGCCAAGCTGTCAGTTGGAAGGAAATTGATGATGATATTGTTCTTTGAAGCAGCTGTTATTTACACTGAGCCCTGCTCTGGCACTCCCACTGATGATAAAAGTATTGTGGAAACATTTGCTGCATCCACCTCTTGCAGAGGGAACCAGCGCAGTGCAAAAATAGCCAATTACTATAATCTACAACTTAAAAAAATGTGTCAGGACAAAAGATCTCTACCTGGAATCTGCTACTAATTGTGCTAACTCAGCTGTCAGTTAGAACGAAAATTGATGATAATATTGTTCTTCAAGCAGCTGTTACTTATAGTAGGACTGGCTCTGGTACTCCCACAGATGGTTACCATATGTTTAAGGTCATAGATAAAAAGCGATATTAAATATGCAAAACTGTTGTAATTTATGCATGATATCAAATTAGAAATGCGCTCTGATATCTGACGAGAATTAGGAAGCATTTTTACTTCAATATTAAGGACACCTGGTTCGCTGCCTACCTGACTCGCATCGGATGCCACTTATCAATGATGGCGTTTGACAGATGTTTACATTTATTTTCATTGAAGTCTTCCTGGGCTTATTGTCTATCAAAGCCCGACACAGCGAAGGGGATTTGTTTCTAATTGAGTCTACATCCTGCATTTGCCTGTTGTCTGTCACGTCCTCCCTCTCGCCAATGTTGTTTGCGTGGTTGCTTCTGAAGCGCTCAAACAAAAGCGTTTCTTTTCTCTCTGTGTGCACTCGATTCGAGCATGACTTTGAGCTTATAATACGCACCGTTACTTCCAATTAAAATAAACACATTCAAATAGGAATGAATTAGAGGGTGAGTGTCAGATTCGGATTGCTTGGTAGGTCAAATTATCTTTGCATGGTGCTTCAGATCTCGCTGAGCCATAGTGCCTGAACTTGTGACCTCTTCCCAGGGGGGCCAGCTACACCTCAGTTGGCTCTGTGTGCGGTCTGAATTGTGAGCAATGCCAGCTAGTTTAACTATGAAGCAGTCTCAAAGAAATGAGGTTATTGGTCGAGATATTGGGTCCACGGCATATCAGTGAAGCTTAGAAGACGTCCAACACATTGGGTGGAATTTTACCGGCACATCCGCCCAAGTAAAATCCCACCCAAGACCAACGGAGTTGGGGCAGGCGTGCCGGTAAAATTCCGGCCATTGTGTGGGAGAAGCTCAATGGAAACTGGAGGAACAGCATCTCACCTTCCGGCTAGGCACATTACAACCTTCCGGTCTCAACATCGAATTCAACAACTTCAGATAACTGGCGCTACTCCACCTTGACCCCTTTGTTTTAATTTAATTTTTAACTGTTCGCTACCTTTTATTTCTTTATTGTCTTTCTCTATTTTTCTTCCCCCCCTCACTCTTTCCCCCATTTTATCCCCCCTTTCTTCCATAGAATCCCTACAGTGCAGAAGGAGGCCATTTGGCCCATTGAGTCTGCATCGACCACAATCCCACCCAGGCCCTATTCCCACAACCTCATGCACAACCCCAACCCCTAAGCTAATCCCCCTGACACTAAGGGGCAATTTAGCATGGCCAATCCACCTAACCCACACATCTTTGGACCGTGGGAGGAAACCGGAGCACCCGGAAGAAACCCACGCAGACAGGGGGAGAACGTGCAGACTCCACATAGACCGTCACCCAAGGCCGGAATCGAATCCGGATCCCCTGGCTCTGTGAGGCAGCAGTGCTAACCACTGTGTCACCGTGCCGCCCCGTCCTTAACCTTTTCTCTCCCTTTGCTCCCCCTTCCCCCTTTTTCTCAATTTTACCTCTCTCCCACCCATTCCCCCCCTCCCCCCGCATCTTCACCTGTCACAGTTTACCCTCTGATTTCAGCTTCTCTGCCGTTTGGCCATTCACACCTTCTATTCCTTCTATGGGCTGCAATTAGCAGCCTTTCCCCTTGTTTCTGTGGCTATGACTCATCTTTCATTCCCTCACCCTACAGTATAAATATCTCCCACTTTCTATATCTTTTAGCTTTGACAATGGATCAGCTGGACTCGAAACGTCAGCTCTTTTCTCTCCTTATAGATGCTGCCAGACCTGCTGAGGTTTTCCAGCATTTTCTCCTTTGGTTCCAACACATTGTACCTACAGGCACAGCAGCGTTTAACAGGCCCAAATGCATTAGGCTTTTTAAAGGCAATTCTTACTGCCTTTCTATAAAGCATTTGTTGTCTGATGGCTTTCATGAACTTCAGTGCTATGTGCCGTTGTTGATCACTCGGAGTTACATTTTACTGGCACTCGAGGGTCTGATGTTAGGGAAACTTTGAGGTGGCATGTTTAAAGGAAAACGGGACCAGCAGGAGGATGCCTGGTATGACGTATGAGGAACATTTGAGGACTCTGGGTCTGTACTCAGCGGAGTTTGGAAGGATGAGGGGGGCTGGCATGGTGTCGCAGTGTTTAGCACTGCTGCCTCACAGCGCCAGAGACCCAGGTTCAATTCCGGCCTCAGGTGACTGTCTGTATGGAGCTTGCACATTCTCCCCTTGTCTACGTGGGTTTTCCGGTTTCCTCCCACACACCAAAGGTGTGCGGGTTAGGTGGATTGGTCATGCTAAAGTGCCCCTTAGTGTTAGGGGGATTAGGAGACTAAATATGTGGGGTTACGGAGATAGGACAGGACTTGGGTGGGATAGTTGTCGGTGCAGACTCGATGGGCCAAATGGCCTCCTTCTGCACTGTAGGATTCTATGATTCTATCTCATTGAAACTTACAGAATGCTGAAAGGCCTGGATAGGGTGGACATGGGAAGACGTTTCCATTAGTGGGAGAGACTAGGATCCGAGGGCACAGCCTCAGAATAAAAGGACGACCCTTTAGAACCGAGATGAGGAGGAATTTCTTCGGCCAGAAGGCGGTAAATCTGAGGAACTCTTTGCCACAGAAGGCTGCGGAGGCCAGGTCATTGAGTGTCTTTAAGACAAAGATAGATAGGTTCTCGATTGGTAAGGGAATCAAAGGTTACGGGGGGAAAGGTTGGAGAATAGGGTTGAGAAACTTAATGAATGGTGGAGCAAACTCGATGGATTGAATGGCCTAATTCTGCTCCTATATCTTATAGTTTATGGCAGATGGCTGTGCAATAGGGGTGCTCTGTGTCCGCCCCCCCCCCCCCCACCCCCCACTCCCTCCCATCCATTTGCAGAGAGGTAGCACTTTGGCAGAAATTGATTGGATTTGATTTATTATTGTCACATGTATTAGTATACAGTGAAAAGTGTTGTTTCTTGCACGCTATACAGACAAAGCATACAGTACAAAGAGAAGAAAAGGAGAGAGTGCAGAATGTAGAGTTACAGTCATAGCTAGGGTGTAGAGAAAGATCAACCTAATGTGAGGTAGGTCCAGTCAAGAGTCTGATGGCAGCAGGGAAGTCTAAGGATCGCCAAATCTGTAAGAGATAGAAGTAAAGCATTTTTACAGAGTTTAAAAAAGTTAGGGTAGAATTTTAAAATGGAACGAGAGTAAAGATAGAATGAGAGGGTATGTTGGGCACAGCTCGCAAGAAGTCGCCACGCTCCAGTGCCATCTTAACCACACATTGTTAGTGGACACTTCTCAATGGCAAATATGCCAACAGGTCCCCAGTGGAATCACTACGAACTGTGACTGACCATCTCATGGTTATGCTGGTAGGGTCTCCCTATCACAGCATGTCATGCAATACCATGTGAAACAAGGGAGATGACAGGCCAGGCAGCATTTATAGCCACATCTAGTGAGGCTGCCACAGTCCTTACTGTCAACCTCGCCAGCTCATCTGCAGTACCTTCTCAGAGGAGAGAAGGTTGGCAGCTTGAACCTCAGGAGCTGTCAGCAGCACGGGGCTTACACATGTGTAAGTACAATGGTGGCTAGTAATAGCCTGAAACTATATCACTCTGCTCATAGGCTTGTGCTGCTATGCTGACCTATGGATGATGCTGTAGTGGGCAACAAGGTGTCAGATGGAGTATAATGTGGAGAAATATGAGGTTAGTCTCTTTAGTCATCAGATTGGAAAAGCAGAATATTTTTTAAAAGGTGTGAAACTTCGAAATGCTGAGGTTCAGAGGAACTTGGCTGAACTCGTACAAGGAACACAAAGTTAGAATGCAGGTACAGCAAGCATTTAGGCAGTCAAAAGGCATGCTTTTACCATACGGGGAGTGGAGTACATGTATAAGGAAGTCTTTCTACAATTGTGCAGGGCTTTGATGAGACTGCACTTGTGAGTACTGTGAGCAGTTTTGGTTTCCGTGTTTAAGGGAGGGTATTCTTGCCATTGCGGGTGGTGCCACAAACGTTCATGAGATTAGTCCCTGGGCCAAGAGGGTTGTCCTATGATGAGAAGTTGAGTAAATTGGGTCTATCTTCTCTGGAGTTTGGAAGAATGAGAGATGACCTTATTGAAACAAACAAGGCACACATAGGTTTATGAAAAAGCAAGAATATATTTTTTCCAATAACAGTCTAAGTGGCATTTTTACGGTAAAAGATAAACCGTAAAGAAATCCCATTTAGACCCCGTACTCAAGACAAAACAATTAAGACTCAACCATGTTACTATGAATTTGTAATTATATATAGGCTAGACTGGGCAGACAGATTTCCTTCTTTAAAGGATGTTAGTAAACTGGATGGGTTTTTATGTTCCATAGATTTTAGATGGAGTATTGTTGAAAAGAAACAAAGAATGGGGGACAATAGTCCCATGGTGCATTCTCCATGGAAACTCCTTGACCAATCAGAGTCACCTTACCAATCAATCAGCACCCTTTTCTCGTGCAGCATAAATTGTTGCTCTGTTTGAAATTTGGTATTCTTGTGTTTGTCCTGATGAGTGCAAGATGAAAATCTTTGACAGCATGTCTCTTTTCTTTTCGGCAAGCTCAAGTTCTGTGCTACCAAGCAACTAGATTTTAATTACAGATAATGGGATTAGGATTCTCCCCATGTCTGCGTGGGTTTCCTCCGGATGCTCCGGTTTCCTCCCACAGTCCAAAGATGTGTGGGTTAGGTTGATTGGCCATGTTAAATTGCCCCTTAGAGTCAGGGGGAACCAGTGAGGTAAAAATGTGGGGCTATAGGGATGGGGTCTGGGTGAAATTGTGGTCGGTGCAGACTCGATGGGCCGATTGGCTTCCTTCTGCACTGTAGGGATTTTATGATTTCTATGACTCATCTAGTAGCATAATCACTGTGCACCCATACCCCTTACAACAGCAAATGTACTTCTCCCAGCAGCAGCCAATGGTGATCCTGTCCCCTTTAACAAACAAACACTAAATTGCATAGCACTCATCTTTTTTTCTGTCACAAATGCACAAGCATCTCATTGTTAACCTTTTGAATGTCACAAATAACATGTGTGCTCATGTCACCAATGCAACCCACACGCATTTCCCGACCTGATGGTCAGTTCAGAAAAATGCTGGGAAATGTCTGAGGGGGTTGGGAAGTGTGGGAACGAGACATAATGCGTCGATTTAGGAGGAATTTGTTCTTTCACCACTTTCCTGCCGGAAGTGAATCCATAAATATTTTGACGGGGAATTCAGTTTTAAAACCTGATTTTTAAAGATCTATCTATGTGATAAGTGGATCGGGGAGATCTCAATCTTATCACACAACGCAAGTTCAATGTTAATTTAAGAAAAAATGAACAACTGAATATCATTTAACTTGGGTCTTGACTTGGGTCTCCAGAAGAGAAATTAGGAATGAATCAAATGCAGAAATTAAACCACAGGAACATAACGATTGCTGACGTAAAGTAAAGTTCATTTATTAGCGTCACAAGTAGGCTTACATTAACACTGCAACAAAGTTACTGTGAAATTCCCCTAGTCGCCACACTCCGGTGCCTGTTCGGGTCAATGCACCTAATCAGCACATCTTTCAGACTGTGGGAGGAAACTGGAGCACCTGGAGGAAACCCACGCTGACACGGGGAGAACGTGCAGACTCCACACAGACAGTGACCCAAGCCGAGAACGAACCTGGGTCCCTGGCACTGTGAGGCAGCAGTGCTAACCACTATGCCACCGCACCACCCATATACAAAAGTGTAAGTGTGATCCCTCTCATCAATTATTTACTATCTAGATATAATCACTATCTTGGTGTACATTTTGTTCATCGTAGCACAATCATGCACCTAAATGATACCTGAACATCATCTTGTGAGTTTTTAATGCTAATATAAAGCTGTGTACAATTCTGGTGTCCTTCCATGAGAAAGGATATAATGCCATTGAAATCTGTTCAGGGAAGGTTCACTTGATTAATTACAGGGATAAAGGGGTCATTTTATGTGGAAAGTTTGGGCTTGTGTCCATTAGAGTTTAGAAGCTATAATACCACTTGGCAAAACATAAATATTGTATGATTATGCTAGTATGACTGGGAAGGCGATGGCCTAGTGGTGTTATTGCTAGACTATTCATCCAGAAACTCAGCTAATATTCTGGGAACCTGGATCGAATCCAACCATGGCAGATAGTGGAATTTGAATTCAATAAAAAATATCTGGAATTAAGAATCTATTGATCATAGAATCCCTACAGTGCAGAAGGAGGCCATTGGCCCAAAGGGCCTGCACCAACCACAATCCCACCCAGGCCCTATTCCCGTAACCCCACATAGATTTACCCTGCTAATCCCCTGACACTAGGGTCAATTTAGTATGGCCAATCAACCTAATCCACACACCTTTGGACTGTGGGAGGAAACCGGAGCACCCGGAGGAAACCCACGCAGACACGGGGAGAATGTGCAAATTCCACACAGACGATGACTCGAGACCGGAATTGAACCCGGGTCCCTGGTGCTGTGCGGCAGCAGTGCTAACCACTGTGTCACCATGCCGCCCCATGAAACCATGATGATTTTTGATTCGATTTGATTTATTATTGTCACATGTATTAGTATACAGTAAAAAGCATTGTTTCCTGTGCACTTTACAGACAAAGCATACCATTCATAGAGAAGGAAAGGAGACAGTGCAGAATGCAGTGTTACACTCATAGCTACGGTGTAGAGAAAGATCAACTTAATGCAAGATATGGGCGGAACAGTGGCTGTCATAGGGTATAGGTGGTAGACAGGAAAGTGGAACTGAGGCCACAATCAGATTAGCCATGGCCTTATCAAATGGTGGAGCAGCCTTGATTGGCCTATTGCTCCTAATTCATAACTTTGCATGTTCGTAAAATCTTGTTTGTTTAGTCCAGGGCTCATTATTAGTGAACGAAAAAAGTAGGAGGAAATCATAGAAACCCTACAGTGCAGAAGGAGGCCATTCGGCCCATCGAGTCTGCACCGACCACAATCCCACCCAGGCCCTACTCCCACATATTTTATCCGCTAATCCCGCTAACCTACGCATCTCAGGACTCTAAGGGGCAATATTTTTTTTAAGCTGGCCAATCAACCTAACCCACACATCTTTGGACTGTGGGAGGAAACCGGAGCACCCGGAGGAAACCCACGCAGACACGAGGAGAATGTGCAAACTCCACACAGACAGTGACCCGAGCCGAGAATCGAACCCAGGACCCTGGAACTGTGAAGCAGCAGTGCTAACCACTGTGCTACCGTGCCGCCCCAAATAAGGGGAAGAATTTCACCCAAGAACATGTGTCACACACAATTTTTTTAAAAGTTGCTTTTAGTAAGGAACGCATTAGAAACCCCAAAATATGTTTTTTTTTTAAATTCATTCGTGAGACCTGCATGTTGCTGACTGGCCAACATTTATTGCCCATCCCTGGGTTGCCCTTGTTCAGTGGGCAGTTGAAAGTCAACCACATTGCAGTGGCTCTGGAGTCACATGTAGGCTAGACCAGGTAAGGGTGGCAGATTTCCTTCCCTAAAGGGCATTAGTGAACCAGACGGGTTTTTCTGACAATCGACAATGGTTTCATGGTCATCAATAGATCCTTAATTCTAGATATTTTTCATAGAATTCAAATTCCACCATCTGCCATGGTGGGATTCGAATCCGGGTCCCCAGAATATTAGCTGGGTATCTGTATTAATAGTCCAGCGATAATACGACTAGGCCGTCGCCTCCCCTATTAAGAAGCCTGACTAGAGCCCAACAGTTTTTCTATTTTGGCATTAGTGTGAGGATAAGATGTTTCACTCTAGATGTGATTCTATTAACACAATAGGAAGCTTTTATAAAAAAAAAACTTTATTTAACAAACATTTTAACTATAATGAATGAATCAGCTTAATGTTTACCAATTAAAATACTTAAACATGACAAGATACAATTCTTAACTGCTAACCTATCTCTATCGATTCCAAATCAAGCAATATTCCTCTTATAGACTTAAACTCTTCAAAATCAGTTAACAACACAAGCTTACGTGCTTGTACTTGGGCTGCCAGTCCTCGAACCTCCAAAGCATCCCTGGAGAGAGAGAGAGAGAGGGAGACCTATTTCTCCTAGCAGGTCCTAAACAACAGCCTCCAGAGAGAGAGAGATAGAGTGAGAGATACCTCTGTCTTCTTTCAGATCCCAGCAGTAACTGCCTGCTTTTCCCTGTAATTTTAGCTCCTCTTCTGAAGCACATTACTTTGTCAATCAACCTAATCAAAAGCTGACTCTGAAACCCCAGGGGAAAAACTAAATTAATAAAAATGCATTAACTCTGTTTAGGCAAACACACCATTAGCTACAATCAGTCATTATCCTGTTTTCTCAACATTTGAGCTGCCTGCTTTCCGAGACATATCTGCACCATGTAAAACAGAGCTGAATTTTAAGCATACCCCTTAAACATAAGAAAAATGCATTTCTTAAAGACACAATATCGCATGTTTACAATTCAGAAGTAGCTGTATAATGCCATATCTTGCAGGGGTGGGATTATAAAAAGTTGTTTCAGTTCAGTGGAGGCAGTACTTCATAGAATCATAGAATCATAGAAACCCTACAGTGCCGAAGGAGGCCATTCGGCCCATCGAGTCTGCACCGACCACAATCCCACCCAGTTCCCTACCCCCACATATTTACCCGCTAATCCCTCTAACCTACGCATCTCCGGACTCTAAGGGGCAATTTTTAACCTGGCCAATCAACCTAACCCGCACATCTTTGGACTGTGGGAGATTCTGTGATTATTGATTCCGTGACTTGCACTGGGGAGCTCTGCAAAATGAAACCAGAGAAGCTACAAAAAAATGAGGTAGAAAACCCCAAAGAGGAATGGGAACAGGATGAGATTCAGATCTCAGGCACCGCTTACTAGAAAGAATTTAACAAGCCGGGAATCTGTACCAAGACTGCTAAATAACTGCAGCTGGTTGGCAAGCAAGCAGTAGGAATTAGGAGCCTAGTGTTCAGAAGTGACTATTGTGCATACCAACTGTCGGCTCTTTAACCCATCTGTCAGAGTATTGGTGTGTTATAAGAGAAATTAGCCATTGCCACTGAATTCCAGATGAAGCTGGGATGAATATATTACCCAGCTTTATTTGAGCATGTCTGTCACTGCCCATGCATAATGGAGGAATTGGAAATAAAACAGGTTTGAAGACTTACAAATTGCATTCAATTGAGGAATTATACTAAAATCTCCATATTATGAATCTTCCTACTGTGTGCTACATGTGATGCAGACACTTGGCTTGTTTTGTTGGTGACGTCAGGATGTCTGGCTGTGCTCTGCAACTTTGATGGTAACTTTCAGCCTCATCGTTGTGTTCCCCTTTGTTCCGATTCAGTAAGCAAGGAGAAATCCCTTCCCAGTGTTCATACTGGAGCAACTAGCATTCACAGCAAAATGTGCGACGTGACATTAATTAACAACGAAAGTATAATATGTTGTCAACCCCAGGGAGTTATCATAGAATCCTACAGTGCAGAAGAAGGCCAGTTGGATCACCAAGTCTGCACCAACCACAATCCCACCCAGGCCCTATCATCACCCCATGCATTTACCCTAGCTAGTCCCCCTGACACTAAGGGACAATGTAACATGGTCAATGCACCTAACCCGCACATCTTTGGACTGTGGGAGGAAACCGGAGCACCCGGAGGAAACCCACGCAGGCACGGGGAGAATGTGCAAACTCCACACAGAAAGTGACCAAAGCCGGGAATCGAGCCTGGGTCCCTGGTGGTGTGAGGCAGCAGTGCTAACCACTGTGCCACCATGGTTAGTGATGCAATTTTAGAAACATAGAAAGCTAGAAACTAGAAGCAGGAGTAGGCCATTCGGCCCTTTGAGCCTGCTCCACCATTCATTTTGATCATGGCTGATCATCAAATTCAATATCCTGATCCCTCCTTCCCCCCCATATCCCTTGATCCATTTAACCCCAAGAACTATATCTAATTTCTTCTTGAAATCACACAATGTTTTGGCCTCAATTACTTTCTGTGGTAGTGAATTCCACAAATTCACCACTCTCTGGGTAAAGAAATTTCTCCTCACCTCAGTTCTAAAAGGTTTACCCTTTATTCTCAAACTATGACCCCTAGTTCTGGACTCCCCCCCCATTGGGAACATTCTTTCTGAATCTACCCTGTCTAGCCCTGTTAGAATTTTATATGTTTCTATGAGATCCCCTCTCACTCTTCTAAACTCCTGTGAATATAATCCTAACCGACTTAATCTCTCCTCATATGACAGACCTGCTGTCCCAGGAATCAGCCTGGTAAACTTTTGCAGCATTCCCTCTATGACGAAGACATCTTTCCTCAAGATAAGGACACCAAAACTGCACACAATATTCCAGGTGTGGCCTCACCAACACCATATACAATTGCAGTAAAACATCCCTATCCCTATACTCAAATCCTCTTGCTATGAAGGCGAACATTCACCATTTGCTTTCCTTACTGCCTGCTGTACCTGCACACTTCCTTTCAGCAACAGATGCATGAGGACACCAAAGTCTTGCTGAATATCCATTTCTCTCAATTTACACCCATTCAGATAATAATCTGCCTTCCTATTGTCACTACCGAATTGGATAATCTCACATTTAACCATATTATACTGTATCTGCCATGCACTTGCCCACACACTCAGCCAAATAGCACAAAAGCCAGTTTCCCCTTACCCACACTCCGGCAAGCCATATTTTCTCTGCATTTTTCAATGGTTGCACTGTGCAATGGTTGTTACTTCCAGTTAGTGAACGTGAAGCTCTTTGATGGCCAGAAGAGAGTGGAGGCCAGCCGCATTTTGAGCAATTGTTCCTCCACCATTTCATTTGGCGGCACAACCCATTGACTTTGGAAGGGTTAACTCCTTTGTTGAATTGGTGGACAGAGAATCTATTGAATAAGCATGTTAAGCATTGACCAGCATTGGTTTGTAGAAATGCACAAAAAGATTATTTGGCATCTGAAAGATGAAAAAGCAGATGCACATTTTGGAAGGCAATCTACAGGGGGGGGGGGGTGACACAGTTGTTAGCCACTGCTGCCTCACAGCGCCAGGGACCTGGATTTGATTATCGGCTTGAGTCACCGTCTGTGCAGAGTCTGTACTTTCTGCCCGTGTCTGCGTGGGTTTCCTCCGGGTGATGCGGTTTCCTCCCACAGTCTGAATGAGGTGCTGGTTAGGTACATTGGCAATGCTATATTCTTACTCAGTGTACCCAACCAGGAGCTGGAGCGTAACTCGGGGATTATCACAGTGACGTTGTTGCATTGTTAATATGAACCTATTTGCGACACTAATAAATAATAAATAAATTCAACAGCATTAGCTTCCTCGACCTTGTTCGCATGGGCGTATTTAAAATGATTGGGTCAGCATCCCCTCAGTAATTCTACACTTGCTTCGAGATTGCAGGGA
The DNA here is from genome assembly GCF_964213995.1 of Mustelus asterias. Lineage (NCBI taxonomy): Eukaryota > Metazoa > Chordata > Chondrichthyes > Carcharhiniformes > Triakidae > Mustelus > Mustelus asterias. Next base: position 125,147,435 of record NC_135809.1, read on the forward strand.
GCAGGCGACAATGAGCATTTTCTAAATTAATTTAATTGTTCACAAGGTGCAGGCATCATGGACACAGCCAATGTTGGGTCTGCTTTCCTGTTCTATTGCTTGTTTGTACTTCAATCAACACAGACAGCAGATGGAGCAACCACGGGGTCCATCAGGTTTTTATAGTGCTCATGTTGCGCAATCCAACCTGAGTACTCAGACACATCGTCCCAAGTTATTCCAGTATAATTCCACAACCCCTTATTGACCTCGCAATTCACTCCGTGAACTATCGTCTTGGGAGACTCTTCCCTGTTCGAGCATGTCCAAACTGTAAAGACTTCATCTTCTGTGGGTCCTCTCATGACTGAAGAATCCAATGTGGGATTGGCCTGGACGTTCACAGAACTGGCAGTTCATATTGCCATTGTTGTGCTTGGGGAAACACAAGGATATAACACTTCACAATTCATCATGATCACAGAATACAGTTGTTTACTCAAAACTCTTGCACCCGTTCTACTTTTGACCTCTACATATCATGCTGCTAAATTGCAATGCAACAAAAGACACGTGATTGTGGCATCAGATTAACAACATGGAGCCAGGAAGACACTCAGTCCAGCTCAACCTCTATTAATCATCCTGTTACCATAGTTATATGGTCCACTTAAACTCTTTAATCACTTGTACTCTAAATACGGTGCCCAGAATAACATCTCCCGAGACATGAAACAATGACTTTCACATATTTGCTCAGTTCCTCATCCTTTGCTTCGGCCTGCTTCAGATATTTTGTTTCGCAAAGCTAAGTGCTGCTTTAACCCCTCGTGTGCTGACCCCACAAACAGCCTCAAAACATTGAGGTTTAGGTAGTGTTAACCCAACCTCCAAAAATGAGCATTTATTGCCCATCCATAATTGACATTCCATCGGTGCCTCCTTGAACAACAGACTTCAGTGTGGTGAAGGTATATCCATAGTGCTGTTATTGAAGGGAGTTCCAGGATTTGACCCAAGGCGGCACGTGGTGGCACAGTGGTTAGTACTGCTGCCGTACAGTGCCAGGGATCCGAGTTCGATTCCCGGCTTGGGTCACTGTCTGTATGGAGTTTGCACATTCTCCCCGAGTCTGTGTGGGTTTCCTCCGAGTGCTCCGGTTTCCTCCCACAGTCCAAAGATGCGTGGGTTAGGTTGATTGGCCATGTTAAATTGCCCCTTAATGTCAGGGGGATTAGGAGGGTAAATATTCAGGGTTATGGGAATTGGACCTGGGTGGGATTGTGGTTGGTGCAGACTTGATGGGTCAGATGGCCTCCTTCTGCACTGCAGATTCTATGAAATTCTGAAACATACTGTTTTCCACCTTCTTTCGTTGGGAAACAGATACAGAAGTCAATAACAGCAACATTATATTCTGCACCCTATCCTTTCCTTCTCCTGTATGTACTCTATGGACAGTATGTCTTGTCTGTAACAGTGCACAAGAAACAACACTTTTCATTGTATCCCAATACATGTGACAATAATAAATCAATAAATAGCACCTTAAATCAGAAAAAGGGAACTATGAAAGTATGAAGGGCAAGTTGGCAATTGTGGATTGGGAAAATACACTAAAAAGATTTGATGGCGTTCAAGCTCCTGGGGAGGTGATGGCTTAGTGATATTATTGCTAGACTATTAATCCAGAAACTCAGCCAATGTTCTGGTGGACCCAGGTTCGAATCCCACCAAGGCAGGTGGTGGAATTTGAATTCAATAATAAATATCTGGAATTAAGAATCTACTGATGACCATGAAACTGTTGTCGATTGTTGGAAAAGCCCATCTGGTTCCATAGTGTCCTTTAGGGAAGAAAATGTACTGTCCTTATCCAGTCTGGCCTACATGTGACTCCAGATCCACAGCAATGTGGTTGACTCTCAACTACCCTTGGGCAACTAGGAATGGGCAATAAATGCTGGCCTGCCAGTGACGCCCATGTCCCACAAATCAATTAAAAAATGGCTACTATTTAAAGGGGTATTATATGGTCTAGAACAAGTATACATTCCTCCAAGACACAAACAGTCAACAAGATAGGTGAATCAGCCATGGCTACTGAAAGAAGTTAAAGATTGTATTTAATCAAAGCAAGTTGTTTATAAGGATGCCAGAAAGAGTAGTAAAACAAAGGATTGGGAGCAATTTTGAATTCAGCAATGGTGGACCAAAAAACTAATAAAGAAAGGGAAAAGAGACTATGAATGCAAGTAAGCAAGACACTCGAGGGCGGCACAATGGCACAGTGATTAGCACTGCTGTCTTACAGTTCAGTTCCAGCCTTGGGTAACTGTCTGTGCAGAGTCTGCACGTTCTCCCCGTGTCTGCGTGGGTTTCCTCCGGGTTCTCCGGTTTCCTCCCACACTCCCAAGATCATAGAATCATAGAATCCCTATAGTGCAGAAAAGGCCATTCGGCCCATCGAGTCTGCACTGATTCTCTGACAGAGTATCTGACCCAGGCCCTCTCCCCATTCTATTCCTGTAAACCCACATATTTCCAATGGGTAATCCACCCAACCTGCATATCTTGGGACACTAAGGGGCAATTGAGCATGGCCAATCCACCTAACCTGCACATATTTGGACTGTGGGAGAAAACCGGAGCACTCAGAGAAAACCCACACAGACTCAGGGAGAAGGTGTAAACTCCAAACAGACAGTCACCCAGGGTCGGGATTGAACCTGAGTCCCTGAAGCTGTGAGGCAGCAGTGCTAACCACTGTGCTACCGTACTGCCCTTGGACGTGCAGGTTAAGTGGATTGGCCTTGCTAAATTGCCCCTTAGTATTCCAAGGTGTGTTGGTAAAGTGGATCAGGGGTGATGGGGATCGAGCAGGCAAGGGGTGAAGGTGTGGGCCTGGGTAAGACTCTGAGTCCGTGTAGACTCGATGGGCCAAATGGCCTCCTTCTGTGCTGTAGGGACTCTATGATTTTATGAAAAATCTTTAAGCATGTGAAAAGGGAAAGATTAACAAGTGCAAATGTGGGTGCATTAGATGCTGAGACAGGAGAATTTATAATGGAGAATAAGGAAATGGCAGAGAAACTAAATAACTACTGTGTCTGGGATTTTACAGCCCCGATGCTGGCGGCCATCATTGCGGGCAGGGTGGGAAAAGCTGGACAGCTGTTGACTTTTAAAGGCTCTCCAAATTTTCCCACCCTGCCTCCAATGATACCCGCCAGCGTCGGGGCTGGAAAATCCCACCCACTCGGTCTGTCTTTATGAAAGAAGATATAGAAAATCTCCTAGAACTACTGGGGAAATCAAAGGGCTTGTTAAAAACAAGGATCTCAAAGAAATTAAGTATTCCTGCTCAGGGCAAGATAAAAAAGCTTTGATAGCATATCTCTTTTTTCTGCAATATTCAAGTTTTGAACTACCAAATGACTATTTGAAAGAAATGAATATTGATAAAGAGGTGGTGCTCAAAAAATTGATTGGATTGAAGGTTGATGAATCCTCTGGACCTGATGAACTATATCGCAGAGTGTGGAGGAGGCAACTATTGAGGCAGTGGATACATGAGTGATTACCCTTCAAAATTGTATAGATTCTGGAAAGATCCCTGCAGACTGGAAGGTGGAAATTTAATGCAACCATTTAAGAAGGTGGGAGAGAGAAAACTGAGAACTATAGATCTGTTTGTTTGACTTCAGTAGACGGGAAAATGTTTGAATTTATTTATAAAGGATGTGATACCTAGACATTTGAAAACAGACTTGATTAGGGAGACTCAGCATGGATTTATGAAAGGGAAATCTTGTTTGACAAACCTATTATAGTTTTTTTTTGAGGATGTTCCTGGTAGCATAGATAAAGGAGAACCAATGAATGTGGTGTGTTTGGATTTTCAGGAGACTTTCGATAAGGTCTCATACAAGAGGTTAATAAATAAAAATAGAACACATGGGAATGGGTAGCACAGTGGTTAGCACTGCTGCCACACAGCGCCAGGGACCCGGGTTCAATTCCCGGCTTGGGTCACTGTCTGTACGGAGTTTGCACATTCTTCCCGTGACTGCGCGGGTTACCTCCGGGTGTTCCGATTTCCTTCAACAGTCCGAAGGTTAGGTGCATTGACCATGCACCCAAACCAGGTGCCCGAGTGTGGCAACTAAGGGATTTTCACAGTAACTTCATTGCAGTGTTAATGCCGACTTGTAACACCAATAACTAAACTTTAAAAATTAGAATTGGTTAACAGCCGGAAAACAGAGAGTAGGAAGAAACACGTCATTCTCAGGATGGCAAGCTGTTGCTGGTAAGGTATCACAAGGGTCGATGCTGGGGTCACAGTTGTTCACAGTCTATATAAATGATCTGGATGGGGGGATAAAATAAAGGACTGAAATAAGGAGGAGTTTCTTCACCCAGAGGGTGGTGAATCTTTTGTAATTCTCTACCGTGGGCTGAGGAAGCTCAGTCATTGAGCGTGTTCAAGACAGAAATGAATGGATTCCTGGATACTAATAACATCAAGCGATATGGGGACAGTGCATGGAATTGGTGTTGACGTAGGTGATCAGACATGATCTAATTAAATGGCAAAGCAGGCTTGATGGGCTGAAAGGCCTCCTGCTTTTATGTTCCTATGATCCATTGGTTGTGGAATTATTTAGGTCTGTCTTGGTGGTATTGGTAGAGTTGGCGATGTGCTGGGCCATGAGGTTACAGATTGTGATTGTGTATAATTCTGCTGTTGCTAATGGGCCACAATGCCTCATGGATGTCCCGTTTTGAGTTGCGAGATCTGTTCAAAGTCACCATTTAGCACGGTGGTAGTGCAACACAACACGATGGAGGGTATCCTCAATGTGAAGATGGGAAAGAACTGTGCAGTGGTCATTCCTACCAATACTGTCATGGACAGATGTATCTATGGCAGACAGGTTGATGAGGATGAGTTCAAGTATGTTTTTCCTTCTTGTTGGTTTCCTCACCATCTGCCACAGACCCAGTCTAGAAGTTATCTCCGTTAGGACTCAGACAGCTCAGTCTGTGGTGGTACTACCGAGCCACCCTTGGTGCTGGAGTGCCGAAGCCCCCCACCCAGATTATATTATGTGCCCCTGTCATCTTCAATGCTTCTTACAAGTGGTGTCCAACATAGAGGAGTAAGAAGTCTCACAACACCAGGTTAAAGTCCAACAGGTTTATTTGGTAGCAAAAGCCATTTGCTTTCGGAGCTCCGAAAGCTAGTGGCTTTTGCTACCAAATAAACCTGTTGGACTCTAACCTGGTGTTGTGAGACTTCTTACTGTGTTTACCCCAGTCCAACGCCGGCATCTCCACATCACAACATAGAGGAGTACAGACAGGGGGGACAGTAAGCAGCAAGAGATTTCCTTGCCCATGTTTGATCTGATGCAATGAGACTTCATGGAGTCCAGAACTGACATTGAGATCTCCCAGAGAATCTTGCTCCTAACTGTATACCACTATGCCGTCACCTCTGGTGGATCTGTCTTGCCCATGGGACAGGGCATGCCCAGACATGGTGATGGCGGTGTCTGGAACATTGTCTGTAAGGTGTAATTCTGTGATTTAGACCAGGCTTTTGCTTGACTGATCTGTGGGGCTGGTCTTCCAATTTTAGCACATGACCCCAGATGTTAATGAGGAGGATTATGCACAGTCAACAGGACTGGGTTTGCCATTGTTATTACTGATGCCCAGCTCGATGTTCATAGGATCATAGAATCCTATGGAAGGAGGCCATTTGGTCCATCGAGTCTGCACCGACCACAATCCCACCCAGGCCCTACCCCCGTAACCCCGTGCATTTACCCTAGCTGGTCCCCCTGGCACTAAGGGGCAATTTAGCATGGCCAATTCACCTAATCTGCATCTCTTTGGACTGTGGGAGGAAACCGGAGAACCCGGAGGAAACCCACGCAGACACAGGGAGAATGTGCAAACTCCACACAGACAGTGGCCCAAGCCAGGAATCGAGCCCAGGACCCTGGAGCTGTGAGGCAGAAGTGCTAACCACTGTGCCACCGTGACCGGGTGGTCTATCTGGTTTCATTGCTCGTAGATTTTGTAGCAGTTTGATTCAACTGAGTGACTTGCTCGGCCATTTCAGAGGGCGTTTCAGAGTCAATCACAATGAACTTACATGTGGGCCAGACCAGTTAAGAATAGTGGATTTGCTTCGTAAAGGGAAGTATTGAAAGTCTGGGCCTCTGGAATTCTAGTACAGTGAATCTGCCTCCACCTCTCCTTTGTGTACCATTCAAAAAAATCAGCTTACATGATCTACCTGGGCTATCTATCTGGACTGTGCTTAGAAAGTTGTGTTGTGAGTTGTTTTCAGTGGGTGAATTGCTCATTCAGGGAGCTGACACAGATAACAGAGTGAATGGTTGGTCTGTTTCTGTACTGTAGCAATTCTTCTGTGATTCACTGTGAAATCATAGTTGCTACTCTTATGTCTGTTTTCATCACATTTCACATATCAGGAACCGTTGCGGGAGAAATTATTTTTAGTTCGTCAGACAGGATTAGTCAGCATAAAATGGCTGAAAGTGTCCCAAATTACAAAGAACAAAGAAAATTACAGCACAGGAACAGGCCCTTCGGCCCTCCAAGACTGCACTCTCCATGCTGCCTGACTGAACTGAAACCCTCTACTCTTCCAGGGACCATATCCCTCGAAAGAAGAAAAAAAAATTGTTCTGGATTTGAGTCCAGGTTCCCCTGGAAAAATAGGTTATGTCTCCTCAGTAAATTTTTAATCCACCTTGTTGCAAAATAGTTGAGATTCTGTGAACAGTTTTGGTCCCCTTATACTGGCGTTGGAGACAGTCCAGAGAAGGTTCACTCGGTTGATCTCGGGTATGGAGGGGTTTTCTTCTGAAGAGAGGTTGAATATGTTGGTCTTGTACTTACTGGAGTTTAGAAGATTGAGAGGCGATCTTATTGAATCATATAGGATTCTTAGGGGGCTTGACAGGGTGGATGCTGAGAGGTTGTTTCCCCATGTGGGAGAGTGAAGGACCAGTGGGTATAATCTCAGAGTAAAGGGTCACCCACCCACTTAAGCCAGAGATGGGGAGGAATTTCTTCTCTGAGGGTAGTGAATCTGTGGAATTCTTTCCCACAGAGGGTTGTAGAGGCTGGGTTGTTAAGTAGGTTCAAGACTGAGATAGATTTTTAATCAGCAAGGGAATCAGGGATTAGTTCATAAGATATAGGAGCAGAATTAGGACATTCAGCCCATCAAGTCTACTCTGCCATTCGATCATGGCTGATATGCTCCTCATCCCCATTTTCTTGCCTTCCCCCCATAACCCTTCAACCCATTACCAGTTAAAAATCTGTCTAACTCCTCCTTAAATTTACTCACTGTCCCAGCATCCACCGCACTTTGGGGCAGCGAATTCCACAGATTCACAACCCTTTGGGAGAAATAGTTTCTCCTCAACTCTGTTTTAAATTTGCTACCCCTTATTCTAAGACTATGGCCTCTTGTCCTAGAATGCCCCACAACAGGAAGCATCCAGTCCAAGTTGAAGTTTAAATTTATTTATTAGTGTCGCAAGTAGGCTTACATTAACACTGCAATGAAGTTACTGTGAAAATCCCCCAGTCGCCACACTCCAGCGCCTGTTCGGGTACACTGAGGGAGAATTTAGCATGGCCAATGCACCTAACCAGCACGTCTTTCAGACTGTGGGAGGAAACTGGAGCACCCGGAGGAAACCCACGCAGACATGGGGAGAACATGCAGATTCTGCACAGACAGTGACCCAAGCCGGGTATCGAACCCGGATCCCTGGCACTGTGAGGCAGCAGTGCTAACCACTGTGCCACTGTGCCGCCCCTCCATGTCTACTTTATCCATATCTTTTATCATCTTGTCTACCTCAATTTGATATCTCCTCATGGAGATAAGGCAGGAAAATGGAGTTGAGGATTATCATTTCAAAGCAGTGGGCCGAATGGCCTACTTCTGCTCCTGTGTATTATGGTCTTATGGTCTTACACTTTGTGTATTTGGAAGTTCAAGCTGGGTGTATCCATAGCTGAATTTATGGCTATCCACTATGTTTGAATCACTTAACAGCTTATCCATCTCATGTCATGAGGCTCATAGTGCTGGCTGTTTTTGGTCTGTCAGCTTTTATGGAGCTAGGTGAGCTTTTCTGAAGCTATCTATATTGTCTTGGCTGATTTTTATTGACTGACGAACGTGGAAGAGGAGGTACGGCAAGATACAGAGGGAGCTTGCTACTGCTACACACCAAAGAAGTCTGTTACGAGTCGGATTTGTCTGATGTGCCAAGGAGTCGACTGACTTAGTTCCACTGCGAGAACTGAGAGACACAAGTAAAAAGAAAGATTGTTGAGGAAGGAGACTTCCCTTGTGTATAAAACGTTTCACCCGCTTCTTTCAGACAAATGTACTTCACTCAGTCATTTTGGATGGTCCGGTCATAGCAGGTCAGAATAAAAGGGACAGAACAAGCTATTACAAGGCCAATACTTGGCTTGAAATAAATTTGATGGACGTGGATATATTTAATAAGGAGAGCCTTCACGGATTTCCTCCTCACACAGTAATTTGGAGGAAAGACTTAAGTCAAGCACAGTTACATCTTCACCTAATTAACATTTTAATGAATAGGCTGTCTTGTTACTTAAATCGGAGGTACCTGTATACGCTGTCAATGAACACTTACTGGCCTCTGTGGATAACCTCAGCCAGTATGAGAATTGAACCAGGGCTGTAGACAGCGCTCCACATCACAAATCAGCTGTCCAACCAACTGAGCTAACCGACCCTCTGACCTCCAGAATAAACAGACCTTAACATATCTTGAGGCTGACATCAAAAAGGTTCTAACTGGCTTCTTAACTAAATGTTCGATGTTCTATAAGAGCATTCAAATGGTTATTGGATAAACATATGGATGATATTGGAATAGTGTAGGTTAGATGGGCTTTAGATTGGTTTCACTGGTCGGCGCAACATCGAGGGCTGAAGGGCCTGTACTGCGCTGTAATGTTCTATGTTCTATGTTCTATGGATATAGGGCATGCCTGCTGCAGCTTGGATTACTATATACTTTTACTGACGCTTTTGAGAGGTGTGGGAGTGATAGATTTCTGTAGGGCTAGTCTAGCTTCGATGGAAGAGCAGACATAGGAGGAGAATTAGGCCATGTTTTGCCCATCGAGTCTGCTCCGCCATTTGATCATGGCTGATATGCTCCTCATCCCCATTTTCCTGCCTTCTCCCCATAACCTATTACCAATTAAAAATCTGTCTAACTCCTCCTTAAATTTACTCACTGCCCCAGCATCCACCGCACTTTGGGGTAGCGAATTCCACCGATTCACAGCCCATTGGGAGAAGTAGTTTCTTCTCCAGGATAATACAAAGAGAAGAAAGAATAATACAGCACAGGAAGAGGCCCTTTGGCCCACCAAGCCTGTGCCGATATGCCGTTTCTATCCCTCTGTTCGCCTCCCGTTCATGTGTCTATATCAATGTACACCTTGAATGTTGCTAACGTGCCTGCTTCCACCACCTCCACTGGCAGCGCATCCCAGGCATCCACCACCCTCTGTGTGAAAAACTTTCCCTGCCCGTCTCCCTAAACTTACCACTTCTCACCTTAAACCTGTGCCCTCTTGTAGTCAACCCTTCCACCCTGAGAAAAAGCCTCTGACTATCCATCCTATGCATGCCTCACATAATTTTGGAGATTTCCATCAGGTTTCCCGTAAGCCTCTGTCTTTCCAGTGAAAACAATCCGAGTTTGTCGAACCCCTCCTCACACCGAAAACCCTGCAGACCAGGCAACATCTTGGTCTGATGCATAATAATAATATGCAATTCTTCTGGAGTTTGGTCTCTTGTGGGAAAATTCTGGTGGAGGGTGGGTGAAGAGGAGGAGTTAAGGGGAGATGAACTGGAGGTTTATAGGGGGTAGGTATCAGAGGAGTGGGGTTGGATGGATGAGTGAAGGAGGGTGTGAGTGGAGAGCGTAAGAGAGAGAAGAACCACTCTGTAAGTTGAACCCTGTTTGGAGTTTTTACAACAAAGAGATTTAGTCTTACCAGATAACAGATCATAGAATCATGGAATCCCTACAGTGCAGAAGGAGGCCATTCGTCCCATCGAGCCTGCACCGACCTCAATCCCACCCAGGCCCTATTCTCATGACCCCACGTATTTACCCTGCCAGCCCCCCTGACACTAAGGGGCAATTTAGTATAGTCAATCCACCTAACCAGCACATCTTTGGGACTGTGGGAGGAAACCAGAGCACCCGGAAGAAACCCACGTAGACACAGGGAGAAGGTGCAAACTCCACACAGACTGTGTCCCGAGGCCGGAATTTAACCTGGGTTCCTGGTGCTGTAAGGCAGCAGTGCTCACCACTGTGCCACCATGCCACCCATTATCAAGACTAACTTGTATTTTATGATTGTTCGGGACCAGATGAGAAACTCCAACGTACGTTATGAAGTTAGCCTAGACTCCAACGTTTTTTGAAATTGGCGTTAGTGTGAGCATGAGCTGTGCTACTGGAGGTGTGATTCGATTGACCCACTGGGAAGCTTTTATTAAAACAAACTTTATTTAACAACACAGTTAAAATATAACAAAAAGAATTAGCATAACCTTTACCAATTGGAATACTTAAACATGACAGGGTGTAGTACTTAACTACTAGCCAGTACTATTAGTTCCAATGTAAACACTATCCACATAGCTATAAATTCCTCTTCAGAATCAGTTTGCAAGGCACAGAGCCTAATGTGAGTTCCCATTCCTCCAGTGTATTAACTCCTCTGAACTGAGATACAGAGAGAGACACCTGTCCTCTGACTCCCAGACAGCAGCCTTCAGGGGAAAACTGGTCTTCACACAGCAGAACCCCAGTGAGAGAAAGGGGGGAGAAAACGCCCCCTGCCCTTTTTCAGACCTCTGGAGAGATACCTATTTTTAGGAGGTCCCCAGACTTCACTTTCCAGAGAAAGAGAGCAAGAGAGTGAAAGAGAGAGATACTGCTCTTGTCAAATTCAAATGGCAATTGCCTCCTTGTTTTCTCTCTGTAAGCCTAGCTCCACCAACTCATGATTTTCTTATTAGCAATCAACCTAATCAAACCCTACTCTGAAAACCCCAGGGAATAATTAAGAGTAACAATATTGCATTAGCCCGGATTTAAACAAACACTCCAATAATTAGGAGCTATTAACCTTCTGTGGAATCAGCAGGTGGGCTGCCGATGGAGACAACTTGGCATCGTTACCAGAGTTGAAGTACAAGACAGTTCCTTCAGAAGAAACAAGACACAAATACAGTTCTTAAAGACACAGAATTGTCACGTAATTAATAAGCAGCTGAGACCCTTTTCTCTTAAAAAGGGAAGGCTGAGGAAGTGACCTAAAAGAGATCTTCAAATATAGAGCAAGTATTTCAAATTGTAGGAGAATTCTCAAATAGGTGTCATAAATATAAGATGGTGATTAATAAATTGAATAAGGAATTCAAGAGAAACCAATGGTTGATTAGGAACTGAAAGTCTACCAGATGGAGTTATTTTTATTCTTTCATGCGGTGTGGGCACTGGGGCAGCAGTATTTATTGCCCATCCCTAATTGCCCTTGAATTGAGTGGCTTGCTTGGCCCTTTCAGAGGGCAGAGTCAACCACATTGCTGTGGGTCTGGAGTCACATGTAGGCCAGACCAGGTAAGGATGGCAAATTTTCTTCCCCAAAGGACATGAGTGAACCAGATGGGTCTTTATGACAATCAATAATGGTTTCAGGGTGGTCATCAGAATTCCAGTTTTTTTTTTATTGAATTCAAATTTCACCTTCGGCCATGGTGGGATCCAAACCCCTGTCCCCAGAGCATGACCTTGGGTTTCTGGATTACTAGCCCAGAGACAGTACCATTACACCACCGTCTCCTCTCAGTGGATGCTCGATCCATTTAAACAGACGCTAGGTAAGTGCGTGAGGGATAAAGGGAAAGTATGCGGATCGGGTTAGATGAAGTTGGCCAGGACAAGACCTGTGTGGAGCATAAACGCCACCATAGACAATTTGGTGCAGAGAGTCATAGACGACTGCAGCATGGAAACAGGCCCTTTGGCCCAACTTGTCCATGCCGCCCTTTTTTTTAAACCACTAAGCTAATCCCAAAGGCCCACATCCCTTTATACCAATCTAACTACCAATGTAACTGTCTAAATGCTTTTTAAAAGACAAAATTGTATCCGCCTCTTCAACTACCTCTGGCAGCTCGTTCCAGACGCTCACCACCCTCTGAGTGAAAAAAGTGCCCCTCTGGGCCCTTTCGTATCTCACCCCTCTCACCTTAAACCTATACCCTCTAGTTTTAGGCTCCCCCATCTTTGTGAAAAGATGTTGACTGTCTAGCTGATCTATGTCCCTCATTATTTTATAGACCTCCATAAGATCGCGCTCCAGGGAAAAAAACCCAATCTATTTCTGTGTCCACTTCTGTGTTGCACATGCTATGTAATTGCAACATTTTGGATTTGATTTTGAACGGGTTATGCATGTGGAGTGAAAGGATGGCACAGATAGGATCTCTAGCTGCTATCCTGCATCTGAAACCCTGTGCAGCTGACCTTGGTGATAAAAACAGCTACAAGAAAAATAAAAGCTGCTAAATTGCCTTCAGTTGCTGGAGTAATATACCGTTGCGGTGATGTGCCGCTTTTGGTCCACTCCTGTCCTATAGGTTGTGCATTGGTCAAGCATTGATTGAGGCGAGTGGCAGGGATAGAAGTTTTCAATCACCAACTCTCGATACAGTTTGTAACACATAAACATTTACTGCCTGGCACAAATTGATAACTGCTGCTTGCAAAGTCTATAAACTGCTTTATGGGGGAAGTTACATGGTCGCTGAAGAAATCGAAATAACAAAGACTGATGGATAGCAAGCAGAACCATCCATGTGCTGGCACATGTCCTGCTTCAGGGTTTTGCACAGTTTACATGTCGTTCTTCAGATACTTAGTCTGCCTGAGGTGGTGGCTTTGGGCAAGTGACTTCGCCACGAACACATGCATTGACACAACAGTGCATTCAAGTAGCGTCTTAAGTTGCAAATGTGCCAATCTGATGTGTTTCCTCTTATCCTCAATTTTGTATCCTCGAGAACTTTGCCCCAAGGGACACAATAGCTGCAAGCAAGCAAGCTCATTAGGAGCTTTGACAGTGAGCGATTACAGATAATAGATGCAATAGTTTTAAACAGCTGCCAAAAAGACTCCAAGTTCCCTGAACATATTTTGTCCAACAAATTCAGAATAGTGGGGAAAGAGTGAGTTAATTGCTAAGAGATAGGAAAAAGAATAGTACAGCACTTTAAACAGCAAGAACCCATTAACACTTTGGCCTAACTCAGCTGGAGGCATTTTCCAATTTTGAGGGTGGTCTGGGAAAAATTCTGATGTCAGAAGGCCTCCTCTGCAATGTCCATGAGAATGGTCAGAGTTCCAGTGCTGTTTAGGCTTAAGGGTGGATGTCATTATTCGAATGTCCCTTCAGTTACATTGAATTCACCCTTGCCGCGATGGTGGCTTTGTGCATTCCAAGTGCTTTCACTGGATATTGGAAGCAGAATTGCCTGGCCATTCCATTGCCGCGGCAAGCGAGGACAGAGGATTTGGCCCTCAGCCAAACATCCGTTCACTGCAGTGGGACCAGAGATTCCCGCTGGGGTGAATGGCCGGAAAATTCCGGCCTCCTTTTTATTTGCGTTGTGCATTGGATGCAGAGTAGACCTCAGGCTTTCATTTTACTGACACAATCTCTCGTCTGAAGCATTGCAGAGTATCAGTCACATCTGATTGCTTTAGTGGTATTGGCGGGTTAATATACTTCAATCATTGAAATGTCGCACAACACAAACTAACTTGGAGAGTTCTTTCTTTAACTTCAGGCCAGAGAGTGACTGGTTACTTCAAACTTTCCCTCAAAGTTGCCTTTACGAGCCTCTGTGTTGGCATTGTAGCACTATAAGTAGCAGATGCATATCAACTGGAGAAAGTACGATCACAAGATATAGGAGCTGAATTAGGCCATTTGGAACACTGGGTCTACTCCACCATTCGGCCATGGCTGATAGGTTTCTCAGTCCCATTCTCCCGCCTTTTCCACGTAACCCTTACCAATTGAGAACCTATCCATCTCTGTCTTAAATACACTCAAACACTTGGCCTCCACAGCTTTCTGTGGCAATGAATTCCACAGATCCACCACCCTCTGGCTGAAGGAATTCCTCCTTATCTCAGTTTAAAGGGTCATCTTTTATTCTGAGGCTGTGCCCTCGGATCCTAGTCTCTCCTGCTCATGGAAACATCTTTCCCACGTCCACTCTCTCCAGGCCTTTCAGTATTCTGTAAGTTTCAATGAGATCCCCCCTCATCCTTCTAAACTCCATTGAGTACAGACCCAGAGTCCTCAAACACTCCTCATATGTCAGGCTTTTCATTCCTGATCATTCTCGGGAACATCCTCCGGACCCTCTCCAGGCCAGCACATCCTCCCTTAGATACGGGGTCCAAAATTGCTCATAATGGAGGCCATTCTCCCAACCCGCCATGCTAGTTTTCCAGCGCAGCGTGGTGGGAGAATCTCACATCTGGGCATATGTGGGAGTCGTGCATGCCTCCCTGCCTTGCGTACATCTTCCAGTGCCGGATTTCCAGTGCCGTCAAATCTGCGCTGGAAATCGGCGGGAACACAAGGTAAGTAATTTACATCGATTTTAATGTCACTTTAATGTGATTAGTGGGCCTGGAATTGAATTCTCCGGGCCCGCTAGCCTCTCCTGCCCCGTCACCGTATTTCACACCAACGAGGATTACACCAGCTCCCCACGAATGGGGAACTAGCGACCTGACCCTGCTGGAGGGAAGGGGGACAATCATGGCTCCTCAGGGGGTCGGGCGGTGGGGGGGTGGTGCCCCCTGGGCATGGGCATCTTGGCATTGACAGCCTGTGCCCCCTGGCACTGCCCATGGGGCAAATGTCCATGCCCAGTGGGCACCTTGACACTGCCCAATGGGCATCGGGCATTGCCAAGGGGGCAGGGTCTATAGTGGGTGGGGCCTGGTGGGGGGGGCAGGGCTTAGGGGACAATCTGTGGAGGTTGAGGGGGGGTCCTGTTGCCACTCTGCATTGGGATCGATGCGGGCAGGAGGGAGGCCAGTGATCAGTGGGGGGGTGGGAGGGGGGTCAGCAGGGGAGGGTGGGGTCCGACTGCGGGGGTGGGGGGGGGGGTGGGTCAGCTGTTGGGTGGGTGGGGGGGAGTCAGCCAGGGGGGCTGCTAGAGATCAGGGTGGGCTGGAACTGGGGGGGGGGGGGGGGGGGCGGGTGTTGGGGTCTGGGGCTGGGGCTGGAAATGGTTGGGGGTGACGCGATTAGGCCACTGGGGCCTTGGAGGGGCAGCCCTGCGGGGTCCTGGGCTGGCCAGCAAATGGGAGGCTGACATTTCGGGGCCACTGCACATGTGCAGAGGCCTGCTGGTTTCAGCCTCTCCAGCGTGCCCCCTGAAATTTAAAGGTAATCACATTGGTGGCTCTGCAGTGCACAGAGTGTGGGAGATTCTAGTGTGAAGTCCCACTGAAAAAACAGCGTGAATTACTCCAATTTTCCTGCAAATTTGACACTTAGAATTTTTTTGGGAGAATCGCCCCCAATATTCCAAATGTGGTCTGTCCAAAGCCTTGTGAATAAAGCCTCAGTAGTACATCCCTACTTTTGTATTCTATGGTTTGCAACAAGTAAGCTCTATATATAGCATGATGTCTTTGTCTGAATTGATATATTACACAGTTCTGATCGATGCAGCGAGCCTCTGGCAATGTGGTCCTAAGATCTTCCCTTCTGTATTATATAGCTGGTGAATAAACAACGTGATGGCTTCAGAGCATCCTGCCTGTTGAATTTGTAATGTTGCTGCTAGGACTTGCCTTCCTAAAAGCGAGATTCTCATATACTACAGAATGGTATGCTGAATAATTTATACCTGTCTCACACGAGATTAGCTGTATATTTCTCATGCATGCTTTCCTCAGTCGCAATGTATCGCCAGTCTCAGCAGACATCGACTACACCATCATAACGCAACTGTAAGAAAGAAAATACGGCTAAATCACCTGTGAAAATGAAAGTTCAGCCTCTTATCTTTTGTACATGTTTATATTTTGCAAAACATTGCAGAAGATTGCTTTGAACTTATAAAAAAAATCACTTGATTACAGACCACAGGCAGTTTGTAACTGTTGATGAAGAGAGAAGGGTGGCACGGTGGTACAGTGGTTAGCACTGCTGCCTCACAGTGCCAGGGGCCCAGGTTCAATTCCGGCCTCGGGTCACTGTCTGTGCAGAGTTTGCACGTTCTCCCCATGTCTGCATGGTTTTCCTCCGGGTGCTCCGGTTTCCGCCCACAGTCCAAGGATGTGCAGACTAGGTTGATTGGCCATGCTAAATTGACCCCAGTGTCAGGGGGATTAGCAGGGTAAATGTGTGGGGTTATTGCCTGGGTGGGATTGTGGTTGGTACAGACTCGATGGGCTGAATTGCCTCCTTCTATACTGTAGGGATTCTATGATTCTGTGTAGCATGCTGTCGAAGCTTTTCATCTTGCTCTCATCAGGACAGATGCAAGAATATCAAAGTTCAAAGGGAGCGCTAATTTATTCTGCATGAGGAATGGGTGTTGATTCATTGGCAAGTTGACTCTGATTGGTTGAAGTATCACCATGGAAAATATACTAGGGCGCTGTTATACCCCAGGCTTCTGAGTCATTCAACAAAGGCACAATGCCAGAACATGTTCCTTTTGCCTGCAGAGGACGGGTTCCTACAGATGAATATATGTGGCTTCCAGCAAACATAAGTGAGTCAGGTTGTGAGCCGAGTTAAATTTGGTAAGAAACATGTGCTACATCAATCCTTGTTTCAAAAGGGGGAAGATTTCGGCAGTCCTCAGTAATTATAAATGAGTTCATATAATGCCAGCACCATACATCCTCCCTTCTCTTTGACGCTCCCTCAGCATCCAGGAATTAATTGCTTCCACTCTCATCACATCGGTTCTGAATTGGCGGATGAGTCCAATGTGTGATCTGCTGACTCTGCCACATGCAGGACAGTTGGCACTTGAAAGGTGGGGCAGGTGGGTTTTTGGAGGTTTGTGTGCTCCCTCCGGCCCCTTGCTTTTGCCTCTGCACGTTCCCAGCAAAGTCCCTTGATTTGTTCAGTTTCTTCTCCATGAGCCTTTCCCATTTTAGGGATAATGGCCGGAATTTTACTGACATGCCCACCCCGATTTCGGGGGCGGACGAGGCTCGGAGAACGGCAATCTCCGTTGGCCTCGGGCGGGATCGTACGAAACTTGGGCGGACGTGCCGGTAAAATTCCGCCCAACGAGTCAGGGTCTCCCATGAGTTGGTGGGTACGTTTGGCCTCTTTGGGGATGCTTTGAGGACATCCTTCAAGCGTTTCTACTTCTCTGTGTCTCCTGCTGCAACAGTGATCCAGTTGTTTTGTGAGTCTGATGTCAGGCATTCGAACAACATGTCCCGCCTAGCAGAGCTGCTTTTATGTGATTAGCACCTTGATACTGGACATGTTGGTCTGGAAGAGGATGCTTCTAAGGGACTGCCATTATTGCCACTGGATTTGGAGGACCTTGCGAAGTGCTACTGGTGGTCTTGAGGTACCTGCTGTGGGCTGTCCAGGTCTCTGAAGCACACAGGGACAGGGGAATTGCTGTTGTCGGTCAAACCATCTCCATGGCCTCGGGTTTGAGATCCTAGTCTTCAAATATTCTTCACTGAAGTTTGAGCTGACAAATTGGAAGCAACAATGAGTTTTGCTGTTTGTGTGCTGGTCCCTCCATGCCGATGCTACAGTTAAGAAAGCCAACCAAAGCCTCTACTTTCTCAGGCAGCTAAGGAAATTCAACATGTCCGCTACGACTCTCTCCAATTTATTCTCAGATGCACCATCGAAAGCATTCTTTCTGGTTGTATCACAGCTTGGTATGGCTCCTGCTCTGCCCAAGACCGCAAGAAACCACAAGGGGTTGTGGACAAAGACTAGTCTATTACACAAACCAGCCTCCCATCCATTGACTCCAGCTACACTTCCCACTGCCTCAGAAAAATAGCCAGCATAATCAAGGACCCCATGCACCCCGGACATACTCTCTTCCACCTTTGGGAAAAAGATACAAAAGTCTGAAACCAAAAGAGAAAACGCTGGAAAATCTCAGCAGGTCTGGCAGCATCTATAAGGAGAGAAAAGAGCTGACGTTTCGAGTCCAGACAACCCTTTGTCAAAGCTTTATACAAAAGTCTGTGATCACGTGCCAACTGATTCAAGAACAGCTTCTTCCCTGCTGCCATCAGACTATTAAATGGACCTACCTTGATCTTTCTTTACACCCGAGCTATGATTGTAACACTACATTCTGCACCCTCTACTTTCTTCTCTCCTGTACTCTATGAACGGTATGCTTTGTCTGTATAGCGCGCAAGAAACAATACTCTTCACTGTATACTAATACATGTGACAATAATAAACCAAATCAAATCAAATAAAGTATGATCAAAATTGCAAACTTCAGATGGTTCTATCTGTCTTACAATATTAGTTGCCCCCAGGAAAAGTTAGAAGAATTGAAACCACTTCTAACTTCTAAGAATCGTACCGAATTTCCTTAGCCTCCTGAGAAGGTAGAGAGGTTGGTGGACTTTCTGAACTGTAGTGTCAGCATGGAGGGTCCAGGACACATAGAAACTTGAATCTCTCGACCATATCCTCCACTACACTTCCTGAAGTCGATGACTATCTCCTTCGTTTTACTGACATTGGTTCCCAGTGCAAGGCGGTTGCCCAATGGAAGTTTGAAGTTCCTGAATTCCTGGACAACTACTGTGCAATCCTTACCTAGGAACATCTGGGATGGGTGGAGGAGGCAGCAGTTCCCTAGCTTTGGGGACTAAAGAGATCAAGGGATATGGGGATCAGGATATTGAATTTGATGATCAGCCATGATCAAAGTGAATGGTGGAACAGGCTCGAAGGGGCTACTCCTGCTTCTAGTTTCTATGGTTACAACAGTCAACAATGGTTTCATGATCACCATTACACTTTTAGGCCGTGATTCTCCCATCCTGCTGCGTTAATTTTTTAGTGCAGCGGGCTGGGAGATTGTCGTGTCGGCTGATTCATGGGGTTCACACGTAGGTTTGCGCGCCACTAGCATCCCCCAGTGCCGGATTTCCGGCGGTGTCTGCTCTGTGCCAGAAATCGGCAGTGAGGCGCAAAGACCATTTAAATGGTCATTTTAATATAATTTCAATGTGATTAGCGGGCCCGGGACTGGAGTCTCCGGGCTACGAGCATCTCACCACCACCGCCCCACCCACCCCCCCCCCCCCTCCCCCCCCTCACCCCGCTAGAGTGAATCACTCCAGCCGGGTTTAGAGTAGCCCCCCACTAACAGGGAACTAGCAGCCCGACCCTGCTGGAGTGGGGGTGCCCTCTGGTCATTGGCACCCTGGCAGTGCCAACCTGTGCCCCCTGGCACTGCCCAAAGAGCAAAGTGCCAATGCCTACGGGGCACTCCCTGATGAGGGCCGGGCTTGATTGGGGTGGGGCCTAGGAGGCAATCGGTGGGGATGGGGTTCCCGCTGCCACTCTGCATAGGGATCAGTTGGGGGAAGGGGGGAGGCCAGTGATCGGGGCGTGCTGGGGGATGGGTAAGCTAGGAGGTGGGGGGGGGGATCAGCCTGCTGGGGGGTCAGCACTGCGAGATCGGTGGGGGGGGGGGGGGGGGGGGGGCTAGCTGGGGATCAGGGCAGGCCGGGGAGCAGGGATCGGGGCTGGGCTCAGGAATGGTTGGAGGCCAGCGATCGGACCATGCGGGGGGAAGAAGACCCGGCGTTGCGGCGATCGAGCTGGCCAGCAGTCGGGAGGCCATCAGTGTGGGGACACTGCGCATGCACCACTCTCGGCACTGACAGATTGGCACATGCACAGTAGCCCGCTCAGCGCACTGATTTCAGCCTCTCTGGGGTGCCACGCACCTGGTGAAGGAGCAGCACTCTGAATGCTCGTGATCCAAATAAGCCGGCTGGACTTTAACCTGGTGTTGTGAGACCTCTTACTGTGTTCAGCCTCTCTAGCGGGGATAGGCCCCTCCCCCTGAAATTGAATGATATTCACGCTGGTGGCCTCTGCAGTGCACAGAGTGTGGGAGATTCTTCTCTGAAGTCCCACTGAAAAAAAAATGTGAATTACATCAATTTTCATGTGAATTCAAATTTTTTTGGGAGAATTCCAACCAGAATTCCAGATTTCTATCCAATTCAAATTTCATTATATGCTGTATTTGAATCCATGTCCCCAGAGCATTACCCTGGGTCCCTAGATTACTAGACTAGTGATAATACCACTAAGCCACCACCTCCTCCACACAGAACTACTTTATCTTGGAAATAGAAATGAGCGAGACTAAAAACTGGTAGCTTTTCACAGGAAAAGAGGACTGGTGATAGCGAATAAATTGTAGCAAGCCAAGTTCATGCAATTAAATGTAATTAAAAATTTTGCTTTCCCCCATGTGTCTGTCCTCAGCACTTGGCCCAAACAATGTCATTTACATTTGTCAAGAGGGTTACACTGAAAGAAAGTACTTATTTCAATTATTAAAAGCAAATTTATTTTCTGCTTCTATGTTTATATTTAATCTCGCCTTGAGCTGTGTTGAATTTCTCTGCTGCATGTTCCAACCAGATAAAAGATCTTTGTCTCACTGTTCACCTTCTATCCGATCATTGCTTGCCAAGGCTAATGTTTTCAACAACTTTCCCCAGGAAAGTGCTTAGTGCCAAGGCGAGGGTTTCCTTGAAAGGTGCGACGAAATTTCCCGGGTTTAGAACTTGGCCCTACAGATAACTCCATTCCTGACGAGAAAGGTGTGGAAGTAAGAAGTCTCAACACTTCTTAAAGTTAAAGTCCAACAGGTTCATTTGGTATCACAAGCTTTCGGAGCGCTGCTCCTTCATCAGGTGGACTTTAACCTGGTGTTGTGATACTTCTAATGTGACTAGAAATGGTTCCCATTCTATGAATAGAATTACCCATGTGAATCTCATTGTTTGGCAATGACTCGTGCCTCCTTCATCTTGTTGCAGTCGATGGTGCCAGCAATATTTTCAGGGCCAAGAGATGGCTGCTGGAGGGCCAAGAATTTGTCCAGCCATTCAGGCGGAGAACAAAGCCCGAGGAAAGGCAAAATGCGGCCCATTGCTTCCACAAGGATCGCAATGGGACACGTCTTTGGCAGGTCTCAGCGTCAAGACTGTTGTTTGAATACGCCAGAGAATTTCAATGTAGCACCAGCAGGATCTCTGAAATTATCAACTCATGCTGACGCCTCAATTATTCGCTATTTATTGACAACTTAGCTGACGTGATGGAGAACCACACTTCCAAATTTGCCGACTGGTGTCGCGGTGAAAAGAGTGCACGGAAACGTATGCCGGAATTTTACCGCCTCGCCCCCCACGGAATCAGAGCGGGCGAGGGGTGGACAACGGAAATGTCTGTTGGCCTCGGGTGGGAATTTTCAGTCTCGCTCGAGCGAGGTCGTAAAACCCTGCCCATAAAGTTACAAAATACCAATGGGGTAAGGCGGAATTTCTTGCTTTCCCCTGTGGAGAGTTTAAACATAAACTGGCAGGGCTATGGGGTTTGTGACCAAGTCTATGGCTGCATGAGTCAATATGTCAAATATGAAGGACATTTTCAGCAATTTAAGCGGGGTGAAAAGAAAACCCTATTGTGGTGTTACGCTGGCTGTCGTTCTTATCAGTTTATTCCATTTGCCAGCTATCTGGCAGTCTTTCTCAAGCTAGTTATAGATATCATATGCAGCCCCGTGAGTTTGTTAAATCCTTTTATACACTGAATTTTAACACCTGCACCCACTCAAAAAAAAACAAGTGGGATGAGGTCAGGTGAGATGTTAAAATTTTAAAAATCACTAACCTTTCAAGTTGAACAGAGGCAGGGAAAGTCCCAGGAGCTGAATTACCCATTTCAATATTACAACATTTAACCTGCTTTGCAGTTTAATCCTGGACCACTGGATTTTCCAGGCTTCAGGAACCCTGATAACTGAGATGGGAACAGCTATAGGGAGACAGTAAGTGCCTCACAGCGCCAGGGACCCAGGTTCAATTCCGGCCTCGGGTCACAGTCTGTGTGGAGTTTGCACATTCTCCCCTTGTCTGCGTGGGTTTCCTCCGGGTGCTCCAGTGTCCTCCCACAGTCCAAAGATGTGTGGGTTAGGTTGATTGGCCGTGCTAAATTGACCTTAGTGTCAGGGGATGAGCAGGATAAAATGTGAGGTTACGGAATAGGGTCTGGGTGGGATTGTGGTCAGTGCAGATTTGATGAGCCGAATGGCCTCTTTCTGCACTGTACGGTTTCTATGATTAGTTGCAGGTATTTTCATGTATTGAATTTTTTATATCAATGAGTGTTCTTTTGATAAAGATTGTGACATCATGAATAGATGGACAACTTCATTTTATGTCAACATGGTTGTTGAGGTTTGCCCATGGTGGATCCTATGTAAGTTTGCATGGTGGTAGTGGTGGCAGGGTAGTGGGGGGAGGGGGGGGGGCGGTTGGGGGGAGGGGAGGGTAGGGGGGGGGTGGAGGGCATGAGAGGGATTGGTTTTAGCTACTGGTAAAGGTTTGTGATGGGGAGCATGAGTTGGCATGAGTTACCACTAAGTTGATAGAGGAGCTTTGAAGGAACATGAGGTTGAGTGGGGGAGCGCATGTGTTTGCATAGGGCGTTTGAAGGCCATGCGGGTGGGATGAGGACCAATGGTTGATATAGTGGGTATAAGGGAGTGGGTAGAGGGCATGGGTTGGCATGGGGTTATAAGGGGCTATGGGGCTTGCATAGGGATCCAGTGGTGATGTAGGTTGGCATGTAGAGGGGGATTCTTCAAGGGACCTGTAGGTAGAGGGTGGGGGGGCGTCTCAGGCTGGGGGAAAGGGGTTCTCCTCAGGGCTTCCCCCAGGATGGGGTTCTCTTGCATGGACTTCTCCCTGTTGCCCTGGAAAACTTGGAAAAAACACTTAAGATAGAGAATTCAGGGACCTTTCTGGTAAAATTGTACATCATTGTCTGTGTTCTGTGAAAGCCTTGAAATCACCTCGTCACATTGAAATCCATGCCGCATGAACACCTGGAAGCCTTCAGAATTACAGGAGCACTCTGTTCTAGAGTCGGGATTGCCCTTGGCTGATTTCAGAAGCACCAGCTGCTCTGAAAACTCTGAACTATTTTGATTGACAGGAGCTGTCAATTTCAATGCAGTCATTAGGGTACGTTTATACAATAACCTTCCACAACGTTGAGTTTTAGGAAGCTGTGTGATTGACAGCTCCAGTGGAGATCAGTGACTGCAATGTTGATACAATCAGTTGACTCTCCATTAAGCCTGCAGTTCTTCCTCTTTCCACCACAGCAGTTCTGTCTGGCTCTTTTTTTCTCAGTAAGAGTTTTAACAATACCAGGTTAAAGTCCAACAGGTTTATTTGGTAGCAAATGCCATTAGCTTTCGGAGAGCTGCTCCTTCGTCAGCTGGAGTGGATATCTGCTCATAAACAAGGCATATAGAGACACAAACTCAAGTTACAGAACACTGATTAGAATGCGAATCTTTACAGCTAATCAAGTCTTAAAGATACAGACAATGTGAGTAGAGAGAGCATTAGGCACAGGTTAAAGAAGTGTGTATTGTCTCCAGACATTGGGCGGCACGGTAGCACAGTGGTTAGCACTGCTGCTTCACAGCTCCAGGGACCTGGGTTCGATTCCTGGCTTGGGTCACTGTCTGTGTGGAGTTTGCACATTCTACTCGTGTCTGCGTGGGTTTCCTCCGGGTGCTCCAATTTCCTCCCACAGTCCAAAGATGTGCGGGTTAGGTTGATTGGCCATGCTAAAATTGCCCTAGTGTCCTGGGATGTGTAGATTGGAGGGATTAGTGGGTAAAATGTGTAGGGATATGGGAGTGGGGTCTGGGTGGGATTGTGGTCGGCGCAGACCCGATGGGCCGAATGGCCTCTTTCTGTACTGTAGGGTTTCTATGATTTCTATGATTTCTATGACAGGACCGCCAGTGAGATTCTGCAGGTCCAGACAAGCTGTGGGGGTTACCGAAGACTTGATTAGCTGTGAAGATTCGCATTCTAATCAGTGTTCTGTAACTTGTGTCTCTGTGTGCCTTGTTTATGAGCAGATATCCACTCCATCTGACGAAGGAACAGCGCTCCGAAAACTAATGGCATTTGCTACCAAATAAACCTGTTGGACTTTAACCTGGTGTTGTTAAAACTCTTTCTTTATTTACCCCAGTCCTACGCCGGCATTTCCACATCTTTTTTTCTCAACACTGCAGTTCTTTTTTCAAGTCTCTGGGCTTTCCTGGAAAGGAGATATGCTTTTTAATACTGTTTTTTTTTAAACCACTGACTTTTTCTTTCTTGCCTGCAAAGCTTCTTACAGAATCTATAAGCTTCATATTCCCACATTTTACTCTTAATGTATTTTTTTTCAACTCTGCCAAGCTTCAAGATCAGATAGATCGGGCTTTTCATCCTTGCAATAAAGGAGCCCCAGGGAAGATTTAATATAAGTACATAAAATAATGATGGGCTTTGACAGAGTGGATATAGAAGGACATATCTCTATTCGATGAGAGGTCACCAGTGGGCATAGATTCAAAGTGATTAGGTATAAGCTTAAAGGGGAGTCGAGGTGAAATTATTTTAGTAAGAAGTCTCACAACACCAGGTTAAAGTCCAACAGGTTTATTTGGCAGCACAAACTTTCAGAGTGTTGCTCCTTCTTCAAATGAGTGAAGAGTTGTATTCACAAGCAGGGCATACATAGACACAGACTCAATTTACAAGATAATGGTTGGAATGCGAGTCTTTACAGATAATCAAGTCTTTACAGGTACAGACAATGTGAGGGGAGAGAGGGTTAAGCACAGGTTCAAGAGGTGTGAATTGTCTCCAACCAGGACAGTTAGTGAGATTTTGCAAGCCCAGGCAAGTCGTGGGGGTTACAGATAGTGTGACATGAACCCAAGATCCCGGTTGAGGCCGTCCTCATGTGTGCGGAACTTGGCTATCAGTTTCTGCTCAGCGATTCTGTGTTGTCGTGTGTCATGAAGGCCGCCTTGGAGAACGTGAGATGATAGCATCCGTGTCGATGATCCGGCACATCTTGCAGAGGTTGCTGTGGCAGGATTGTGTGGATGCCATCATCTCATGTGAGAACACCATCCACCAGGTACACGGTACATACTCTTGCGACTCGGCCAACGTTGTCTACCTGATATGCTGCAGGAAAGGATGTCCCGAGGCATGGTACATTGGCGAGACCATGCAGACGCTACGACAACGGATGAATGAACACCACTCGACAATCACCAGGCAGCAGTGTTCTCTTCCTGTTGGGGAACACTTCAGCAGGCGGCACGGTAGCACAGTGGTTAGCACTGCTGCTTCACAGCTCCAGGGTCCTGGGTTCGATTCCCGGCTCGGGTCACTGTCTGTGTGGAGTTTGCACATTCTCCTCGTGTCTGCATGGGTTTCCTCCGGGTGCTCCGGTTTCCTCCCACAGTCCAAAGATGTGCAGGTTAGGTTGATTGGCCAGGTTAAAAATTGCCCCTTAGAGTCCTGAGATGCGTAGGTTAGAGGGATTAGCGGGTAAAACATGTGGGGGTAGGGCCTGGGTGGGATTGTGGTCGGTGCAGACTCGATGGGCCGATGACTCCTTCTGCACTGTAGGGATTCTATGATTCAGTCACGGGCATTCAGCCTCTGATCTTTGGGTAAGCGTTCTCCAAGGTGGCCTTCACGACACACGACAACGCAGAATCGCTGAGCAAAAACTGATAGCCAAGTTCCGCACACATGAGGACGGCCTCAACTGGGATCTTGGGTTCATCTCACACTATCTGTAACCCCCACGACTTGCCTGGGCTTGCAAAATTTCACTAACTGTCCTGGCTGGAGACAATTCACACCTCTTTAACCTGTGCTTAACCCTCTCTCCGCTCACATTGTCTGTACCTTTAAGACTTGATTACCTGTAAAGACTCACATTCCAACCATTATCTTGTAAATTGAGTTTGTGGCTATGTATGCCCTGTTTGTGAACACAACTCTTCACTCACCTGAAGAAGGAGCGACACTGCGAAAGCTCGTGCTACCAAATAAACCTGTTGGACTTTAACCTGGTGTTGTGAGATTTCTTTCTGTGCTTACCGGTATCTCCACATCATGAAATTATTTTAACCAGAGAGTGGGAGTGGGGGTTAGAAGCAGAACGCTTTGAAAACATGCAATGCATGGTTATGCTTTAGAAGTACCATAATCTACAGGGCTACTGCCAAGAGTTGAAAAATGAAATTATCTTGCAGCTAGCAGACATCTGATGGGCTGATTGGCCACCTCCTCTGCTTTTAATTTCTATAAATCCAGAGCAAATCTCCTCACGTCTATAAATCTAGAGCCAATCTCCTCACATCATCCAGTGATAGGGCGGCACAGTGGTTAGCACAACTGCCTCACAGTGCCAGGGACCCGGGTTCGATTCCCGGCTTGGGTCACTGTCTGTGTGGAGTCTGTACATTCTCCCAGTGTCTGTGTGGGTTTCCTCCGAGTACTCAGGTTTCCTCCCAGAGTCCAAAAGATGGGCTGGTTAAGTGCATTGGCCATGCTAAATTCTCCCTGAGTGAACCCGAACAGGCATCGGAGTGTGGCGACGAGGGGATTTTGCGTTCTCATGTGTAGTGAAGGCCGCCTTGGAGAACGCTTCATTGCAGTGTTAATGTAAGCCTACTTGTTACACTAATAAAAAAACATCCTCAGTAGGACCATTCATAGAAATCAAATAAGACATCAAAATAATTTTGCCTTTGACATATAAGTTGAGGATACAGAATCTTTTCCATCTGAACACTGGCGCATTTGATGTTTCATTGGCTTAGAAGTTTCACAAGTCTGACTTTTGTTGTGGCTCCCTTGTATTTGAAATTGCTCTTGCAGTTATGACAATACCACATTTCAACATGCCAGATCCGAGATGAGGAAACCATTAATTAAAGCACCAGATTTTTTCCACTTGATTTTCCTTACTCCTCATCTGTGTTCTCCTTCTTAAGAAGAGTTATTAATATTTCAAGGTAATTTATAGGCACTCTAGGACAACATGAGGACACAATAAGGTGCTGTGCAAGAATGCAAGTCTTTTTATGATTGTTTTCTCATCGTTGTCAGCAGCTATGAGTGAGATCGTGAGGCAGCTGATTGCTAGGAAGTATGCAAGGGCTCCTATTGGGGCAGCACGGAGGCACAGCAGATAGCATTGCTGCCTCACCGCATCAGGGACCCAAGTTTGATTCCAGCCTCGGGCCACTGTGCGCAGTTCCACGTTCTCCCCATATCTGCGTGGGTTTCGCCCGGGAGCTCCAGTTTCCTTCCACAGTCCAAAAGTGTGTGGGTTAGGTGGATTGGCCATGCTAAATCACTCCTTAGGGTCAAGGAGGCCAGCAGAGTAAAATACTTGGGCCTGGGTGGGTTTGTGGTTGGTGCAGACCCGATGGGCCAAATGGTCTCCTTCTGCGCTGTAGGGATTCTATGATTCTGTGAACCCTCCAGCCCTGTGTGGGAGTGTTTGCCTTCCAATAATCAGCTGAGATTGAGGTCTTGTGAGGCATTATATGTGCTATTCAATGGCTGGGATTTAATGGCCTCGCTTACCCCAAAACTGGCAAATCCCGCCCGAGGTCAGCGGACCTTTGCACTGGCCGTCCCTCGCCTGCTCCAGTTCCCGTGGTGGGCACGACGGTAACGTTCTGGGCTTTATCTCTCTGCTTTATTGCTGGCTTATTGCTGTTTCAAAACCCTTGTACTCTGTGCAACACAGCTGCTCCTGCACGAGGTACAATTTTAGAACTACACTTCATTCTATTACCATGGGTATGTGTCAGAGATGGAACCAGGGAGATGCAATTCTAACGGGGGAAGACGACATGTTTGATTCAGTGATATCCCACATTTCACATGTTCATTGTGTGTTATATATATAATTAGTTTTGTAATGAACCAAATGTTTGGGGAACAATTTAGTTGCAGGTCTCAATGAGTTTTTCATAGTATCATGGAATCCCTACAGTGCAGAAGGAGGCCATTTGGCCCATCAAGGCTGTATGCCCATTAGCCCATAGGCGGGATTTTTACAGCCTCACTCGTCCCAAAACCAGAAAATCCCACCTGAGGTCAATGGACCTTTCCATGGTCTGCCCCTTGCCTGCTCCGATTCCCACGGCAGGTGGGACAGTATAATTCCAGCCCACGTATTTACCCTGACAGACCCCCTAACACTAAGGAGCAATTTAGCATGGCCAGTCAACCTAACCTACACATCTTTGGACTGTGGGAGGAAATCGGAGCACCCAAAGGACACCCACTCAGACATGGAGCGAACGTGCAAACTCTATACAGACAGTCACCCGAGGCCGGAATCGAACCCGGGTCCCTGGCGCTGTGAGAATCATCATAGAATACCTACAGTACAGAAGGAGGCCATTCGGCCCATCGAGTCTGCACTGACCACAATCCCACCCAGGTCCGATACCCGCAACCCCGCATTTGCCCTGCTAACCCCCCTGACATTAGGGTCAATTTATCATGGCCAATCAACCTAATCCACACATCTTTGGGCTGTGGGAGGAAACCGGAGCACCTGGAGGAAACCCACACAGACACGGGGAGAATGTGCAAACTCCACACAGACAGTGACCCGTGGCCGGAATTGAACCTGGGACCCTGGTGCTGTGAGGCAGCAGTGCTAACCACTGTGCCACCGTGCTGCCCTCAGGGGTGGATTTCAGGTGGTTTTCAGGGATGTAGCTGCAGTTGGGACTGGTAGAAGTGATCCTACAGTTAGAAATCACAAAGATTGGTTTCATAAAAGATTTCATGTGAAATGCTTGCTCCGTTAATGTGAGACTGGGTTATTCTTCCTTCCGTTATTCTCAAAGCAGGAAGAGATGGAACTGTACTTGAATGTCAGCTGAGCAGCTAACCGCTGATTTGGGAATCTCACACGCCTGGCAGGATCGGCCCGGTGTGATTCACGTTGGGGGCAGGTTATTTTTTCACTTTCAAAGTTGTTGAGTCACATCTCATTTGCTTTGCCAGCACCAACGGGAGACGCATCAATTTTCCCGCTGGGGGCTCGCACTTTGATTTTATTCAGGAGAATCGCGCCCCAACTTTTTAAAGAATCAATGGTGCATTATTTGGGACATTCTTGCTTTGAATTCCTCAGCTGCTTCTTCCTGTGTTGCAAGGAGGACTGGAATGCTCCCCTGGCACCCATTTCATTGCAACTGACCCATCCCCAACTTTAACTGCTCACAATTCCCTCTCCAGCCTGGGACTGTCGCTAGCAATGCCCAACATTCATGAGATGCGATTTACGGGCTGCCTGTGGAAACACCGTAGGCACTGGCTGATGGAGCATAAAATGCTAATGAAGCCCAAAACCTAATTTTGTTCAGGCCACATGCCAATTGGCTCATGCGCAGACTGCCCCTGCATGCCAGATCTGGTGCTGAAAACAGGTCGATGCAAAATTCTATCCCATGAACATTTAGCAATGTTTTCCACGTTGGGGCGGCATGGTAGCACAGTGGTTAGCAATGCTGCTTCACAGCTCCAGGGACCTAGGTTCGATTCCCGGCTTGGGTCACTGTCTGTGTGGAGTTTGCACATTCTCCTCGTGTGTTTCCCCCGGGTGCTCCGGTTTCCTCCCACAGTCCAAAGATGTGCGGGTTAGGTTGATTGGTCATGCTAAAATTGCCCCTTAGTGTCCTGAGATGTGTAGGTTAGAGGGATTAGCAGGTAAATGTGTAGGGATGTGGGGGTGGGGCCTGGGTGGGATTGTGGTCGGTGCAGACTCGATGGGCCGAATGGCCTGTTTTTACACTGTAGGGTTTCTATGATTTCTATGATTGTTCCTCGTTTGTGATGTACCAATTTTCACTATTGAAGTATTTGCATATGCTCAGGTGGAAAACACAGCTCAGACCAATATTCTTACTTCCCCATTTTGCTGGTGTTCCATTTGAAAGTATGTAAGATACAAGTGCACATTCGCTAAATATTTGGGGTGGCACGGTGGCACAGTGGTTGGCACTGCTGCCTCACAGTGCCAGGGAACCAGGGTTTGATTCCCGGCTTGGGTCACTGTCTATATGGGGTTTGCACATTCTCCCTGTATCTGCGTGGGTTTCTTCTGGGCAATGCTAAATTGGCCCTTAGTGGCGGGGGTGAGTCGGGTAAATAAGTAGGGTTATGGGGATAGGGCCTGGGTGGGATTGTGGTCGGTGCAGACTCAATGGGCTGAATGGCCTCCTTCTGCACTGTAGGGATTCTATGATTCTTTGAGATCAGTTCGGACCAGTATTCTTATTTTCCCATTTTGCTGCTTTTTCCCTTCTGGGTATTCAACACTCCATCTTCTGTAGGTCTTATAATTTCTCACATCCTGTCAGGATCAGACAACAGGTAAGACTGCATTGGTGTGCTGTGCTGTATCCACCCACACTTTTTCTTGCAGAAAGATGACTTACTGCTCTGACTAGAATCGTCCTTTGTTGTGGGACCTCCAACACCCGATTGGTAAATGGGGCTAATCTGATCCCAACTGCATTCCTGAAGCAGGAGCACTCCTGGGATAGCTGCCAGTCCTTTATAGCCCAGTGAGACAGGAAATCCCCACTTTTCATCCTCGAAAACCTGTACATTGTCATAGAGTCATAGAGGTTTACAGCATGGAAACAGGCCCTCGGCCCAACTTGTCCATGCTGTCCAGTTATTACCATTAAGCTAGTCCTAATTGCCCGTGTTTGGCCCATATCCCTCTATACCCATCTTACCTATACAACTGTCTAAATGCTTTTTTAAAGACAAAATTGTACCCGCCTCTACTATTACCTCTGGCAGCTTGTTCCAGACATTCACCACCCTCTATGTGAAAAAAAGTCTGTCCAGCCTCTCCTTATAACTCAAACCCTCAAGTCCTGGTAGCATCCTAGTAAATCTTTTCTGCATTCTTTCTAGTTTAATAATATCCTTTCTATAAGAGGGTGACCAGAACTGTACACAGCATCCTAAGTGTGGCCTTACCAATGTCTTGAACAACTTCAACAAGACGTCCCAACTCCTGTATTCAATGTTCTGACCAATGAAACCAAGCATGCGGAATGCCTTCTTCACCACCCTGTCCACCTGTGACTTCACTTTCAAGGAGCTATGAACCTGTACCCCTAGGCCTCTTTGTTCTAAAACTCTCCCTAACACCCCACCATTAACTGAGTAAGTCCTGCCCTGGTTCGATCTACCAAAATGCATCACTTCACATTTATCTAAATTAAACTCTTTCTGCCATTCATCAGCCCACTGGCTCAATTGATCAAGATCCTGTTGCAATCCGAGATAACCTTCTGTCTACCATGCCATCAATCTTGTTGTCATCTGCAAACTTACTAACCCATGTCTCCTAAATTCTCATCCAAATCATTAATATAAATGACAAATAACAGTGGACCTAGCACCGATCCCTGAGGCACACCGCCGGTTACAGGCCTCCAGTTTGAAAACCAACCCTCGAAACCACCCTCTGTCATCTGTCGTCAAGCCAATTTTGTATCCAATTGGCTACCTCACCCTGGATCTTGTGAGATTTAACCTCATACAACAACCTACCATGCGGTACCGTGTCAAAGGCATTGCTAAAGTCCATCTAGACAACGTCGACTGCACTGCCCTCATCTACCTTGTTGATTACCTCTTCAAAAAACTCAATCAAATTAGTGAGACATGATTTTCCACTCACAAAGCCATGCTGACTGTCCCTAATCAGTCCTTGCCTCTCTAAATGCCTGTAGATCCTGTCTCTCAGGATAACTTCGAACAACTTACCCACTACAGATGTTAGGCTCACCGCCTGTAGTTCCCAGGCTTTTCCCTGCAGCCCTTCTTAAACAAAGGCACAACATTTGCCACCCTACAATCTTCAGGCACTTAATACACCTCAGTGTATTAAGTGTTGGAAGCTCTCTAAGAAGTTTAAATTTAACTGATCTGCAACAACACGTGAGAGCAGCCTCTTGCTCCCAACTCACACTCAGTTTGATTTGATTTGATTTATTTGTTGTCACATGTATTAACATTCAATGAAACATATTGTTTCTTGCGCGCTATACAGACCAAGTGTACCGTTCATAGAGAAGGAAACAAGAGAGTGCAGAATGTAGTATTACAGTTATAGCTCAGATGTAGAGAAAGATCAACTTAATGCAAGGTAGGTCCATTCAAAAGTCTGACAGCAGCAGGGAAGAAGCTGTTCTTGAGTCGGTTGGCACGTGACAAAGAACAAAGAACAAAGAACAGTACAGCACAGGAAACAGGCCCTTCGGCCCTCCAAGCCTGTGCCGCTCCTTGGTCCAACTAGACCAATCGTTTGTATCCCTCCATTCCCAGGCTGCTCATGTGACTATCCAGGTAAGTCTTAAATGATGTCAGCGTGCCTGCCTCCACCACCCTACTTGGTAGCGCATTCCAGGCCCCCACCACCCTCTGTGTAAAAAACATCCCTCTAATATCTGAGTTATACTTCGCCCCTCTCAGCTTGAGCCCGTGACCCCTCGTGATCGTCACCTCCGACCTGGGAAAAAGCTTCCCACTGTTCACCCTATCTATACCCTTCATAATCTTGTATACCTCTATTAGATCTCCCCTCATTCTCCGTCTTTCCAAGGAGAACAACCCCAGTCTACCCAATCTCTCCTCATAGCTAAGACCCTCCATACCAGGCAACATCCTGGTAAACCTTCTCTGCACTCTCTCCAATGCCTCCACGTCCTTCTGGTAGTGCGGCGACCAGAACTGGACGCAGTACTCCAAATGTGGCCTAACCAGCGTTCTATACAGCTGCATCATCAGACTCCAGCTTTTATACTCTATACCCCGTCCTATAAAGGCAAGCATACCATATGCCTTCTTCACCACCTTCTCCACCTGTGTTGCCACCTTCAAGGATTTGTGGACTTGCACACCTAGGTCCCTCTGTGTTTCTATACTCCTGATGACTCTGCCATTTATTGTATAACTCCTCCCTACATTATTTCTTCCAAAATGCATCACTTCGCATTTATCCGGATTAAATTCCATCTGCCACCTCTCCGCCCAATTTTCCAGCCTATCTATATCCTGCTGTATTGCCCGACAATGCTCTTCGCTATCCGCAATTCCAGCCATCTTTGTGTCATCCGCAAACTTGCTGATTACACCAGTTACACCTTCTTCCAAATCATTTATATATATCACAAATAGCAGAGGTCCCAGTACAGAGCCCTGCGGAACACCACTGGTCACAGACCTCCAGCCGGAAAAAGACCCTTCGACCACTACCCTCTGTCTCCTATGGCCAAGCCAGTTCTCCACCCATCGAGCCACTTCTCCTTGTATCCCATGAGCCTTAACCTTCTTAACCAACCTGCCATGTGGGACTTTGTCAACCTCAGACTTTTGTATCTTTTTCCTGACGGAAGGAGGTGGAAGAGAGAATGTCTGGGGTACGTGGGGTCCTTAATTATTGCGGATGAGTCCATGTATCGGGGTCCACTTGGTCACTGCCAGTTCCATATGCAGTGATCCCAGTGCATCTGTTCTGTGGTCCCGTTACTAGCCCAAGTGTGCCAATCTGCTTTTGAGCTCTTCACAGGTCCTCAAAGCTGTTACACAATTCCATTCAAAGTCGCAGACTTCAGCTTATGTCATCAAATGATTTATGCCCGAGGGATCCTGGACTTAAAAGTCTGATCATGACCATGATTGTCATAAAAACTCATCTGGTTCACTAAAGTTCCTCAAAGGAAGGAGGCACGATGGCACAGTGGTTAGCACTGCTGCCTCACAGTGCCAGGGACCTGAGTCCAATTCCTGGCTTGGGTGACTGTGCGGAGTCTGTACGTTTTCCCCGTGCCTGCGTAGGTTTCCTCCAACAGTCCGAAAGACATGCTGATTGGGTGCATTGGCCGTGCTAAATTCTCCATCAGTGTATCCAAACAGGTGCTGGAGTGTGGTGACTAGGGGATTTTCGCAGTAACTTCATTGCAGTGTTAATGTAAGCCTACTTGTAATAAATAAACTTTTAAGAAATCTGCCATCGTTGCCAGGCATGGCCCACATGTGATTCCAGACCCACAGCACCATTGACTGTTAAATGTCCCCTGAAAATGGTTTGGCAAACCACTCAGTTCAAGGGCAACTAGGCTCAGCTTCAATATTAAAACATCACTGCATTTGTTTTCTTCTATTCATGCATCTTAAGATTGTAGTTTATGTAAAAGAATAACAATATAACTTTGGTGTTTTTTTTCAAAAAAGATTCTCACACCAGGTATCGTTCTCACATTTTTGCGCAACTGGTTTTGAGACCGCGAGTGTTATTTGCAGGATCGAAGTTGGCTTATTTCCTGCTTTCTCTGGAATTCACAACCTGACTAATACTGCAGCTCTTGTGGTTTCTAAGGCCGTTATCTGGTGTGTGTTGCAAAGTGGTTACTCAGCGGAATGACATTCCTTCTTCCCTCTCCACCCCAAAGCATTGTTAAGTTCACTGTTACAGTTTTTCATCCGCATCCAGTATTATGGTTTTCTGGGAATTAAATCCGCAAAGGATTGTAATTTGCTTCTGCCAGCTTTTGCTGAGCAAGCTCTGCCTATTAGATTTCTCCAGTCTGGCTTGACCTAACCTTGATTTGCAAGGTGCAGTGCAAATAAACAAAATGGATCTTACTGTTGAAAAGATATCTTGCAGAACAGAATTGTGTTCAATTCTGGTCGCTGCATTACAGCAAGGATGTGGAGGCTTTGGACAGGGCGCCGAAGAGGTTTATCAGGATGCTGCCTGGATTAGAGGGTATGAGCTATAAGGAGAAGCTGGACAAACTGGGGTTGTTTTCTCTGGAGCGGTGGAGGCTGAGGGGAGACCTGATAGAAGTCAATAAAATTATGAGAAGTATAGATAGGTTTGACAATCAGAATCTTTTTCCCAGAGCTGTGAGACGGGATTTTACAGCCTCGGTTGTCCCGAAACCGTAAAGTCCCGCCCGAGGTCAACGGACCTTTTCAATGTTTGCCCCTCACCTGCTCCGATTCCTGTGGTGGGCGGGATGGTAAAGTTCCGGCTGAAATGTCTAATACCGTGCACTTAAGATGGGGGGTTGAGGGGCGGGGGGGGGGGGGGGGGGGGGGGG
Organism: Mustelus asterias; assembly: GCF_964213995.1. Classification (NCBI taxonomy): domain Eukaryota; kingdom Metazoa; phylum Chordata; class Chondrichthyes; order Carcharhiniformes; family Triakidae; genus Mustelus; species Mustelus asterias. The sequence continues at coordinate 125,182,914 of NC_135809.1, forward strand.
GGGGAGGAGCGGGGGGGCGAAGTTCAAAGCAGATGTGAGGGGCAAGTTTTTTACACAGAGTGGTAGGTGTCTGGAACACGCTGCCAGGGGTGGTGCTGCAGGCAGATATGATAGGAGCATTTAACCGGCTTTTAGATAAGCACATGAATATGCAAGCAATAGAGGGATGTGGACCAAGGGCAGGCAGAGGGATTAGTTTAATTTGGCGTCATGTTCGTGGGCCGAAGGGCCCGTTCTTGTGCTGTACTGTGCTATGTAGAACAACTATCCTCATTATCATTATCAAACATCCGTAAAAGTTTCTATTTAAACATTACTAATAAATGCTGATATTAATTGTGTACATCATAACGGTATCTGGCAATAGGTTGCTCACTTTTATGGATGAATGAATAGATCTGTAAAGGTTACTCAGTTGGTGATTGTGTCATTAATGCAGTCGAATTTTCACTGTGTATTTGACACAATGGGCGGGATTATACAGCCTCGCTCGAGCGAGACCGGAAGTTCCCGTCCGAGGTCAACGGACATTTCCGTTGTCCGCCCCTCGCCTGCACCGATTCCGTGATGGGCGGGGCGGTAGAATTCCAGCAAATGATTGCACTCAGGCTTTGTTAGAATGTAGGCGCGCCAGAATGAAATGTGAATGTCCCAGATGTGGTTGAAATTTGACAGAGCAGCCTGCCAACGAGCTTTATGCATTGAATAAAGGAAACAAGGATATGGAACCTTGCAGTGAGTGCCAAGGTAATAGTTTTTTTTAAAATTTCAAAACTGGACAAAGGTTTTTCATGAGGTTGGAGCAGCTAATTACTGTTGTCTGACTGAAACGAGTGCACCATGGCTGGCATCGATGCCACACTGTGAGTCAAAATGTATTCCTGAAATGTCTGGCTGTTCTCTGTGTCAGAAATTGTTCCAGCCATTTGTGAGTGATTCCAGCCACATGAATACTAATGTTCACCATTTGTGTCACGCTGCGACTTATGCTCATTTCTCCCTTTTTTATGTGTGCTTCTTTTAGGGCATTTTGCAAGATGTCAAAATCATCTTGATACCTAATGGATATATAGTACAGTGCCCGAATCTTAATCGCAGTAAGTACCCAGTATGTTCTTACCATGATAATACCTGTCAGTCACAACACATTACCAAATGAACATGGTGGAAACGTGAGTGAGTGCAGGAAAACCAATTTCAAGTCACATGTCCAAAGATTTGTACATTGAAAGAGGAAATATAAACTAGGAATTATATCTTTTTTTAAAGCTTTTTAATTGCAGTCCTTTTCCTGCTGAGATTTCTTGCGACATGCTGAGTATGCAGGATAGAATTACCCACTGATTGGCTTAGTCTCCAATGTTTTATTTTTGATTTGATTTGATTTATTATTGTCACATGTATTAGTATACAGCGCAAAGTACTGCTTCTTGCACGCTCAACAGACAAAGCATACCGTTCATAGAGAAGGAAAGGAGAGAGTGCAGTATGTAGTGTTACAATCATAGCTAGGGTGTAGAGAAAGATCAACTTAGTGCGAGGTAGGTCCATTCAAAAGTCTGATGGCAGCAGAGAAACAGCTGTTCTTGAGTCGGTTGGTACATGACTTCAGACTTTTGTATCTTTTTCCCGATGGAAGAAGGCGGAAGAGAGAATGTCCGGGGTGCTTGGGGTCCTTGATTATGCTGGCTGCTTTTCTGAGGCAGTGGGAAACTATATTGCGTGTTGAACATTGTGTAAGATAAATGTTATTGCATTCTGAGTTTCCGTAAAATAATTTTGCCCTTGACGTTGGCTTGGTTCATTTGGTGACAGTTTTATTTTAAATATTCGGTCAGGGGATCTGGGCATTGCTGGCTGGGACAGCAATCATTGCTCGTGCCTAATTGCCCTTGAACTGAGTGGTTTGCCAAGCCATTTTCAGAGGGCATTTAATAGTCAACATTGCTGCGGGTCTGGAGTTACATATAGGTCAGGCCAGGTAAGGATGGCAGATTTCCTTCCTTTGAGGGACATTAATGAACGAGATGGGATCTTATGACACTCACGGCCATCAGTCATCTGTTAAATCCAGATTATTGTTAAATTCAAATTTCACCATCTGCCGCGGTGTGATTTGAACCCAGGTTCCCTGTTCTTGCCCTGCGTCTCTGGATTACTGTCCTTCGTTTAATTGCCCAATAATATGATTATGTCACCGCCTCCCCCTATTGCCTTCCCATTCAGGAAATTGTGGGTTCCACTGCAAAGAACAAGAACAAAGAACAAAGAACAATACAGCACAGGAACAGGCCCTTCGGCCCTCCAAGCCCGCGCCGCTCCCCGGTCCAGGATTGAATCCTGAATCCAGGATCCCCGCCCAATTTTCCAGCCTATCTACATACTAATATCCTATCCCCGAGATGTCCCTCACAGCTATGATGCTTTGTTCATCACAACCTATTAACTCACCCCTACCCCCCCATTCCAGACCATGTGATCTCCAGGGAGAGGCGAAAACCCAGAGTGAAAACCCCAGGGCCAATATGGGGAAAAAGAAAATCTGGGAAATTCCTCTCCGACCCCCTGAGGCGATCGAAACGAGTCCAGGAGATCACACTGGCCCTGATCGGAAAATGCTTCCCAACCCTATTCATTTCCACTTCCACGAACACCATCTGAATTCCCTGCCCCTGAGACAGGTTCCCAACTATCCGCAGTCTCGCTCTGTACTGGCACCAGCAAGATGATCATAGAATGAAGCCTTGAAACGAGAAACAAAGAACAATTAGCCCGCGCCGCTCCCTGGTCCAAACTAGACCACTCTTTTGTATCCCTCCATTCCCACTCCGTTCATATAGCTGTCTAGATAAGTCTTAAACATTCCCAGCGTGTCCGCCTCCACCACCTTGCCCGGCAACCCATTCCAGGCCCCCACGACCCTCTGTGTAAAATATGTCCTTCTGATATCTGTGTTAAACCTCCCCCCCTTCACCTTGAACTTATGGCCCCTCGTGAACATCACCACCGACCCGGGGAAAAGCTTCCCACCGTTCACCCTATCTATGCCTTTCATAATTTTATACACCTCTATTAAGTCTCCCCTCATCCTCCGTCTTTCCAAGGAGAACAACCCCAGTTTCCCCAATCTCTCCTCATAACCAAGCCCCTCCATACCAGGCAACATCCTGGTAAACCTCCTCCGTACTCTCTCCAAAGCCTCCACGTCCTTCTGGTAGTGTGGCGACCAGAACTGGACGCAGTATTCCAAATGAGGCCGAACCAACGTTCTATACATCTGCAACATCAGACCCCAACTTTTATACTCTATGCCCCGTCCTATAAAGGCAAGCATGCCATATGCCTTCTTCACCACCTTCTCCACCTGTGACGTCACCTTCAAAGATCTGTGGACTTGCACACCCAGGTCCCTCTGCGTCTCTACACCCTTTATGGTTCTTCCATTTATCGTGTAGCTCCTCCCTACATTATTCCCACCAAAATGCATTACTTCGCATTTATCAGGATTGAACTGATGGCTTTGAGCTGAAACTTCGCTGCAGTACTTAATTGCAGCATTGTTGGACATACTTACTTTCAGCGAGCTCCTGGGGCTAAAGGGATCACGGAATATGGGGTGTAAGTCGGATGAGAAAATTGAATTTGATGATCATCCATGATCAAAATGAATGGCGGAGCAGGCTCCAACAGCCGAATGGCCTGCGCCTGCTTCTAGTTTCTAAAGAACCCGTCTGCCAACTCAAGTGGACAGTACAAATTCCAGGGTGCGATTTGTGAAAGGCAGGAAGTCCTGACCAATGTTCATCCCTTGCTCAATGCTACGAAAGACAAACCTTCTTCCGTCAGGAAAAAGATCCAAAAGTCTGAGGTCACGTACCAACCGAAATAGCTTCTTCTCTGCTGCCATCATACTTTTGAATGAACCAAACTCACATTAAGTTGATCTTTCTCTATACCCTAGCTATGACGTAACACTACGTTCTGCACTCTCTCCTTTCCTTCTCTATGAACGGTGTGCTTTGTCTGTACAGCACACAAGAAACAATACTTTTCACTGTATGCTAATACATGTGACAATAATAAATCAAATCGAATCAAATCAAAAGTAATTGGCAACTTTATTCATGGTGTTTGGAGGAAATGGGTGTGCTCAGATTGGCGACAGTATTTCCTTGTATAACAATAGCGAATGCACATCAAATATTAACCAGCTGTGATTTGTTATGGGACATTGTGAGGATGAGAGGTTGCTATTTATAGTATTTTCTTCCCATCCGCCTTGAGTGCATTTAATTATCATTCAAAAGATGGTACATTTTAAAACAATTGTCATTCTGGCCACCTTCCTGAAAAATGTAAATGCCGGTTCTTTGCCAAACTAATTCAAGAATAACTTAGATTTTTTATACAGATCACCGTGTTCTCAAGACATCAATGATAGTGCTTACAGGATCAAACACAAGCTGAGTTACAAAGATATTGAAAGAAAAAAAGACTCGCATTTATATCTCACCTTCCATAATTGTAGGATGCCCCAAGCGCTTTACAGACTCTTAAGAACTTTTGAAGTCTGGTGCTTTGATCAATTAGGAGGGTTGATCTGATGCTTCCATTTGTCCCACTCCTGGGTTGCTTGGTATTGCTAATTCAATGTGTACTTAACTGTGTTGCTCAGGATAAGAATCGAACCATCCAGATTCTTTGAGTCAACAAGTAAGGAATTAGTTTTATCACTAAACCTCACTCAGTTACAGATACAGAAATTATTAATGAAAGGTTTTAAGATGTACCACTGTGTCCAACTTCCCACTAATGCAAAAATGCACACACAACTTCCCCAAGAATGCACACAAAGAAATAATGGAGTATCAGATACTGAAGCTTATCCAAATTAAAAAAAGGTAAAGTCAGAAAGACTATTTGTCAAATGTCCGATTGCTTGCTCTCAGCTAGAGAGTCACTTACCATGGGGACTGCCGGTACTATGGTTTCTTACTGAAGCAGTCGCTCTGCAGTCATGGTCGTTTGATTCTCTTTTCTCCTGATGACAGTGATGTTGAGTTGAAATTCTCCTTTAATAATTCTTAGTTTGCAGCAATGAGGTCTTCTGGTGGGTTTTCAAAACCACAAACAAAGCTCAGCTTTATTGAGAGAGGTTTTAGGAAGATAGAGAGAGAGTGAAAGGGGATAAGGTTTTTTGTATTCGTTCATGGGGTGTGGGTATTATTGGCTGGGCCAGCATTTATTGCCCATCATGGTTGTCCTTGAGGAGGTGGAGGTGAACTGCCTTCTTGAACTGCTGCAGTTCCAAAGCTGTGGGTATACCTACCGTGTTGTTGTGGAGGGAGTTCCAGGCTTTCGGCCCACCGACAATGAAGGAATTGTGACATATTTCTAAGTCAGGATGGAGAGTGACTTGGAGGGGAACTTCCAGATGGTGGTGTTCTCAGGTATTTGCAGCCCTTGCCCTTCTCGATGGTTGCAGTCATGGGTTTGGAAGGTGCCACCTAAGGAGCCTTGGTGAGATCCTACTCTCCCTGCAATAGTCTTTGTCTGTTAGTTGAAATTCAGTATATATTTATACTCAAGACTTGGATCACTAAATCCAGTCTGGGACTCATCTCAAACATTGTCTCTGAGAACACCTATAGACTCTGGGTGGGATTCAAATGTCACCACGGGTCGCTGGTTGAGTTTAAATATAGTTAGTTAATTTAAAAAGTCAGGAATTAAAAGCTCATCTCAGTAATGGTGACCATGAAACTATGCATATTGAATACCCATCTGGTTCACTAATGTCCTTTTAAGAAAGAGAATCTGTCATCCTTACCTGGTCTGGCCCACATGTTCTCAAGATCCACAGCAATGTGAACAAAGAATGAAGAAAAGTACAGCACAGGAACAGGCCCTTGGGCCCTGCAAGCCTGCGCTGATCATGATGCCCCAATCAAACATAAAAAAACCTTCTGCCCTTACTCGGTCCATTTCCCTCTATTCCCTCCCTATTCATCTACCCATCTAGGTGCCTCTTAAATGTTGCTAATGTGTCTGCTTCCACCACCTTCTCTGGCAGCGAGTTTTAGGCACCCACTACTCTGTGTGAAAAACTTTCCCCACACATTTCCCTTAAACGTTCCCCCTCTCACCTTGACCCTGTACACCCTAGTAATTGGCACTTCCACCCTTGGAAAAAGCCTTTGACTGTCCACCCTGTTTATGCCTCTCATAATTTTATAGACCTCTATCTTCCCTCAGCTTCTGTCTTTCCAGTGAAAACAATCCTAGTTTATTCAACCTCTCCTCATAACAAACACCCTCAAAACTGGGCAACATCTTGGTGAACCTTCTTTGCACTCTCTTCAAAGCTTCCACATCCTTCCGATAGTGTGGTGACCAGACTGCATGAAATACTCCAAATGCAGCCTAATTAAGGTTTTATATAACTGCAACGTGATTTCCCAACTCTTGTACTCAATGCCCTGGCTGATGAGGGCAAGCATGCCATGTGCCTTCTCAATCACCTTGGCCACCTGTGTTGCTACTTTTAGGAAACTGTGGACCTGCACGCCCAGATCCCTCTGTAAGATAATATTCCCAAGGGTTCTGCCATTTTACAGTACAATTCATACCTAAGTTTCATCTTCCAAAATACATCACCTCACATTTGTCTGGATTAAACTCCACCTGCCATTTCTGTGCCCAAGTCTCCAATCTATCCATATCCTGTTGTATCCTCTGACAATCCCCGGCACTATCAACAACTCCACCAATCTTCGTATCATCCGCAAACTTACTAATCAGACCATCTACATTTTCCTCCAGATCATTTATATACATATGGTTGACACTTAACTGCCCTCTAAAATGGCCTCACTCGTTATCGAGGTTAATTAGGTATTGTCAACAAATACTGGCCTTAGCTACAATACTGAAATTCCATGAAAGGATTGAAAAAACAATAAAGTGTAGGAGGTTGGGCGAGGGGAAGGTGCCTCTCTGATTTATGGATAAAAGGTTAAGATTGGGAGAGTGACTGTTTAGGCAACTTTTGGTGAAGTAATTATCCGAGGTTTGATAATTAGATACCAAAAGAGAAAATGCTGGAAAATCTCAGCAGGTCTGGCAGCATCTGTAAGGAGAGAAAAGAGCTGATGTTTCGAGTCCAGATGACCCTTTGTCAAAGCCCCATTTTGTGGCTTTGTGGCTTTGATGTTTTAAGTCCAGGTGAACCTTTGTCAAAGCCACAAAGTGGGGCTTTGGCAAAGGGTCATCTGGACTCGAAACATTAGGGCGGCACGGTGGCACAGTGGTTAGCACTGCTGCTTCACAGCTCCAGGGACCTGGGTTCGATTCCCGGCTTGGGTCACTGTCTGTGTGGAGTTTGCACATTCTCCCCGTGTCTGCGTGGGTTTCCTCCGGGTGCACCGGTTTCCTCCCACAGTCCAAAGATGTGCGGGTTAGGTTGATTGGCCATGCTAAAATTGCCCCTTAGTGTCCTGGGATGCGTAGATTAGAGGGATTAGTGGGTACAATGGGGGTAGGGCCTGGGTGGGATTGTGGTTGGTGCAGGCTCGATGGGCTGAATGGCCTCTTTCTGTACTGTAGGCATTCTATGATTAGCTCTTTTCTCTCCTAACAGATGCTGCCAGACCTACTGAGATTTTCCAGTATTTTCTCTTTTGGTTTCAGATTCCAGCATCCGCAGTAACTTGCTTTTAACAATTCGATGTTCAAACTTTTAATAAAAATGAAAAACAAGCAATTATAACAAATTAAATTGTACACATTAACCATATTGCATTTTTCACAAATGTGGAATTGCAACGTTTCAGGTAAAGGATGGCAGATTTCCTTCCCTAAATGACATTGATAAACCAGAAGAGTTTTTACAACAATTGACAATGGTTTCAAGATCATCGCTGAACTTTTAATTCCAGAATTGCTTTTATTGAATTTGAATTTGGCCCTCTGGCATAGTGGGATTCAAACCTGGGTCCCCACACAACTGGTCTGGTGACAATACTGCTACACCACCACCTCCCATTGCTTGAGCTTCAGACTAGAACTGGACTGCTAATTTTCTGCCTGTAACGTTTGCACTACCTTCTTCAGGCTTTCCCTCTGCAAAGAGAATGAATAGTGTACATACCTGCAGTGTTAGTGTACATGCCTAGAGTGTAAGTATACATGCCTGCAGTAGAAGTGTACATGCCTGGAGTGGAGTGTAAGTACATATGCTTGCAACGTAAGTGTACATGCCTGGAGTGTAAGTGCACATGCCTGCAGTGTTAGTGTACATGCCTGCAGTGTTAGTGTACATGCCTGCTGCGTTAGAGTACATGCCTGGAGTGTAAGTGTACACGCCTGCAGCATTAGTATACACACCTGCAGCGTTAGTGTACATGCCTGAGTGTAAGTGTACATGCCTGTAGCATTAATGTACATGCCTGGAGCAAAGGTGTGCATACGTGCAGCGATGGTGTACGTGCAAGGCAGTACAGTAGCACAGTGGTTAGCACCGCTGGCTCACGGTGCCAGGGACGCCGGGTTCGATTCCCAGCTTGGGTCACTCTCTGTGTGGAGTCTGCACGTTCTCCCCGTGTCTGCGTGGGTTTCCTCCAGGTGCTCCGGTTTCCTCCCTCAGTCCGAAGATGTGCTGGTTAGGTGCACTGGCCATGCTAAATTCTTCCCCCAGTGTACCTGAACAGGTGCCAGAGTGTGACGACTAGGGGATTTTCACAGTAACATCATTGCAGTGTTAATGAAAGCCGACTTGTGATTAATAAAGAAACTTTAAAAAAAGAATACATTTTTAAATTCTGTCTGCTTTCCCCCCTACAGTAACGATGCTGTGCTTGACTTTTACAGTTCAAATGATTATGGCGTTACACAGCCGTTATATCTGTCTATTTCACTATACTTTCTCCACCATTTAGACTAAAAATATCTTTCAGTCAGCTAGCTTCAGGTAGTTGAACTGAGTGTGATGGATGTTTTCTAGATACTCAAGTGCAGTTGAATGTGTGTCAATCAATGGGGAAATTGCCTTCTAACATAATGGCTCTCACAGCACTTTAAGCTGCCAAAATTAGGGTGTCTGCAGGTGGATTTGACAGCTTTGGTTCGGTGGGGGGATTGAAAAAGAATAAACCTCGTTCAAAGCTGGGATTCTCCAATGCGGTTGAAAGAGAATGGAGTTTTGTTTGGAACATCGAATTCTCCATTCTCACTTGCCGCGGGGCAGCCACGGACGAGATCGGAGAATCCCGTTCAAAGTGGTCTTGTGGGAGGAAAGCGTTATCGCATCATCCGGCACAGAAGGAGGTCATTCAGCCCTTTGCACTCATGCTAGCTCTCTGAAAGATCCATCCCATGAGTCCCACTCATTTGCCTTTTCCCCAGAGCACTACTGACCTTTCCTTTTTGGTGCAATTGTACAGGGCATTGGTGAGGCAACACCTGGAGTATTGTGTGAAGTTTTGGTATCCTTATCTGAGGAAGGATGTCCTTGCGATAGAGCAGGGGCCTCCAAACTTTTCAGTACGAGGGCCACATCGTATATTTTACACATTTTTGGGGGGGCCAAAGAAAAAAATTTGTTTTATAAATGAATGAATAAAATTTAAATGAATGAATAAGGTTAATTTGGATCATCTTTGTAATCAGCATGATATGATTCAGAACAAAAGAGAAATGTGACAATTACAAAGAAACAATGCCGTGTTTACACTGAGAAATGATATATAATGAGTAAAAATGTCACGCATTAGCAAATGCTCTGACAAAATAATCAATTACTTAACTGCAGATGAGAAAAGCAGGCTATTCATTTTTCAATTAATTTTATTTACTGAAATTTTACAATTCTTTACTTGAAATGAGAATTTGCCCAATTTTGTGGCACATAATAAGAAAAATAACACGCCCCAAGAAAGAACTTCAGTAAAACAAAGCAAAGAAATTCAAAATAAACTTGAACCATTAATAAAGGACGAACAAAAATAAATTCAGTCTGCACCTTTCTACACGATTCTGGCAATTGGAGTTTTCAATCATAACCAACAAATCATGAAGTTTTGCACAAGATTAATGGGAATGATGGGACTGCTTTTTTAATTTCAAAATATTGCTGAACTGAGGTTTCAAGCTTGAGGAAATTGGCAGCTCTTGATTGGGAGAGGCTGTTTGAGGGTAAATCCACATCTGGCATGTGGGAGTCTTTTAAGGAACAGTTGTTAGGGCTACAGGACAGGCATGTGCCTGTAAAAAAGAAGGATAGGAAGGGTAGGATTCGAGAACTGTGGATAACCAGGGAAATTGAGGGATTGGTCGAAAAGAAAAAAGAGGCGTATGTTAGTTCCAGGCAGCTAAAAACGGAGGGAGCTCTGGAGGAGTACAAAGAAAATAGGAAAGAACTCAAACGGGGAATTAGAAGGGCAAAAAGGGGTCACGAAATGTCCTTGGCAGACAGGATTAAGGAGAATCCCAAGGCATTTTATTCATACGTTAGGAACAAAAGGGTTGTCAGGGAAAAAATCGGACCTCTCGGGGACAAAAGTGGGGAATTATGCTTGGAGCCCAAAGAAGTAGGGGAGATCCTAAATGAATACTTTGCGTCGGTATTCACAAAGGAGAGGAATGTGTTGACTGGGAGTGTCTCGGAGGGGAGTGTTGAATCGTCAGAGAAAATCTCCATTACAAGGGAGGAAGTGTTAGGTTTGTTAGAGAATATAAAGACTGACAAATCCCCAGGGCCTGATGGAATCTATCCAAGGCTGCTCAGGGAGACGAGAGATGAAATTGCTGGGCCTCTGACGCAAATCTTTGTCTCGTCACTGGACACAGGTGAGGTCCCAGAGGATTGGAGGATAGCTAATGTGGTCCCGTTATTTAAGAAGGGTAGGAAGGATAACCCGGGTAATTATAGGCCGGTGTGCTTGACGTCCGTGGTGGGGAAGTTGTTGGAGAAGATCCTTAGAGATAGGATGTATGCGCATTTAGAAAGGAATAAACTCATTAACGATAGTCAGCATGGTTTTGTGAGAGGGAGGTCATGCCTCACTAACCTGGTGGAGTTTTTTGAAGAAGTGACTAGAATGGTTGACGAGGGAAGGGCCGTGGATGTTGTCTATATGGACTTTAGTAAAGTGTTTGACAAAGTCCCTCATGGTAGGCTGGTGAAAAAGGTTGGGTCTCATGGGATAAAGGCTAGATGAGTGGAGAACTGGCTTGGTCACAGAAGACAGAGGGTGGTAGTGGAAGGGTCTTTTTCCGGCTGGATGCCTGTGACTAGTGGTGTTCCGCAGGGCTCTGTATTGGGACCTCTGCTGTTTGTGATTTATATAAACGATCTGGAAGAAGGTGTAACTGGGGTGATCAGTAAGTTTGCGGACGACACAAAATTGGCAGGACTTGCAGATAGTGAGGAACATTGTCAGAGTCTACAGAAGGATATAGATAGGCTGGAAATTTGGGCAAAGAAATGGCAGATGGAGTTCAATCCTGATAAATGCGAAGTGATGCATTTTGGTAGAAATAATGTAGGGAGGAGCTATACGATAAATGGCAGAACCATAAAGGGTGTAGATACGCAGGGGGACCTGGGTGTGCAAGTCCACAGATCCTTGAAGGTGACGTCACAGGTGGAGAAGGTGGTGAAGAAGGCATATGGCATGCTTGCCTTTATAGGACGGGGCATAGAGTATAAAAGTTGGGGTCTGATGTTGCAGATGTATAGAACGTTGGTTCGGCCGCATTTGGAATACTGCGTCCAGTTCTGGTCGCCACACTACCAGAAGGACGTGGAGGCTTTGGAGAGAGTACAGATGAGGTTTACCAGGATGTTGCCTGGTATGGAGGGGCTTAGTTATGAGGAGAGATTGGGTAAACTGGGGTTGTTCTCCCTGGAAAGACGGAGGATGAGGGGAGACTTAATAGAGGTGTATAAAATTATGAAAGGCATAGATAGGGTGAATGGTGGGAAGCTTCTCCCCAGGTCGGTGGTGACGTTCATGAGGGGTCATAGGTTCAAGGTGAAGGGGGGGAGGTTTAACACAGATATCAGAAGGACATATTTTACACAGAGGGTGGTGGGGGCCTGGAATGCGCTGCCAGGAAGGTGGTGGAGGCGGACACACTGGGAACGTTTAAGACTTATCTAGATAGCCATATGAACGCAGTGGGAATGGAGGGATACAAAAGAATGGTCTAGTTTGGACCAGGGAGCGGCACGGGCTTGGAGGGCCGAAGGGCCTGTTTCTGTGCTGTATTGTTCTTTGTTCTTTTGTTCTATGTTTGTTTGTCTGAATTCAAAATCATTTTGAAAGTTACAATTGAATCTGCTTCCAGCAGCCTTTCAGGCAGTGTGTCCAAATCATCAAAACTCAAAATTGAAAAGCAAAATTCTTCCCATTTTCCCCCTGGCTTTTTTGACAATTATTATTACTGATGCTCAGTAGCAGCAGTGTGTACTGTCTACAAGGTCTACATGTGGCTACATATGGCATTTGCTTCCAAATAAACCTGTTGGACTTTAACCTGGTGTTGTTAAAACTCTTACAAGGTCTACAGCAGAAATTCACCAAAGATCCTTCAGCAGCACCTTCCAAATACATGACCACTTCCATCTCGAAAGACAAGAGCAGCAGATACATGGGAACACCACCACCTGCAAGTTCCCCTCCAAGCCACTCACCATCGTGACTTTTAGAAACATAGAAACATAGAAACTAGAAGCAAGAGTAGGCCATTCGGCCCTTCGAGCCTGCTCCGCCATTCATCTTGATCATGGTTGATCATTGAATTCAACATCCTGATCCCCCCTTCCTCCCAAGCACTACACCTAATTTCTTCTGAAGTTTAAGTTTATTTATTAGTCACAAGGAGGCTTACATTAACACTGCAATGAAGTTATTGTGAAAATCCCCTCGTCGCCACACTCTGGCACCTGTTCGGGTAACACTGAGGGAGAATTTAGCATGGCCAATGCACCCTAACCAGCATATCTTTCGGACTGTGGGAGGAAACCAGAGCACCTGGAGGAAACCCACACAGACACAGGGAGAACGTACAGGCTCCACGCAGACTGTTACCCAAGCTGGGAATCGAACCCAGGTTCCTGGCACTGTGAGGCAGCAGTGCTAACCACTGTGCTACCCTTGGAAATATTTGACAATGGTCAGCCATTCGACAATGGTTTCACGGTCATCAGTAGATTCTTAATTCCAGATTTTAAAAAAAATTTGAATTCCACCATCTGCCGTGGTGGATTCAAACCCAGGCCCCCAGTACACTAACTGCGTTTTTGGATTAATAGTCTAATGATAATACCACTTGGCCATTGCCTCCCCTACAATCCTGTAGGGTAGTTGGACTTTAACCAGGGATTTCTCTTCCTTATTATTTCTATATTTTCCCCTTCCCCGTTGTCCTCGGTGATAAGGTTAGAACAATGAAACAGACATCTTCATGAGCGCTGCCAATGTCAGGACAAGGATTTGAGTTATTTTCCTCCTTCCTTATGGTTTGGTCAAAGTGAACAGGCTGGCATGTGAGAATGGTGTGGAGATGCCGGCGTTGGACTGGGGTAAACACGTAAGAAGTCTTACAACACCAGGTTAAAGTCCAACAGGTTTATTTGGTAGCAAAAGCCACTGGCTTTTGGAACAGGCTGTTCCTTTGTCAGGTGGGTGTGAGTTCTGATCACAAACAGGGCACAAAGACACAAACTCAATTTACATGAATAATGATTGGAATGTGAGTCTTTACAGCTAATCAAGTCTTAAAGGTACAGACAATGTGAGTGGAGGGAGCATTAAGCACAGGCTAAAGAGATGTGTATTGTCTTCAGACAGGACAGCTAGTGAGATTTTGCACATCCAGGCAAGTTGTCTCTGCAGAGACTGATAGCCAGGTTCCGCACACATGAGGACAGCCTCAACCGGGATATTTGGTTCATGCCACACTATCTGTAACCCCCACAACTTGCCTGGATGTGCAAAATCTCATGAGCTGTCCTGTCTGGAGACAATACACATCTCTTTAACTTGTGCTTAATACTCCCTCCACTCACATTGTCTGTACCTTTAAGACTTGATTAGCTGTAAAGACTCACATTCCAATCATTATTCATGTAAATTGAGTTTGTGTCTTTTTGTGCCCTGTTTGTGATCAGAACTCCCACCCACCTGACGAAGGAACAGCCTGTCTCGAAAGCTGGTGGCTTTTGCTACCAAATAAACCTGTTGGACTTTAACCTGGTGTTGTTAGACTTCTTAATATGTGAGAATGGACCAGACTGCATCATCTTCCTCCATATCTTTCAGTTAATGTTTTTTAAGCTTTGTTTTACGACAAGTAAAACTTGTGACTACAAGTGGTAACCTGCGTCTTCCTGTATTGTAATTACTCCGCATTGCCCATTAGAAACCATCGAGCAGCCACACATGTGACTATGGTGAGACCTTTGTGGCCACATGCATCAGTAGAAGGTACATTATACACGATACAAATAGATGCATTCAATGGGTGTTTAAGTGTGAACAGACAGCTACCCCTGGTCAGTAAGAAAGGAAGTAAAGCACTCGCAATGGACAGAGAACAACTGCGCAGGGTGAAATTTTCCTTCTTTGGGACTAAGTGTGCTGGCACCTTTCCCGTTGGCCAGAATGGCAGGATCCTGCACCAGATTGGAACCCAATTAATTATGCACAGGTATATCCCCCTCTGAATCTTCTGGCGGGCTGGCAGCTGATTCATCTGCCCACCATTAGCTGGCAGGTTCAAAGGTCCCGCTGCCACATTTAAACACCAGTCCAGCCCACCTGGCTTCACCAGTCCGTACAGGCTGTCAGCAACCCAGAGGGAAAAGGCCTCAAGAAGAAGGTGGTACCAGCTTCCGCCGCCAGGGCCCTTGAAGTCCTTATTTGAGGAGTCCAGGCTCTCTCGCATGTGTTGCACCCCAGGGATGGCTGAAAGAAGCACATAGACCTTACCTCTCTGGCCAGGGAGCCCATTGTCCAGGAGGTTAGCGGGGCTGACACCGGCCTGCAATGTGTCATCCAGTTCAGGAAGCCGATGGATGGTCTCATCCACTCCGCCAGGGTAAATCCTCTCTCAGCTCCCTCCACTACCAAACTCTCAGCGAGGCAGCATGCAGCTCTCTTCATGGATCTCACACATGCATTAGCAGGGGACACAAATCAACACTCACCCTTCTCAACAAGACTTTCCCAACATCACCATGCCATCTGTTTATGTTGCTCCACCTCCATTCCCTGTCCCTCCTGGGTAAGGTGGACCACACACAGGGGACAGGCAACCTCTGCTCCACCTCCTCTGACCACATCGTCTTCTTTTGTCTTCATACTGGCCAAACATGAGCACAACAAGCATGAGTGAGCCCCAGATGAGGGGGAGTGAATTTGAGGAGGCTGCAGCAGGGTCCGCTGGCAAGGACAGGGATCGCTCCTGTGGTGACGCAGAGCTTGGGACAACAAGGCAGTACGGATCCCAGTTCCATCACTTCACCCAATCCTGCAGTTCACAGTGAGTGCAATGAATCAGCTTCAATTCATCCACTCAAATTGTCCTTTTGCCTTTTGCACTTACTGGTAGCCCATGGCCGGCGAGCCAGCCCAGCACCTCTCTGAGCCCTGGGAGCATGCTTGAGGATGAGTGATCTCATGAAGAACTATCACAACGCTCACCTGCACCCTCCACCAGCGCAGAGAGACACACATACACACCTTGGTGAAGCATAGTTCAAGGTTAGACTCAAAGTCACTTCCTGAGGAACATCTCACTTACACACCAGCAGCCAGTGGGAAGACCAGCCCACCATTAGCCTACCGTTAGGGGAATTGCAAAGCGGTTTCATGCCAGCGGGTTTCTGATTTTTTGGGCTTCCACTAGACTCTCCGCCCCTGCCCACCCACCAAACCTGCTGCAGGCGAGATGGGAGAATTCCGCCCACGTTTTGTTTTTATCTTTCCATTTTATCAACCGACCAAAAGGAACGTAGAAGTACGTATGAGATTGAGTATGGAGATCACATGCCTCATTCTTATTTATTTACTGATCAGAAATTTAAGTTGCCACATCCGGATTTGCCACCTGAAACCAATGAACTGTAGAACCAGAGAAAAGTTATAAGGGCGCAATCACAGAATCAAATGCCTACAGTGCAGAGGGAGGCCATTCGGCCCATCGATTCGGCACCGACCACAATCCCACCCAGGCCGTATCCCCATAACCCCTTGCATTTACTCTAGCAAGTCCCTGACACTAAGGGGCAATTTAGCATGGCCAATCCACCTAACCCACATATCTTTGTGTAGGGCGTAAAGCGGAGTACCTGGAGGAAACCCACGCAGACACGGGGAGAACATGCAGACTCCGCACAGCGACCCAAGCCAGGAATCAAACCTGGGTCCCTGGCACTGTGAGGCAGCAGTGCGAACCACCGTGCCACTGTGCCACCCTCAAAGAGTAAGAGGCCATTCAGCCCATTGTGACTGCACTGGCCACAAAAGAAAAAAATGTAACTAGTCACTTGTTTTAATCAAAATTTTCCAGCATCTGATCTGTAGCCTTGCAGGTTATAATACTTCGGATGCAGATCCAGGTTAATGAATTGAGTGTCTCAGTCCCCACCACCAACTTAGGCAGTGAATTCCAGACACCCACCATCCTGTGGGTGAAAACAATTTTCCTCTAATTCTACCAATCACCTTAAGCTGGTGCCCCTTGGTGATTGACCCCACAACTAAGCTGCCATTTTTGGACAACACTGAATTCCGTCCTTAATTATTTGTCTTTACTCCAGTAGCATATACCAAAGGAACCTTCACTGTGCCAAATGTCAATGGGAAACTGTGCGAGGTTGGTAAATATTTAATCGAGAATAATGGTTATAGTTTGCTGCTGACGTTTTATAGATTTTCTTTGGGCTGTAGTCATTACCTCCCTGGGTCCAGGGCATAA
Source organism: Mustelus asterias (assembly GCF_964213995.1). Classification (NCBI taxonomy): domain Eukaryota; kingdom Metazoa; phylum Chordata; class Chondrichthyes; order Carcharhiniformes; family Triakidae; genus Mustelus; species Mustelus asterias. The sequence continues at coordinate 125,199,897 of NC_135809.1, forward strand.
ACTGAAATGGAACAAGGTGGGCTGACACATCCCTTCATGGGTGGCACGGTGGCTGGAATGGTACACGGACGGTTTACTGGAGATTGCCAAAATTAGGAGGGGTTTTGATAGAACATGGAAAATTTTTTTCCATTAGTAGGGGGATTGGAAGAAGGGTGACACGGTGGCACAATGGTTAGCACTGCTGCCGCACAGCGCCAGGGACCCGGGTTCAATTCCAGCCTTGGGTCACTGTCTGGTGCATGTTCTCCCCGCATCTGCGTGGGTTTCCCCCGGGTGCTCCGGTTTCCTCCCACAGTCCGAAAGACGTGCTGGTTAGATGCATTGGCCATGCTAAATTCTCCCTCAGTGTACCCGAACAGGCGCCGGAGTTTGGCGACTAGGGAATTTTCACAGTAACTTCATTGCAGTGTTAATGTGAGCCCACTTGTGACACTAATAAATAATGGGTTTCCTCCAGTTTCCTCCCACAGTCCAGAGATGTGCGGATTAAGTTGATTGGCCATGCTAAATTGCCCCTTAATGTCAGGAGGATTAGCAGGATAAATACGTGGGGATATGGGGATATGGGGATAGGGACTGGGTGGGATTGTTGTCGGTGCAGACACGATGGGCCAAATGGCCTCCTTCTGCACTGATTCTATGAAACTGACTGGGGCAGAAAAAGTAGGCATCTCTCACACTTAAGAGAGCTGTCGATAAAACATGTTTTCAAGCAATGCTCACAGGATGCTTGTGTTTGAATTGAGTGCCTTGGTCTGTCCCTAGATAGCTGGCATAGATAGAACATCTGTTGTGCATCAAAACAAGTTAGTCCATTTTCCTTGAGTGACCCTGATTTGCAATCTCTGCAGTGACAGGAGTAAAGTCGCAATCAACATGACCCATGGTCAAGTGCAGCTGTTCGGCCCATCGAGTCTGTGGCAGCCCTTGTGAAGAGCCCTCCAGTTACTTGCACTTCCCCTGTGCCTGCCCGGTTTTCCCTTTCAAGTTTATGTATGATATTACAGAACAACAACCTGCCTTTATATGGTGCCTTTCCTGCAGCAGAACACCCCAAGGTCGACTCACAGGAGTATGACCACATTGCAGACAAAATGTGACATCGAGCCACATAAGGAAATATTCATGAAGGTGGCAAAGAACCTTGGCCAAAGAGATAGGTTTTGAGGGGCAGGGGGGGAGTGTCCTAAAAGAGTAGGAGGAGACATATAGGCCAAAATTTTCCAGCTGTTTCCACCGGTGGGAATGTCCAGTCCCGCCGTGGGTTCCCCAGCGGCAGTGGGTGCGAAGAATAGAACATAGAACATAGAACATTACAGCGCAGAACAGGCCCTTCGGCCCACGATGTTGCACCGACCAGTTAAAAAAAAAAAAACTGTGACCCTCCAACCTAAACCAATTTCTTTTCGTCCATGAACCTATCTACGGATCTCTTAAACGCCCCCAAACTAGGCGCATTTACAACTGATGCTGGCAGGGCATTCCAATCCCTCACCACCCTCTGGGTAAAGAACCTACCCCTGACATCCGTTCTATAACTACCCCCCCTCAATTTAAAGCCATGCCCCCTCGTGCTGGATTTCTCCATCAGAGGAAAAAGGCTATCACTATCCACCCTATCTAAACCTCTAATCATCTTATATGTTTCAATAAGATCCCCTCTTAGCCGCCGCCTTTCCAGCGAAAACAATCCCAAATCCCTCAGCCTCTCCTCATAGGATCTCCCCTCCATACCAGGCAACATCCTGGTAAACCTCCTCTGCACCCTCTCCAAAGCCTCCACATCCTTCCTGTAATGTGGGGACCAGAACTGCACACAGTACTCCAAGTGCGGCCGCACCAGAGTTGTGTACAGTTGCAACATAACGCTACGACTCCTAAATTCAATCCCCCTACCAATAAACGCCAAGACACTATATGCCTTCTTAACAACCTTATCTACTTGATTCCCAACTTTCAGGGATCTATGCACACATACACCTAGATCCCTCTGCTCCTCCACACTATTCAAAGTCCTCCCGTTAGCCCTATACTCAACACATCTGTTATTCCTACCAAAGTGAATTACCTCACACTTCTCCGCATTAAACTCCATCCGCCACCTCTCGGCCCAACTTTGCAACCTGTCTAAGTCTTCCTGCAAACTACGACACCCTTCCTCACTGTCTACCACACCACCGACTTTGGTGTCATCAGCAAATTTGCTAATCCACCCAACTATACCCTCATCCAGATCATTAATAAATATTACAAACAGCAGTGGCCCCAAAACAGATCCCTGAGGTACACCACTTGTAACCGCACTCCATGATGAATATTTACTATCAACCACCACCCTCTGTTTCCTATCCGCTAGCCAATTCCTGATCCAATTTCCTAGATCACCCCCAATCCCATACATCTGCATTTTCTGCAGAAGCCTACCATGGTGAACCTTATCAAACGCCTTACTAAAATCCATATATACCACGTCCACTGCCTTGCCCCCATCCACCTCCTTGGTCACTTTCTCAAAAAACTCAATAAGGTTAGTAAGGCACGACCTACCTGCCACAAAACCATGCTGACTATCACCTATCAATTCATTACTCTCCAAATAACTATAAATCCTATCCCTTATAATTTTTTCCAACATCTTGCCGACAACAGAAGTGAGACTCACCGGTCTATAATTCCCGGGGAAGTCTCTGTTCCCCTTCTTAAACAATGGGACAACATTCGCTAACCTCCAATCTTCTGGTACTATACCAGAGGCCAACGACGACCTGAAGATCAGAGCCAGAGGCTCTGCAATCACTTCTCTTGCCTCCCAGAGAATCCTTGGATAAATCCCATCCGGACCAGGGGATTTATCTATTTTCAGACCCTCCAGAATATCCTGCACATCCTCCTTATCAACTGTAATACTGTCTATTCTACTCCCCTGCAACCCAGTGTCCTCCTCAGCTATATTCATGTCCCCTTGCGTGAACACCGAAGAGAAATATTGGTTCAATGCTTCACCAATGGGAAAACCCTGTTGACAGTAGCGGGACTGGAAGATCCTGCCACTGGCCAATGGCGGGCCACTTCTGCCACCACAAACCACATCGCGGAGAGGAATATCCCGGCCATAGGGAGGGAATTCCAGGGCTTCGGGTTTGGGCAGCAGGAAGTGTGGGATTTCAGTGTTTGAACTGAACCATCTGAAATATGTTTTCCGCTTTCAGCATTGAGGAAACACGCTCATCCTGAATTTGAAATCTTGTTGATTCTGAGAAGTTCCAAGCCATGCTCTGTGTTGCGCTGTGCATTATTTTGGGGATTTGCGACACTCGCTCAGACCTGTGCTTTCAAGCTTCCCTTGCCTTACTGGAATGAATCCAGTTTTCTCCCCCGCAAGTGACCTTCTCTTCCCTGTTTGAGCGCTCACTTTTACCAGCTTCCCCCTTGTACCTCGGCCTGCTTATCCGACTACAACTGCAATGACTGGATTTAACTCACACTGTCACATTGATCTGGAATTAAACAAGAGAAGCTGGTTGAGTCTAATCCCTAAGACACAACTCACAGTACAGATCAAACCACAACCAGAACTTGGATTTTTTTTTTTAAACATCTCTGGAATTAAATAAGAGAAGCTCCTTGAGCCTAATCCTTAAGGCGCAACTCACAACACAGATCAAATCGCAGCCATAGCTTGTATTTATAATACTACCCAATGGAGTGCCATGGTGGCACAGTGGTTAGCATTGCTGCCTCACGGCACCAGGGACCCGGGTTTGATTCCCAGCTTGGGTCACTGTCTGTGCGGCGTCTGCACATTCGCTCCATGGCTGTGTGGGTTTCCTCCGGGTGCTCCAGTTTCTTCCCACAGTCTGAAAGACGTGCTGGTTCAGTGCATTGGCCATGCTAAATTCTCCCTCAGTATTCCTGAACAGGCGTCAGAGTGTGGCGACAGTTGCTTCATTACAGTGTAAAGGTACGCCTACTTCTGGCACTTATAAATAAACTTTAAAAACTAATGTAAGAAAGCATCCCAAAATACTTCGCTGTGGCATTAGGAAAAGAAATCAAAGAATCCCTGCAGTGCAGAAGGAGGCCATTTGGCCCATCGAGCCTGCACCGATAACAATCCCACCCAGACCCTATCCCGTAACCCCCATATTTACGCGGCTAATCCCCCTGACACTTAAGGTCAATTTAGCATGAACAATTCACCTAACCTGCACATTTTTGGGACTGTGGGAGGAAACCGGAGCACCCGGAGGAAACCCACGCAGATACGAGGAGGATATGCAAGCACCGCACAGACAGTGACCCAAGGCCGGAATTGAACCTGGGTCCCTGGCACTGTGAGGCAGCAGAGCTAACCAGTGTGCCACCGTGCCACCCATGGAGACATGTAAGGAGATATTGGGCCACGTGACAAAGAGCTTTGTCAAAGGGGTCAGTTTTAAGGAGTGCTTTAAGCGATGGGAAAGGTGGAGAGGTTGAGGGAGAGAATTCTAGAGCTTGGGGCCTGGGCAGCGGTGGTGATTAAAATGGAGGATGCTCAAGCGTACTGAATTAAATGAGTGCATATATATCAGCACCTTGCGGGGTCTGGTTCGGGTGGGGGGTGGTGGGGGGAAATGGGCAGGGATGAGGCCATGGAGGGAATTGAAAATCAGGATGTAAATTTTAAAAATTGAGGCAGAGTTAAATCAGGAGCTGGTGTAGGTCAGCGAGCACATGATTTATTCTGCTCCCATTATGCAATGCATGGGTTAATCCTGTCACATTTCACACATTTTATTTCCATTCAAGAGGAAGATGACTAGGTGAGGCACAGTGGGATTGGATATTTTCCATTTTTAGCTTTTAAATTGGCTGGTTGCTGTTGGGCGCATTTCAATAGCAGGTAAAAGGGCAGCCTATCTTGTATCGAGCCCTCCGGAGGCATCTGGCAGACATCGCTGGGTCCAGGGATCTAATTAGTCCCAGCTTCGGTCTGAGGAAGTGAACAGTGTGCTGATTTAATTTGTATTTATTTTAATTCAAGTTACTGCTAGCCTTTGAATGAAGGTTTCTCTTAGGTTTTTGTTTCGGTCCCATACAAAACCTGATTGACTAAATAGGCCTCCAAACGATGCTGTCTGCTTCTGGTAATCGCAACTCCCTTAACGTCACACTGGGGCAAAATCTGGCTTTGCAATCATTTCGGGAAAAAATGCGACATGTGCCTGGAGTTACCATGGAGATAGAACGACAAGCCCATCGTGAAAATGGCTTTACCTGCACAGCGGTTGGCTGTTTTTATTTTGGTATCTAATTCAGTAATTATAAAACTAAAATGGGAAGACAAGAGATTTTGAGGCCTCTTCCTACTGGATAAACCCCAGAAATCTGACTGACTACCCCACTCTTGATGTGACATGGCTGCGGCCATTTTATGCTGAGTAACTAGACTGTCCACATTAATTAGGCCTCAGGCTCTTTTAATACATTTACCGGATGAGAGTGTCACTGGCTGGACCAGCATTTGTTGCCCATCCCTAACTGGCCTCCATTTTAGAGGGCATTTGTAAGCCAACCACGTGCTGAGGGTCTGGAGTCACATGTAGGCCATTCCAGGTAAGGATGGCTGATTTCCTTCCCTAAAGGAACCATAGAGGTTTGGCAGCATGCTGGCACAGTGGTTAGCACTGCTGCCTCACAGTGTCAGGTACATAGGTTTAATTCCAGCCTAGGGTCATGGTCTGTGTGGAGTTTGCATGTTCTCCCCGTGTCTGCGTGGGTTTCCTCCGAGTGCTCCGGTTTCCTCCCACAGCCCAAAGATGTGTGGGTTAGGTGATTGGCCATGCTTAATTATCTCTAGTGTCAGGGGGATAAATCTGAGGGGTTATGGGAATAGGGTCTGGGTGGGATTGTGATCGGTGCAGACTCAATGGGCCGAATGGCCTCCTTTTGCACTGTAAGGTTTCTATGATTTACAGCATGGAAACAGACCCTTCGGCCCAACTTGTTCATGCCACTCATTTTGTACTATTAAGCTAGTCCCAATTGCCCGTGTTTGGCCCATATCCCTCTATACCAACCTTACCCATGTAACTGTCTAAATGCTTTTGAAAAGAAAAAATTGTACCCACCTCTACTACTGCCTCTGGCAGCTCGTTACAGACACTCACCACTCTCTGAGTGAAAAAATTGCCCCTCTGGACCCTTTTGTATCTCTCCCCTTTCAATTTAAACCTATGTCCTCTAGTTTTAGACTCACCCACTTTTGGGAAAAGATGTTGACTATCTACTTTATCTATGCCCCTCATTATTTTATAGACCTCTAGAAGATCACCCCTGAGACTCCTACGCTCCAGGGAGAAAAGTTCCAGTCTATCCAGCCTCTCCTTATAACTCAACCATTAAGTCCCGGCAGCATCCTAGTAAATCTTTACTGCACTCTTTCTCATTTAATAATATCCTTTCTATAATAAGATGGCCAGATGGGTTTTTCCGACAACCATCTCATGGTCCAGATTTCCAATGAATTCAAATTCCACCATCTGCCGTGGCAGGATTTGAACCTGGGTTCCCAGCTCTCACTCGGGCTCTCTGGCTACTAGTCCAGTGACAATAGCACCGTGCCACTGCCTTCCCCTGCAAATCGATGCCTGCCTAACATAGCAATTTCTTCTGGTGAAGCAGAAAGGGTCCCCCCCCCCCCACCCCCCGCCTGACTATCCAGATTGTGGTGGGTTTCGAGGTCAGGCTAACTGCAGTTGCGAGCCTTTTCCCTGTTCCTCCTTGCATTTCACTTTGACCCACCCTTTGGTTTCCTGTGACAGATTCACCATCGGAAGAGATTTTTAAAAATGACAAATAATCACACACGAGTGGTTGGATGCAACTACCTGGAGCAGAACTCAAAGACAGAACCACTTTCCTATTTACCTTCTGTGCTCTCCCGGCCTGCTTTGCTGCTATTTCCAACTCAGTGTGAGCTTTTAGAAGCTGAGGCCAAGTCTCCAGTCGACCCCAGCCTTGGTCTTCCCATTTCACATGGGATTAGTAACTGAGATCCTCAGATGTAAATCAGGTGATCCAGGAAATTCGACAAAGTTCAGTTCTGGAGTTTGCAACTCCCCACATGGAGTCTTGGTCCAATCCCCCCAGTTTTATCATCAATTTGCTATCCTCATAGAATCCGTGCAGAAGGGGCCATTCGATCCATCGAGGCTGTACCGACCACAATCCCACCCAGCCCCTAATCCTGTAACCTCACACACTTAAGTTGCTCAGACCCCCAACATTAGGGTCAATTTAGCATGGCCAATCAATCTAACCCGCACATCTTTGGACATTAAGGGGCAATTTAGCATGGTCCAATCCACCTAACCTGCACATCTCTGAGACCACATGATGGAGAGAATGTGTGAATGTGGAATGATGAATATGATGTGAACATGAGGATCTGGGGCCACAAGTTTTCATCATGGGGTTAAGGGATTATATCTTGTGCAGGGAGGCGTCAAATTTAAGTTATCTTGTTAGCAACCGGCCATTGTCCTCTCCTGCAACGGGTTGAGGAGAATGGAAGCTCCTCTGTCCATACCAGTCATGGGGTGGAATTCTCTCCAAAAAATTCTCAGTGTTGAATTCATGGGAAAACTGGAGTAATTCACACTGAACCGCTTTCAATGCAGCTACATCCTCCTCGAATAAGGGGGCCCAAACGGTGCACAATGCTCTAAGCGCATCTTGGAATCTTGTCATTCATTGCTAAAGGAATTGAATATGAAAGGGAACTTGGGGAAATAAATAGTGATACAGTGCAGCCCTGTTGTAACGCGATGGTTGAGGTCCATAAAATGTTATCGCGAATGTTATCGGGGTCGCGCTAAATCGGGGTCGCGCTAAATCGCTAAACCGGAAATAGCAAAAAAAAGGGTCCATCGCGTCATCGCGTCATATCCGATTTCACGCTAAATCGGGGCGCGTAAAATCGGGGTTCAACTGTATCTTGAGGAGTGTACGTATAACAGAGAAGGAGGTGCTGGAAGTCTTAAAGCGCATCTAGGTAGATAAATCCCCGGGACCTGATGAAGTGTATCCCAGGACACTGTGGGAGGCTAGGGAAGAATTGTAGGTCCCCTCGCAGAGATATTTGAATCATCGATAGTCACAGGTGAGGTGCCTGAAGATTGGAGGGTGGCAAATGTTGTGTCTTTGTTTAAAAAGGGCTGCAGCGAAAAGCCTGGGAACTACAGGCCAGTGAGCCTCACATCTGTAGTGGGTAAGTTGTGAGAAGGTATTTTGAAAGACAGGATCTACAGGCACTTAGAGGCGCAAGGACTGATTAGGGACAGTCAGCATGGCTTTGTGAGTGGAAAATCATGTCTCACAAATTTGATTGAGTTTTTGAAGGGGTAACCAAGAAGGGCAGTGCAGTTGATGTTGTCTACGTGGACTTTAGCAAGGCTTTTGACAAGGTACCACATGGTAAGTTGTTGCATAAGGCTAAATCTCACGGAATCCAGGGTGAGGTAGCCAAATGGATACAAAATTGGCTTGATAACAGAAGGCAGAGGGTGGTTGTAGAGGGTTGTGTTTCAAACTGGAGGCCTGTGACCAGTGGTGTGCTTCAGGGGTTGGTGCTGGGTCCACTGTTATTTGTCATTTATATTAATGATTTGGATCAGAATTTAGTCGGCTTGGTTAGTGAGTTTGCAGATGACACCAAGATTGGTGGCAACATGGACAGTGAAGAAGTTATCTAGGATTGCAATGGGTTCTTGATCAATTGGGCCAGTGGGCTGAGGAATGGCGGAAGGAGTTTAATTTAGAAAATTGCGAGGTGAAGCATTTTGGTCAATCGAACAAGGGCAGGACTTACTCAGTTAATAGTAGGGCATTGGGAAGAGTTATAGAACAAAGAGGTCTAGGGGTAAAAGTTCACAGCTCCTTGAAAGTGGAGTCACAGGTGGACAGAGTGGTGAAGAAGGCATTCAGCATGCTTGGTTTCATCAGTCAGAACATTGAATACAGGAGTTGGGACGTCTTGTTGAAGTCGTACAAGACATTGGTAAGGCCACACTTGGAATATTGTGTACAGTTCTGGTCACCCTATTACAGAAAGGATATTATTAAACTAGAAAAAGTGCAGAACAGATTTACTAGGATGCTACTGGGACTTGATGGTTTGAGTTATAAAGAAAGGCTGGATAGACTGGACTTTTTTCTCTGGATCATACATAGCAGGCTTAGGGGTGATCTTATAGAGGTCTATAAAATAATGAGGAGCATAGATCAGCTAGATAGTCAATATCTTTTCCCAAAGGTAGGGGAGTCTAAAACTAGAGGGCATAGGTTTAAGGTGAGAGGGGAGAGATACAAAAGGATCCAGAGGTGCAATTATTTTCACTCAGTGGGTGGTGAGTGTCTGGAACAAGCTGCCAGAGGTAGTAGTAGAGGTGGGTACAATTTTGTCCTTTAAAAGGCACTTAGACAGTTCCATGGGTAAGATGGGTATAGAGGAATATGGGCCAAACGTGGGCAATTAGGACTAGTTTAGGGATTAAAAAAAGAGGCAGCATGGACAAGTTGGGCCAAAGGGCCTGTTTCCATACTGTAAACCTCTATAACTCTATGAAAGTTGTGAAATGTTGCTGCTACTGTACAAAGCATTAGTGAGACCTCACTTAGAATATTATGTACTATTTTGGTCTCTTAACTTGAGGAAGGATGTAGCGGCATTAGAGATAGTTCAGAGGAGGTTCACTACATTGATTCCAGAGATGAGGGCTCTGTCTTAAGAAGAGAGATTGAACAGTTTAGGCCTATAATCCCTGAAGTAGGAGAATGAGAGGAGATCTAATTGAAGTGTACAAGATGAGAAGTGGGATTGACAAGGTCGGCACGGAGAGGAGGTTTCCTCTTGTTGGGCAATCTGGAACAAGAGATCATAGTTTTAGGAAAAGGGATGGCAGATTTAAAACTCAGATGAGAAGAAATTAATTCTCTAAAAGAGTCACGAGTCTGTGGAATTCTCTACCCCAAAGCGAGATGGATGCCGGGTCTTTGAGGAAGAGGTGGACAGATTTTTAATTAGTAATGGGTTCGAAGGGCCCTGGTGAATGGGCAGGAAATTAGAGCTGAGGTCGAGATGAGATCAGCAATGATGGTATTAAATGGCGGAGCAGGCTCGAGGGGCTGATTCTCCTATTCCTGCTCCGAGTTCTTACGTTTTTTATGTGAAATGCAGGGGCCGACATTTATCTCAATTAACACCACCACAGGCAGAATAATGTGACATTCATCTTCTTGCTGTTTGTGTGACCTTATTGTATGCAAATAACTGCTGTGCTTGCCAACAAGATACCAGTGTTTACACTTCAGAGATAATGGATCGGCAGTAAAGCACTTTGGATGTGAAAGGCACTAGATAAATGCCACGTTGTTCATTTTTTTTGCCTCTTTTTCTTGTGAGTTCTCTCTCTGCTCTTGTATAGTGTTTTTCTTTCTAGTTTCCTTTCTTCTCCCGAAGTTCAAACTTTTTAAAAATTCCTTTTGCGTTCCATTGCCACCTAAGCACACAAATTGATAAAATTGGGAACACATTGTACTGTAATTATGGAGCACAAGAGTCCAATTGCACTGCTGTCCATCTGGTGTATGACTGTAATGAGAGTGATGTGTAATAGTCTGCTGAATGAACAGTGCTGGGCAATCTTTTTGATCCCTCTGTAACAATCTGACCTTGATGAAAGCGGATAAAACTATAGTTGGACTCACTCTTCTTCAAGTTCCAACCTGGGACTTCCTGATCCTGATTGTCGGGGCGCTGCTGTGTTCTACTTCTGCTCGTTTCTCCCATTTGTCCATTTTGGAAAGGCCTGTATTTTCTCCGGTAAGCAAGCATTGAACTTCAGATTGTAATTGTGCTCAGAATAAATCCTTTAAAAAAAAAACATAGCGGAATTTTGTAGGTCTGGAAGTTTGGAAAGGTTTGTTCTTGCTTGCTGATAGATAAGCATCTAGTTCAACCAAGGAGAGAGAAGAAACCACGAGAACCAGCATTTCCAATTCACTAGGCCCATATGAATCTAATGGGCAAACCTAGGAGAATAAGAAATATGGTCGAACCTTCACATTCTCTCCGTGTCTGCCGTGTCTGTGTGGGTTTCCACTGGGCACTCTAGTTTCTTTCCACAGTCCAAAAATGTGCAAGTTAAGTGGATTGGCCATGCTATTACCCCTTTGTGTCCCAAGACGTGTAGGTTAGGGTGATTAGTGGGGTAAATACGTGGGATTATGGGGATTGGGCTGGGTAAGATAAAAGATGGATCTGTGCAGACTCGATGGGCCAAGGGGGGGGCGGCAGCCGACTGGTGGTGATTTAACCTGAGGATCACCACACCTCAGACGAGAGACAGAGGAAACTGGAGCACCCGGAGGAAACCCACGTAGACACGGGGAGAATGTGCAAACTCCACACAGGCAGTGACCCGAGGCCAGAATTGAACCCGGGTCCCTGGTGTTGTGAGGCAGCAGTGCTAACCACTGTGCTATATAAATTGAATATTTTTATTTTTCCTTTAATTTCAAGTTGTTGAATTATAAACTTGGAAATTCACAGCAACGAACGCAATAAACCACAGAGTTAACCTAATAGGAAGAGCACAACAAGAATATGTTGGAGGTTTATTGACCTGTTTTGCTGATTGATTGCACTGCAGTTACAACCTCCACCTTTTTCCATCTCCAAACTAGAAAAAGATGGATGATGGGGCGGCACGGTGGCACAGTGGTTAGCACAGCTGCCTCACAGTGCCAGGGACCCGGGTTCAATTCGGGCCTCGGGTCACTGTCTGTGCGGAGTTTGCACATTCTCCCCATGTCTGCGTGGGTTTCTTCTGGGTGCTCCGGTTTCCTCCCACAGTCGGGTTAGGTTGATTGGCCATGGAAGTGTTAGAGCGAATGCTGTATCAGTGGCTCAGTTGGTAGCACTCTCACCTCTGACTCAGAAAGTTGTAAGTTCAAGCCCCACTCATGGACCAGAGCACAAACCCAAGGTTGACACTGCAGGGCAGTAGTGTCAGGGGATTATCAGGGTAAATATGTGGGGTTATGGGAATAGGGCCTGTGTGGGATTGTGATCGGTGCAGACTTAGGCCGAATAACCTCCTTCTGCACTGTAGGGATTCTATGATTCTATGAAAAGCAGGATTACTCCCGCTGCCTTCACTACCCTGGAACCTGTAATAAGTCTTCAGAGACAGAAGTCCCTTCATCAAAGTGTTTTTATTTACAATTCCAACAGGAGTGCACAGAGTGCTTTCAGTCAGCAGTCTACCTTCGGGAGTGCCAGAGGAACTGACACTCCCGGTTAAATACAAGGCAAAGAGTCCCTGATTGGCCCATCAATTGACTCCTTAATCAGGGAGTTCATATTCCAATAGGCGAACCTCAATGGCCTGATTGAAGTCATTATAGTAACCTTGCTCCCATCTGGCTGGCTAACGTCATAGCAAAGCAGAAAGGTGTCAGCTGCATGCCACTTAGCGAGGATTGAGTTGCTTCATGGCACAGAAAGCCCCTTGATCCCGCAGAAAACTGTCCTTTCCCACTGCCGACTGGCAGCCTTCCAGAATCTGATGGAGCCAGCCCGCTGTCGGAACCTTGTAGGGTATGGAAACGCCAGGGATTGGTCTGTCCCATCTTGAGGCGAGCCTCCAGGGTTGCTGAGGAGGGGCTGCCCTGCAAGGTTCCCAGGCCTGAGGCCAGGGAACAGCTTGCAAAGCAGAGGCGCAAGAGATGTCCATTCAGTCCGCCCTAGCTCTGTGCTGTCTGAATGATGGTAAGAAGTTTAACAACACCAGGTTAAAGTCCAACAGGTTTATTTGGTAGCAAAAGCCACACAAGCTTTCGGAGCCCCAAGCCCCTTCTTCAGGACTCACCTGAAGAAGGGGCCTGGGGCTCCGAAAGCTTGTGTGGCTTTTGCTACCAAATAAACCTGTTGGACTTTAACCTGGTGTTGTTAAACTTCTTACTGTGTTTACCCCAGTCCAACGCCGGCATCTCCACATCCTGTCTGAATGATCACAGAGAATTACCGAATTCAAAATATGCAAAGGCTGAAATAAAAAAAATACAGAAAATCCTGGGAAGACTCGAGGGAGACAGGAATAAAGGTTTGTAGAGAAAAGGATTAAACATACAGGGCCACAATTAGGACTGGCAACTTTCAGCTTTTTATTTCAAAATTAATTCTCAATCAACTCCAGGAATCCTGGCGATCTGTTACTTTCCCACTTTTCCTCCTCCTTTAGTCCAGTTCCCATGGTCTGACTAGGGTCAACTCATGGCCACAGAAACAATGAAAACAATCAAAGTTTGTTCAACCTTTCCTCATAGTCCATGTCCTCCAAATCAGGAAACATCCTGGTAAATCTCTTCTGCACCCTTTCCAATGCATCAACATCTTTCCGATAGTGTGGCGACCAGAATTGTACACAATACTGCAAATGCGGCCTAACCAAAGACTTAGAGAGCTGCAACATTCATAGAACATAGAACATAGAACAGTACAGCACAGAACAGGCCCTTCGGCCCACGATGTTGTGCCGACCTTCATCTGAAACCAAGATCAAGCTATCCCACTCCCTACCATCCTGGTGTGCTCCATGTGCCTATCCAATAACCGCTTAAATGTTCCTAAAGTGTCTGACTCCACTATCACTGCAGGCAGTCCATTCCACACCCCAACCACTCTCTGCGTGAAGAACCTACCTCTGATATCCTTCCTATATCTCCCACCATGAACCCTATAGTTAGGCCCCCTCGTAATAGCTCCATCCACCCGAGGAAATAGTCTTTGAACGTTCACTCGATCTATCCCCTTCATCATTTTATAAACCTCTATTAAGTCTCCCCTCAATCTCCTCCGCTCCAGAGAGAACAGCCCCAGCTCCCTCAACCTTTCCTCATAAGACCGACACTCCAAACCAGGCAGCATCCTGGTAAATCTCCTCTGCACTCTTTCCAGCGCTTCCACATCCTTCTTATAGTGAGGTGACCAGAACTGCACGCAATATTCCAAATGCGGTCTCACCAAGGTCCTGTACAGTTGCAGCATAACCCCACGGCTCTTAAACTCCAACCCCCTGTTAATAAAAGCTAACACACTATATGCCTTCTTCACAGCTCTATCCACTTGAGTGGCAACCTTTAGAGATCTGTGGATATGGACCCCAAGATCTCTCTGTTCCTCCACAGTCTTCAGAACCCTACCTTTGACCCTGTAATCCACATTTAAATTAGTCCTACCAAAATGAATCACCTCACATTTATCAGGGTTAAACTCCATTTGCCATTTTTCAGCCCAGCTTTGCATCCTATCTATGTCTCTTTGCAGCCTACAACAGCCCTCCACCTCATCCACTACTCCACCAATCTTGGTGTCATCAGCAAATTTACTGATCCACCCTTCAGCCCCCTCCTCTAAGTCATTAATAAAAATCACAAAGAGCAGAGGACCAAGCACCGATCCCTGCGGCACTCCGCTAGCAACCTGCCTCCAGTCCGAAAATTTTCCATCCACCACCACCCTCTGTCTTCGATCAGACAGCCAGTTACCTATCCAATCGGCCAACTTTCCCTCTATCCCACACCTCCTTACTTTCATCATAAGCCGACCATGGGGGACCTTATCAAACGCCTTACTAAAATCCATGTATATGACATCAACCGCCCTACCTTCATCAACACACCTAGTTACCTCCTCAAAAAATTCTATCAAATTTGTGAGGCACGATTTGCCCTTCACAAATCCGTGCTGACTATCCCGGATTAATCCGCATCTTTCTCAATGGTCGTAAATCCCATCCCTAAGGTCCTTTTCCATCAATTTACCAACCACCGAAGTCAGACTAACCGGTCTATAATTACCAGGGTCATTTCTATTCCCTTTCTTAAACAGAGGAACAACATTTGCCACTCTCCAGTCCTCTGGCACCATCCCCGTGGACAGCGAGGACCCAAAGATCAAAGCCAAAGGCTCTGCAATCTCATCCCTCGCCTCCCAAAGAATCCTAGGATACATTTCATCAGGCCCAGGGGACTTATCGACCTTCAGTTTATTCAAAACTGCCAATACATCCTCCCTCCGAACATCTATTTCCTCCAGCCTATTAGCCTGTAACACCTTCTCTTCCTCAAAAACATGGCCCCTCTCCTTGGTGAACACTGAAGAAAAGTATTCATTCATCACCTCGCCTATCTCTACTGATTCCATACACAAGTTCCCACTACTGTCCTTGACCGGCCCTAACCTCACCCTGGTCATTCTTTTATTCCTCACATAACATTTCAATTTCTCACCTGAACGGAACCCACACATTTTTTGGGGATTTACACCCCCCTCCCTCCCCCCCCCCCCCCCCCCCCCACCTCCCCCTCACTCACCCCCACCTCCCAGTGCTTTCATTCTTAGTGTCACAAATTGATGAGTTGTTTGAATGAAGGTGATGGGTGAAAATGGACAGCCACAGACTGCTGGTGATTTAATGATAGACGTGAACAGAATAATTTATACCCAATGTTATTTTGAGACTATCAGGCCTAATGTTTTCCGATTATAATTTTAGGTATAACTGTTAAGCTCTTTCCTGCTCACTGAACTTCATGAGATTTCACCTGAGGGGAATTATCGAAACATTGAAACAAAAAAGTGCAGAAGGAGGCCATTTGGCCCTCTGTGCCTGTGCCTGCCCTAAGTGGCCTGTCGATTGTGGCAAATAATTTAGTGCATATTCAAATGGTTTCTAAATGTGGTGAGGGTTTCTGCCCCTTACATCCTCGCAGGCAGGAAATTCCAGACTCCCGCCAGCCCCCGGGTGTAGAAATACTCGACTACCTTCTAATCTATCTGCCAATTACTTTGAATCGATGCTCGTCACTTACTGGGTTCTCTGCTAAGAGAATTATTGAGAGCCACACTACTCCACAAACCTTTATTGTGCTCATGTAACCTTCCCCTTTCCCCATTTTAATTGCAGCATTAACCCATTCGGAACAGAAGGGATAATATCCCAGACCAAGTCACAAAGATTTGATATCCATGCACTAAATGCACACATGGTAACATCACTGACAGTTATTTCTAGACTTCACAGTTGCCTGTAAGATGTACCATCAGGAGAAAATGAACTTGTATGTTACAAAAATGTCCTGAATATATAAGTAGATTCATTGACATTTATAACACAGAATAAGGCCATTTGGTCCATTGTGCCAACACCAGCTCATAGAATCATAGAAACCCTACAGTGCAGAAGGAGACCATTCGGCCCATCGAGTATGCACCGACAACAATCCCACCTAGGACTTTTCCTTGTAACCCCACGTATTTACCCCGCTAATCCCTCTAACCTATGCATCCCGGGACATTGAGGAGCATTTTAGCTTGGCCAATGCATCTAACCCACACATCTTTGGACTGTGGGAGGAAACCGGAGCACCTGGAAGAAACCCATGCAGACATGGAGAAAACATACAAACTCCACACAGACAGTGACCCAACCTGGGAATCAAACCCAGGTCCGAAAGACGTGCTGATTAGGTGAATTGGCCGTGTTAAATTCTCCCTCAGTGTACCCGAATAGGCACCTGAGTGTGGCGACTAGGGGATTTTCTCAGTAAAGTTACAGTTTGCTTATTAGTCACAAGTAAGGCTTACATTAACACTGATGTGAAATTCCACTAGTCACCACACTCCGGCGCCTGTTCGAGTCAATGCACCTAACCAGCACGTCTTTCAGGCTGTGGGAGGAAACCGGAGCACCTGGAGGAAACCCATGCAGACACAGGGAGAACGTGCAAACTCCACACAGACAGTGGCCCAAGGCTGGAATTGAACCCGGGTCCCTGGCACTGTGAGGCAGCGGTGCTTGCCACTGCATCACCATGCCGCCCATTAATAGATTAGCAGTCCATTGCCTTAACCACTTGGCCACCTCGTCATACAACTTCATTGCAGTGTTAATGTAAATCTACCTGTGACACTAATACTTAAACTTAAAGGACCAACTTGAGCGGAGTCTGTGAGGGAACATGCTGGTTGTTGCCTGATCATGTGGTTTAGAGGAAGCATCAGCCTTCGCTGTGTTGATATGTTTCGCTAAAAACCGAGTTTCTGAAATGCTTTTGTTTTTCAACCTTTTTGACTTGATGAGGGATGTGTTTACTTCAGGTCAATCTCCTGAAAAATAAATGGCACTGTGATATATTTGAACAACTGATCCAGGACCCGGAATATGCGATTTGGCCAATGTAGACTCAACATCTTTATTAAGCTGACAGACTTGTAACAAGTAATGCTGATGTCGTCCTCTGTATAAAAAAGATTAATCTCTGAAGTGATGTGTCACATGAGGTCATTCGAGAAGATTAAAGAAAATATCAGGCCAAATACCATGCCTGAGGGAATTCAATGTTAATGTATGTCATAATTGTTCACAGATTACTGTCTGGTGCTGTCAGCTGAACATGAAAGTGAACAGGCATTCATTTTCAATTGTACAGATATTTTGGCTTTGCTATCGGGGCTGTTTATCATGTATACTTTGAGATTTATTCATTATTGGGAACCAGTATCCTTAATCCCTTGGCCATCTTTCATCTGATCAATACTTCCTTCTTGCCGAGGCAAAGTTTAAAGAATGAGAGAGGTAAGTAGTTCAGTTGGTGCATCTTAGAATCATAGAATCCCTCCAGTGCAGAAGACACCATTCGAGTTTGCACTGACTTTGTGATAGAGTATCTTACCCAGCCCCTCTTCCCTGCCCTATCCTTGCAACCCCACACATTCCCCATAACTAATCCATCTAACCGACACATCTTGGAACACTAAGGGGCAATTTAGCATGGCTAATCCAACAAACCTACACATCTTTGGACTGTGGGAGGAAACTGGAACACCCGGAGGAAACCCACGCAGACACGGGGAGAACGTGCAAAATCCACATAGACAGTCACCCAAGGCCAGAATTGAACCCAGGTCCCTGGTGCTGTGAGGCAGCAGTGCTAACCACTGTGCTGCCTCTTGAGCAATATCTACACTGCATCCCTTTATGAATTTCATCATGTTAAAGGTGGTATTGGATAATTCTTCCCTTTTTCTTCTAAATAGCTCTAAAATTATAAAGTTTATTTATTTATTAGTCACAAGTAGGCTTAGATTAACACTGCATAATCCCCATAGCCGCCACACTCCGGCGCCTGTTTGGGTACACTGAGAGAGAATTTAGCATGGTCAATGCATTTAACCAGCACATCTTTCAGACTGTGGGAGGAAACTGGAGCACCTGGAGGAAACGCAGACATAGGGAGAATGTGCAGACTCTGCACATACAGTCATCCAAGCTGGGGATCGAACCCAGGTCCCTGGTACTGTGAGTCAGCAGTGCTAACGATTGTGCCACTGTGCCACGCTCTGTACCACTTAGAGACAATGTACACCAAATTTGGATCTGTAATGCTTTTGGAGCCGGTACTCTCGATGTCAGAGGCCTTTCGAGTTGTGCTTGCAGCACTTCTGATCACTTCCAATAGAGCCCATACGGCAGGCCATGTTGGGAAGGGTGCTTGTGTGAGCGTGCCATGGACATGCCCAGGAGCCTCTGAATTAGCCAGATCGCCTTGTGAAACAGTCATGGAGGCTAATTTGGTGCTTTATTTGCAAACCCAGACCATGCAGGCTTGCTTGTCACTCACCATAGGACATTGGCGAAATGGCAAGAGCGACCCAGCACTTCCTTCCTTTTCTCCTGTGCCCAGGGGCATACTTTGCAGATGAAGCACATGCTTACACCTGTGGATAGGTGATGTGCCTGCAGTAGCTGACTACCTGGAAATTGGGGGAGGCAGTGAGAGGTTGATATGAGTCCGTCATTATTGGAAAGTGTGTGAATGTCAGATTGAATAGTTGGATGTTAGTCTTGAGCTCGCAATGCTAGAGACATCTGGTGGGGGTATGCTGCATTGCGCATTGGTGATGTTGTTGAGTTTTTTTAATTCATTCATTGAGTGTGAGCTATCTTTGGACTGTGATAGGAAACTGGAGCATCCGAATGAAACCCATGCAGACAGGGGAGAACATGCAAACTCCATGCAGACAGTGATCCGAGGCCAGAATTGAACCCAGGTCCCTGGCGCTGTGATGCAGCAATGCCAACAGCTGTGCCACCGTGCCGTCCCTATGTGGGATGTCTTTAAATTTAGGGTAAAATAAAGGGGGTCATGTGACCTGATGGTACACCAGGATGGTTTAATTGTTAGAGATCAATGAAAGGCTTATATTAGGGGTGGCCATAGTGGCACTGAACTAGTTATAGAACATAGAACATAGAACAGTACAGCACAGAACAGGCCCTTCGGCCCACGATGTTGTGCCGAGCTTTATCTGAAACCAAGATCAAGCTATCCCACTCCCTATCATCCTGGTGTGCTCCATGTGCCTATCCAATAACCGCTTAAATGTTTCTAAAGTGTCTGACTCCACTATCACTGCAGGCAGTCCATTCCACACCCCAACCACTCTCTGCGTAAAGAACCTACCTCTGATATCCGTCCTGTATCTCCCACCACGAACCCTATAGTTATGCCCCCTTGTAATAGCTCCATCCACCCGAGGAAATAGTCTTTGAACGTTCACTCTATCTATCCCCTTCATCATTTTATACACCTCTATTAAGTCTCCCCTCAGCCTCCTCCGCTCCAGAGAGAATAGCCCTAGCTCCCTCAACCTTTCCTCATATGACCTACCCTCCAAACCAGGCAGCATCCTGGTAAATCTCCTCTGCACTCCTTCCAGCGCTTCCACATCCTTCCTATAGTGAGGTGACCAGAACTGCACACAATATTCCAAATGTGGTCTCACCAAGGTCCTGTACAGTTGCAGCATAACCCCACGGCTCTTAAACTCCAACCCCCTGTTAATAAAAGCTAACACACTACAGGCCTTCTTCACAGCTCTATCCACTTGAGTGGCAACCTTTAGAGATCTGTGGATATGGACCCCAAGATCTCTCTGTTCCTCCACAGTCTTCAGAACCCTACCTTTGACCCTGTAATCCACATTTAAATTTGTCCTACCAAAATGAATCACCTCACATTTATCAGGGTTAAACTCCATTTGCCATTTTTCAGCCCAGCTTTGCATCCTATCTATGTCTAGTTACCTCGATGCTCAAGCTAATCTTCTGGGGCATGGGTTCAAATCCCACCACAGAAGCTGGTGGAATTTACATTCAAATAATAGTCTGTAATTGAAAACTAGTCTCAGTATTCATGACCATGATTGTTATAAAAAATCTATTTGGCCGTTAACGTCCTTTTAGGATGGAAACCTGCCATCCTTACCTGGTCTGGCCTACATGTGACTCCAGACCCACAGTAATGTTACCCTCTGAAATGCCCTTGCAAGTCACCTAGTTCAAGGATGACATATGTTGTTCTTGCCAGCGATGCTTACATCCCGAAAAGGAATATTTAAAGAAACTGCTTTTACTGGGAAGGAAGGGGAATGGAATTTACACACAGGGATAGCAACAGCCTTTATGAAGAACAGGCTGGTGCTGGATGCAGTAGCAGTACATGCTGTTGGGCTCCCTGCTGAGTGCTCTGGGAGCCAGCAGCGTGGGTGCCAGTCAGATCAATGCTACATTCAGATAAATGAGGAGGAAGTTTGCATGTTGCCTGCCTCAAAGGCAAAAGGCACAGGCAGGTCAGGAAAGCATGACCCATGCACTTGGGAGAAGGCTGTAGATAAAAACTTAGTTAAAGTCTGCGTTGAACCAAAAGCAATGCAAGAACACGTTGTTATCACTTCAGTTGGCACTTGAATCCTTTTGTCTGATCAGAAATCATTTTACCATCCAGCTTACAGAGCAAAGAATAAGACCGACCTGACAATGCCAACCCTTGCTGGGAGCAGTGCCACGGCACTGCCAAGGAATGTATCTCTCCCCTTGGGGACTCTACTTAACTCCTCGACTGAACCTTGTTTTTATAAAGCTGTTGTAAGCCTTGCCATGAAGATATCTATGCTCAGAAACAGTGGCATCTGGTGCGTGAGTGCAGCAGACCAGGCTGAGGCAACTGGACGTTCCTGGAACTCTCCACTGAACAGGACTGTGGAAGTTCCTTCACTGCACAGACTGCAGTGGATCTTGTCAGTGACACACACACACACACACACACACACACACTCACGCAGACACACACACTAAGGATTCATTTTTCCCTGAAACAGTCAGCATTCAGTATGAGAAATTATATATATATTGTTTTATTATTCATTCGTGAGACATGGGCATCGCTGGCTGGCCAGTATTTATTGCCCACCCCTGGTTGCCCTTGAGAAGGTGGTGGTGAACTGCCTTCTTGAATCGCTGCAGTCCACGTGCTGTGGGTTGACCCACAATGCCGTTAGGGAGGCAAGTCCATGATTTTGACCCAGCGACTGCGAAGGAACGGCGATATATTTCCAAGCCAGGATGGTGAGTGGCTTGGAGGGGAACTTGCAGGTTGTGGTGTCCCCATGTATCTGCTGCCTTTGACCTTCTAGATGGAAGTGGTCGTGGGTTTGGAAGGTGCTGTCTAAGGATCTTTGGTGAATTGCTGCAGTGCATCTTGTAGACAGTACACACTGCTGCTACTGAGCGTCGGTGGTGGAGGGAGTGGATGTTTGTAGATGTGGTGCCAATCAAGCGGGCTGCTTTGTCCTGGATGATGTCAAGCTTCTTGAGTGTTGTTGGAGCTGCACTCATCCAGGCAAGTGGGAAGTATCCCATCACACTCCTGACTTGTGCCTTGTAGATGGTGGACAGAATTTGGAGCAGGAAGCAATGGCAAAAAAAATCGCTCCCTATTAAAACTGGTTACTTTTGAAGAAATGTATACAAACTACTTCAAGACTGATTTTCTTGCTTTGTTTCTGAACATTCGCTCAAAGCAAAAGATTCATCTTTACTGATGCAGCGACATCCGTGTTGATATCTCATATATGAATAAAAAGTTGCAATCTGAAAAGAATGGCACTGAAATTGAAAGAACATTAACATTTAAATTGAAAATGTTGACCATGCTTGCATTGAAGAGCAGAGCAAATCACTTTCAGATTATGAAAAACAGCAGCATCTCCCAGTTGTTTGCATCAATGGGTAAGATCAGAGTTTCTCTACCCAGTAGTTGAGCTAGTCAGAGATGAGGAGGAATTTCTTCAGCCAGAGAGTGGTGAATCTGTGGAACTCTTTGCCACAGAAGGCTGTGGAGGCCAGGTCGTTGAGTGTCTTTGAGACAGAGATAGATAGGTTCTTGATTAATAAGGGGATCAGGGGTTATGGGGAAAAGGCAGGAGAATGGGGATGAGAAAAATATCAGCCATGATTGAATGGCGGAGCAGACTCGATGGGCCGAGCGGCCTAATTCTGCCCCTATGTCTTATGGTCTAACTGCAGAACCTTTTAACAACTCGGGTCACTGGCAAACTCCAAGTATTGATTAAAAACAGTTGCAAGAAAGCCAATTATACCAAAGTTTATTATTTATTAGTCACAAGTAAGGCTTGCATTAACATTGCAATGAAGCTACTGTGAAATTCCCGTAGTTCCCACAGCCTGTTCAGGTCAATGCACCTAACCAGTACGTCTTTCAGAATGCGGGAGGAAACTGGAGCACCCGGAGGAAACCCACGCAGACACAAGGAGAACTTGCAGCCTCCACACAGGCAGTGACCCAAGCCGGGAATCGAACCATAGTCTCTGGCGCTGTGAAGCAGCAGTGCTAACCATCGTGCTACTGTGCTGCCTATACTCCGCACTTTATGTGAATACAAAACTAGACATCCTTTAAAAGGTACCTGGATGAGTACTTGGCATGCCATAGCATTCAAGGCTATGGGCCAAGTGCTGGCAAGTGGAAGTGGTGGGCAGGTTAGGGCCTTTCATGTGTCAGTGCAGACTCGATGGGCCGAAGGGCCCCTTCTGCGCTGTGGTATTCTGTGATTCTGTGAATACAGCATACACCAACTGGACAACCGACAGGATTGAATTTTAACAAGCATTGAGACATAAGGTGGGGGAGGGGGATTCACTAGTCCCATTTGTTGCTGATGGGAATCCCAACATCCCGCTGAATCAGGCATCGAGGCTAAAACGGGATTCCTGCCAGGCGGAAAACTCATCGCCATTCACCATTCAGAGCTCTGACGAAGGGTCATCCAGACGCGAAACGTTGGTTCTAGCCTCTCTCCACAGATGCTGTCAGACCTGCTGAGATTTTCCAGCATTTTCTGTTTGTGTTTCAGATTCCAGCATCCGCAGTAATTTGCTTTTATCTAAGCACTGGCTGCTGACCGGGCCTGCCACTTCAGTCCAGGCCGACTGGTGACACGAGGTGACCCCTTCTTGCCATCCCGTGGCAGTGTCACGTTTCCACTGTTGCCGACTGCCTTCAGCAAGGATCCTAAAGCACCCAACTGAGAAACGTGGGGGTGGACTGTCTCCGGGCATTCCCTCATGCCTGGCATGGGTTCCGCACAATGATGCCAATCTGGACACAGGAGCAGCCCTATCCCATAGAATCCTTACTGTGCAGATGGAGACCATTCGGCCCATCAAGCCTACACAGCCTCTCTGACAGAGTACCTGGGCCTCTCCCCCGCCCCATAACCCCGCACATTTACCATGGCTAATCCATCTCACCAACACCAACATCTTGGGACACGAAGGGGCAATTTAGCATGGCCAAATCACCTAACATGCACATCTTTGGACTTTGGGAGGAAACCGGAGCACCCGGAGGAAATCCACGCGGACATGGGGAGAACGTGCAAACTCCACAAAATCACTCATGGCCGGAATCTAACCTAGGTCCCTGGCGTGGTGAGGCAGCTGTGCTAACCACTGTGCCACCATGCCGCTCCAAAGCAAGAAAGATGACCAAAGTTTTCCAATATGCTAAGCGACCCCCTGAGGCGATGCTCACAGGCTTTCAGCCTTCAGGGGGCTGAATTTAAATCCCCCACATGCATCCATTCTGTCCCCAGTTCCGATGCCGAATGTGAATCAGATCAGATTACACATCCGCATGGGCATGGTATCACAGTGGTTAGTACTGCTGCCTCAGAGAGCCAGGGACCTGGATTCAATTCTGGCCTTGGGCAACTCTCTGTGTGGAGTTTGCACATTCTCCCCGTGTCTGTGTGGGTTTCCTCCGGGTGCTCTGGTTTCCTCCAACAGTCCAAAGGTGTGCGGTTTAAACTTTATTTATTAGTGTCACCAGTAGGCTTACATTAACACTGCAATGAGGTTATTGTGAAAGATTAGGTTGATCAGCCATGATAAATTGGCCCATAGTGTCAGGGGGATTAGCAGGGTAAATACGTGGGGTTATGGGGATAGGGCCTGGATGGTTGAGGGACGACCGGATATGCAAGATTATGAGGGCATGGACAGAGTGGATAGCCAGAAGCTTTTTCCCGGGGTGGAAGAGTCAATTTGTAGGGGGCATAAGTTTAAGGCGCGAGGAGCAAAGTTTAAAGGAGATGTCCGAGGCAAGTTTTTTACTTAGAGGGTTGTGGGTGCCTGGAACCCGTTGCCGGAGGAGGTAGTGAAGGCAGATACGATAGTGACTTTTAAGGGGGGTCTAGACAAATACATGAATAGGATGGGAATAGAGGGATATGGTCCCCGGAAAGGTTTTAGTTCAGTTGGGCAGCATGGTCGGTGCAGGGTTGGAGGGCCGAAGGGCCTATTCCTGTGCTGTCATTTTCTTTGTTCTTTATTCTTTGGGGGGGATTGTTATTGGTGCAGGCTCAACAGGCTGAATGGCCTCCTTCTGCATGGTAAGGATTCGACAATTGCACTCGCTTGCCATACTGAAAATTCAGGTTTTAATGTTTGGCTGCTTTGATGGCTGGATTAGGAATTCTGCAAAGCGTGAAAGGAAAATGCTGTATAACATTGCGTTCGGTTGATTAATGCATTCTGTGGAGGACGCTGTGTTCACCTGCATCTCGAGCAGCTTTCAGTCACTTCTCAAACGATACTGGAGTCCTGCATTTATTCATTTGTGCGTTTTCTGAAACAGTTTGCATGTCGGAAGGTACAATGTGTCTGTCTTTCCTTTGTTCATGAACAACTTCTCGATACCTCCATCCCTGCTAATAACAGCTTTGTGCCCCAGTTCGAACATCGCACAAAGGATGCAAAATGAGATGACAGATTGCGATGCAAAAGCATCTCATTAATCCCAGCGCAAAAGACCGAGCAGTTGCAAAACTACATCGTCACCCACAATGGTCATAAGAGAGAGTACAACTGCAAACATGAATTTTTGAACATCTTATCAAAATTTAGATGTAGTTGTACATTAAGATGTACAATTACAGCAGCACAGTGGCACAGTTGTTAGCGCTGCTGCCTCACAGCGTCCCCCCCAGGGACCCGGGTTCGATTCCCGGCTTGGGTCACTGTCCGTGTGGAGTTTGCACATTCTCCCCGTGTCTGCATGTGTCTCCTCCGCATGCTCTGGTTTCCTCCCACAGTCCAAAGATGTGTAGGTCATGTTGATTGACCATTCTAAATTGCTCTTTAGTGTCCCAAAATGCATAGGTTAGAGGGATTAGCGGAGCAAATATGTGGGGTTACCGGGATAGGGCCTGGGTGCGATTGTTGTCAGTGCAGACTCGATGGGCCGAATGGCCTCCTTCTGTACTGTCGGATTCTATGATTCTAAGATATTATAATTCACCATCCTGAATATTGAGTAATCCCAGGGATAACAAAGAGAGGAGAATGTTCTCTCTCCCCATTTCCCTTCTCTTGCACTTAGAATGCTCCCTTTGCATTTAGACATAACTCCACACTGCCTTAAGTGATGCATTTGGTTTGAAATAACAGCAAAAATGTCAATTGCCATTTTGCTTTGATCCTGCTGTTTACATGACCAGTAGCAAATCGAGGGCAAATGCATTGACAGTATTAGAGATGTTTGCTTTGTGTAAGAGTCGTGTGCTGTCAATGCAGTGCTATCAATGTTTTTTTCTTTCTTAATATGATGTGCCCTTGTGAATTATCTGCCAGCTGTTGTTTGCAGCATACTTAACATTCCTCTGCTCCTCGCCTCTGATTTCTCTTGCTTTTATTTCCCTGGGGTTAATCTCTTGGCCCTCCATGTACATTTCCACCGCACGCTAGCTGGAGTGCATTACGAAGGCCAGGAAATGGACTGGGAAGCAAGTATGCTGTGTTGCTGCAAGAGCAGTGGTTAGCCATTCAGTCCATTGGCTCTGCTCTGCCATCTAGGTATTCTGGGTCTCACTTGCAAGCCCCTATAAGGCCCTTTCCAACCCCCTTTTTACAAAGTTAGTGGAAGCCGAATGGAATAGGGGATGGTTGCCCACATTGTCCACTTTGACTGGGCGGCACGGTGGCACAGTGGCTAGCACTGCCTCACAGCCCCATGGACCCAGTTTCCTCCCACAGTCCAAAGATGTGCGGGCTAGGTTGATTGGCCATGCTAAATTGACCCTAGTGTCAGGGGGATTAGCAGGATAAATATGTGGGGTTACGGGAATAGGGCCTGGGTGGGATTGTGGTTGGTGCAGACTCAATGGGCCAAATGGCCTCCTTCTGCACTGTAGGGATTCAATGGTAATGGGACTGGCATAAGGCTGGACGACTCAGCAGCCTGACTTGGAAATATATCGCTGTTCCTTCACAGTTGCTGGGTCAAAATCCTGCAATTCCCTCCCTAACAGCATTGTGGGTCAATCCACGGAACATGGACTGCAGCAATTCAAGGAGGCAGCTCACCGCCACCTTCTCAAGGGCAACTAGGGATGGGCAATAAATGCTGGCCAGCCAGCGACACCAATGTCACACGAATGACTAAAAACATGTCCAGCATGATGGCCACCAGAAGAGTGCTGTGATCTTCACAGTTTGGGTGTGGGTCGGTGAATGGTCTTGAACCCTAAAGAAAAGGTTTGCACGATTTTATATTCTGTGGAATGTTTTAATATTGAACCCTGTTACAAAGAGGTGGTTGTGATGTTCCTATAAAAACATCCATGTCCTTACTGAATCTTCCATTCTGGAGTCTAAATTTGGTGGTGGGTGATGGGTGTGCAATTTCCACTGGCGGGGGGTTGTTAGAGGGCGAATTTGCACTGGTCAACTCTTTACATAAGCAGTGGTAAGGATCTCACCAATTCTTGAGGCTGGTGTGGGCAGGACGTTGATATCCCCAACCTTGCCTCATAGGGTTGAAGGTCCGGGCACCGTATTTTACAGGGTGGCACGGGAGCACAGTGGTTAACACTGCTGCCTCACAGCGCCAGGGATCTGGGTTTGGTTCCCGGCTTAGGTCACCGTCTGTGTGGAGTCTGCATGTTCTTCCCGTTTCTGCGTGGGTTTCCTCTGGGTGCTCCAGTTTCCTCCCACAATCCAAAAGGTTAGGTGCATTGCCCATGCTAAATTCTCCCTCAGCTTTTGATTTGATTTATTATTGTTACATGTACTGGCATACAATGAAAAGTATTGTTTCTTGCACGCTATACATCAAAGCATACCATTCATAGAGAAGGAAAGGAGAGAATGCAGAACGTAGTGTTACAGTCATAGCTAGAGTGTAGAAAAAGATCAACTTAATGCGAGGTAGGTCCATTCAAAAGTCTGATGGCAGCAGGGAAGAAGCTGTTCTTGAGTCGGTTGGGAAGAAGCTGTTCTTGAGTCGGTTGGTACCTGACCTCAGACACCCTATGTTCAGTGTACCCGAACAGGTGCCGGAGAGTGGCAACTGGGGATTTTCACAGTAACATCATTGCAGTGTGAATGTAAGTCCACTTGTGACTAATAAATAAACTTTACTTTTTAATGTAAGCCTACTTGTGACACTAATAAATAAACTTTAATAAACTTGAAACTCAAGGGCTCCCGGGCAACCTGGACTACCTCTTCCAACTACTGCTCAGCATTTCCGTACTAACCCTTCCTTGCTTCTTTGGTCATCCTCCACACTACCTGGGCTGCCATTCTCCATTGAAGCTGGTATTTAAAGACCGTCCCCAAAGAGGGTAATGTCACGGCAACTCCCCATTAACCGTGCTGCTTGCCATTGATGTGCAGGTGTGTCGGCGAATATTTTAATTTATCAATGGCGGGGAACCTAATTTGGAGGGAGATCTCATCCCAGCGAGGTGGCCTTTCAATGAGCATGCACGATGTACTAGTGCATGCAAATGCCCTTGTGGTATTGTTGGTCGGGAAGCTCAATATTCCTGTAACCCGGCTTGAGAGTACTGAGGACAAAACTCCTGCAGTCACCGCCAAATTGGGAAACTGATTTTGGCTTTACACCAAATTAGGTTCCACTGGCCCGCCAAGCTTCCTGCATCTGGCAGGACCAGAATCTTCCGCCCAGCATGTGCATCATTGTATTATTGTGATAATTAATAATTCACATAACAAAATTGTGCTGTTATTGAATTCTTTTTGCCAGCACTGCAAATGTCACAGTTAAATGAATTTCAGCCAGATTATAAAACAGTTGAAAGCAATCAAAGTCAATTATTTGATTTGATTTGACTTGGTTTATTATTGTCACATGTATTGGTATACAGTGAAAAGAATTGTTTCTTGCTATACAGACAAAGCATACCGTACATAGAGAAGGGAAGGAGAGAGTGCACGGTGGCACAGTGGTTAACACTGTTGCCTCAGAGCACCAGGGACCTGGGTTCAATTCCAGCCTTGGGTCACTGTCTGTGTGGAGTTTGCACATTCTCCCTGTGTCTGCGTGGGTTTCCTCCGGGTGCTTTGGTTTCCTCCCACACTCCAAAGATGTGCAGATTAGGTTGATTGGCCATGCTAAATTGACCCCAGTGTCAGGGGGATTAACAGAGTAAATATGTGGGGTTACGGAGATTCGGACTATGGTTGGTGCAGACTTGATGGGCTGAATGGCCTCCTTCTGCACTGTAGGGATTCTATGAGAATATAGTGTTACAGTCATAGCTAGGGTGTAGAGAAATATCAATTTAATGTGAGGCAGGTCCATTCAAAAGTCTAATGGCAGCAGGGAAGAAGCTGTTCTTGAGTCAGTTGGTATGTGATCTCAGACTTTTGTATCTTTTTCCCGGTGGAAGGAGGTGGAAGAGAGAATGTCCAGGGTGTGTGGGGTCCTTGATTTACAAGGTCATCCCTTGATTCCACTGTTGATAACGGAGGATTTCAAACCATTGATGAGTAATTGTCGTCAGTAATTTCTGACCATTGTTGAATGCAAAATAGTATCCGTTTGCTGAAGCAGATTAAAAATCAGGAGCAGCATTCACTTTTCAGTTCTAGTGTCCTTCAGTATAATTATAAAAATTGACATTGCTTCAACAAAATTACACCAGATTTAATTTGTGTGAATGAGCAACTTTTTTGTTTGAAAACATAAGAACATAAGAAATAGGAGCAGGAGTAGGCCATCTAGCCCCTCGAGCCTGCCCCGCCATTCAATAAGATCATGGCTGATCTGAAGTGGATCAGCTCCACTTACCCGCCTGATCCCTATAACCCCTAACTCCCTTATCGATCAGGAATCCATCTATCCGTGATTTAAACATATTCAACGAGGTAGCCTCCACCACTTCAGTGGGCAGAGAATTCCAGAGATTCACCACCCTCTGAGAGAAGAAGTTCCTCCTCAACTCTGTCCTAAACTGACCCCCCTTTATTTTGAGGCTGTGCCCTCTAGTTCTAGTTTCCTTTCTAAGTGGAAAGACTCTCTCCACCTCTACCCTATCCAGCCCCTTCATTATCTTATAGGTCTCTATAAGATCCCCCCTCAGCCTTCTAAATTCCAACGAGTACAAACCCAATCTGCTCAGTCTCTCCTCATAATCAACACCCCTCATCTCTGGTATCAACCTGGTGAACCTTCTCTGCACTCCCTCCAAGGCCAATATATCCTTCCGCAAATAAGGGGACCAATACTACACACAGTATTCCAGCTGCGGCCTCACCAATGCCCTGTACAGATGCAGCAAGACATCTCTGCTTTTATATTCTATCCCCCTTGCGATATGTTGCACCTGAATGTTTCCACAAGTTTGATCACGAAACCAATGCAAATTTAACAGCTTTAATGGTGAGGAAGCAGAGGCCTAGTGATATTGTCACTGGGCTAGTAATTTAGAGACCCAGGGTAATGCTCTGGGGACCCAGGTTTGAATTCCATAAAAAATTTGGAATTAAAAGTCTAATCATGACCATGAAACCATTGTTGCAAAAACCTACCTGGTTCACTAACATCCTTTCAGGAAGGGAATCTGCCATCCTTACCTGGTCTGGCCTGCATGTGACTCCTGATCAACTCTTAACTGCCCTCTGAAATGGCCTAGCACTCAATTCAGGAAGGCAATGGCCTAGTGGTATTGTTGCTAGATTTATTAATCCAGAAACTCAGCTAATGTTCTGGGGATAAGGGTTTGAATCCCGCCATGGCAGGTGGTGGAATTTCAATTCAATAAAAAACATCTGGAATTACGAATCTACTGATGACCACAAAACTATTGTCGATTGTCGGAAAAACTCATCTGATTCAATAATGCCTTTTCGAGAAGGAAATCCGTTGTCCTTACCTGGTCTGGCCTAGTGACTCCAGAGCCACAGCAATGTGGCTGACTCTCAATTGTCCAAAAGCAACTAGGGATAGGTAATAAAGAACAAAGAACAGTACAGCACAAGAACAGGCTATTCGGCCCATCAAGTCTGTGCTGACACAGATGCCTCTCAAATCTCATATTTTCTTGCCTCTATTCCCTGCATATTTATTTATCTATCCAGATCCCTCTTGAATGTTGTTATAAAATCTGCTTCTCCACCACCTTCTCCAGCAGCGCATTCCAGGCATTCATCACCCTCTGTGTGAAAAACTTCCCTTCTCTTTTAAACTTTCCCCTCTCACTTTTTCCCAGGGCAGAAATGACAATTACAAGGGGGCACAAGTTCAAGATAAAGGGGGAAAGGTTCAGTGGAGATGTGCGGGGGAAGGTTTTTACACAGAGGGTGGTGGGGGCCTGGAATGCACTGCCAAGTGAGGTGGTTGAGCAGATACGTTAGCGACATTTAAGACTTATCTGGATAGACACATGAACAGACGGGGAATAGAGAGGTATAAGCGGTTGGTCTAGATAGGACAACGTGATTGGCTCAGGCTTGGAGGGCCGAGGGGACTGGTCCTGCGCTGTACTGTTCTTTGTTCTTTGTTATTTTGTTTTTGTCCTTGTTCTATGACCCTTTGACCCTGGGAAAAAGACTCTGACTATCCACTCTATCCAAGCCTGTCATAAACTTGTAAACCTCTATCATGTCCCCTCTCAGCCTCCGACGCGCCAATGAAAACATGTTTGTTCAACCCTTCTTCATAGCTCATATCCTTCAAACCAAGGAACATCCTGGTAAATCTCTTCTGCATCCTTTCCAATGCATCAATGTCCTTCTGGTAGTGTGGTGACCAGAATTGTACACAATACTGCAAATGTGGCCTAACCAAAGTCTTATACAGCTGCAACATGATTTTCCAATTCCTATACTCAACGCCCCAACCGATGAAGGCCAGCATGCCATACGCCTTCATGACCACCTTGGCCACCTGGGTTGCCATCTTTAGGGAACTGTGGATCTGCATGCCTAGATCCCTCTATGCTAATATTTCTGCAGTAGATCTTCCAAATTGCGTCACCTCAAATTTGTCCAGGTTAAATTCCATCTGTCATCTTTCGGCCCAGG
The DNA here is from genome assembly GCF_964213995.1 of Mustelus asterias. Lineage (NCBI taxonomy): Eukaryota > Metazoa > Chordata > Chondrichthyes > Carcharhiniformes > Triakidae > Mustelus > Mustelus asterias. The sequence goes on from NC_135809.1 coordinate 125,231,702, forward strand.
TCCCCAACTGATTTATATCCTGCTGTATCCTCTGACAATCCTCCTTACACTCTGCTAGTCACCCAATTTTTGTATCATCTGCAAATTTGCTAATCTGACCACCCACATTTTCCTCCAAATCATTTATATATATTACAAACAACAGAGGCTTCGGAACCGATCCTTGTGCAACACCGCTTGTCACAGACCTCCAGTTAGAAAAGTACCCTTCCATTGTTACTCTCTGCTTTCCAAGCCCAAGCCAGTTTTGTATACATCGTACCAGCTCACCTTGGATCCCATATGACTTCACCTTCTGCTTCTGCCTGCCATGACAAACCTCATCAAAGGCTTTACTAAAGTCCATGTATACAACATCCACTGCCCTGCCCTGGTCAATTTTTCTTGTCGCTTGCTCAAAGAACTAATCATGTTTATGAGATACGACCTCCCCTTCACAAAACCATGCTGCCTTTCACATATAAGCCTATTCTGTTCCGTTCCAGATGTGAGTACATCCTATCCCTAAGAATCTTCTCCAATAATTTCCCCACCACTGACATAAGGCTCACAGGACTGTATTTTCCCAGATTGTCTCTTCTGCCCTTCTTAAACAGAGGAACAATATTAGCTACTCTGCAATCTTCTGGTACTTCGCTCGTGGCTAAAGAGGATACAAAGATTTTGGCCAAGGCCTCAGTAATTTCTTCCCTCGCCTCTCTCAATATTCTGGGCTAGGCCCTATCTGGCCCTGGTGACTTGTCCACCTTAATGTTTTTCAAAACCTCCAATATCTCCTCCCTTATAAATGATAATAAATGCTGGCCAGCCAGCAATGCCCATGTCCCATGAATAAGTTTAAAAAAGGGTCAATAAATGCTGGCCCAGCCAGCGATATCCGCATCCCATGAATGAAACTAAACGCCAAATTGCATGGAAGTGATTTGATTTGATTTATTATTGTCACATGTATTGGTATACAGTGAAAAGTATTGTTTCTTGCGCGCTATACAGACAAAGCATACCATTCATAGAGAAGGAAATGAGAGAGTGCAGAATGTAGTGTTACAGTCATAGCTAGGGTGTAGAGGAAGATCAACTTAATGCACAATAGGTCTATTCAAAATCTGATGGCAGCAGGGAAGAAGGTGTTCTTGAGTCAGTTGGTATGTGACCTCAGATGTTTGTATCTTTTTCTCGACGGAAGAAGGTGGAAGGGAGGATGCGCAGGGTGCGTGGGGCTCTTAATTATGCTGGCTGCTTTGCCGAGGCAGTGGGAAATGTAGACAGAGTCAATGGATAGTAGGCTGGTTTGCGTGATGGATTGGGCTAGATTCACGATCTTTTGTAGTTCCTTGCAGTCTTGGGCAGAGCAGGAGCCATACCAAGCTATGATACAAGCAGAAAGAATGCTTTCTATGGTGCATCTGTAAAAGTTGGTGAGAGTCGTAGCTGACATGCCAAAATTCCTTAGTCTTCTGAGAAAGTAGAGGTGTTGGTGGGCTTTCTTAACTATAGTGTCGGCATGGGTGGACCAGGACAGGTTGTTGGTGATCTGGACACCTAAAAACTTGAAGCTCTCAACCCTTTGTACTTGTTGATGCAGACAGGGGCATGTTCTCCACTACATTTCCTGATGTGTGGTAGATACAAAATGTGGCTTTTCAGAGAAATACTTTTTTGCAAACACGAGAACATAATGGAAATAATTCACTGACTGTATTTAAAAACCATTCTATTGAATCGCACGGGGAACAAATGGAGATAATGTGACAATGTAGATTTACGAAACACGTGCTTTCATGCAGGTTTGCTAGAAATTCCATGGTCAAAACTGAAGGCTCGTTCAGTCATCACGATGGAAATTAAAGCCATCTTAATTGAAAGAGTTTAATGTTATATTATCTGTGTCAACATTACTTTTGGCTGTTATTGAAAGGTGATGCAGAGCAAGTTAAGGACTTTTGCCATTACCATAGAAACTGTAACAGAAATGAACATGTGTCTTTAAGCATTATGTTCCATACATAATCTCATTCGAGAGATTCTTACACTTTTGTCCTTTTCTTTCCCCCACTTTTGTCTTTTTGGAGCTTGCCCGACGTGCAGTGACTTCCTTAATCTGGTGCAAGGCATTATGGATCTACAGGAACTCCTCGCTAAAATGACGACAAAAGTGAGTTTACCAGAGAATATCTAATCTGACACTTTCATCGGATTTCAAACTTTTCAACATTTCCACTTGATACCTCAGTGTTTCATTATGGTCATTGATAACTGAAGAGGTTGGAGAAACTTGGTTTGTTCTCACTGGAATGACGGAGGTTGAGGGGCGACCTGATAGAAGTCTACAAGATTACGAGCGACATGGACAGAGTGGACAGTCAGAAGCTTTTTCCCAGGTTGGAAGAGTCAATAACGAGGGGGCATAGGTTTAAGGTGCGAGTGGCAAGGTTTAAAGGAGATGTATGAGGCAAGTTTTTTACATAGAGGGTGGTGGGTGCCTAGAACTCGCTGCCGGTGGAGGTAGTGGAAGCGGATACGATAGTGACTGTTAAGGGGCGTCTTGACAAATACATGAATAAGATGGGAATAGAGGGACATGGTCCCCGGAAGGGTAGGGGTTTTAGTTCAGACGGGCAGCATGGTTGGTGCAGGCTTGGAGGGCCGAAGGGCCTGTTCCTGTGCTGTGATTTTCTTTGTTCTTTGTTCTAAACAAATGGATCGATCCTTCTATCTTCAGAATCAAAGAAAGCGTTTACAATTTCCTGTCATGGACCGCATGGATTTATGTTTGGGTACCTTCATAATGTCAAAAATGAACTAGTAACTAATTGAAACAAAAACAGATAATGCTGGAAATTCTCAGCTGGTCTGACAGCATCTGTGGAGACAGAGAATAGAGCCAATGTTGCCAGTCTGGATGACCTCATAGAATCCCTACAGGACAGAAGGAAGCCATTCGACCCATCAAATCTGTACTGACCACAATCCCACCCAGGCCCTATTCCTGTAACCTCGCACATTTACCCTGCTAATCCCCCTGACACTCGGGTTAATTGAGCATGGCCAATCAATCTAACTTGCACATCTTTGGACTGTGGGAGGAAACCGGAGCACCCGGAGGAAACCTACGCCGACACGGTGAGGAAGTGCAAACTCCACACAGACAGTGACCCGAGGCTGGAATTGAACCTGGCTCCCTGGCGCTGTGAGGCAGCAGTGCTAACCACTGTGCCAACGTGCCGCCGAATATTAACTTCCAAGAAAGGGCTATTTCGTCTTGTGTAATTGCAACGATCAGTTGAAAGGGATCAAATGGCCTGCTGAGATTTTCCGGCATTTTCTGTTTTTGTTTCAGTTTCCAGCATCTGCAGTATTTTGCCTTTATCTTAGTAACTAATTGAGTTGTGATGTTTTGTTTCTGAAATTATTTTGGTTTCCTGATTTTTTTTCTCCTATGAAAGCTCCTCCCTTTGAAGTAATCTGGCTCATCTAGCCCTCTTGAATGGTTAATATGCTATGGAGTAACACAGCACTGAAGTGTGCACATAAGTGACCAGGTTGCATTATGGGATATGAACATCTATAATATTTCGCCATTGGCCATTCAGCTCCTTGAGCATGTTCCATCTTTCACATACCGTATTTCATAGAATCATAGAATCCCGACAGTGCAGAAGGAGGCCATTCGACCCATCGAGTCTGCACCGATCACAATCCCATCCAGGCCTTATTCCCATAACCGCGTGCATTTACCCTAGCTCGTCCCCCTGACACTAAGGGGCAATTTAGCATGGCCAATCAACCTAACCCGCACATCTTTGGACATCTCAACTCCATGGACTAGTCCTGGAATCCATAACCATGAACAACAATGCACCAATTTCCATTTTGGAATTTTCAATTGACCTAGCTTCATCAGCACTTTGTGGGAGAGAGTTGGAGGTTTCCACTACCCCTTGTATGATGAAATGTTCCCTGAAAGCACCCTGAACGGTTTAACTCTTTATCATCTTAAAGTATGCCCCCTTGTTCTAGCATCCCTACCAGAAGAAACTGTTTTCCTCTATTTATCCCCTCAGCTTTTTTAACCATCTTACAAACATCTCAAGTTGATCATCCTTTCATCTTCCATCTACAAACACATCAATCAATAACTTCAAATGGTGAAATGGACTCTCCAACCTCGCCCATAGCTGGGATTCTCCAGACCCGCTGCAGTGAATGGAGATTTGGCTGAACGCCAAATTTTCCGTTCTCACTAGCAGTGGCAGTGGGGCATGAACGGCCAGAGAATTCCAGCCTCCATCCTTGTTCGTGGTTGGGTTCTCTGGTGCTGTTGAAAGTGAATGAATGTTAGAATCATCGAATCCTTACAGTACAGAAGGAGGCCATTCGGCCCATCGCAACTGTACCGACCACAATCCCACCCAGGCCCTATTCCCATAACTCTAGGCATCTACCCTGCTAACCCTCCTGAAACTAGGGTCAATTTAGCATGGCCAATCAACCTAACCCACACGTCTTTGGAGTGTGGGAGAAAACTGGAGCACCCGGAGGAAACCCACGCAGACATGGGGCGAATGTGCAAACTCTACACAGACAGTGACCCGAAGCCGGAATTGAACCTGGGACCCTGACGCTGTGAGGCAGCAGTGCTAACCACTGTGCCACCATGCCGCCCATGTTTTGGCTGGAACACCAAATTCTCTGTTCTCGCTTGCAGCAGTGGGGCGGCCATGGAATGAGATTGGAGAATGCCGCCCAAAGGATGTTGAATTGTTCGTTGGCGCTCCGACGTATTGAGTGACTTATTCTCGGAAAAGGTGGTTGAATTGAATTGAACCTGACAAGAATGTTGGAGAGAAAACTCGGCAGATTTAATTGTCCTTCATTTTACCTTGGAGATGAGATCTAATTATTTCAAAAAGTCAGCGAAACCTGCTTAAGATCAGATTTAGTGCTGCCGAGCGACACATCGCAGATAACCACAATTCATTTCTCAGTGCACAGAATGATTTCGGCATAATGAAACTTCTGTTTTAATGGTGACTTCTTGACCCTTGCTCGAATCGAAATCAGATTCAGGTGAATCTTAATCTAATCTGTTCAAGCAAATGGAATTTCCTGGCAATGATGACCTTTTGTGATTTTCTTCTGAGAGGTGAAATTCCTCATTCCTGACGATGAGAGAGTCCCAGTGAAGATTAACCACATTATTATATTCTACTGGGGGTACATCTTGCTCAATTGGGCCAGTGGGCTGGCGAATGGCAGATGGAGTTTAATTTAGATAAATGCGAGGTGATGCATTTTGGTAGATTGAACCAGGGCAGGACTTACTCAATAAATGGTCGGGCATTGGGGAGAGTTACAGAACAAAGAGTTCGAGGGGTACAGGTTCATAGCTCCTTGAAAGTAGAGTCACAGGTGGACAGAGTGGTGAAGAAGGCATTCAGCATGCTTGGTTTCATTGGTCAGAACACTGAATACAGGAGTTGGGACATTTTGTTGAAGTTGTAAAAGCCATTTATAAGGCCACACTTGGAATACTGTGTACAGTTCTGGTCACTGTATTATAGAAAGGACATTATTAAACTCGAAAGAGTGCGGAAGAGATTTATTAGGATGCTCCCGGGACTTGATGGTTTGAGTTATAAGGAGAGGCTGAATAGACTGGGACTTTTTTCCGTGCAGCGTAGAAAGCTAAGGGGTGATTTTATGGAGGTCTATAAAATAATGAGGGGCATAGACAAGGTAGATAGTCAATATCTTTTCCCAAAGGTAGGGGAGTCTAAAACTAGAGGGCATAGGTTTAAGGTGAGAGGGGAGAGATACGAAAGAGTCCAGAGGGGCAGTTTTTTCACACAGAGGGTGGTGAGTGTCTGGAACAAGTAGTAGAGGCGGGTACAATTTTATCTTTTAAAAAGCATTTAGACAGTTACATGGGTAAGATGGGTATAGAGGGATATGGGCCAAATGCAGACAATTAGGACTAGCTTAGGAGTTTAAAAAAAAAGGGTGGCATGGACAAGTTGAGCCGAAGGGCCTGTTTCCATGCTGTAAACCTCTATGACTCTATGCTTTTCTACGAAGTGGGCAGTGGTCAGATGAAGGGAAATCAAGCTAAGCAGTACTGGGTCTGATTTTTAAACCGACAAGGTGAGTGTTGCGTTTGCGCCGCCCGTCAGATGGTGCCATCCTATCTTCTCAGGGGTCAAGCCTGAACCGTGTTAAGGCCCAGCCAGATTAGCATTTGCTCAGTCCAGCTGCAAACAGTGAGGGAGCCTTCACCGGTACCTGGTCATTGGGAGTGAGTGGGAAGTCCAGCAGCTCCTCCCCACCACAAGGTTGGGCTGAAGATTTTTATGGGCTCGGGTGGAGAATTCCTGGCCCCATAAAAGTCGACTTTATTTTTTCCTAGTTTGCCACTCAGTGAGATCATGGCTGATCTGATCCTGACCTCAGCTCCATTTTAAGACCATAAGACCATAAGACATAGGAGCGGAAGTAAGGCCATTCGGCCCATCGAGTCCACTCCACCATTCAATCATGGTTGATTTCAACTCCATTTACCCGCTCTCTCCCCATAGCCCTTAATTCCTCGAGAAATCAAGAATTTATCAATTTCTGTCTTGAAGACGCTCAACGTCTCGGCCTCCACAGCCCTCTGTGGCAATGAATTCCACAGACCTACCACTCTCTGGCTGAAGAAATTTCTCCTCATCTCTGTTCTAAAGTGACTCCCTTTTATTCTAAGGCTGTGCCCCCGCGTCCTAGTCTCCCCTGCTAATGGAAACAACTTCCCTACGTCCATCCTATCTAAGCCGTTCATTATCCTGTAAGTTTCTATTAGATCTCCCCTCAACCTCCTAAACTCCAATGAATATAATCCCACGATCCTCAGACGTTCATCGTATGTCAGGCCTACCATTCCTGGGATCATCCGTGTGAATCTCTGCTGGACCCGCTCCAGTGCCAGTATGTCCTTCCTGAGGTGTGGGGCCCAAAATTGCTCACAGTACTCCAAATGGGGCCTAACCAGTGCTTTATTTTTTTTTCCTGTCTCACATGGCCAATGACTCCCCTATAGTTCAAAGATTTGTCCATCTCAGCCTTGAATGAATTCAATAACTCTGCACCCACAGACCCCTGGGGCATTGGGGAGAGTTACAGAACAAAGAGATCTAGGAGTACAGGTTCATAGAGAATTCTAGAGATTCAGGACCTTTGCAGGGAGGCAATTCCCCCTCATCTCCATTTTAAATGAGGGCGAGATGGTGGCACAGTCATTGGCATGGCTGCCTCACAGCGCCAAGGCCCTGGGTTCAGTTCCAGCCTTGGGTCTGTGTGGAGTTTGCACTTTCTCCCTGTGTCTGCGTGGGTTTCACCGGGTGCTCCGGTTTCCTTCTGCAGTCCAGGATTAGGTGGATTGGCCATGCTAAATTGTTCCTTAGTGTCCAAAGACTTGTGGGGAAGGAATTGACTATGGGCGTGATCTTACCACCTCTTCACCCCACGTTCCCGCTGCAGCAAGGTCAGAGAATTTGGCGGCCAGCCAAATCCCTGTTCACTGCGGCAGGATGGGAAATTCCCACTGGCGTGAACGGTGGTAAGATTCCGGCCTATGTATCTCTATGTATTTTAACCCTTCATTTCTTTAGTCAAATCAGAAAAATTGGGGGATTTCCCAAATAATCACAGCAGAAGAATAAATAAACCATGGGTGGCACGGTGGCACAGTGGTTAGCATTGCTGCCTTACGGTGCCAGGGACCAGGGTTCAATTCCTGGCTTGGGTCAATGTTTGTGTGGAGTTTGCATGTTGTCCGTGTGGGTTTCCTCTGGGTGCTCCAGTTTCATCCCACAGTCCAAAGATGTGCGAGTTAGGTGGATTGGCCATGCCCAATTGTCCGTTAGTGTTTGGAGGATTAGCAGTGTAAATTATATAGGGTTACAGGGATAGGGCCTGGGTGGGATCATCGTCAGTGCAGCCTCTATGGGCTGAATGGCCTCCTTCTGCACTGTAGGGATTCTATGATTCTAACAACCCAAGGGATTTATGGTATTTTATGAATGGGTATCAATGTAGCTGAATTAAAATGCATATTAACATTCAATAATTGTATGTTGTATAGGGAGGTTTCACACATGCTGAGCAGCGTGGGTAGAAATTACATCCATTTTGACTTCAGCCCATTTGCAGTGCTGGCTTTCTTTTCCTCCACCCCCATCCATAGCTCATACATTTTCATGGGACTGAATTTTACTCGTCCCCGGTGGGCCTGTTTTCTGCGATGGAGGGAGGGGGCACTTAAAATTGGGCAGGTGTCCACCCTGCCACCAAGCTGCCCACATTTAAGCTTACCCCCATAAAATGGTGGGGGAGGTGGGGCTACTGGGTGGGGTGGGTGGGGATGGGCGGGGGGGGGGGGGGGGGGGGGGAGCGGTGGGCATGCCCAAATTGCCATTTTTGAATAATAAACAATCATGGGTCAATTTGGCTTGTTCCCAGGTCAGTTGACTCTGATAATATGGTGGCCATGCCATATCATGTCTTGGGTTGGCAGCCAGATGGGAGCGGGCAGCCTGAATTTTTCACTTGCATGTCTAATGGGTGGGAAGGAAACGGGGGAGGGTCATTCTTTGGGGACTGACATTTGCTGATCGCAGGCGCACCCCCCCTCCTCCCTCCCCTTAATCTTCCTCACCCTGCCCTGCCCTGCCCCCTAACTTGCACAAACGCTCCCAGCCGAAGACTCCATAGAACTTGGACTGAAGTTCTCCCAAACCTCTGCTGGCCTGTTTAATGGGGGCTAGGATGAGAATTTGGTGGAAGGCCCAAAAATCATTTTTACGTCTGCATGGATTTACATCGTGATCCTCCGCTGATACCTGGCATGACGGATCAGGCAACCCACTGGAGGCCGGTGTGAGACTCATTTGAATCTTGCTAATGGGATGCAGATGAAGGCCCGAACACCCACGCTTGATTCTCTGTGGCGCCAGTGGGAAAACACATCTGGAACAATGTGGCTTGCAAATGAAAGGACTCACCTGAGCATTGCCCAGGGCTGCCTCCAGAGTTCAGAATGAAGGATGTCCAAAATCCTGGACTCCAGGACACCACAGCAATGGGACAGGGGAACATCTCCAGGTGGACTTCCAGATTTGGTGTCCTGGAGGGGTCCATCCCCCACTCTTGGAATATTCCTGGAGTTCCGCCTTCATTCTCAGGGGTCCGTCTTCCGGACTCAGATTGCTCCCAGAGATCCAATTTCTTTTTCAGGAGGTCTTTCTTCAATAGTTGTTCAATGATGTTGGGCACCTTTTCAATATGGTGCCTGGGTAGGACGACAGACTACACATGATCAGTCCTGCCCTGCCACAGAATACAGCGCAAAACACCCAGCTACTTAATTGATGAGATCAGGGCAAGAAGATATGGCCTGTTTTCCCACCGGCCTCCGCAGTGGAAAACACTCCTCATTCCTGACCCTGCCACGGGACTTAGTCCCAGTATGAGAGAATTGCACCCTTGGGGCAGTATTTTCCAGCCACTCTCCCCCAAAACTGGAATATCCCACCTGACGTCAACGGAGCTTTACATGGTCCACCCCTGCACCCCCCCTCCCCCCCGCCCCGCCGCCCATTCCCATGGCAGGTGGGGGGGAATATTCCGGTCCTGGTCTTCTTCCCCTGCTGCCTGCTGGCTGGGGAGAGGGAGGGGGGGAGGTGGTGGGGGGGTGGGGGGTGGGGGGTGGGGGGCGGGGGGGGGGGGGCTTGGGGCAGTGTTAAGTATGTGGGCTTTGTTTTCAGGGTTGGAGGGGGAAAGCATGCCATCCGTCCCCTCTCTCCCCCAATTTCTCGTACTATATCAACCCAAGAGTCTGCCTGAAATGCACATGATTTAAGACCATAAGACATAGGAGCGGAAGTAAGGCCATTCGGCCCATCGAGTCCACTCCACCATTCAATCATGGTTGATTTCAACTCCATTTACCCGCTCTCTCCCCATAGCCCTTAATTCCTCGAGAAATCAAGAATTTATCAATTTCTGTCTTGAAGACGCTCAACGTCTCGGCCTCCACAGCCCTCTGTGGCAATGAATTCCACAGACCCACCACTCTCTGGCTGAAGAAATTTCTCCTCATCTCTGTTCTAAAGTGACTCCCTTTTATTCTAAGGCTGTGCCCCCGCGTCCTAGTCTCCCCTGTTAATGGAAACAACTTCCCTACGTCCATCCTATCTAAGCCGTTCATTATCTTGTAAGTTTCTATCAGATCTCCCCTCAACCTCCTAAACTCCAATGAATATAATCCCACGATCCTCAGACGTTCATCGTATGTCAGGCCTACCATTCCTGGGATCATCCGTGTGAATCTCCGCTGGACCCGCTCCAGTGCCAGTATGTCCTTCCTGAGGTGTGGGGCCCAAAATTGCTCACAGTACTCCAAATGGGGCCTAACCAGTGCTTTATAAAGCCTCAGAAGTACATCCCTGCTTTTGTATTCCAAGCCTCTTGAGATAAATTTATCCTGGGAATAGCTTGTGTTACCCTGTTCTCATTTCGAGGCGCAACTCGTGCTGAGCACAGTCTCCAGAGAAACAGTAAGAAATCTCAAACATCAGGTTAAAGTCTAACAGGTTTATTTGGAATCACGAGCTTTCAGAGTACTGCTCCTTCATCAGGTGGGTCAAGGAGTAACACTCCGAAAGCTCGTGATTCCAAATAAACCTGTTGGACTTTAACCTGGTGTTGTGAGACTTCTTACTGTGCCCACCTCAGTCCAACGCCGGCATCTCCACATTGGGGCTTCCAGAGAAAGACACCTTTTGCAGAACCTGCAGGGAAGTAACAAGTTGTGTGTAAAGTGGGAGCATAATCTTAACTGTAGGGAATGAATTTAAGGTTAAAAGTTAAAGTTTATTTCTTTGTCACAAGTAGGCTTACATTCACACTGCAATGAAGTGACTGTGAAAATCCCCGAATCTTCACACTTCAGTGTCTGTTCGGGTACACTGAGGGAGAATTTAGCATGGCCAATCCACCTAACCCACACATCTTTGGAGTCATAGAGTCATAGAGGTTTACAGCATGGAAACAGGCCCTTTGGCCCAACTTGTCCATGCCGCCCTTTTTTAAAAAACCTCTAAGCTAATCCCAATTGCCCGCATTTGGCCCATATCCCTCTATACCCATCGTACCCATGTAACTATCTAGATGCTTTTTAAAGCCCAAAATTGTACCCCCTTCTACCACTACCTTTGGCAGCTTGTTCCAGACACTCACCACTCTCTGTGTGAAAAGATTGCCCTTATGGACACTTTTGTATCTCTCCTCTCTCACCTTAAACCTATGCCCTCTAGTTTTAGACTCCCCTATCTTTGGGAAAAGATATTGACTATCTAGCTGATCTGTGCTCCTCATTATTTTATAGACCTCTATAAGGTCACCCCTCAGCCTCCTACGCTCCAGAGAAAAAAGTCCCAGTCTATTCAGCCTCTCCTTATAACTCAATCCATCAAGCCCCAGTAGCATCCTAGTAAATATTTTCTACACTCTTTCTAGTTTAATAGTATCCTTTCTATAATAGGTGACCAGAATTGCACACAGTATTCCAAGTGTGGCCTTACCAATGTCTTGTACAACTTCAACAAGACGTCCCAACTCCTGTATTCAATGTTCTGACCGATGAAATCAAGCATGTCGAATGCCTTCTTCACCACTCTGTCCACCTGTGACTCCACTTTCAAGGAGCTCTGAACATGTACCCCTAGATCTCTTTGTTCTGTAACTCTCCCCAACTCCCTACCATTAACTGAGTAAGTCCTGCGCTGGTTCAATCTACCGAAATGCATCACCTTGCATTTGTCTAAATTCAACTCCATCTGCCATTCGTCAGCCCACTGGCCCAATTGATCAAGAGCACCCTGTGGGAGGGTACCAGAACACCCAGTGGAAACCCACATGGACATGGGGAGAATGTGCAAACTCCACACAGGTCATGACCCCAGCCGGGAATCGAACCCAGGTCCTTGGCGCTGTGAGGTAGCAGTGCTAACCACTGTGCCACCGTGCCACCCAGCTCCAATCTAAATGCGGGCTTGAGATGATTAGAACTGTTCAGGCACAGCCTTTTTGATTAACAATTTCTTCAGCACTGCATAATAATCAGCTGAATAAAAATTCAGTGCAAGAGGTGCTAGAATTTTGGTTATAAATCTAATCCTGGAATTTAAAAATGCACATTTATATATTGGAGTAACTCCATGGAAATGGAGTTGATATTTTTATCGTTACACATTGTTCTTTCAAATATGTCACTGAGCGCTTAACATTTCAGTGAATGAATTAGATGTAAAAAATTTTTTAATTTTGTTTTCACCGACCACTTACATCGTCCCCCCGAGTAAAAGAAACGTTCCAAGTTTTTTGGCAGAGTTGTAGGAAACAAAGGGATGTCTTGGATGAGGGAAGTGAATGTCCTATTATCAAGCTTACGGATAATACACAAATCGGCAAGTGGTGAGAATGACACAAAGGTTTGAATGTTCCAATCTCGCCTGCAGCAGGAATCGTAGCAGGGCGGGACAGGACCACGCAAAGGCCCGTTGACCTCGGACGGGGTTTTCCAGTCTTGGGGTGAGTGCGGCTGGTAAAAATCTGCCCAAAGACTACAGAGGGATATAGACAGGTTAAGTGAGTGGGCAAAAAACCTGGCAGGTAGGAAAATGTGAAGATATAAGACCATAAGACATAGGAGTGGAAGTAAGGCCATTCGGCCCATCGAGTCCACTCCACCATTCAATCATGGTTGATTTCAACTCCATTTACCCGCTCTCTCCCCATAGCCCTTAATTCCTCGAGAAATCAAGAATTTATCAATTTCTGTCTTGAAGACGCTCAACGTCTCGGCCTCCACAGCCCTCTGTGGCAATGAATTCCACAGACCCACCACTCTCTGGCTGAAGAAATTTCTCCTCATCTCTGTTCTAAAGTGACTCCCTTTTATTCTAAGGCTGTGCCCCCGCGTCCTAGTCTCCCCTGTTAATGGAAACAACTTCCCTACGTCCATCCTATCTAAGCCGTTCATTATCTTGTAAGTTTCTATCAGATCTCCCCTCAACCTCCTAAACTCCAATGAATACAATCCCACGATCCTCAGACGTTCATCGTATGCACTTTGGTAGGAAGAATACAGGAGCTGAATATTATTTAAATGGAGAAAGACTGCAGAGAGCTGCAGAACAGAGGGATTTGAGGGTCCTCATGCATAAATCACCAAAAGCTAGCATGCAAGTTCAGCAGGTAATTGGGAAGGTACATTCTTAATTCCAGATATTTTTTAAAATTCAAATTTCGCCATCTGCCATGGCAGGATTTGAACCCAGGTCCCTGGAACATTAGCTGAGTTTCTGGATTAATTGTTTGGCGACAATACCACTAGGCTATCGCCTCCTCAATTAAGCAACCACTTCTTGCACTGCTGTCGTGCCCACAGTTTGTGGGAGGATCAACCAGCGCAGCCAAAGGGAAGGGTAGCCAGCAGCCCACACAGACTGTGTTTACTGCGGTGAATGGGGAGGTAGAGGGCGTCAGGGGATGGAGGTGTGCAATGAATACTGGAATCAGCAGACAAATCCCACTGCCCAGAACTACCTGTCTGCAGAGGAAACAATCCCAATTGAAAGCATTTTCCGGCAGATATGCTGAACAAAACCTGAATGCTTATTTACTGTAATTTTCCATATTCCTTTCATCACGTTCCAATCTCCCGCTGTGCTGTAGCCTCCTGTTTCGTGTTGAACTGCAGGCAGAGCAGGAGTCCCATGTATCTCCAGCAAACAGCCATTGCCTCGGAAAGTGCCAATTAATTGGTGCTAAAATGGCCTTAGTTGGCTTCCTGACCTACTTGTCAGGGGAACTCGTTTATCTCGACTTGTATCAAAACTTTCAGTACCTCAATTAGGGCGGCACGGTGGCACAGTGGTTAGCAGTGCTGCCTCACAGCATCAGGGACCCGGGTTTGATTCCCAGCTTGAGTGATTGGCTGTGTGGATTGTCTGCGCATTCTCCCCGTGTCAACATGGGTTTCCTCCGGGTGCTCTGGTTTCCTCCCACACTCCAAAGATGTGCAGCTTATGTTGATTGGCCATGCTAAATTGCCCATAGTGTCAGGGGGACTAACTAGGATAAATACATAGGGTTATGTGGATAGGGCCTGGGTGGGATTGTGATCAGTGCAGACTCGATGGGCTGAATGGCCTCCTTCTGCACTGTCGGGTTTCTAGGTTTCCCCTTAACTGTCGTTGCTGTATTACTCTTCGAGACAACAAATCATGTCCCAACACACTTTCCCCAGTTTAGGCATTTTTGCCCCAGAAACAAAAGTGATGATAGAATGAATGAAAGTGATACTTATCCCGAAGGCAATGATGAGCTTTACCATTCAACGTCCTTTGAATTTATGTTTCTGCCTTCGATAATTCCAGCCTACCCAGAGGTTTAATCGGAGACCTCCTGAGGTAAAGTGTGAGTCCCGTCCTTGATGTGAATTCGCTGTTGAACAAGCAGCTTGTTGATGAGGATTTGCTGGGAGCACTGACCCCATTTGGGTGCCAGTGGAAATTTTCAAAATGTGCGTCTTGCCAAATTACTTCAATAGCATTGTGCGCACCAATATTGGAAAGAGGACAAGTGTTAGAGTCTGCCATCTGTTGGCTTTGCCGGACCAATTTGTATGCAAGTTATCCTGCTTAATTAACGATGACTAATCCAGACATCTGAGCCGGAACTTTCCAGTGGTTCACGCCGGTGGGATCTTCCTGTCCCGCACCAGTGCGCCCCGTTGACAACGACAGGACGAGAAGATCTCACCGCCGGCCTATGGTGGGCTGCCTCCACGAAACACTTGGAGGGTTGCGTGGAAAACCCCGCCCACAATCTCCTGTAATGTGAGTAACCTGTTTGGAAAAATCTCCTTCAGGTGGCTTCAGTAAAGGGAAAAAAGAGAAGTAATGTGAGTAATTCTGGCCACCACACCACAGGGAGAGTATATCACCCATGGAGGGAGGGCAGCAGAGTTTCTTTTATTTGTCACAAATTGGCTTACATTAACATATATCTAGGATTGACTCCTCGGTGACAAAGTCTACCGACAAAAGACATGGCTGATGACGCCCGTTCGCTGGTGCTTCAGAGGAGAGACATAACGTTGCCCATTCTGCAACACACTCCTTGATTGAATAGACCACTGGCATCTTGAAGATGCGTTTTTGATGTCTGGACAGGTCAGGCAGTTCTCTCCTGAACGTGAAGCACATCTATCTTGTGGCAGGGCGGGCCTGCCACAAGATAGATCCGAAGGATCTCATGCACCAGCGTGGCTTGCCGCGCAATCCACAACCCGGCACACTGAAGGTGGGATATCTTGCTACAACCCGAGATGGAGGAACTGCAAACCTCCTTCAACGATGAGGACATCAAGAGGGCTGAGCTCGATGA
The DNA here is from genome assembly GCF_964213995.1 of Mustelus asterias. Classification (NCBI taxonomy): domain Eukaryota; kingdom Metazoa; phylum Chordata; class Chondrichthyes; order Carcharhiniformes; family Triakidae; genus Mustelus; species Mustelus asterias. The sequence continues at coordinate 125,247,191 of NC_135809.1, forward strand.
GGGTGAGGGAGCTGGGGCTCCAGAGGAAGAACCCACAGCACGGACCAGACAGGGCAGTCCCAGGCTGCAGAGGGTGAATGATGCGGATGGGTGGGTGCGGTTTAAACATGGCAGCTGGAAAGATGATGGATTGCAGTCACAGCGGGATGGATAGATCATGGCCTGCCCTGCCACAAGATAGATGTGCTTCACGTTCAGGCAAAATATAATGAGCTGAAAAGTGGACGATCCGGCATGGAAACCTTCCACACCGGCTGGCGGGCAACACGTCACTTTTCCCACTCGCCACCGCACTTCACCTCCGAGGTGGAAAATCCCACCCTAAGACTTTGGCGCACAGTCCAAAACTTAGAGCCAGAAATTGCAAATAGGTAAGGAGATTACAGAAAGCTCCAAGAAAAATAGGGTGGTAATAGTTGGAGATTTTAATTTTCCCAACGTTGACTGGGATAGCCATAATATTAGAAGGTTGGATGGAAAGAAATTTGTTGAGTGTATCCAGGAGGAATTTCTCATTCAGTCTGTGGATGGCCTGACTAGAGAGGGGCAAAACTTGACCTCCACTTGGGAAATAAGGAAGGGCAGGTGACAGAAGTGTTAGTGAGGGATCACTTTGGGACCAGTGACCATAATTCTATTAGTTTGAAGATAGCTATAGAGAATGATAGGTCTGTCCCAAAAGTTAAAATTCTAAATTGGGGCAAGGCCAATTTTGATGGTATCAGGCAGGAACTTTCAAAAGTTAATTGGGAGAGTCTGTGGGAAGGCAAAGTCTGGTAAGTGGCATGCTTTCAAAAGTGTGTTAACCAGGGTTCAGGGTAAACACATCCCTCTTAGAGTGAAGGGCAAGGCTGGCAGAAGTCGGGAACCCTGGATGACTCGGGATATTGAGGCCCTGGTCAAGAAGAAGAAAGAGGACCCTACATGACAGGCATAGGCAGCTGGGATCAAGTGAATCTCTTGAAGAGTATAGGGGGTGTAGGAGTAGAGTTAAGAGAGAAATGAGGAGGACAAAAAGGGGACACAAAATTGTTTTGGCAGATAAGGCAAAGGAGAATCCAAAGAGCTTCTACAAATACATAAAGGGCAAAAGAGTAACAAGGGAGAGAGTAGGGCCTCTTAAGGATCAACAAGGTCATCTATGTGCGGATCCACAAGAGATGGGTGAGATCCTAAATGAATATTTCTCATCAGTATTTACTGTTGAGAAAAGCATGAATGTTAGGGAACTTGGGGAAATAAATAGTGATGTCTTGAGGACTGTACATATTACAGAGAAGGAGGTGCTGGAAGTCTTAAAGCGCATCAAGGTAGATAAATCCCCAGGACCTGATGAAGTATATCCCAGGACTTTGTGGGAGGCTAGGGAGGAAATTGCGGGTCCCCTAGCTGAGATATTTGAATCACCGATAGTCACGGCTGAGGTGCCTGAAGATTGGAGAGTGGCAAATGTTGTACCTTTGTTTAAAAAGGGCTGCAGGGAAAAGCCTGGGAACTACAGGCCAGTTAGCCTCACATCTGTGGTGGGTAAATTGTTGGAAGGTATTTTGAGAGACAGGATCTACAGGCATTTAGAGATGCAAGGACTGATTAGGGACAGTCAGCATGGCTTTGTGAGTGGAAAATCATGTCTCACAAATTTAATTGAGTTTTTTTGAAGGGGTAACCAAGAAGGTAGATGAGGGCAGTGCAGTTGATGTTGTCTACATGGACATTAGCAAGGCCTTTGACAAGGTACTGCATGGTAGGTTGTTGCATAAAGTTAAATCTCACGGGATCCAGGGTGAGGTATCGAAATGGATACAAAATTGGCTTCTTGACAGAAGCCAGAGGGTGGTTGTAGAGAGTTGTTTTTCAAACTGGAGGCCTGTGACCAGCGGTGTGCCTCAGGGATCAGTGCTGGGCCCACTGTTATTTGTCATTTATATTAATGATTTGGATGAGAATATAGGGGGCATGGTTAGTAAGTTTGCAGATGACACCAATATTGGTGGCATAGTGGACAGTGAAGAAAGTTATCTCCAATTGCAACGGGATCTTGATCAATTGGGCCAGTGGGCTGATGAATGGCAGATGGAGTTTAATTTAGACAAATGCAAGGTGATGCATTTTGGTAGATTGAACCAGGGCAGGACTTACTCAGTTAATGGTAGGGCGTTGGAGAGAGTTGCAGAACAAAGAGATTGAGGGGTACATGTTCATAGCTCCTTGAAAGTGGAGTCACAGGTGGACAGAGTGGTGGAGAAGGCATTCGGCATGCTTGGTTTCATCGGTCAGAACATTGAATACAGGAGTTGGTACAAGACCTTGGTAAGGCCACACTTGGAATACTGTGTGCAATTCTGGTCACCCTATTATAGAAAGGATATTATTAAACTAGAAAGAGTGTAGAAAGGAATTACTAGGATGCTACTGGGGCTTGATGGATTGAGTTATAAGGAGAGGCTGAATAGACTGGGACTTTTTTCTCTGGAGCGTAGGAGACTGAGGGGGTGACCTTATAGAGGTCTATAAAATAATGAGGGGCATAGGCAAGGTAGATAGTCAATATCTTTTCCCAAAGGTAGGGGAGTCTAAAACTAGAGGGCATAGGTTTAAGGTGAGAGATACAAAAGTGTCCAGAGGGGCAATTTTTTCACATAGAGTGTGGTGAGTGTCTGGAACAAGCTGCCAGAGGTAGTAGTAGAGGCGGGTACAATTTTATCTTTTAAAAGACATTTAGATAGTTACATGGGTACGATGGGTATAGAGGGATTTGGGCCAAATGCGGGCAATTGGGATTAGCTTAGGGGTTTTAAAAAAAAAGGGCGGCATGGACAAGTTGGGCCGAAGAGCCTGTTTCCATGCTGTAAACCTCTATGACTCTATGACTGTATAACTTGGTTCACTACCTGTGTGGAGTCTGCACGTTCTCCCCGTGTCTGCGTGGGTTTCCTCCGGGTGCTTCGGTTTCCTCCCACAGTCCAAAAGACGTGCTAGTTAGGTGTATTGGCCATGCTAAATTTTCCCTCAGTGTACCCGAACAGGCGCCAGAGTGTGGCGACTAGAGTTCACAGTAACTTCATTGAAGTGTTAATGTACTTGTCACTAACAAATAAACTTTAAAAAAAACTTTTCAGGGGTGAAATTAGGGGTTGGATTTAATGCAGCCTGTGACGGTGGCTCACATAGTCAGTCTGTCAGCAGCTGGAGGGAACCCCCTTATTCAGTCAGTGGGAGCAGAAGGGGCTGATGCAGATTTTCACCAGCAGTGGGATGCCAGTTTGTCTCATTAACCACGATTGCTGGCTCACAGATTAAATGGGGGAGGGTAGTGCACATCTTTCCCACATGGCCCCCCCAGCAGTACAGCCTGTTGGGTTTGTCAGCCTCCTCGGAGGCGGGGTGTGGGTGGGGTTCATAGAATCCAACGGTGCAGAAGGAGGCCATTTGGCCCATCGAGTCTGCACCGCCCACAATACCACCCAGGACCTACCTCCATACATTTACCCTCGCTCGTCCTCCAGACACGAAGGGACAATTTAGCATGGGCAATCCACCTAACCCGCACATCTTTGGACTGTGGGAGGAAACCGGAGCACACGGAGGAAACCCACGCAGACACGGGGAGAATGTGCAAACTCCACACAGACAGTGACCCAAGCCGGGAATCGAACTCAGGTCTCTGGCGCTGTGAGGCAGCAGTGCTAACCACTGTGCCACCGTGCCGGTTCTAAAGGAGCCCCTTATTTTCCTGCATTCTCCCACGTTTGGCCTGGGGTTTTGTGGAGTTCCTGGGTCTCTGGGAGGTGCACTGCTGCCATCTTGCTGGCATGGCGTCAGCGAGAAGCTGCCAGCTTCTGATTGGCCAGCAGCTCTCGGTGAGCGGGAACCCAGTTGCGGGGAAGGCTCATTGGTTGGCTCCTGAAGTACCTGAATGGCACCTGATCCCGGTCTCTCCCACAGATCAGATGGGAGATTCCCTCCCGACTCTCCAACCGGTGAGTGAATCCCAAGTCAGCCCAACAAACCCCTGGCCTAGCGAACGCTTCGACACTCAAAGAGTGGTAGAAATTTGGAACTCTCTTTCGCAAATGGCAATTGATGGTAGATGGCTTATAAATATTAAAATGTGTAATTAATAGCTTTTTGTTTTGCAAAGCTGTTAATGGTATGTGTGACAAAGGCTGTGGAATTCATAGAAACATAGAAACTAGAAGCAGGAGTAGGCCATTCGGCCCTTCGAGCCTGCTCCGCCATTCATTATGATCATGGCTGTTCATTATATCTCAAACATTTTTGTTCCTGTGCAAAACCCATCCCCCTTCCCCCACTGGGCCATCTGTCATCTGTTCTTAGGTTTTGCTACATCTTTGCTGCAATCTCTCCCAGCTCCCACCAATCACTGTTCCAGTTGTTCTATCCCATCGAAACATAGAATCTAGAAGCAGGAGTAGGCCATTCAGCCCTTTGATCCTGCTCCGCCATTCATCATGATCATGGCTGATCATCAAATTCAATATCCTCATCCCCCCTTCCCGCCATATCTTTTGATCCCTTTAGCCACAAGAGCTATATCTAATTTCTCCTTGAAATCAGACAACATTTTGGCCTCAACTACTTTCTGCGGTCGTGAATTCCACACCTTCACCACCTCCTGGGTGAAGAAATTTCTCTTCACCTCAGTTCTGAAAGGTTTACCCCTTATTCTCAAACTATGACCCGTAGTTCCGGACTCCCCCCATCATTGGGAACATTCTTTCTGAATCTACCCTGTCTAACCTTGTTAGAATTTTCTAAGTTTTTATGAGATCCCCTCCCACTCTTCTAAACTCCAGTGAATATAATCCTAACCGACTTAGTCTCTCCTCATATGACAGACCTGCCATCCCAGGAATCAGCCTGGTAAACCTTCGCCGTGCCCCCTCTATAGCAAGGAAATTCAATTGCAGACCAGCCATAACCTCACTGATCACAGGCCCATGATGTTAGATGGCTTATTCCTGTTCCTGCATTCCGAGTGTGGAGTCACTCGCACAAAGAACAGCTGAGGCCAATACGTTCACACTCGAGAAAGAACGGAATGGAAGGTTGTTCTGATCTGGTGGGATAAAGTTGGATGGGAGCAGGCTTCTGCGGATCTTAAATGCTGCCTTAGACCAGTTAGCCACAATGTCTGTTTCCATATAATACTCTCTAACCTCACTGTGAACCTTTTTGTTACAGTTAAACTATGCAGAGGCCAGGCTGAGTGAACTGGAGAACTGTTACTGTGAGAAGACTTGCCAAGTCAACAGAGAAGTGTATCGCAGCATGGAATCGTGGGTTGAAAAATGCAAAAACTGCACCTGTAAGGTGCGTGCTTCATTGAAGAGATTGCTGTCAAAAATGTCTGGAGCTTGGCAGGGCTCCAAATTGCGAGAGGTCTTAATTGCCCCTTTCTTCCTCTCCAGTGAAGGACTATCAGAAATATTCCTGCAGAAAGCAGCATTGGGAATGGGAGGGGATTTGAGCTAAGTGTATATTCTCACAGGAACCCACACCGGGGTCTCACTCACCTCAGGTCCCAAAATTCCCACCCGAGGTCAATGTTTTTATTTGTTCATGGGACATGGGCGTCGCTGGCTGGCCGGCATCTATTGCCCATCCCTAGTTGCCCAAGGGCAGTTGAGAGTCAATCACATTGCTGTGACTCTGGAGTCACAGGTAGGCTAGACAGGGTAAGGATGGCAGATTTCTTTCCCTAAAGGACATGAGTGAACCATTAGGTTTTTCTGATAATCGACAATGATTTCATGGTCATCAGTAGATTCTCAATTCCAGATTTTTAAAAATTGAATTCAAATTCCACCATATGCCGTGGCGGGATTTGAACCCGGGTCCCCCGACCATTAGCTGAGTTCCTAGATTAATAGTCTGGCGATAATACCAGTAAGAACAAAGAGAACAAAGAACAAAGAACAGTACAGCACAGGAAACAGGCCCTTCGGCCCTCCAAGCCTGTGCCGCTCCTTGGTCCAACTAGACCAATCGTTTGTATCCCTCCATTCCCAGGCTGCTCATGTGACTATCCAGGTAAGTCTTAAACGATGTCAGTGTGCCTGCCTCCACCACTCTACTTGGCAGCGCATTCCAGGCCCCCCACCACCCTCTGTGTAAAAAACGCCCCTCTGATATCTGAGTTATACTTCGCCCCTCTCACCTTGAGCCCGTGACCCCTCGTGATCGTCACCTCCGACCTGGGAAAAAGCTTCCCACTGTTCACCCTATCTATACCCTTCATAATCTTGTACACCTCTATTAGATCTCCCCTCATTCTCCGTCTTTCCAGGGAGAACAACCCCAGTTTACCCAATCTCTCCTCATAGCTAAGTAGGCCATTGCCTCCCCAACGCTTGTCCCGCCCATGACGATTACTGCGTTGGGAGGATTGGGAAATTTAGGCCCAGTGTGCTGATTTCCTTTCCATCATTATTCTTAATTCGTTCATGAGATGGGGTGTCTCCAGGTAGGCCAGTCTTTATTGCCCATCCCTAGTTGCTCTTGGGAAAGTGGTGGTGAGCTGCCTTCTGGAGTCCACATGGTGTAGGTACACCCACAGTGCTGTTAGGGAGTGAATTCAGGAATTGTGATCCAGTGGCTGTAAACACATGACAATTGAGGCCATTTTCATTGGGGCTTTGCTGCCCCCCCCCCCCACCCCCATTTCCACCCCCCCCCCCCCCCCCCCCCCTCCCCCACAGAGCTGGAAAAGAGAGTGGAGCAGCTGCTGACTGTGATGGTTGCAGGTGGTCAAAGGTGGCCCAACTAAGGCTTCCAGGTGGGGTGGCAGTTTCAGGACGGTCCTGTCAGGGGGTCAGTGAGAGGAAGGGATTTGGGATACGTTGACTACTTGTTTTGCCCACAAGAGCACGCTTTCCTCTCAGGCTCACAAACGGAAAGTTTCTGACTGAACTGTTGCACCTTTTAGCCCTTCCCGATGACTGCCAACCACTGTCACATGAGGAGCTGCTACACCTTGCCCGCTCAGATTACATCTTACATGGACACTAATTTTCAGTTGCTTTATTGTGCTGCATAATGAGAAGGTCAGGAAAAACAACTTTGCTCGGAAATATTAGCCATAATATTAAGGACCCGCCAATTAGAAGTGAAGGGAGTTGCCCCATCACTGTTCAGTTGTGGGTTGGGTAATTGATATCAGTCTCAGAGATAATGCCCACTTATTGGACCATCATAGTCTGATGGTGGGATCATAGTCTGATGGTGGGACACCAGTCCACTGGCATCAGTGATGGTGAATACTGATGTGCAAAGACATTGGTGGAGGATAACACTTGCGTAGATTCAAATAGATGACGATAAATATTTACCAGCGATAACTTTACTCGGCTCTCTAATGATAAAGGTGCCTGCAGTTATAACTTCCTCTAACATCATTGAAAAGAAAGTCGCTGTTGTTTATGTTTCCCTCTTGCCATTAATAAAAGGTTGGTTCAGTCCCTGCCACCAGGACATGAATCAGAGCTAATCATGTGAGTATCTATTTGTGGGTCCATCAAAATGACTGGCAGATCATGTTAACGGAATGGTGATTCTCCACTGATCTAAACCCAATCAATGTGTATGAGTGTTTAACTTGTTGTTCTCTGCTTGGCCAATGTAGCTTCAGGACTGTGCATCATTCTCGTTGCCAATCCTTTGATATGCCGGCCCCATCTGCCTTCTTCTCCCTGGGCACTTTGCTCCCTGGCTCCATTTTCATCAGCTATGACTTTGCACTGCTGTGCTCTGTTAAAATGCAGTGACGCTGTGCTTGATCCCCCACCCTTCCATCCCTCTCATGTGATTCTGGCACTCGGGTCAACATTGCGCTGTTGCATTGTGTACTGTCCCCTTCATCCAGATGTGGCTGTCTTTTGAGTGGCACAGATGTTTTCAGCGAATGCCCAGACACTCCCCCTTCTGCTCCCTCCCTTTCCTTTGGCCAGATACAGCGTACCTCTCTGATCAGCTACATACCAACATGAAGCGCATAATGAACACTGCTGTCTGATCTCATGCCTGAGGGAACTTTTGATCTTTCCACATGCCTCCTGGCACCAGAAGATACCCGTTTGATAATTTGAAATCATACTGTGCTGGCATAGAATCCTGCCACAGGATTGATTCCAGTGAAAATGTGTAAATTCTGCAGTATTGCCAAAGCCACAGAACCTGAAATAGACATTGTACCAGAAAAGAAATTGCAAGCACCAATTTAGTGCAGTTAAAACAGACACAAGTCCAAGATTCTGACGATATATAATGTTTCCACCCCTACTTATAAATAAACAAGTGTAGAGGTGGGTACAATTATACCATTTAAAGGACACTTGGACAGGTACATGGATGGGCAAGGTTTAGAGGGATACGGGCCAAATGCAGGCAAATGGGACTGGTTCAATGTAGGAAACCTGATCGGCATGGACAAGTTGGGCCGAAGGGCCTGTTTCCCTGCTGTATATCTCGCTGATTCGATGGGTGGGATTTTATGACCTCGCTCATCCCGAAACTGATGAATCCCGCCCCAGGTCAACCGACCTTCCCATGCTCCGTCCCTCGCCCACTCCGATTCCCGTGGCAGGTGGGCAAGTAAAATCCTGGCTCATGATTCTAAATGGATTAAATGTGCAGTGAGCACAAGCATCGAACACCAGGAAATATTCTGCCAAAACCCTTAGCAAGTGTCTATAAAACCTGTACAATCCGTAAATGTTTCAATGATGTCTATAGGTTTTGAAAATTATTTAAATGAGCCACATGTTTGTGATAATTTGCTTAAAATTATGGAATTACTTCCAAAGTGGTGTTGGCGTAGATATGGGGCTGGATTTTATTGGTGATGAAGTGGGGGTGGGGGGGCGGCGGGGGTGGGTGGTGGTGTACTGGTCGATAGGAAAATAAAATCCATCCCGCGGCAATAACACGCCGCAGTGGCTACAATAAGGAAAATGTGGGACTTCTGTCCCTCAGTGGAAAGACATCCTGCCCTTGTGATTGCCCGGCAGCTTTTGTAATCCTGCCAGAGCTCAGTATTGTGCGATGCCATATTGCAAAGGCCCAGGATGTAGGCCCCAGTAGATGCTGGGAGTGGGATTCTCTGTCCGCCCCACCGAGGCTTTCTCCCAGCGGGAGGTGGCACGCCGTTGGCTGGCAGCAGGACCTTCTGGTTCCACCGTTGTCGAGGAGATTTCCCATTGACTCCACTCCCACTTTGCCGGGAAACCCATGGTAACGGTGCGTCATCAACAGTACCGGAAGACCCCACCAGCATGAACAGCCAGAAGCTCCAGCTCTGGACTCAGGTAAGTCAGGGATATAGGATGGGGGGAAGTGGAACCATTAAGTGGGGAGGAGAGGGGTGTGGGTTTTGCAGTGCAGGCGGGGAGGTGCCGCTAAAATGCAAAGGATAGCTGCTCCTCCCCTGAAGATAGTGTCCTCCTTCCTTCCTGTCCTTTTACAAATGTTTTTGAAAAAATGGGCTACCCACTCCCCACCTGCCTGCCGATGCCAACTGTGTTATGACTTGGGCTGCATAATATTGGAACCATTTGTCTTGTAAACCAGCTCAGTTGACCCTTATAATTTTCAATGGGGGAGCTTGCTGAGGTGACCACTATTCATGAATATGGATGATCAGCAAACCACGCAACCATTTCAGGGTACGGTGAGTGGGAACAGGAAGAGAAGTTAATATCACAGCTGAATTCAATCGTTCCTGTACACACTGCCCCTCCATATATTTACAGGCTGAATTGTTAAATAGATGGGAGAGTGGAATCCGGGCTTAATTTTCATGAGGTTTTGAGGTTAACTGTAAAGGTTACTATGACTTTCCGAGCATAGATCAGCGAAGCCAGCACATACGATTGAGAGAGCTTGAGTGCTAAAGCTCAGCTGCTCATTCGATAAATGCGCATGAAACCATTAAAAAGTTCCTGATTGCTGTCTTTTCTGTTTTGTTCAGAATGGAGCCATTGAGTGCAGGCGCGTTGCGTGTCCTCCTCTGAGCTGCCCGCCAGATTTCCGGCCAGTCTATAGTGTGGGCAAGTGCTGCAAAGAATGTCGACGTAAGTAAGGAAACTGATAACACCTTGGCGTTTCGCGGTGTTTCACACTCGGTTTACGAATTCTTTCATTTTTACACTGCCCTTGTTAAAGGCTGTAAAAGAGACACGAGCGATAAAGCTTTGATATAAGCAGGGTTATACAGATCGAAGACTACTTGTCGCTCAAAGCCTCCATTTTGTAAATGCGAAGATTGTCGGCAAGGTGTTGGGAAAGTGCATTTGCTTTCTGTCTTTTTTTTTTGATTCAGCGATGGTTTATGTTGGTGTGTTTTTGCTTTCTCCTCTATTCCTTGTCTGTAACGGATTGCAAGCTGTCCTTATGCTGCACACCACAACAAGATCACTGTCCAGACCTCATGTTTTGGGAACAGAATTTTGGCCACTATCTATGCATAACTGCCAACTTATGACTATTTTTGATTTGATTTGATTTATTATTGTCACATTCATTGGGATACAGTGAAAAGTATTGTTTCTTGCGCGCTATACAGACAAAGCATACCGTTCACAGAGTACATAGAGGGGAAGGAAAGGAGAGGGTACACAATGTAGAGTTACAGTTATAGCTAGGGTGTAGAGAAAGATCAACTTAATATAAGGTGGGTCCATTCAAAAGTCTGATGGCAGCAGGGAAGAAACTATTCTTGAGTCGGTTGGAATGTGATCTCAAAATTTTGTATCTTTTTCCCAGCGGAAGAAGATGGAAGAGGGTATGTCCAGGGTGCTTGAGGTTCTTGATTATGCTGGCTGTTTTTCCGAGGCAACGGCAAGTGTCGAAGGAGTCAATGGATGGGAGGCTGGTTTGTGTGAAGGACTGGGCTACGTTCACAACCCTTTGGAGTTCCTTGCGGCCTTGGTCAGGGCAGGAGCCATACCAAGCTGTGATACATCCAGAAAGGATGCTTTCTATGGTAGATCTGTAAAAATTGGTGAGAGTCGTAGCAGACATGCTGAATTTCCTTAGCCTCCTGAGAAAGTAGAGGCATTGGTGGGCTTTTTTAACTATAGTGTCGGCATGGAGGGACCAGGACAGGTTGTTGGCGATCTGGACACCTAGAAACTTTAAGCTCGTGACCATTTCCACTTCATCCCTGTTGACGCCGACAGGAGCATGTCCTCCACTGCGGTTTTTGATTGCACCTGCTGTTTTGCATTGGATATTACATTGCTTTGCAGCTGATAGTGGACAGATACATTACCGAGACAAGAAAATCAGCAACCATAGAGAAGAGGTGGGGGACATTAGGTCTACCTACATGAGCGGCAGAAATATTTGAAATTAAGCATCTCTTGGTAACTTGGTAACTGGAAATGTTGATGGTGCGGAATTTAAGAGGTGGTTGATTCAGGACAAATAGGGTGAGGGGATACAAAGGAAGAAAAGGGAGAAGGTTATTTTATTTGAGTGACATCGGGGGAAATTAAGGTAGTTGAGCTCGCAAGCCGGGGAACTTTTGAACTTCATCAGGTAGATGTGCTCCAGAAAGTGCCCAAGGCAGCCTAACTGTCGACTTGAAAGTTAAAATGGGTAGAATAATTCTTCACTTCCTACTGGAATTAAAGAATATCGTGCTGTTGGTGTCATCATCTAGAATCATAGAAATCCCTACAGTGCAGAAGGAGGCCATTTGACCCATCTGGCCTGTAACGACCACAATCCCACCCAAGCCCTATCCTCGTAACCTCACATATTTACCCTAGCTAGACCCCCGGACACCCATGGACAATCCATCTATCCTGCACATCTTTGGACTGTGGGAGGAAACTGGAGCACCCGGAAGAAACGCACACAGACACAAGACGAATGGGCAAACTCCACACAGACAGTGACCCGAGGCCAGAATTGAACCTGGGTCCCTGGTGCTGTGATGCAGCAGTGCTAACCACTGTGCCACTGTTCCGCCCATATAGCTCAACAGAAAATGCAAACATTTGTGAAGTATTCTGATCGTGTCAGGACTATGGGCCAAGTGCTGGCCGATGGGATTAGGTGGGAGTTCAGGTGTTTCTAATGTGTCGGTGGGGACTCAATGGGCTGAAGGGCGTCTTCTGCGCCGTATGATTCCATGATTCTATGTGTGTGTGCGTGCACACTCCCTGACTTGGTGCAGCAACGGAGATTTTACAGAGATGGATGGATTCTTTTGGACTTGTTTCTCATGCGTGACCCTATTTCAGAAGCAGACGTAGCTGAACTTGGATGATAGTGATCATTGTACTGTCTGAGCTTTGGTCAAATTTGGCAAATACTAATGCTCCAAATTGGAAGGGAAAGTTGAAATGAGATGAGAGGAAGAAAAGAGACTGAAGCTGGCTGTTCAGAGGGAGAGAGGATGACAGTTGGGCTGAGCATCAGGCTGTATGCAAACAGCTCAAAATTAAGATGCCGAAACAGGATTGGAGAAGGGCACAGTGACAGATGCAAAACGCAATGCCAAAAAGAAAAATCTTCCAATACTGCACATCACAAGATTATCAGGGAAGAAGTTAAAACCTTTAGGGACCAATATGTCATTGAACAGCATGTTAAATAACAACTGCTGGGACAATTTCTTTCTAATCTGGGAGAATGCGAACAATATGCTGCCCAGTATCAAACGGAGGTTAGTTAGTGAAACAGAGATGAAGGGAGTGAAAATCGATGAATCCCTCTGGATAGTGGAGGAATAAACGCAATTTAGAAGCAATTTGATAAGCAGATGAAGGAGAAAGGAATAGAAGGATACATTGACGGGATGAGATGAAGTAGAGGGTAGGCGTCTTGCCTGGATTAGTGAGAACCTGCTGGGCTGAATGACTGATTTCACTGCAGTTCATTCTGCGCAAGTTGACTGTAGCTCTGGGTTTTTTCAACAAACTATGGATTTGATTTGTGAAGCAGTAACTGCTCTTTTCAGGGAGTCAGTGAAGACTAGGCAAGAATTTGGTTTGATTTATTATTGTCACATGTATTAGTATACAGTGAAAAGTATTGTTTCTTGCGTGCTATACAGACAAAGCATACCGTTCATGGAGAAGGAAAGGAAGAGAGTGCAGAATGTAGTGTCACAGTCATAGCTAGGGTGTAGAGAAAGATCAATTTAGTGCGAGGTAGGTCCATTCAAAAGTCTGATGGCAGCAAGGAAGAAGCTGTTCTTGAGTCGGTTGGTATGTGACCACAGACTTTTGTATCTTTATCCCGACGGAAGAAGGTGGAAGAGAGAATGTCCGGGGTGTGTGGCGTCCTTGATTATGCTGGCTGCTTTTCCGAGGCAGCGGGAAGTGTAAATGGAGTCACTGGATGGGAGGCTGGTTTGCTTGCTGGACTGGACGTGATGGATTGGAAATAAGCAAGTGTGTTTCCATATCAAGAAAGGGTGACCACCCCCGATGGGTTTTCTCACAGCGGAGGCAGCTTGCCATTGGCCCCTGCCAATAACTTCTGGTCCTGCCGAAGTCAATTTCCATGGCTCGCCCATTCCGTAACCGGGGAAACTGCGGTGGGACGGGGGGGGGGGGGGGGGGGGGGGGGGGCTTGACTTCGGCGGGTCTGGAAGATCCTGCCAATGGGAAGGGCCGGAAAATCCCATCTAAAGTCTCCAACCTGTTAACTACAGATGGTCTGAGCTAAGCTAATGATTAGGGAAGGTGAGGAGGGTGAGGGGGAACTGAGGGAGTGGGGAAATGGGGGGAGGGAGAAAGAGAAAAAAGAGTCATATGACGAATTGGACTGAGAGTTCCAAAAGTTCTTTGATAACAAAACAGAATTGGAGATTACAGTGGTAAAATAAGAACAGGAGGAGGCCATTCGGTCCCTCGAGTTTACCTTGCTGCTTAGCCAGATAATGGCTGATCTGTACCTCAACCCCATTTACTAATTTGTGGTGCTCACGGTGTGGCCTCGTGCTCAGAGAGGTCATGGTGGCACAGTGGTTTACACTGCTACCTCACAGCGCCAGGAACCCGGGTTCAATTATCGACTTAGGTCACTGTCTGTGTGGAGTTTGCACTTTCTCCCCGTGCCTGTGTGGGTTTCCTCTGGGTGCTCCGGTTTCCTCCCACAGTCCAAAGATGTGTGGATGGTCATGCTAAAACTGCACCTTAGTGTCCTGGGATGCATAGGCTAGAGGGATTAGCAGGGTAAATATGTGGGGTTACATGGGTAAGGCCTAAGTGGGATTGTTGTCGGTGCAGACTCGATGGGCCAAATGGCCTCCTTCTGTGTGGTACCAGGGGATGGACCTGGGTGAAGAACGTGTCCTGATGTGCTCGCTGTGCTGGGTTGACCTTTAAGGGTGGTGTCCGGACCGTCAAAGCGTTGAGGTGATGATAGGGTGAGGGAATCAGAGGCTGCCCGCCTGCGATATGAAGCCCAACATCTGCTTGCCTACTTTTCTGCACCAAGTCCCACAATATATGGCATAAAGAGCCGCCATTGCCGCTGGCGGGCTCGACGCTGCTTTTCCCGCCTGACATTGGATTTTGTCGATATCAGAGAAAATTCTGGCCAATATCTGACACAAAGATGTTTCATTAAAATTTGTAATTTGTAAATAAGCTTCAGACAAGGTGCTCTGTGACTCAGATATGGTCCCTGGATGGGTAGGGGGTTTTAGTTCAGTCAGGCAGCATGGTCGGTGTAGGCATGAAGGGTCTAAGGGCCTGTTCTTGTGCTGTAATTTTCTTTGTTCTTTGAATGGGCAGCTGAAAGAGTCTTAGGGAGTTCGGACTTGCTGCTCAGAATGCCTAAACACTAGAAAGCAGCGGTAAAGAATTCTCATAGGATGCTGGGTTCTCTTGCCAAGTTAGGTGAATTCACATCTTTGGGGTCCATGCAGAAGTGCAAACTAAAAAAAGTTAAAGTTTATTTATTAGTGTCACAAGTAGCCTTACATTAACACGGCAATGAAATTACTGTGAAAAGCCCCCAGTCACTGCACTCTGGCATCTGTTCAGGTACACTGCGGGAGAATGTAGCATGGCCAATGCACCTAACCAGCACATCTTTCAGACTGTGGGAGGAAACTGGAGTACCCGGAGGAAACCCACACAGACATGAGGAGAACGCGCAGACTCCACACAGACAGTGACCCAGACCGGGAATCGAACCCAGGTCCCTGGCGCTGTGAGGCAGCAGTGCTAACCACTGTGCCACCGTGCCGCGGCTTATCAGGCTTCAAGCAGAATGTCTGGGGCTGACTATCCCCAGCCCACAGCCTCAGACGTGGCAGGGTTGGTGATATGGCAGAGGAGAATATCAGGAGGGGAACCAACATCTCCTGCTGCTGGCATATTGCCCGTGGCAGGAATTATTGGCCGATTAAGAGCTGCTTCATTCCCCTGCATGTATTCTGCCCATGTTGGGAGGGAGGTCCCTGTTGCTGTGCTGGAAGAATGCCAGGTAAACTCTGCCCATGTTGGGCACTTTGGAGGCCCTCTGACAGTAGTGGCCATGTATCATGGTTCCAACCTCCCCATCTCCCATTCCCCCAACTCTGATCACCAGTGCATTCTTACCTAGCCTTGGCTACACCCAAAATGGACCAATTCTTTGAAGGTACTTCGCTGTTGTTGCAACTCATTCTGGAGTTGCAGCCTCAGTTACTGGTCACAGTGGTGCTGCCATGGCTACAGAGCTGCTAGCCACCCGATTGGGCCAGCAACTCTTGAAGGCGGGTCATCGTCACCCTCAATTGGATGCCGGACCCAGTCAGCCTCTTCATTGGCTGCTGTTGGCAATGCACCACCCCAAGGTCCTGCCGACATGAGTGCATCTCCTAGTTTTGTCCCCTGCAACAATACTCCCAGTTAGGCTGACATGGTGGGTGTGGTGGGGGCAAAGGGTGGGGAAGGGGGTGGACAAGGGGGGAAGGACACAGGAGGGCACGGTGCGGGGCCCCCTCAGATCAATGTATTTACTCCATGTTATTCAAGGAAAGAGCTCAAAAGAACTGATACGTAAGATAAATGGGTTCATCCCTCTTGAAAAGTCATGCCTTTGAGGGGCCAACATAGAGGTTACATAAGAACTATATTTGTATCGAGAAAATATAATTGAAGTGATATTGCTAAGTGTGCCTGGACAGGCGAGAAAAATAGAAAACAGAGAAAGCTGGAAAAACTCAGTAGGCCTGGTGGCATCTGTAGAGAGAGGAAACAGAGTTTGTTTTGTTTAAACCAAGAGTTTACCTTTTGAGTCTGAATGACCCATCTTCAGAACTAAAGAGAGGTAAAAATGTGACTATATATAAGCGGGAATGACAGGTCTGTCATATGAGGAGAGATTGAGTCAGTTAGGATTATTTTCACTGGAGTTTAGAAGAATGAGAGGGCATCTCATAGAAACTTACGAAATTCCAAAAGGATTAGACAGGGTAGATTCAGAAAAAATGTTCCCAATGGTGGGGGAGTCCAGAACTAGGGGTCATAGTTTGAGGATAAGGCTTTGAGGATAAGACTTTTAGAACTGAGGTGAGGAGAAATTTCTTCACCCAGAGGGTGGTGAATGTGTGGAATTCACTACCACAGAAAGTAATTGAGGCCAAAACATTGTCTGATTTCAAGAAGGAATTAGATATAGCTCTTGGGGCTAAAGGGATCAAGGGATATGAGGGGAAAGGGGGGGATGAGGATGTTGAATTTGATGATCAGCCATGACCATGATGAATGATGGAACAGGATCGAAGGGCCGAATGGCCTACACCTACTTTTAGTTTCTATGTTTCTATGGGATAGAACAACTGGAACAGTGATTGGCGGGAGGTGGGAGAGATTGCAACAAAGATGTAGCAAAACTTAAGAACAGGTGACAGATGGCTCAGTGGGGGAGGGGGGAGGGTTTTTGCCCAGAAACAAAAATATCTGAGATATAAAAAGGTAAAGATGGAGGAGAAAGTCTCAATGAGGAGAAAAACATATTGACTCAAGTTTCGAATTGCAAATTTAGGAAAGATGCCGGCAAGTACTTTATTTGGGTGGCACGGTGGCACAGTGGTTAGCACTGCTGCCTCAGAGCTCCAGGCACCCGGGTTTGATTCCCGGCTTGGGCCACTGTCTGTGCGGAGTCTGCACATTCTCCCCGTGTCTGCGTGTGTTTCCTCCGGGTGCTCCGGTTTCCTCACACAGTCCAAAGGTGCGTGGGTTAGGTTGGTTGGCCGTGCCAAATTGCCGCTTAGTGTCCCGGGATGTGTAGGGATTAGCAGGGTAATGTGTGGGGCCTTATGGAGATAAGGCCTAGGTGGGATTGTTGTCAGTGCAGACTCGATGGGCCAATGGCCTCCTTCTGCACTGTCGGGTTTCTACGATTCTGAGTACTTTATTTAGATGACATTGAGCAATTGGAGCAGGCTTTTAGGCAGGGTGATGCAAGCCAGACTTATTCAACAAATAGCTGGAATAGGAAGACAGGAGAATTAGCAATGAGAGAGCAATTTATCAAAATCGTTCTCTATTTAGTGCGAGTTGCTGTAAATATAGGGATGGGAACACTGAAATTTCGCAATGTTGTGTTGTCATTTGGCTCTTACTGATAATAGCATTAGGCTTGAACAGTGGGGAAAACTCCAAATTCATGGGAAATTGGCCACCTCCTGTTTCCTGTCAGAAAAAAACATTTCTGCTGATGCTAATCTGTGTAAATCCCAATAGAAAAATGTAGCTTCGTGTTATTTATTTCTCTCTAAATGCAGTTTTGCGTTAAGTACTAGCAAGGGTTGTAACACTGACCTGTGGCGTTGCATTTATGATTAGGTCTATTATGCTGATAGCAGGGGGACGGATAATGAACTGAAACCATTTTGTTGCATTTCCGATATCTGCAGTTTATAAGGGATCGTCGTGCTTGGACAAAGCACAAACTGTTAGTGAGTGTTGTGTGAGCATTATTACAGAGTAGATAGGGAAAGATTGTTCCCACTGGTGGAGGAATCGAGAATGGGAGGGCACCGATTTAAGATAATTGGAAA
This sequence comes from Mustelus asterias, assembly GCF_964213995.1. Classification (NCBI taxonomy): domain Eukaryota; kingdom Metazoa; phylum Chordata; class Chondrichthyes; order Carcharhiniformes; family Triakidae; genus Mustelus; species Mustelus asterias. The sequence goes on from NC_135809.1 coordinate 125,265,225, forward strand.
AAAGGAGACATGAGCAGGATCCATTTCGACACAGCAAATGATCAAGATCTGGCATGTGCTGCCTGAGAGTATGGTGGAGGCAGGCAGTTAAGAGGGAGTTAGAATCCTGCAGTGCAGAAGGAGACCATATGGTCCATTGAGTCTGCATCGACAACAATCCCACCCAGGTCCCATCCCCGTAACCCCACATAGTTACAGTCCTAATCCCCCTGACACTAAGGGGCAATTTATCATGGCCAATCAACCTAACCCGCACACCTTTGGACTTTGGGTTGTTATTTGAAAAGGAAGAATTGTGCAGGGTAACGGGGAGGCAGCACAGTGGCGCAGTAGTTAGCACTGCTACCTCACAGCGCCAGGGACCCAGGTTCAATTCCGTCTTCAGGTGACTGCCTGAGCGCTGTCTGCACGTTCTCCCCGTGTCTACATGGGTTGGGCGCTCCGGTTTTCTCCCACATTCCAAAGATGTGTCGGAGAAAACACCCAGTTAATTTAATTGGCCATGCAAAATTGCTCCTTAGTGTCAGGGGGGCTAGCAGGGTCCATATGTGGGGTTACGTAGATAAGGCCTGGGTGGGATTGTTGTTGGTTCAGGCTCGTTGGGCCGAACGGTCTCTTTCTGCACTGTAGGGATTCTATGATTCCATGAATGGCACCAGGTGCATGGCTCATTTGGAGAATCAGCAAAGCATGATGGGCAGAATGGCCCCCTTTGATGCCGTAACAAAACTGTGATTGCTAAATTGTGTAACTCAGTGCATTTTATGTGTATATGTTGTGATTTATTTGGCTTCAAATACTATCGAGAACAATTTCAACATTGTGCATTGAGAAAATTAACTTGGATATTAGCTTGGAAAGTAGATACTTTCCAATACTATCAATACCTTCAAATACTATCTGGAACAATTTCAACATTGTGCATTGAGAAAATTAGCTTGGAAATTAGCTTGGAAAAGAACAATGCTGCTTTATCAACTCAATCCTTTCTGTCCTCTTGCGAATACGATGTAATGTTGAAATTGCACTGAAATTGTGGTGGCACCAGCCCTGGTTGTTGTTGTGATGTCACGTAAATTGCAGCAAAATGTCAGTTAATACATGGTGTGAGAGAATCAGAAGGTGTATGTATATGTACCAATCTGATAGTAATTGAAGTTGACTTCAAGTATCCCTCTCATTTAAGTTCCAATTAAGTGTAAATCTGACTCAGTGGTAACATTTTAGCTTTGACAAAGGGTCATCTGGACTCAAAACATCAGCTCTTTTCTCTCCCCACAGATGCTGCCAGACCTGCTGAGATTTTCCAGCATTTTCTCTTTTGGTTTCAGATTCCAGCATCCGCAGTAATTTGCTTTCATAACATTTACGTTACTGAGTCAGTAGGTTTCAGGTTCTGGTCCCGTTCCACAACTTGGGAATATAGGATGGAATTCTCTGGCCTGGTCCATGGCTGGGATTTTCCAGTCCCGCTGCTGTGGATGGAGATTTGACTGAACGCCAAATTCTCCATTCTCGCTGACAGTGGTGGTGGGGCGAACAACATTGGAGAATCCCAGCCATAGTCTAGGCAGACACATCAATGAAGTACTGAGTGTTATATGTTTTATGGAGCTCTGCAGAGATAACACACTCATTTCTACGGGTGTAGGAAATTTATTCACAAGATTTTTTAAAAATTGTCTACTCTATTGTTTGAATTTAAGTTTATTTATTATTAGTGTCACAAGTAGGCTTACATTAACGCTGCAATGAAGTTACTGTGAAAATCCCCGAGTCGCCACACTCCAGCACCTGTTCGGGTACACTGAGGGAGAATTTAGCATGGCCAATGCACCTGATCAGCACGTCTTTTGGACTGTGGGAGGAAACCGAAGCACCCGGAGGAAACCCACGCAGACACAGGGGGAATGTGCAGACTCCGCACAGACAGTGACCCAAACTGGGAATTGAACCCGGGTCCCTGGCGTTATGAGGCAGCAGTGCTAACCACTGCACACCGCCCAGTTCTAGCTCTTAGCTTCCAGCAACTGCGACAGTTTGTTTACATTTCTCTGAGTTTACACCCAGGCTTAACTAATCAAGCGCAGTGAGCATTGATAATAAACAGACCCACATATTCAAACATTGAATAATTGAACAGATTGAAGACATGTTGTATCGTTGCAGTTGCCACCTTTTGGATAAACCATTCACTTGAAGTGATTTCTGTTTATCAACGTGGAAAAGAAAGATTTTATGGCACTCGGAGTGGGAATGGAGGGATACAAAAGAGTGGTCTAGTTTGGACCAGGGAGCGGCGCGGGCTAATTGTTCCTTGTTTCTCGTTTCAAGGCTTCATTCTATGATCATCTTGCTGGTGCCAGTACAGAGCGAGACTGCGGATAGTTGGGAACCTGTCTCGGGGGCAGGGAATTCATATGGTGTTCATGGAAGTGGAAATGACTAGGGTTGGGAAGCATTTTCCGATCAGGGCCATTGTGATCTCCTGGACTCGTTTCGATCGCCTCAGGGGGTCGGAGAGGAATTTCCCAGATTTTTTTTTTTCCCCATATTGGCCCTGGGGTTTTTCACTCTGGGTTTTCGCCTCTCCCTGGGGATCACATGGTCTGGAATAGGGGGGTGGGGGTGAGTTAATAGGTTGTAATGAACAAAGCATCGTAGCTGTGAGGGACAGCTGTGATAGGATATTGGTATGTAGATAGGCTGGAAAATTGGGCGGGGATCCTGGATTCAGGATTCAATCCTGGACCGGGGAGCGGCGCGGGCTTGGAGGGCCGAAGGGCCTGTTCCTGTGCTGTATTGTTCTTTGTTCTTTGTTCTTTGTTCAAAGATACGCGATCCCTGTTTTGCCCACGTTTGAAGATTCAATTGATATTACCAAAAACAGATTAGCTGGTATTATAATGTAATAGGTGAAACGTTGCTGTGTTCAAATTAGCCACCGGATTTAAAGTACAAGTAAAGTTTATTTATTAGTGACAAGTAGGCTTATATTCACATTGCATTGTGAAAATCCTCTAGTTGCCACACTCTAGCACCTGTTCGGGTACACTGAGGGAGAAATTAGCATGGTCAATTCACCTAACCTGCACATCTTTGGACTATAGGCGGAAACCCACGCTGACGTGGGGAGAACATGCAAACTCCACACAGACAATGACCCAAGCCGGAAATCGAACCCGGGTCCCTGGTGCTGTGAGGCAGCAGTGCTAACCGCTGTGCCACGATTTGTCTGTGTAGCAATCGTAATTCATTGCCTTTGAACCACTTTGGAATGTCCTGAGGAGATGAAAGACACTACTTAAATGTACACTCTTCCTCCTACTTTCTCTTTCACTTTCATTCTTTCTGTCTCTTTCTCACTTGTCCTTCATTTCTCTATTTTCACGTGTGTCTATCATCCTAACTATAGACCATTCACTGCTGCATTGGCGGTCCTGATTTCTCAGATCTTGAGGAACATTTTCGCTGCACTCCGCCTAAACAGTAACATGAAAACTATTTGAATATTTTGCCCAGTTTGCTTTTCTTCCCTCACTGAAGATGTACAAGCCCCACTGAGACTGTGATGGCAAACTCTCTCACAGTATTCACCCGAGCTGAATCCTGAATGTATAATTTTTATTTTTTATTAGATTCTTAGATTGACAGCAGATTCAGGTAATTTCCAATTCTCCTGAGCCAGCCCAGTACTGTTGGCTTGGCTTGCTTGTTCTATGGTACTGGAACACATATTGACAATAACACTAATGTAGCATTTGAGCTTTATTTATGTTACATAAAAAATGCATTCCCAACATGTAAAATGAACTTACAATTGGCCCTCCTTTTCCCATCAGTGTTCTCCTTTGTCTTTTTGTTGAAGGTATTGACTCCTGATTGGCTTACAGTTCCATGGGCGAGTGCATGGAGTTTATTTATTATTTTATTTATTACTCACAAGTAGGCTTACACTAACACTGCAATGAAGTTACTGTGAAAAGTCCCCCAGTCGCCACACTCCGGTACACTGTTCGGGTACACTGAGAGAGAATTTAGCATGGCCAATGCACCTAACTAGCACGTCTTTCGGACTGTGGGAGGAAACCAGAGCACCCGGAGGAAACCCACGCAAACACGGGGAGAACTTGCAGACTCCGCACAGTGAGCCAAGCCGGGAATTGAACCCGGGTCCCTGAGACAGCAGTGCTAACCAATGTGCCACCGTGATGGGGTGAATTAAAAAAACGATTTCCTGTGTTTGGGAAATAGATGAATCATAGAATCCCTACAGTGCAGAAGAAGGCCATTCGGCCCAGCAAGTTCGCACCAACTCTCCCACAGAGCATCTTCCCCAGGCCCACCCCCTCCCCTATTCCTGTAACCCTGCACACCTATCCCGCTAATCCCTCTAAGCTACACATATATGGACACTGACCAGCATTTAGCATGGCCAATCCACCTAACCCGCACATCTTTGGACTGTGAGAGAAAACCCGAGCACCCGGAGGAAACACACACAGACAGTGACCCAAGACTGGAATTGAACCTGGATCCCTGGCTCTGTGAAGCAGCAGTGACTATCCAAGAGGATTGGGTAGAGTGTCCACCATTCCTAACTCCAAGAATGAGGGATGATCTAATTGAAACATATAAAATTCTGGTTCACTAATGTCCTTTAGGGAAGGAAATTTTCCGTCCTTATCTGGTCTGGCCTACATGTGACTCCAGACCAACAGCAATGCGGTTGACTCTCAAATGCCCTCGGAAATGCAGGGAAATTAGGGATGAGCAATAAATTCTGGGCCCAGCGACGCCCACATCCGGTAAAATGAATAAATAAATAAATAATCCATGGTTCCGTTTGAAGGTGGAAACCAAAATTGAAAATGTGTGGGTCTGAAGGCCTCAAAAATGACTCCAAGATATTGTTCAGCCAGTCAATAAAATTAACAAGACATCTCGTGTCGCCTTTGACATGAATTTCTGCTGTCAAATAGAGACCTTTGGTCACTTGGTCATTTGCCTCATCGGGAACAGTAGCGGTGTGATTATCTCCAGCCGATACATTCAGAGATTGGGTGTGATTGCAGCCAGGGTTCAGTCATAGAGCGGGAATTTCCAGCCGCGCTCGCCCCCAAACCGGGAAAATCCCATCTGAGGTCAATGGACCTTTGCATAGCTCCCCCCCACCCCCACCCAACTCCCCCATCCACTACGATTGCCGTGGTAGGCGGGATGGGAAAATTCCGGTGACAGAGTCATACGGTGCAGAAAAGGCCTTTTGGCCCATCGAGTTTGCACCAACAATAAATACCACTGAAGGTGCGCCAATCCCCTTTCCCTGCACTTGTCCCATATCCTTCAGTGTCTAATCACGCAGGTGCTCTCTAATTAGCTGAGAGAAACCTGAAGAACAAAAGCCACACAATGCACCATTTAGGCTTTGTCTTCCAATGTAGATCTGAATAGCCACAATGAGTTTATTGATGGGGAGGGAAGGGAGAAACAGGATGTATTGGTTCTAATTCCCTTTCTTGGCTGTGTCAGCGGTGCAATTGTATTAGATTTAAAAATTGCACAATTGTTACATTCCTAGTGCAATCACTCTGAGAGAGAAAAAAAATAGATGCAGTATAATGCATTGTGTGTGAATTTAATCCATTGTAATTAACCCACTGGTGTGAACCAAGTTCATTTTTCTGTAATGAATCCAATACTTTCTTTGAGTAGAACGTGAAGGAATGTTTCAAGTGTGTTTGTTGCCCAACTGGTGACTTCAGCGAGCAGGATATCCATTGGGACAGCATGGTGGCACAGTAGTCAGCACTGCTGCCTGACAGCACCAGGGATCTGGGTTCGATTCCCAGCTTGAGTCATTGTGTGGAGTTTGCATGTTCTCCCCATGTCTGCATTGGTTTCCTCGGGGTGCTCTAGCTCCCTCCCACAGTCCAAAGATGTGCAGGTTAGATGGCTTGGCCATGCTAAATTGACCCTAGTGTCAGGGGGATTAGCAGGGTAAATATGTAGGGTCATGGGGATAGGGCCTGGGTGGGATTGTGGTCAGTACAGACTCGAAGGGCTGAATGGCCTCTTTCTGCACTGCAGGGATTTTATTCAATGATAATAAATTTTTACAAGATATATCAAGTGCACAGCTTATAATAAAAGGCCACTCCTATTTTTATGACTTCAGAGCTTAATTATGATATAGCACCAGTTTTTGCTGAGGGATGGGAGATATTGAGTGGAATATGCTGTTTTGGGTCACGTGTAGATATCTTGTAGGCAGTTGGTCTCACAGCAAGAAGGTGGCTACATTATTCTGCAGAAGCTAATAACGGACGCATCACAGCTCTGACTAGGAATTGTACAGAAAGATCATCAACTCCTGTCCTGCCATTCAACTCATTGCTCTTATAAATCTACAGGTTTTCATTACACTGCGTGGGTGAATGAAACAGCCTCTGAACAAATAATATTTTCACATGAATGCGTCCAACAACACGCATTTATCCACTGAATTATTGGTCAGACTTTTCAAAACAGGGCAAGTTAGAGCAATGCTGCTTCCAGTTGTCATGTCCTTTACAAATAGGATTGCTTTTTGTTTCCTTCAGAAACTCAGCAGCACATGACCTATTAGCTGCTAATGAGCACTTCGGTCTGTTACATTTACACACTGGGTATAATCCAAGCTTGCTGTGATTGTGTGTGTGTGTGTATGTGTGTGTGTGAGTATAAGAGTGTGTGAGAGAGAGTGTGTGTCTGTGTGTGTGTGAAGTAGTGTGGCTGAGATTCTCCGGTCTCCCAGCCGCATGATTCCCACCGGTGGGAGTTGACACATTGTTTGCTAGCGATCGGATCTCTGGTCCCACCACTGACAATGGAAATTACCATTGACGTCACCCCATGCTGGTGGGAAACCCACAGGCGAGGCTCGGGGCTGCACTGCTGGCGGGACTGGAGAATCCCATGGGTATTAATGGTCGGAGAATTCTGGCATGTGTGTGTGTGCGTGTGTGTGCATGTGTGTTTGTGTGTGTGCGTGTGCGTGTGTGTGTGCATGTGTGTGTGTGCATGTGCGTATGTGTGTACGTTTGTGCGTGTGCGTGCATATGTGTGTGCGTGTACGCGCGCGTGTGTCTGTATATGTATGCGTATGTGTGTGTGCGCATGTGTGTGTGCGCACGTGTGTGCGTGTGTGCGTGCATGTGTGTATGCGTGAGCGTGTGTGTATGTGTGCATGTGCGTGTGTGCATGTATGTGTGTTTGTGTGTGCATGTGTGTCTGTGTGTGCATATGTGTATGTGTGTGTGCATGTGTGCGTGTGCTTGTGTGTGTGCATGTGCATGTGTGCGTGTGTATGTATATATGTATGTGTGTGTGTGTGCATGTGTGTACTTGTGCATGTGTGTGCGTATACGTATGTGTGTGTGAAAGAGAAAGAGTATGTGTGTGTGTGAGAGTGTGTGTGTGAGTGTGTGTGTGTGTTTCATGTCCCTGTCTATATGCACACATGTCCATTACGTGTCTGCATTATAAATAGATGTATGCTTCACTGCTTTATTCTTTTTAGCAAAACTTCGTAGTGTTTCAACAGCAGAACTTTGATTCCTGCTTACAATTAAAACATTTATTAAAATGAAACGTTTGGGATAAAATTGGACCACTATTTTACTCGATTTGCTTTCTTCAAAATTCTCCAAATACAGATATTCTCATCAGTATCCATGCCACTGGACCTGCAGTCTAACCAGTGATGTCCATCATGTCATCATCTGCCTGTACTTGAGTGATTCTGATAGCTACATATTGCCACTGTAAACCAAACTTCAAAAAAAGATCTGTGTACTCTCCAGTTTTACATATACTGGATTTAATTATTCAGTTACATGAAGAAAACCTGAAATGAAGATTGGAAAATGACTCGAAAAGCCATTGGTGTGGTGTTGGGAACGAGTGACGTACGAGTGCCATTGGATAGTGGGAGTTGTGTGTGACCATTATGTTCATCATCTGCCATTGCCCTAAGCTTCCCATTTCAGCATCATTGCGATGGTGAGGCGACATGCCAAATAGTTCCCTTCAGGAGAAGAGGGAGAATTTAAGGAACAATCTTAATCTTACATTCCAGAAGATTCTGTGTTCAATTCCTCAATTGTACGAAGTTAGTTGGTCTCAGCTGGATGGCGATTGGAGCAGTGTTGTCTGGAGTGCTCTTGTGCATCATCTAACAGCTGATATTTGGATAGCATTGACATCAAAAAGGAAAAAAAAAAAGTTGTGATTGAAATATTCCAATTTTTCGTAAAATATCTTTTGGCCTCACAAGATGGTTATATTTTCATAGATCAGCATCACTATCAGTGTCCGATTATATCTGCCAGTCCGCATTTCCTTCAGGAAGGTGTAAGTCAATCCAATCTATATGAGTATCTAGATGGGTATAGAGGGATATGGGCCAAACATGGGCAATTGGGAGTAGCTTAGTGGTTAAAAAAAAGGGCGGCATGGACAAGTTGGGCCGAAGGGCCTGTTTCCATGCTGTAAACCTCGATGACTCTACATTCCATGGTCGTAATTTTCCAGTCCATCATGCCAGTGGGATCTTCTGGTTCCGCCGGTGTGAACGGGGACTCCAATGGCTCGCTGGGGGTGGGGGGGGGAGAAGCCTGGAAAATTCTGTTCAATGATTCTGTCGTGGTAATTTAATCCACAGGATTGCAATATTGATTGTTACTTGGTGATGGCAGCTTGAATTACTCTTTCCACTGAGGAGTTGGGGGCCTACTCCATTTCTATGTTTTGGGGCCATGATCTTTAAAGAATTGGAATAGTTGAATTTTCTCTGCCATCTGAAAACTGGCACTGCCAACCCTGCTGTTCAGTTGCAGCTCCTGTTGTAGATCGCTTGTGACAGCATCCTTAATGAAAAGTAGTTGCCTCGGACTCTGCTCCAGGCCAAGGTGGAGGTAGGATATCTGTTTGCTGAAGACCTTTGGGCACAGGTTTCCTTTAAGAGTCCTCCTCCTCTTCCCCCTGCACAGCTTCCCCTCTTTGGTGCCTGTTCTCTAAGGCCAGAATTTAAGTTTGAGTTTTAAGTTTAAGTTTATTTATTATCGTCACAAGTAGGCTTACATTGACACTGCAATGAAGTTACTGTGAAAATCCCCTAGTCGCCACACTCCGGCGCCTCTTCAGCTACACTGAGGGAGAATTTAGCATGGCCAATGCACCTAACCAGCACGTCTTTCGGACTGTGGGAGGAAACCGGAGCACCCGGAGGGAACCCACGCAGACACGGGGAGAATGTGCAAACTCCGCACAGACAGTGACCTAGGTTCCTGATGCTGTGAGGCAGCAATGCTAACCACTATTGCACCATGTTGCCCTTCTCAGTCTTGACCACCCCACTACCTCTGCCAGCGAGAACGGAGAATTTGCCACTCAGCCAAATCTCCATTTACTTCAGCACGACTGGAGAATCCAAGCCACGGGTGAGGTTGGAGAATCCCAGCCTGTGCCTCTGCCATGCGGCAGCCTGAGAGAGACAGCAACCATAGCGCCCATGGCACAGTGGTTAGCACTGCTATCTCACAGCGTCAGGGGCCCGGGTTCAATTCCGGAATCGGGTCACTGTCTGTGTGGAGTTTGCACCTTCTCCCCGTGTCTGCGTGGGTTATCTTTGGGTGCTCTGGTTTCCTCCCACCATCCAAAGATGTGCAGGTTAGGTGGATTGGCCATGCTAAATGCCCCCTTAGTATCCTAAGATGTGTTGGTTAGATGGATTAGCCATGTGTGGGGTTACAGGGATAGGGCGGGAGAGAGGGCAGGACAGATACTCTGTCAGAGAGTCGGCACAGACTCGATAGGCCAAATGGCCTCTTCTGCACTGTAGGGATTCTATAATGATTCTAACTTCCATAAACCTGCCTGTTTATTTATTAGTTTATTTTATTTAACCTTTATTGAGCCGGGTGTGTCAATGGAGAACCAATAATCATTTAGAATAACAACCTGGCCAAGAGGCTATCATCGTAGCAGCAGAAGTTACACGATACAATGCATATCAACACTAAAAACAATGAAATATAAATGAACAGAGATAGAGAATTGACAGTTTAGCAAAGACAAGGATCAGGCTCCTGAGGCCTAACCCTTAGCCGAAAGGCATTTAACCAAATAAAATTAGTTCACCTCAGCTTTGTTTGTACCTCGATCAGTTACTGGCAGCCGCAAATGGAAATGAATCATGACCGAAGACTGTGCTCAATCTCGGAGCGGCCAATCTGATCAAGTCACTTGACCTCATTATAAAAAGAGACAGTGAGAGGGAACAAACTTTTCAAAGAGTCAGGTGTTTTCCCGAGCAAGATTCGACTGAAGCCAGTGGAGTTGGTGCCTTGTGTGCAGCCACAGCCAGTTAACATTAAGACATAGAAAATAGAAGCAGGAGTAGGCCATTTGGCCCTTCCAACCTGCTGCGCCATTTGTTTCGATCATGGCTGATCATCAAATTCAATATCCTGATCCCATCTCCCTCCCTCGCATATCCCTTGATCCCTTTAGCCCCAGGGAGTACAGGTCACGGTGCTAGGTGTGAAATGAAAGGCCAGTCACAAATCTAACTGCAGAGTGAAAGAGGATGTCTAACTTACCAAGAGAGGTGTTGGAGGCCATTTTCTAAAGGGGCAGGAGAGACATTGGAACACATTCACGGCAGTTTAGGTTTTTTATAACACTCCTCTGGGGTCTGTGGAGCATTCTTTCTGAGCACTTTTACAAAATGGAGGACAAAAATGTACATCCAATAGGGGGCGGGAGACAAAAGCCTCATTGAGGGAATGTCAAAAGCACATTAAAGAGAAGGCTTAGGGGAAGGTAAGAATCGACTCGGGGTGTGTTAGGACTGGTCCAAATTGATCAAGGCAGGAATACTCCCAGTCCAAACCTCGCAGAGCAGGTTTATGCCGTGTTTTGAAACAACATTGATAAGTCGGGGTTTAAAAATCTCAGAATCAATCTGCTCTCAACTCTTGTTTGTACACCGATGTTCATTTGATACTGATATCAAGATTCCAGTTCAAACTTAATTTATTTCAGGCAAATGACCTTTGAATGCATTCCAGTATGTGTCCTTGATAACTGCATCATGTTGGATGGATTTTTACAATTGAATGATTAGTAATATTTTCCTCATAATAAAATTATTCCAAACTTTCCTTGTTGACTCTGTCCATGAATTTATATCTAAAATTAAGCTGATTTTCTGAATCCACTTGCTTAATTGATCTACAGGGGAGGCGATGGCCGAGTGGTTTTATCGCTAGACTGTAACTCCGTAAACTCAGCTGGGGACCCGTGTTTGAATCCCGCCACAGCAGGTGGTGGAATTTGAATTTAATTTTAAAAAGTCTGGAATTAAGAATCTACTGATGACCATGAAACCATTGTCGATTGTCAGAGAAAAACCCGTCTGGTTCCTTTAGGGAAGGAAATCTGCCGCCCTTACTGGTCTGGCCTACGTATGTCTCTAGACCCACAACAATGTGGTTGACTCTCAACTGCCCCCTGAGCCGGGGCAACTCGGGATGGGCAATAAATGCTGGCCGGCCAGCGATGCCCATGTCCCGCGAATGAAAAAGAAAATCTATGTTCCTTTGTATGTTTTAATCCCTCTTACACAACTTGCTAAGTATTACCTGTTCACCAACAGCAGTGATGTGATAAAAATCGATTAATGTCTTGTTGGGTATGTACACCTTGTAAATCGTTCATTCCGAAAATGGTGGCAGCGCAGATCTAAGATGGCCGCCGCCTCATTTAAAAGCTAAATTGGCTGCTCAGGAATCCTTCCTCTTGCGGTTAAGAATCTTTCTGCTCCACCAGCACAGTTTTACTTTTCTGATCAATACGTGAATTGGATTATGCACATTTAATCATCGTGTTGTCAACAGGTGCTTTGTGGTGCTTGGATTGCAGTTAACGTCTGATTACCTTCTCATTAGCATGCCACAGAACATCTTTCAGAAATAATTTATGCGTACTCTCCCTGGTTTATCGGCAGACAGAAATGTAACTTCCAATTATTGCAGGCTTTTGGGTATGATGACAGGGTAAAGGGATGTGGTTGTCACAAGGGTTCTTTTTGGTCACCGTTAAGTTGTTAAGACTATTAAAATTATACTTTGCTTTACTTCTTCAAAGGACATCAAAGGAAAATATATATACAAAATAACTAAGATTCTGCCGTAAGGAGAGATCCTTTGAGAGTCTTCACTGAAGCACAACCTTGTGGAGGAAGATCATTATCAGTGTTGTGCTGGAGATGGTGGAAGAAGTAGTTTTTTTCTGGACTCTTTGATCCGAAGAAAGTCTGAAGCTTGAAGGAAAAGGAAGTGAATCCCTTGTGGACTCGTTCTAGGTCTTTTATATACATTTATTGTACTTTGTGAGATTTTTGCTTCTGTAATTTGTTTGTGTGAATAAATTCAACAAGTAGTTTAGCCAGTACCAATTGGGTCCCGAGTGTAATATTTTCCATTTTTTTGAGAGGCCGCGAGATATAGACCGGAATTTTCCAATGCCGGACTCCTTGCCGACGCTGCCAGGAGAATTTGGCGCTCAGCCAAATCTCTATTCGCAGCAGCGGGACAGGAGAATCCCAGCCGTGGACGAGGTCAGAGAATCCCAGCCCATTGTGGGAAACCTGTTGTGTTTCTGTTCTCTTTTTCCCTATACTTCTCGATTATTTTGGCTCTTGTTTTGAGACCGCCTAAACAATGGTGGCAGTATGTTACAGTTCACGCAGGGAGTCCGGGTTGTTAAGCAACGTACACTTTTACATGCATGTTGGAGCCTGGAGCTATGGATAGTGGTGGTAAAGGCTGCAACGTTCTCTCCGTCAGATGGCTAACCAGGAATGTCTTCCTGTCTGACTGCCTGCCGTAGGCATGTGTTGGAAGGATTTGCTGATACTCAGAGCCTGTTTCAGCGCACCTTCCTTGGCCATCAAGTTCTGGTGTGGCATTCAAACCCAGAGCTTCTGGTTCAGAGGCTGGGAGGTGACCCACTGTGCCGCGAGACCATTTCTTACTCAATTGGAGGAGTCCCAATTTGTAACCCTTTGAAAATGTCGGTCAGAAAATTCTGACCATTCATGCCCGCCGCTGCTCCAAGCAAGGACAGAGAATTTGGCGCTCAACCAAATCTCCATTCACTGCAGCGGGACTGGAGAATCCCGCTGGTGTGAATGGCCGGAGAATTCCGACCATCCTGTGTTGAGATCCAGATATCTTTTGGGGAACATATGAACAAGAATGGTCCATTTTCCACCATTTAACAAGACCTATACCTTAACTCAAACCATCACCTCCGTTCCGTAAAAGCAAATTACTGCGGATACTGGAATCTGAAACCAAAAGAGAAAATGTTGGAAAATTTCAGCAGGTCTGGCAGCATCTGTAAGGAGAGAAAAGAGCTGGCGTGTCGAGTCCAGGTGACCCTTTGTCAAAGCTGGCATTGTCAAAGGTCCACCTGGACTTGAAACCTCAGCTCTTTTCTTTCCTTACAGATGCTGCCAGACCTGCTGAGATTTTCCGGCATTTTCTCTTTTGACCTCAGTTCCATATCCCGACTAACGAAAATGTGTCTAATCAGATTTACATGAAGAATTGTTTAGCATCTCCCCGCCCACCCCCCCTGCTTTGCATGAATAAGTATTTCCTGAGTCCCCATGAATGGCCCTGGGCGGAATTGTACGTAAAATGCGACAAGCCATCAAAAGTCCATTGACTTCGGCGGGAGTGGAAAATCCCAGCGGCTGGAGGGGCTGTAAAATTCCACCCAAAGAATATGTTCCCTTGTCCTGGGCACTTCACCAGCAAAAAAAATCATTCCTTTAGCTAATCAATTCCTTTCAAAATTAAAAAAAACCCTCAATCAAATCACCTCTGAACCTTTTCTATTCCAGATAATACATGGCTAGTTTATGTAATCTCTCCTCACAATCGGACCCTTGCAGCCCTGGTAACGTTCCAGCAAATCGAGATTGCTCTCCTTCCAAGGTCAAGAAATCCACTCTCTTGGTGAGATGCCTGGAAAAGGAAAACAAATCCTTAATGTTGATCCCTCTTATTATACTTGTGTTAAATTTCAACCCTGCGGCAGATCACGTCAGATTTCATTTCATTCTGATAGCTCTTGGTTGGGGGGTGCATGGGGGTCTTTCCGAATAGAGTGGGAGATGGTGGCATGGTGGCAATGCCAATGGACTACAGAAACAGAGGCCCATACTAATGCTCTGGTTTCAAATCCTACCAAGGCAGCTAGTGGAATTTAAATACCATTAATTAAAATCAACGAATCCCTATAGTGCAGAAGAAGGCCATTCGGCCCATTGAGTCTGCACCTAATCTTCAACAGAGCATTGTATCCAGGCCCACTCCACGCCCTACCCCTGTAACCCCTCGCATTCACCTCACTAATCCCCTTAACCTACACATTTGGGCGCACTAAGGAGTAATTTAGCATGGCCAACCTACCTAATCGGCACATTTTTGGATTGGAATTAGTCTGGAATATAAAGTTAGCCTCAATAATAATAATGACCATCAATTGTAAAAACTCAGCTGGTTCACAGGGGTTGAACAGTGCCACAGTGGTTAGCACTGCTGCCTCACAGCGATGGGGCCTGGGTTCGTTTCCGGCCTTGGGTCACTGTCTGTGCGGAGACAACCCATTCTCCCCGTGTCTGCGAGGGTTTCCTCCCACAGTCCGAAAGATGTGCTGGTTAGGTGCATTGGCCATGCTAAATTCTCCCTCAGTGTACCCGAACAGGCGCCGGAGTGTGGCGACTAGCGGATTTTCACAGTAACTTCATTGCAGTGTTAATGTAAGCCTACTTGTGGCACAAATAAATAAACTTAATGCCCTTTAGGGAAGAAAATCTGTTGTCCTTACCCAGCCTGGCCTACATTAGACTCCAGACCCGCAGCAATGGGGTTGACTCTTACCCTGACTCTGAAATGGCCGAGTAAGTCACTCAACTCAAGGGACAATTAGGGTTGGGCAACAAATGCCTTGCCTGAGATGGTCACATCCTATGAAAGAATAAATGTTGAAACGGATAGCAAAAACACTGAACTCTCGATCTCTTCCTCTCAGTGAAGCAGGGTCACCCCCTCCTAAACCGCCCCGCCCCCTGCCCCCCCCCCCCCCCCCCCCCCCCACACCCCTGTCCCAGCTTGCTTGTAGCTCCAGCAACGAGACATTTATCCCTCCAAATTCCAGCCAGTAACACAAATTTATTAATAAGCGTAAGTACTTAAGTAATGAATGTACTTCCACAGAATTCGGAATGGACTGAAAAGGTACGAAGAACTCTAACAGCTAAGCTAACTCAAACTTTGTAAAGAAGCTTTCAATGCTGGCACTATTCATTCTTCTATTTCCTACCACTGTAGCGGCCAAATTAATGTGCATTTGCTTTTGGAAATTGATTCCAATTCTCTCTTACATATTCTTGATTTGGTTCTTTGTAACTGAACTCTGATTTGGATGAGCTGGTTTCGTTTGTATTTCCTGGAATGGTCTTCACGAGGTTTCTTTTCCAAACCTGTTGGCCACAAGCGAGAGGAACTAGTCGCATTGCAACGTTTAAAATTAAAATAATCCTCACCACAAATC
The DNA here is from genome assembly GCF_964213995.1 of Mustelus asterias. Taxonomy (NCBI): domain Eukaryota; kingdom Metazoa; phylum Chordata; class Chondrichthyes; order Carcharhiniformes; family Triakidae; genus Mustelus; species Mustelus asterias. Next base: position 125,280,897 of record NC_135809.1, read on the forward strand.
GAAAGCAAGAAAATCTGCAACAGACTTGAGGGGCTGAATGGCCTATTTGTATTCCCAGAATTTTAGCAAGATCACAAAGGGTCTTAAAGGGTGAGGACACCTGTGATGGCACTCATAATAGTCTGACATTGCAAGTTGGTTATGGGTTTCTTAATAGCTTTTTCCACTCTGTTGACTTCTCTGTTACAGTCGAGCTGAAGATTCTCATTGAAAGTATTGCTGGAGGTTTTGATCACTTGATTTCTCAATCCCAACTGCCCAATCAAACAGGCTTTCTCCCCCATTGCCAATATTTTAAAGAAATAATAAATAAAAAGTGCATAGAAAATTTATGAAGGCACTATTTTTTATTCATTCATGGGACATGGGCGTCGCTGGCTGGCCAGCATTTATTACTCATCTCTAGTTGTCCTTGTTCAAAGGGCAGTTGAGAATCAACCATATTGCTGTAGCTCCAGAATGACATGGAGGCCAGACCAGGTATGGACAGCAGATTTCCTTCCCTAAAGGACATAGTGAACCAGATTGGTTTTTCTGACAATTGACAATGGTTTCATGATCGTCAGTAGATTGTTAATTCCAAGTCATTCTTCTCAATGTTCCCTTGCATCTCCCGTCCCAGCCACCTGCGCATTAGATTTTTATTTTTAAAAATTCGTTCGTGGGACATGGGCATCACTGGCTGGCCAGCATTTATTACCCATTCCGAGTTGCCCTAGGAGGGCTGTTGAGAGCCAACCATGTTGCCGTGGCTCTGGAGTCACATTTTTAAAATATTGTTTTGTGGGACATGGGTGTCGCTGGCTGGCCAACATTTATTGCCCACCCCTAGTTGCCCTTGGAGGGCAATTGAGAGTCAACCACATTGCTGTGGCTCTGGAGTCACATGTAGGCCAGACCGGGCAAGGACGGTCGATTTCCTTCCCTAAAGGACATTTGTGAACCTGATGTTTTTTTCCGACAATCGACAATGGATTCATGATTATCAGTAGATTCTTAATTTCAGATATTTTTATTGAATTCAAATTTCACCATCTGCCGTGGCAGGATTTGAACCCAGAACATCAGGTGAGTTTCTAAATTAATCATCTAGCGATAATGCCACCAGGCCATTGTCTCTCCTTAATTTCTTGCAATAGCAGCCAGGAGATAAGTCCTGGGGAAAGCAGGACAATTCAGGAGGGTTGGCAGCTGATGGCACAATGGGGTTTTTCTTTACTTCGCATGGCACAGCGGGCGTAGCCCCGTGGGCATTCCCGATCTTTGATAACATTTAAAGGAACAGGCACTAACCAGAAGCAAACAGCAATCTGAGATTCCGACATGAAATGAAATATTAATGTTGAGAAGGTGGGGAATATCAGATTTTGAAGAGTATTGTTTTTCGTTGAAATAGAAATATTGGAGATGGGGTCTAAGCCAATCCATGAGGTGGGAACAAGACAGTAACCCAAGTCGAAACCACCTTTGATAACTCACCACCTCCGTTTCCCGCCACCCCCCCCCCCCCCCCCCCACCCCCCCCCCCCCCACCCACCCCCAGTTCTTGCCTGTTGCCATTTCATAGAATCATATCGAATCTATGGTACGGAGACAGGCCCTTCGGCCCTTCGGCCCAAACTGGTCCATGCCGACCAAAATGCCCCTCTAAGGTAACCCCATTTGCCTGCATTTGGCCCGTATCCCTCAATACCCTTCCTATCCCAGTATCTGTCCAGATGCCTTTTAAATGTCGTCAGTGTCCCTGCCTCATTTCAACTGAGCACTTTTTCTTTTCAGTGGCTGAAGCATCACCTGGAGCAGGTGTTTAATACATGGAGTCCTATGATGTTATCAGGACCCCAATGGTATTTTAACTGCCAACTTGAGGTGGGGACACAACAGTGCTGCCCATCTGGCCTGTTGGCACTCAGCTAAGCATCTCTTGCCAGTGCCCATTTCGCACTGGCAGCTGGCGGATGACGTGGAAGTGAAGCCTGGCAGTTAAAGTAGCTCAGAATTCAAACAGATGAATGGGCTGGCGCTTGATCTATGCCCACCGCCCCTCCTCCCAATGTCTGTCTGAAACCCGCTCCTGGGTGAAATTTCTCTTGTTCTCAAAACGACAGGGACTCAAAACAAGCCAGGGTGGAAAGTCCCACAGTCCCAGCCTATCCCTCAGCAGAGATTTGACATGGTGGCACAGCGGTTAGCACTGCCGCCTCACAGTGCCAGGGACTCGGGTTCAATTCCTGCCTCAGGTGACTTTCTGTCTGTGTGGAGTTTGCCCGTTTCTCCCCATGTCTGCGTGTATTTCCTCCGGGTGCTCCTCTCACACTCCAAAGATGTGCAGGTTGGGTGGATTGGCCATGCTAAATTGTTCCTTAGTGTCCCAAGATGTGTCGGTTCGGGGGATTAGCGGGGCAAGTACATTGGGGTTACCGGGATAGGTTCTGAGTGGAGTGATCTGTTGGAGAGTTGGTGCAGACTAGACAGGCCAAATGGCCTCCTTCTGCACTGTAGGGATTTTATGATTTGATTTTTCAAAGAACAGTGCAGCACAGGAAACAGGCCCTTTGGCCCTCCAAACCTGTGCCACTCATTGGTCCAACTAGACCATTCGTTTGTATCCCTTCATTCCCAGGCTGCTCATGTGACTATCCAGGTAAGTCTTAAACGATGCCAGCATGTCTGCCTCCACCACCCTACTTGGCAGCGCATTCCAGGCCCCCACCACTCTCTGTGTAAAAAACGTCCCTCTGATATCTGAGTTATACCTCGCCCCTCTCACCTTGAGCCCGTGACCCCTCGTGATCATCACCTCCGACTTGGGAAAAAGCTTCTCACTGTTCACCCTATCTATACCCTTCATAATTTTGTACACCTCTATTAGGCCTCCCCTCATTCTCCATCTTTCCAGGGAGAACAAGCCCAGTTTACCCAATCTCTCCTCATAGCTAAGACCCTCCATACCAGGCAACATCCTGGTAAACCTTCTCTGCACTCTCTCTAAAGCCTCCACGTCCTTCTGGTAGTGCGGTGACCAGAACTGGACAGTACTCCAAATGTGGCCTAATCAGCGTTCTATACAGCTGCAACATCTGACTCCAGCTTTTATACTCTATACCCTGTCCTATAAAGGCAAGCATACCATACGCCTTCTTCACCACCTTCTCCACCTGTGCTGCCATCTTCAAGGATTTGTGGACTTGCACACCGAGGTCCCTCTGAGTTTCTATACTCTTGATGGCTTTGCCATTTATTGTATAACTCCCCACTACATTAGTTCTTCCAAAATGCATCACTTCGCATTTATCTGGATTAAATTCCATCTGCCATTTTTCCGCCCAATTTTCCAGCCTATCTATATCCTGCTGTATTGCCCGACAATGTTCATTGCTATCCGCAAGTCCAGTGGATTTCGTGAATTTAGATTCACTTGGCAGATCACTCTTGTCTCATCATGACAGGACCTGTTGCCAGCGAGAATGGGGAAAATTTGGCGTTCAAGCCAAAACTCCAATCACTTTCAGCGGCACCGGACAGTCTCAGCCCCGAAGAAGGACAGATAAATCGGCCACCGTTTGCTACTGCCAAATATGACTTCAGTCCAACCACCCTGTCATTAATTCTTGATCTCCAAATTGTAGGCATAAAGCACTTCAATAGGCAGGTTTTTTTCTAGCTGTCAGATTTCACCCACTAGCCTGCATTCCTCTTCAGTAATTTCCATCAAACCTCTCGACATGTTGGGGCAATAAACTGAAACGCTTTCATATTGCGGACAGCCCTGATATTCAGCTTTCGTAAAGCAGGTTGTATATTCAAGATGGCGGAACTTCTACTTGTCACAGAGATGGGAGTAGGCAGGTGGCACTGAACAGTGGGGCGCCTGACACACTGTAAAATTGATGACAAACCACTGCTACCAGTACTGCAAGCGGCACGGTAGCACAGTGGCTAGCACTGCTGCCTCACAGCACCAGGGACCTGGGTTCGATTCCTGGTTTGGGTCACTGTCTGTGTGGAGTCTGCGCATTCTCTATGTGTCTGTGTGGGTTTCCTTCGGGTGCTTCGGTTTCCTCCCTCAGACTGAAAGGTGTGCCGGTTAGGTGCATTGGCCGTGCTAAATTCTCCCTCAGTGTACCCAAACAGGCGCCGGAGTGTGGCGACTGGGGGATTTTCACAGTAACTTCATTGCAGTGTTAATGTAAGCCTACTTGTGACACTAATAAATAAATGTCAAAACTTTAAACAAGTTCAAAAATATATTTGTATTTTGAGTTTGGTACTCAAGCCTAGAATTGCTAAATCACAGGATGGTGGTCACTCAGCCTGCAATGCTGATGCTAGCTCTCTCAAAGAGTAACTCAGCTAATTCCACTTTCTCAGTCATGTCAGAGATATTTTAGGTCCACCTGTTAGGGCAGACGGGACCTCGTTTTAAAGTCTCGAAAGCATCTTCAACACTGTGGCACTCCTTCCGCGCTGAAGTGGAATTATTTTGTGCTCGAGGCCTGACTTGGTCTTGAGGCTGGAACCTGGAGGTTCAGTGAAGCTTATGCTACCCGACCAAGCCATGGCTGATTGACATAGCTGAACAATTGCTGCTGTACATGCTTTCCGATTAGCTTCAAATTGAATGGCCTCTGTACTGTTCACATTAAAGTGGGCTGCCAAGGGGGACCGGCTGGATCCTGGTGTTTAGTTTTGCTGTGGATTTACTTGCTGGCGTATGTGCCTTTTGGCTAAGATCAAGCATCAGATCAAGCCCAAGGTGGGATGCAATTCCTCATCTTGTCGCATTGAATCTCGTTTGTCTCCCTTGTGGGGAACGTGAATTGGATTCAATTTGACTTTGGTTTTTGGTGCAAGCAAGGAATGGATTTGGGTTTGCCCGATCCATTCTGAGCATTGGCTTTGTAACTTTAAGGATGGAGTAAGAAACTAGAAAGGGTTGTGAACGTAGCCCAGTCCATCATGCAAACCAGCCTCCCATCCATTGATTCCGTCTATGCGACCTGCTGCCTCGGGAAAGCAGCCAGAATAATCAAGGACCCCACACACTCGGACATTCTCTCTTCCACTTTCTTCCATCAGGAAAAAGATGAGTCTGAAAACATGACCAACAGACTCAAGAACAACTTCTTCCGACTTGCCATCAGACTTCTGAATGGTCAGATCATATATTAAGCTGATCTTTCTCTCCACTCTTTCTGTAACTGCAACATGATATCCTGCACCCTCTCCTTCCCTTCTCCTCTATGACTTTATGAATGGTATATTTTGACTGTATTTGATTTGATTTATTATTGTCACATGTATGAACATACAGTGAAAAGTATTGTTTCTTTATACAGACAAAACATTCCATTCATAGAGAAGGAAATGAGAGAGTGCAGAATGTAGTGTTACAATCATAGCTAGGGTATAGAGAAAGATCAACTCAATGCAAGATAAGTCCATTCAAAAGTCTGATAGCAGCAGGGAAGAAACTGTTCTTGAGACGGTTGATACATGACCTCAGACTTTTGTATCTTTTTCCCGACGGAAGAAGGTGGAAGAGAGAATGTCTGGGGTGCGTGGGGCCCTTAATTATGCTGGCTGCCCTGCTGAGGCAGCGGGAATTGTAGACAGAGTCAATGGATGGGAGGCTGGTTTGCGTGATGGATTGGGCTACATTCACAACCTTTTGTAGTTCCTTGCGGTCTTGGGCAGAGCAGGAGCCATACCAACCTGTGATACAACCAGAAAGAATGATTACTATGTTGCATCTGTAAAGGTTCGTGGGAGAATAGCTTGCAAGACTATTCACTGAATCCCATATATGTGTCAATAATAAATCAAATCAAAGAATTTTTTTAACAAGTGCATCAGTCACGTGTTGTCAAAGTATACTCTATAGTGCAACCTCATCAATTCCTGCAGGGAATCCTGGAATTGGTGAGGAATTATTGGGAATTTGTCAGATTGGCTCCTGTTGCATTCCTCCTCTTCCCTGCCCCCTACCCCAACAAACCCCAACACCACCCCAAGTACTCTTGTGTTACACCAAGGAGCCGGTGTAACTTGAGTTGCAAATCATATCACCCTTTGATGAGTATAGCTCACAGCAGGACAGAGCAATACGTCTTGATAATGACTTCTGAAGAACATTTCCTATTGCTTCAATGTGCATTTTTAGTTTTTGCTTATCAGCTGTCTGTTCCTGAGTGAGATTGTCATTTAGCGCTCAATTAGCACGATAAAGTATATATATACTGACAAAACTCATTTTACCCAGGACACTTATGAGACAGGGAGAGAGATACGCACACATTATTGTTGGCTGACATTAATTGTATTTCAGGAAAATCAAGCTTATTACCAGATCTGACCCAGATATAGGTTTAAATGAATATTGCTTCCATACATGATTATATGGTAATTCTCAATTTTGCCTTTCTGAATAAACCTTGTATTTGGATGGGTATTCAATGAAGAGCAAACAGATCATAGAATGCCTACAGTGCAGAAGGAGGCCATTCAGCCCATCGAGTCCGCACTGACCACAATCCCACCCAGGCCCTATCCCCATAAACCCATGCATCTACCATAGCTCGTCCCGCTGACACTAAGGGGCAATTTAGCGTGGCCAATCAACCGAACCCGCACATCTTTGGATGAAACAGTTCCAAATCAAGATGTACTTGAAAAACAACACTTGAAAAAAATACTCGCTCAAATGCTGCAGAAATTATTGCTACCTTGACAATCGACAACATTAAGCTGTTATCATAGAGATGTTTGCTTCGCACTGTCCAAGGTGGTGCGAGAATGTGAGCTGCCAGAATGTGTACAACAGTGTGATTTTGGAAGAGTTGCAGAGATGATGTGTGACAATCTGGGAGATAGAAATAATGGGGTTAGAAATTCCTCTCAGGCTAAACTGGTAAGATCAGATTGTTCATCCCCTGATGCACAGCGCCTGGTATTTGGTTCCATTGCAGTCAGTACAATGAAATACCAACTACTGCATGTTCTTTCAGTGCCTGAGTCAAATTTGTACCCCAGAATGTTTGAAATGAGGCTTCCTGGCTCACAAGCCTGAGATATCAATAACAATATGGTTTCAAAAAGTGAGCAAATTTGCTGTTACACTTCGCATGCCTCTGAATATATTAGCATATATTTTCTGTCTATACAGTCAAGCCCAAAATGAAAGCTTAAAAAACTTACTGCAGCCTGATAATCTACCGCCATGAATAAAATCTCATATTTCAGTGGGCATACGATGAAGAGCAAACAGATCATAGAATCCATACAGTGCAGAAGGAGGCCATTCGGCCCATCGAGTCTGCACCGATCACAATCCCACCCAGCCCCTATTCCCATAACCCCCCATATTCACCCTGCTAATCCCCCTGACACTAAGGGACAATTCAGCATGGCCAATCAACCTAACCCACTCATCTTTGGAGTGTGGGAGGAAACCGGAGCACCCGGAGGAAACCCACGCAGTCACGGGGAGAAAGTGCAAACTCCACACAGACGGTCACCCGAGGCCAGAATCGAACCCGGGTCCCTGGCACTGTGAGGCAGCAGTGCTAACCACTGTTCCACCTCAGATGAAACAGTTCTAATCCAATGAGTACTTGAAACTAAATAAAATATAAAGTTTATTTATTAGTCACAAGTAGGCTTACATTAACACTGTAATGAAATTACTGTGAAAATCGCCTCGTCACCACATTCCGGTGCCTGTTCGGGTACACTGAAGGAGAATTTAGCCAGGCCAATGCACCTAACCTGCGCATCTTTGGACTGTGGGAGGAAACTGGAGCACCCGGAGGAAACCCATGCAGATACGGAGAGAATGTGCAAACCCCACACAGACAGTAACCCAAGCCAGGAATTGAACCTGGGTCCCTGGCGCTGTGAAGCAACAGTGCTAACCACTGTGCCACCGTGTACCCCAGTCAACAGTTCTTTGAATCATAGAATCATAGAATCCCTACAGTTGAGAAAAAACTATATCTAATTTCTTCTGTCACACTTCAATGATCCTTACAGTCAAGTGGTGGTCAAAGAGCACTGTGGATCCACCCCTACACATAATAGGTTACCACAGAGCTACATTGGATGCAATGCTAGTCAGAACCTTATTAGGGAAGGGATCTGGAACAAAGATTGATCAATATTTCTGGTCTAATTGGATCATGGATGGCCTACTCCTGTTTCTAGCGTTTCCACGTTCATCCACTTTACCCCAAGGAGCCACAAGCTAACTGAATCATGGCGATTCTTCAGCTATTAAGCTTCTCGTGGATCCCTGTGATCAGAATAAAAACTAGGAACTAGGAGCAGGAGTAGGCCATCTGGGCCCTTGAGCCTGCTCCGCCATTCAATTAGATCATTGCTGATCTTTTCATGGACTCAGTGGTGATGATTAGAGCTAGGGTAGAGGAAAGGTATACAACTGCCCCAAACTATTTTCAATTTCTGGCACGGTGGCACAATAGTTAGCTGCCTCACAGCTCCTGGGTTCAATTCTGGCCTTGGGTGACTGTCTGTGCGGAGTTTTCACATTCTCCTCGTGTCTGCATGGGTTTCCTCCGGGTGCTCCGGTTTCCTCCCACAGTCCAAAGATGTGCAGGTTAGGTGGATTGGCCATGATAAATTGACCCTTAGTGTCCCAAGATTAGATGGATTAGCCATGGTAAATGTTTGGGGTTAGGATATGGGGTGGGGGAGAGGACCTGGGTAAGATATTCTCTCAGAGAGTCGGTGCAGAGTTGATGGGCCGTATGGCCTCTTTTGCACTATAGGGATTCTATGATTCTATGATTTCCATGTCTTAGATGTGTGTGCAGCAAACTCTGTATTAAGTAATATTAAGTAAGTCATGTTTCTGAATGATTATTGAACTACCTTGTGCTTGTTCGTGGTGTGAACAAAGGAGCTATGTGAAATAGCTTTCTAAGTTCAGTGCTTAGCGTTGAAATCTTATATTTTTTCTGTCCAAGCTCATTAGCTTGAAGACCACTTGTGGTGCCCCTATTTCTGCTTCCACGACAATGTCATCAAACTCATTATTGATTCATAGCAAATCTGGGACTGTTCTCATCTGAATGACAATGCTACTCTTGACCAACCCTTTGAGCTGTTGAAGGAGCCTCTCATCTAACTCTTGGCTAATGAATGTGCAGTGATACTCTGCAATAGCGGCAGGGGGCTGCATGATGAGAACTCTTACTTAATAAGGTCCTGGCAACCTTCAAGAAAGCTCATCGAGGAAATAGATCATTTGCTTCATAGGCCTTGTCCTATTTGCTTCCTTCCCACAGAGACTAATGGTTCCTTTGAACATTAAAGTTTGGTGTTTCAGTGTGCAATAGTTTGATTAATTTTGCTAGCACTCAGAAGTGCCACTCAGTAGTTTGTTAAGCCATGGACATCAACGACCTGATCAAATGGCAATCATACACAGAACATATTCCACATCACAGGTCAACTTGCAGGCACGGACGGCACAGTGGCACAGTGGTTAACACTGCTGCCTCACAGCACCAGGGACACCAGTTCGATTCCTGGCTTGGGTCACTATCTGTGCGGCATCTGCACGTTCTCCCTGTGTCTGCGTGGGTTTCCTCTGGGTGCTCTGGTTTCCTCCCACAATCCGAAAGACGTGCTGATTAGTTGCATTGGTCATGCTAGATGCTGCCTGGTGTAGGTTAGGGTGTTTGATGGGGTAAATACTTGGGGTTATGGGGAACAGTTCTGGGTGGGATTGCCCCTTAGTGTCAATGGGATTATGTGGTGTTGCGGGGATAGTGCCTGAGTGGGATGGTTGTTGGTGCTGACTTAATGGGCTGAATTGCCTCCTTCTGCACTGTAGGGATTCTATGATTCTATTACAGATATAAAAAGATTTGGTAAAGGAAATGATTGAAATATTTTGAACATTGGAGTACAAAACCACATTGGTCTTTCAAATAGTTTTACAGGTTCCAGTAAATTTAAACATGCCTCACTTGAGGTGTCTGAGACTAAAGCTTCTGATAATTGGGTCTGATCGCAGCTATGGCTTTGGCCTGACCGCTAAACCAGTCACATTGTAATGGCCACGACATCTGTACTTTGATAATGCAAAGCAACCTTTGTATGAACACTGCCAATCTCAAACCTGGGTGAATCTTTTAACGATCTGCCTCTACACCAGATTTAATCCAAATGGATGAATTATTATGACACTAATACCATTCTCAGGGCATCAGTGTTCTGTATCTCTGCAGTCCTCATTTAAAAGAAAGCACTCCATTTATCAGTTCTCCATTCAGTCTTCATTGCTTGGTGTGATTCATCATAAAATGATTAAGATATTCCCTGATGCAGGCGTGGAAAGTATTGCACCCATTGTTATCAATAGGCTCATTCTTGTGTCACATTTTTCTTTTTTCCCTGCACTCTGCTCTTCTTTCATTCTGTTTTGTTGGGTGACCTTTGTACCATGGAGATTTATTGATTATTTTATTTAATACAATTCTTCCTTGTCCATAATACTTGGATCTACATCTGACATTGAGGTAATGACCGAGTGTTCTTGAGAGGCGAAGGTCATGGGTGACCATACAACTTCATTCCAGAAGACAATATTGATTCGTACGGCAGTGCACAGTCGGTCATTTTAGTTGTGCCATCAATTTTTTTCCAGTCACTCCTTCTGAGTGAGGTAGAACATGCTATTGTCTATTTCCACTGGGCTTTTACTGAGAAGGCATATTTTTACTTCTCCCTACAGTGGTTAGCACTACTGCCTCAGAGCGCCAGGGATGCGGGTTCGATTCCTGGCTTGGGTCACTCACTGTCTGTGTGGAGTCTCCGTGTCTGCGTGGGTTTCCTTCGGGTGCTCCAGTTTCCTCCCACAGTCCAAAGGACGTGTTGGTTAGATGCGTTGGCCATGCTAAATTCTCCCTCAGTGTACCCAAACAGGCATCAGAGTGTGGCGACAAGGGGATTTCCACAGTAACTTCATTGCAGTGTTAATGTGAGCCTACTTGCACCACTAATAAATAAAACTATATCATGGATTGCTAGAAATATGGGACGGAATTCTCTGATCTGGTTCGCCCACCCCCACTGCCAGCAAAAATGGAGAATTTGGTGCTCCATTCACTGCAGCGCGACTGGAGAATCCCAGCTGCGGGCGAGGCTGGAGATTTTTGGCGCTGGTCTTAACAACAGCTGCGTTTTATTAGCAACTGTTAAACCATGCTGTGACTGTCATACCACTGACAACAGCTGCACACATAGTTCACATCATGGTCAGTATTCTCTGCTCCCCACCACGGCATGTTTTCCAGTGCCAGAGGTGGCCCCTCCATTGGCTGCTGCATGGGATCTTCAGTCCTGCTAATGTCCAGGGGGTTTTGTCCTTCAACTCCCCAGGGCAACTGGTTCTTACTTTTGAAAACCAGTCACGATTCGGGCTGGCATGAAGTCACGCTGCCAGAGTGGGTGGGTGGGGTGGGTGGTGGGGCGGGGTTAGGAGGTTGGGAGGGAGGGTACGCTGTGGGAGCAAGCTACGATGTAAAGCTCTTTACTTATATTAAAATGTTTGAATACTCACTGAAATCAGGTTCATGCCATGTCTGGACGTGAACCTGGTCACATCACTGATGGAGGGAGGATCTCAATCCGAGATCTTATTGGCACAAATCCTGTTTTGGCTCTCTCATGAGATTTGGCAGCCATGATGAGTTTTTGACTTGACTGCCAGATCGCTCCCTTTGTGTGTGTGCTGCATTTTTGACAGCTTTTGTTAGGAAGCTTCACACAGAATGAAAGTAGCACAGATCACTATCCTAAGGGGGTGGTGATCTTACCAAAAAAAAATGAAGTGCCGAACGAGCGTGAAAATGGTGAGAATCGCGCCCATTTTCTGGGCAAGTTTCCAGAGGCAATCGTATGGCGGTTGGAAAAAAAAAAGCTCAAATGTGATTCTTGCCAGCAGGCAGAGTGCGCAGAGGATATTCTTGCCCGGAGGCCGACTGCTGAGCTCTAGGGGTGCCATTGCGTGGGTGCCCTGATGTCCCAGTGCATTGCATACAGTGTGTACACAATGCACTGGGAGATCCATCATTCTACCCACCCCGCTGGACATTAACTCTCCACCCCAATCACATCCCCCGGATAGCCCCCCCCCCCCCAAGACATCACCCTACCCCTCCCTGATTGCCGCTCCGGTGAATCGCCGGCTTTGCCGATTGTCGCACCACCTCTCCGATCACATCCCTACCCCGGATGCAGAATACCCACTTTCTCTACCCTCCGACGGAGCTCCCCCCATCTCCCCATCATGGCCCCGCGCCCCGTCATGGGGCCCACCCCCTTCAGGCCTAGCCCCTTTCAGGGCACACCTCTCCCCTCAGGCACCGCTCCCTTGGCTCCACTGGGTGCCCAGTGGGCAATTCCATGGTCCCGAGAGGGCAGTGCCAGGGTGTCAGACTGGCAATGTCTAAGAGGCACTGCCCGGTCCTGCCCCCAGCCACTTGGAGGGCTTCAATTGTCTCCAGTCGCACTGGCGAGGCCATCATTCAGGTTCCCATTGGTAGAACCAAATGTGATCCTTGCCGGTGAGGACCGTGATGAGCGAGCAGGTAAGGACAAGTGAGCCTGGACCATAGCATCCAGGATTCGCTAATGATATTTAAATTACCTACTGAATATTGAAATAGGCTTTGCCCCCTTTGTGGCAAAACAAGGCCGGTAACATCGCGAGAGGTGAAAAACCGGGCGCGAACCTAAGTTTTTGCCTCTTGTCTGATCTTACCGGCTCACCACACCGATCACGAGCCAGTAAGATCACCTGCTAAGAGATAAAGCAGTAATCCATGCCCATATGGTTAGGTGGATTGGCCATGCTAAATTGCTCCTTAGTTTCAGGGGGATTAGCAGAGTAAATACATGGGGTTACGGGGATAGGGCCTGGGTGGGATTGTTGTTGGTGCAAGTTTGATGGGCTGAATGGCCTCGTTCTGCATTGTCAGGATTCTATATCTGTACCTTTAGTTCCTACCATTAACGATTATCCTTCCCATTTCTGTCGAACCCGTGATTGATTAGACTTATTGATTAATCTGAAAGATTGATTGAGTGTATGTTTTTAATATCAATGGTGCTACGTGTCTCCAGGGTGGTGATTTTCCACAGTGTGTTGTTTGAAATGAGGAAATGTGCTGGTTTTCCAGTGTGCCTGTCCATGATTCAAAGTTTTAAATTGGAATTCAGACCTTGCATCAAAAAGTGACGGGCTGTTCCAGCTCCCTTTCCCAGAGTCAAACTGATCCAGAAAGTGAACCAATTAAATTTTATTCACCCTGCTCTGAAGGCAGATATTGGACCTTCTCTCTGGCTCCAAGTTGATTTTTTTCCTCATGTTGCAATTTGACTTGTGATTTACTGCTTTAATCCTTTTGACCTCAATGAGTTTGTCATTTGCGAGTATTTGGCCAGTCTCTTATCCTTGACTTTTACTTATTTATGTGTGGGTTATAGAATCTCGTGGAATTGTGCCACTATTGCAAATGTGAAACTTGCATCAATGTTTGTCTGTGTGTGGGAATGTGACTGTGACATTTCTTGCAAGGTTTACTGATATTCTTCAAATGTTCCAGTGACTGATGTGCCAAAAATGTTGCTAGTTTAAAAAAATAAATTACATTATTTTATCTAATTTACTTTCTGCAGAATGTCCCAAAGTGTTTCACAATCGACGAGTTACTGTCAAAGTGTAGTTCGCAATGTCCACAAATTCAGCAGCCCATTAACACATTAAATCCCACAAATGGTTATTGGCTATTTGGTCAGTTATCGGTTGAAGGATGTGTTGTGTGGAGTTTGCACATTCTCCCCGTGTCTGCGTGGGTTTCCTCCGGGCGCTCCGGCTTCCTCCCACAGTCCAAAGATGTGCGGGTTAGGTTAACTGGCCATGCTAGATTGCCCCTTAGTGTCAGAGGGATTAGCAGGGCGTATACGTGGATTTATGGGGATAGGACCTGGGTGGGATTGTTGTCGGTGCAGGCTCAATGGTTCGAATGGCCTCCTTCTGTACAGTAGGGATTCTATGATTCTATTTTTATTCCAGGACCTCTGGAGAACTCTTTTGACTTTGTATGGTATCTTCTACATCACTTGAACTGGCTGACAGATGGAATAGTGATTTATTGTTGCACCTTAAAGGTGGTACCTCTGATAATGCAGCATTCCTTCAGTACCGCAGTGTCAATGCCAAATCTGTCAAGTCTTGCTGATGCCTTTAGCAGCCAGCACCATTCCCAGCAGCAATGTAAACTGCGTCAGTGAAGGTGGTGGTTGCAGCTTCTTCGGAAGGTCACAAGATTAGTTTGAATGAAGAAAGTTCTTTGGCACATTTAATCCTTCTGGAGTACCTGCGCTGTCATTTTCGCAACACAGATTCTGGCTTTCACTGAAAGGAGTTTACCTGTATCTCAGCCCAATTTCCTTACAAACGGGTCCAAGCTATTTAACTGCTTCTGTGTAAAGACTAGTGTCTAATGCTGTCCTTACTTTGTCATTCACAGCCTTGAAGCTGTGATCAATTATCCTGGCCCAGGTACAATTTTAGGTTTAAGTTCTGGAATTACCCTTCTCTCTCTTTTTCTCTTCCTTTAGGATCTCCTTAAAACCAATGGCAGAGTAATTGGTTCATGGTTATGTTTGTGGGAGTATGATGATATTGTGGTTAGGACTGCTGCCTCACAGCGCCAGGGACCCGGGTTCGATTCCAGCCTTGGGTCACTGTCTGTGTGGAGCTTGCACATTCTCCCCGTGTCTGCGTGGCTTTCCTCCGGATGTTCCAGCTTCCTCCCACAGTCCGAAAGATGTGCGGGTTAGGTGGATTGGCCATGCTAAATTGCCCCTTAGTGAATTGGGGATTAGCAGGGTAAATACGTGGGGTTACGGGGACAGGGCGTGGGTTGAATTGTGGCCGGTGCAGACCCGATGGGCCGGATGGCTTCCTTCTGCACTGTGGGAGATGAGGAGACATTTCTTCACCCAAAGAGTGGTGAGCCTGTGGAATTCATTACCACAGGAAGTAGTTGATGCCAAAACATTGAATGTATTCAAGTGGCGGCTGGGGCGAACAGGATCAAAGGTTATGGGGAGAAAGCAGGATTAGGCTATTGAGTTGGACGATCGGCCATGATCATGATGAATGGCGGAGCAGGCTCGAAGGGCCGAATGGCCTCCTCCTGCTCCTATCTTCTAGGTTTCCATGTTTCTATGTCTATGTACTCAAGATAAAATCTCACCGAAACATCTACCAGCTGGCACATGGTCACAGTTTTTTCAGAAGGATTAGATGGAAAGTTTTACGACATTAAAGGTGCTATATAAATGCAAGTTTTTGTTGCTTACTTTATTACATTAATAGCTTGTGACCATCTATAGGTCTCCAGGAAGATGCTCTTTGAGGAACTGTGGCCCGCGAAATGACTCCCCATATCTGTTTTCTCTGACTTCCACCCCCCTCCCTCTGTCCTGATCTCCTTGGCTGAAGTGGCCCCTTTTTGTCTCAGCGAGCAGGGTTATCTGAGTGCTCTTGACACTAACCTTGAGAGAGATCATCCAGCAAAGAGAGCAGCAAAGCGATTTGATTTTCACTGACTGGCTGTTTTGGACTTTGCCAGGTCGCTGAGGCTGGTAGGGCAGCCAGAAAATTAAATCGTAAGCAGAGCTTGTTTTTTTGTGTGTGTGTGTTTTGTTCCGGCGCTTTGGAATTGCTCTGAAATCTGACCCAAAGCAGGTCCCAGAATCCCTGGTCGGAATTGGCCATATTTCAGAACTGCTTGAGAGACAAGTGATGTCAAATCACGTTTCTATTATTTCTTGCCCGTTGTTCTGGATTCTGGTTTGGCAGAGGGGTTAATTGTCGACAGACCTGACTGTGGTCTCCTGTCAAAGATGCTCCTCAGGTAATCACTGGGCTGGGAGTGCTGAAACGTGGCCTTACTTAACAACTTATCCTGTTTTGCAATTACATTTTCCTCCTTTCTGCGAGATGGAAACTTCTCCTTTATTCACCAGCAGGGTGGATCTCTGGAAGATGCTGTCAGAGGAAGCCTGGTGTGCAAGTCCAATAAGACTGGGATTTGAACCCAGGTCACTTTGTCATGGCACAGTTGAACAGTTTGACCTCTGTTCACACACAGCACAGACAATCTGATGGGCTGTGTCGAAACAGTGTCGGACTGTCCCTTTCATAAATTATTTCCCGTGGGGTCTATACTCTTATAATCATTGTTCATGCTATTCAATTATTGGCTAATATATTGTCGTAGTTTAGTGCTTATTCAGTAATTGTAACAACCATTTCTGACAGTAAACCGGAGTGATTATATACTGCTCTTTGTTCCAAGCTGACAGATTATATATAATAGCAATCTGTTCTATTTGATTCTGCAGCTATCTGTCTCTATGGGGGTCAGAAACTTGCCGAAGGACAGCGAGCATTGAAAACCAACTGCCGGGAGTGCAGAGTAAGTACGAGCTTGTTATTATTTTCTCGTAACCAGGTCCTGCACTACACCATCATCCGATTATCTCAAATTAAATCAGACTGGGGAGAGTGGTATTGTCGCTGGACTCGTAGTCCAGAGATCCAGGGTAATGTTTTGGAGACCCCAGGTTTGAATCCCACCGCGGCAGATGGTGAAATTTGAATTCAATAAAAATCTGGAATTAGAAGTCTAATGGTGACCATGAAACCATTGTCGATTGTGGTAAACTTAACTATTGAATTGTGATATGGTTTGATATGCTGGATGCCTTGCTTTCGAGGTTCTGGTTTTGTTTAGTTTGATTTGCCCTCCTGGTCAGCGATGACTTCTTGATTGACAATTTGTGTTGAATGTCTTGGATCTGGCACCAGCACCAGTTTGCCTGGTCCTGTCCATCCTACAAGTGGAAAGCTTGTCCAAAGAATAGCAAGTGGGTACAGTGTGACAGCATCGTTTGCTGGATGTATGAGCTAATGAGCACATGTACAAAGGAGCATTAGGAACTGCAACAAAGAAATGTAACCTCTCCATTGAAAGTCCAGTGGAGAAGTGACTGGAGGCAGGAATTATTCTCCTATCATCTCACTGAGTAATACACCTTGATGACGTTCTCATAGAATCCCTACAGTGCAGAAGGAGGCCATTCATCCCCTTGGGTCTGCACCTACTCCCTGACTGACATTTTACCCCATCGCCATAACCCCACATATTTACCCCATTAATTCCCCCCAATCTACACATCTTGGGACATTAAGTGACAATTTAGCATGGCCAATCCACCTAACCTGCACATCTTTGGAGTGTGGGAAGAAACCAGAGCACCTGGAGTAAACCCAAGCAGATATCGGGAGAACATGCAAACTCCACACAGACATTCACCCAAGACTGGAATCGAACCCAGGTCCCTGGTGCTGTGGGGTAGCAATGCTAACCAACGTGCCACCATGCCGCCCACATGTGCTTATGAACGTATATCCATATGAATTAGGAGCAGCAGTAGACCGTTCAACCCTCTCAAGCTTGCTCTGCTATCTGATAAGGTGGCCGATCTGATGGTGGCCTCAACTCTACCTTCCTGTCTACCTGCCCTTGACTCCCTTGATCATCAAGTATCTACTTAACTCAGTCTTAAAAAATATTCCACGACCCTGCCTCCACTGCACTCTGGGGAAGAGAATTCCACAGAATATGAATTCAATAAAAAATATCTGGAATTAAGAATCTACTGATGACCACGAAACCATTGTCAATTGTTGGAAAAATCCATCTGGTTCACTAATGTCCTTTAGGGAAGGAAATCTGCCGTCCTTACCCAGTCTGGCCTACATGTGACTCCAGAGCCACAGCAATGTAGTTGACTCTCGGCCAATTTGGGATGGACAATAAATGCTGGACAGCCAGCGACATCTATGTCCCACAAACAAATAAAAAAAGAGATTAACAGTCCTCTCAGAGAAAAAGCTTCACCTCATCTCCACCTTAAATGTGAGACACCTTTTTAATCTGTGTCTCCCTCATTCTCGTCTCTCCCACAAGGGAAATGTTCTTTTCACATCCACCCTCTCAACTCCTGTTAGGATTTATATTCTTCTAAACACCAATGGTTAAGTTATGGAGGCACGGTGGTTAGCATTGCTGTCTCACAGCGCCAGGGACCCAGGTTCAATTCCCGCCTCAGGTCACTGTCTGCGTGGAGTTTGCACATTCTCTCCATGTCTTTGTGGGTTTTCTCCGGGTGCTCCGGTTTCCTCCCACAGTCCAAAGATGTGCGGGTTAGGTTGATTGGCCATGCTAAATTGACCCTAGTGTCAGGGGGATTAGCAGGGTAAATATGTGGGGTTACGGGAATAGGGTCTGGGTGGGACTGTGGTCGGTGCAGACTCAATGGGCTGAATGGCCTCCCTCTGCACTGTAGGGATTCTATGAAATCCCAATCTATCCAACTGTTCCTCATAAGAAAATCCCTCCATCGCAGGAATTAGAAGCTTTTCTGAATTGCTTCTAATGCAATTATATACTGTTTTTTTAAAAATAAGGAAATGAAAACTATATACAGTACTCTCGATGTGATCTCAGCAATGCCCTGCACAATGATAGCAAAATCTCCCAACTTTTAGCTTCCATTCCTCTTGCAATAAATGACAAAATTCCTTTTGCTTGTCAATCACTTGCTGCATCTGCATACTGATTTTTCATCAACCGGGATACCCAGACGGCACGGTAGCACAGTGGTTAGCACTGCTGCTTCACAGCTCCAGGGACCTGGGTTCGATTCCCGGCTTGGGTCACTGTCTGTGTGGAGTTTGCACATTCTCCTCGTGTCTGCGTGGGTTTCCCCCGGGTGCTCCGGTTTCCTCCCACAGTCCAAAGATGTGCAGGTTAGGTTGATTGGCCATGCTAAAAATTGCCCTTAAAAATTGCCCTGAGATGCGTAGGTTAGAGGGATTAGTGGGTAAATCTGTAGGGATATGGGGGTAGGGCCTGGGTGGGATTGTGGTCGGTGCAGACTCGATAGGCTGAATGGCCTCTTTCTGTACTGTAGGGTTTCTATGATTCTATGATATGACCTCTCTGCATCTAAAAGTTCTGCAACCTCGAAAATAAAAGTAAAATCCTGCAGATGCTGAAAATCTGAAATAAAAACACAAAATGCTGGATGAACTATGAATCAGACCTGCTGAGTTTATGCAGCATTTTTTGTTTGTATTTCTGCAATTTCTCAACGTCTAAGTCATAAATAATACATTGCAGACGACACAAAGCTGGGTGGGAGGGTAAGCTTTGAGGATTTTGATTTGATTTGATTTATTATTGTCACATGTATTAGCATACAGTGAAAAGTATTGTTTCTTGCGTGCTATGCAGACAAACCGTTCATACCGTTCATAGAGAAGGAAACAAGAGAGTGCAGAATGTAGTGTTACAGTCATAGCTAGGGTGTAGAGAAAGAGCAATTTAATGCAAGTTAAGTCCATTCAAAAGTCTGATAGCATCAGGGAAGAAACTGTTCTTGAGTCGGTTGGTATGTGACTTCAGGCTTCTGTATTTTTTTCCCGACGGAAGAAGGTGGAAGAGAGAATGTCCGGGGTGTGTGGGGCCCTTAATTATGCTGGTTGCTTTGCCGAGGCAGCGGGAAGTGTAGACAGAGTCAATGGATGGGAGGCTGATTTACGTGATGGACTGGGCTACATTCACGACCTTTTGTAGTTCCTTGTGGTCTTGGGCAGAGCAGGAGCCATACCAAGCTGTGATACAACCAGATAGAATGATTTCTATGGTGCATCTGTAAAAGTTGGTGAGTCATAGCTGACATGCCAAATTTCCTTAGTCTTCTGAGAAAGTAGAGGCGTTGGTGGGCTTTCTTAACTATAGTGTCGGCATGGGGGGACGAGGACAGGTTGTTGGTGATCTGGACACCTAAAAATCTGAAGCTCTCGATCCTTTCTACTTTGTGCCCATTAATGTAGACAGGGGCATGTTCTCCTTTACGCTTCCTGAAGTCGATGACAATCTCTTTCGTTTTGTTGAAATTGAGGGAGAGATTATTGTCATCGCACCAGTTCACCAGATTCAGAGGAGGATGCAGAGATGCTTCAGTGTGATTTGGACAAGCTGAGTGAGTGGTTAAATGCGTGGCACGTACAGTATAATGTGGATAAATCTGAGGTTATCCACTTTGGTAGCAAAAACAGGAAGGCAGATTATTATCTGAATGGCTATAAATGAAGAGAAGGTAATGTGCAATGAGACCTAGGTGTCGTACACCAGTCGCTGAACGTAAGCATGTAGGTGCAGCAGGTGACAAAGAAGCCAAATGGTATGTTGTCCTTCATAGCGAGAGGATTCGAGTACAGGGATCTCTTGCTGCAATTATACAGGGCTTTGGTGAGGCCATACTTGGAATATTGTGTTCAGTTTTGATCTCAATTTCTGAGGAAGGATGTTCTTGCTATAGAAGGAGTGCAATGAAGATTTACCAGACTGAATCCTGGGACAGGGGCACTGACATATGAGGAGAGATTGAATCGGTTCGGATTATATTCGCTGGAATCCAGATGAACGTGGGGAGATCTCATAGAAAGCTAAAACGTTTTGGCAGGGTAGGTGCAGGATGGTGGGGTATCCAGAATCAATCATAGTTTAAGGATATAAAGTAAAACTTTTACGACTGAGATGAGGAGAAATTTCTTTGCCCAGAGAGTGGTCAGTCTGTGGAATTCTTTACCGCAGGAAGCAGTTGAGGCCAAAACATTATATGTTTTCATGAAGGAGTTAGATAATGCCCTTGGAAAAAAAGGGATCAAAGGATATGGGAGGACGGCAGGATCAGGCTATTGGGTTAATTATCAGCCAAGATCAGGCTTAAAGGGCTGAATGACCTACTCCTGCTCCTATTTTTTATGTTTCTACAGATTTGATCTTCTGTTTTTCCTGCCAAAGTGGACATATTCACATTTTCCCGCATTATGTTCCATCTGCCATTTTTTGCCACACAATTAACCTCTCTGTACACCTTTGCAGACTCCTTATATCCTCTTCACAACTTACTCTCCTACCTATCTTTGTGTCACCAGTGAATTGAGCAGCCATGCATTCTGCCCCTTCCCCCAAGTCATTGATATAGATCGTAAATAGTTGAGTCCCCAGCACTGATCCCTATGGCACTCCACTCGTTACATCTTGCCAACCTGAAAATGGCCCATTTATGCCTACTGTTTGTTTTCTGATAACTATGATAATAAGTTTCCCCTATGGAATAGGTTCCATGCTAATAGGTTACCCCTTATACCAGGAGCTCTTATTTGTGTAGTAACCTTTGATGTAGTACCTTGTCAAATGCCTTTTGGAAATCCAAGTACAACACATCTATAAATTCCCCTTTATCCACATTGCTTGGTACTTCCTCAAACAACTCCAATCACTTACTCAAATATGATTTCTCTTTCACAAAACCATGTTGACTCTCGTTGCATTAAGATTTTGAAGTGCCCTGCTATAATCTCTTTAATAATAGATTCCAGCATTTTCCCTGTGACACGTCTTCGGCTCACTAACCTGTGGTTTCCTGCTTCTTGTCTCCCTCCTTGCTTGAAAAGTGGAGTTACAGTCGCTATTTGCCAATCTGATGGGACCTTTCCAGAACCTATAGAATTTTGGAAAATTAAAACCACTGTATCTACTATCTCAGCAGTTACCTTTAAGACCCTAAGATGAAGTGCATCAGGAGTAGCATTAATCGTACACAAAGGGAACATAGGAAAAAAAAGGGTATACCAACTCCCACACCTGTTTAGATCATGACTGATCCTTATATTTATCCAAGTTATCTGTCCATGGTTCTGAACTCCGTAATATGTGTGCAGCACGGTGGCACAGTGGTTAGCACTGTTGCCTCACAGCGCCAGAGACCTGGGTTTGATTCCTGGCTTGGGTGACTGTCTGTGTGGAGTTTACATGTTCTCCCCGTGGATTTCCTTCGGATGCTGCGGTTTCCTCCCATAGTCTAAAGATGTGTGGGTTAGGTGGATTGGCCATGCTAAATTGTCCCCTAGTGTCCTGGGATGCGCAGGTTGGAGGGATTCGTGGGGTAAATGTGTGGGGATGCAAGAATAGGGCCTGGGTGGGACTATTGCAGGCGCAGATTTGATGGGCTGAATGGCCGTTTTTCTGCGCTGTTGGGATTCTATGAATATCATTGACTAAAAAAAAAGCAACCTTAGTTTTGAAATGTTCAAATTTCTCAAGAGCTGTTTGGCGAGCCTAGTTCTAGATTTCCACCCAACCTTGTGTGAAGATGTGTTTTCTGGTCCTGCCACTGAGTTCTAATATAATTGGCTCTCATTCTGGACTTGGCTTCCAAAGAAACATTCCTCTCTATATGTCCTAATAAGTCCTTTAATCATCTTAAGTGCCTTGATTAGATCCCCCTTTCGTCTTCTATATTAAAGGGAATACATGCCTGTCTATGGAACCTGTTCTCATATTTTAATCCTTTTAACCCGCAATCATTCTGGTAAGCCTGCACAGCACTTGCTCCAAGGCCAGCATATCTACTCTGAAATTAGTCTCTGAGAACTGAGTACATTATTCTTAATGGGATCTAATGGAACTATATATAATCTTAACAACTTTCACCCATTTGTATTCCACAGATAAAGGTCCATATTCCATGAACCTTTTCAATTACTTTTTGCACCAGCCCGCTAGCTTTCAGTAATTTCTCTACTTAGGTCTTTAAGTCTCTCTTCTCCGCTACAATTCTTAGCTTCTCACCAATCAGAAAATCCCTTTGACTTATTGTTCTTGGGTTCAAAATGGTTGATGTGGCAACACGGTGGCACAGTGGTTAGCACTGCTGCCTCTCAGCGCCAGAGACCCAGGTTCGATTCCAGCCTTGGGTGACTGTATGTGCGGAGTTCGCATGGGTCTCTCCCTGTGTCTGCGTGGGTTCTTTCTGGGTTCTTCAGTTTCCTCCCACAGTCCAAAGATGTGTGGGTTAGGTTGATTGACCATGCTAAATTGCCCCTTAGTTTCCCAAAATGTGTAGATTAGGGGGATTAGCAGGGTAAATAGGTGGGGATAGGGCATGGGTTGGATGATCTGTCAGAGAATCAGTGCAGACTCAATGGGCCAAATGGCCTTCTTCTGCACTGTAGGGATTCTATGATTCTATGACCTCATCCTTCCCCATATCATCTTCAACAACATGTCACCCGCTTGCTTAATCTTTTAGTGCCCCTTCACAACATTTGTGAAATTTTGTGTCATCCACAAAACTTGGATACGTGAATCACTATTCCTTCATCTGAGTCATTTATAAATATAGTGAAAGCTAGGTACAGCTTCCTGGAGGAATACCTCATTCTGCCAAATTGGGTGCATGATTCCCATTATAATAACTCTGTCTCCTTCTCCCAATAAATTCCTTATGCAAGTTGGTAGATTGCTCCCACACACTCAATGTTTGGTAATAATCAAGTTTCAGAAAAAGAACAGCATAACATTAGCATGTTTTAACTTTATGATGCAGAATCACAGACGCACAGCCTTAGTTGGGCTTATTGTTTATTATGGCCCAGTTCAGAAAATGGCATTGAGGATTCCATAACACCTCATTTTCTTTTCACTTGTTAAACAGCAATAACCAATAATAAGTGAATGGTCATAATTTAAGCATAGACAGTTTGAAACAAAATGACTTCCCTGTTTCGGAAGTATAACATTAACTAAGTTCATGTTGACATTCTAGATGTCTTGATCAAAACTCACATGCCAGGCTTACTCGTTTTAAGAACCCCCACTGATGTTAAATACAAGGGTATTCCAAAATCCAAAAGGGTAATTTGGAACACTGGTTCTTAGTATTGTATATTTTCAATTTAATATCATGTGAGAAAAGACATGCAAACCAGTGAGGAACAATAGTCATTTCGTGATTAATTAATAAGGAATTTTTATTAACTTAAATGAAAACACATGGCAAGAAGGTCTATAGAAGTCTACAACAGAACAGACACTACATAGATATCTATACACGCACAATATCTCATGAGGTTATGCCTTTGATATATCATTCTTTCCCTTTGATGTTACCCACCCTGTGGATCTGGCTTTTAGCATATACATGCCAATTATAGAGTCATGGATGTTTACAGCATGGAAGCAGGCCCTTTGTCTATGCCGCCCAGTTTTTACCACTAAGCTAGTCCTATCTTATCTTATCTTATCACTCCACTTTGAAATCACCTCTTCTATACATCATTGCTTTCCCCCATGGTCATATAGGTAAACACTTGTTTTTCCACTTCTATGCTAATTCAGATATCAAAACACCCCTTCTCAAGCTGCACTTTGTCCCCTTTCATCCACTTTATTTTATTTCACCCCAATTTCATTTTGTCAACTTAATTTTCCTCAATTCTTAACAGTCGCCAATTGCTTAATCCTACTCTACATTTGAGGGACTTTCGCAAAATGACCTTTCTACCAAAGTTTTCTGCTTTTTTAAAATTCATTCATTTACATGGGCATTGCTGGCTGGGGCAGCATTTATTGTCCATCCCGAGTTGCCCTTGCAGTGCAGTTGAGAGTCAACCACATTGCCGTGGCTCTGGAGTCACATGAAGGTCAGACTAGGTAAGGACAGCAGATTTCCTTCCCTAAAGGACATTAGTGAACCAGATGGATTTTTCTGACAATCGACAATGATCTCAGGTATCAGTCGATTCTTAATTCCAGATATTTTTTATTGAATTCAAATTCCACCATCTGCCATGGCAGGATTCAAACCCAGGGTCCCCAGAACAATCGCTGAGTTTTTGGACTAATAGTCTGGCGATAATACCACTAGGCCATCGCCTCCTCATAGGGAGGCAGATAGGAGGCTTAATAGCAGATTTATGTGCTTTGGTGTCCTCTCTCTGTGAAACTGTTTGCAATTCCATCTTCCTATGTTCATCTCACATCTTGATTATGAATTTATTGCATGCCTAGCCATTGTAGAAAATGAAGCAGAATTGTTTAGGTGTGTCTCACACATCATAAATAGGTAGAGTATGCTCTTTGAAGACCCATGCAAATCTCCAGGTTTAGTTGGCAGCATCCCTGCTTCGCTAATTCTTCATTTGAGAAATGTAGGCTGGAAATCTCCAGTCTTGCACGCCCTGCTGCTGCTGCCAGAGGGAATGGAGAACTTGGCACTCAGCCAAATCTCTGTTCACAGCAGCGGGGCTGGATAATCCCAGCCGCGGGTGTTGGAGAATTCTGGCCATACTGTTCAGTTGAGTATTCAGATATTGGTTGCCAATACAGGTAGACCCTGTCAGGGATCTGGTGGATATTATACCTGAATACTCCTTTTCTGCCTTACAATACCTTTGGTCTGAATTGCCACAAGAGTTCTGAAAAAAATTCTCACAGCTTGCTAGAGTAGCGACAACAATAAGAGACGGCAAGTTGTATAATGTTTCTAAAGCAACAGTGAAGACTTCATTTACACCGTGTTTTGCCATTTTCTCGAGTAGCCTTTCAGGTGTAAAAAGGTATTGGAAATGTCCAAATCGACATGACATGTGGGCAGAAGGAAAGCCAGATGTTGACATTCGTGGGATAACTGACTACATGCTCAGGGGACTGAAAGGCCCTGGATGAAGCTCATAATGGCTTTGTGCTTTTGGTTTGGTTCATGTTTCTCTGTCACGAGGAATGACTAATTTCAGTGTGAGGAACATTGAGCAGGCAGTGACATTATTGCAACAATCAGTTGCAGAACAGCTAATGTAGGTGACAGAACAAAAGCTCAAGGGGTCACCCTCTGCAAGCTTTTCAGGCTGGGAAATGCATGTTTTCTTCACAAATGGCATCAGTTATTGTATTTCTGTTTGCACAAGAAGATCCTTTCAACCCTTATTCAGCCAGCAACCGCCCCTAATAGACATTGAGCATTGTTCATTTTGAACCTGGTTTGACAGTCCAGACTTTTGTCTCAGGGAGCTTGGAAAAAATGAAATGACAATTTTTATGTGCTAAGTGATAATTATCCCAGGGGAAGAGAGGGCTGTGTAGAGAGGAACAGAGTAGGGAAAATGAACATGAAGAAGTTTTCCATATCCCCTCCAACTACCTCCTAGCAGTAATTCATCAAAGTAGCCTCCTATCACTGGTTCCGTTTGTATCTGACTGTTCCTAAACAGCAATTTGCCTCGCCAGGAGAAAGGTTAAAAAACACAAAACTAACAAACAGCTGTTTACTTACACTTTGGATAATATCCTCAGACTTGGGGAGAAGGTCCAGATGCATTAATCATAGAATCCCTACAGTGCAGAAGGAAGCCATTCAGCCCATCGAGCCTGCACCGACAACAATCCCACCCAGGCCCTATCCCTGTAACCCCATGTATTTAACCTCCTAATCCCCCTGACTCGAGGGGGCAATTCGGCATGGCCAATGCACCTAACCAGCACATCTTTGGACTGCAAATTCTCTTGTTAAAAGCTTCAGGTGAGATTTGACCAGATTGTATAACTCCCTGAAGCATTAGTAATCCAAACTTGTCCTATGAGTAGAACACTGTCCCATCTTCTGTCCTGGTTGGTGTTTACTCCTGTGTGCATATGGAGGTTTAGAAAATACGGAAAATGATGTTTCAGCAACCTTGAATATAATCTTTCTTATTCTTCAAATGGGGTTCAATCTTCCTCCTCCGTTCAATCTGTCATTATCCGAATTGGCTGCATGGAATTAACATCTGCATAATAATATGTTCGACTGGAAACACTATGTACTTTGTAGCCCCAATGTTGGGAAAATGTACACACTGTTCCTTATGTCACAAAACTGCAAATCTATTTAACAAGGAGATGTTTACAATTGTTTGCATATTGCACAGAGGTAGTTTCTCCCTGGTATAGAGTTATACAGCAAGGAAACAGGCCCTTCAGCCCAGCTAGTCCCAATTGCCCACATTTGGCCCATATTCCTTCACAGAAACAATTTCATGGTCATCAAGACTTTTAATTTTAGATTTTTATTGAATTCAAATTTCACCATCTGCCATAGTGGGATTCGTACCCGGGTTCCCAGAGAATTACCCTGAATATCTGGATTACCAGTCTAACAACAATACCACTACACCGGTGCCTGGCGATTTTCCTTCAACATGTTTAGGTGCTTATGTATGAATGACCAGTTATAGAGTTTGTGTGAATTGGGCTACAATGGGGAATAATGAGAAGTATTAATATGCACAGCAACAAGAACAAGTCTTTCTCTATTGTACTATTTTCTACTCATCTGTTCCATTTCAGCTTAATATCCTGATAAAAATCTGTTTGTGCAGAATATTACTAGAGACAGCGTGACTTAGAATATCAGGGATGAAGTGAAAATCCATTCATGTCCTGAACTTCAGGTCTAAATAAGTTTTAAGATGCACAAGTGTTGTGCGTTCATCAAAGGATTACGACATAGAACTGCCTGAGCCTGTACAAGATTTTCTGTATATGCCATTAAAGTTTCATAAGTAATATTGTTCCTCGCTGTGCAAGAGGAGATTGGTCTAATAATAGCTCTTATTAATGCTCAACAGAACCGAACAATGGTCATTGTTCACGAGACATGCTCAAGTCTGGATTGCCCCCTGAGTGAACGCATTCAGCCTGAAAACAGGTGCTGTAATGTATGTCGCGGTAAGTGTAAATGGCTCAACTTATCAGTTCAGTCACCTGTTTGTAGCAACTCCAAATTTGGATGTTTATTAGGACTCAATTATTTTGATAGCCTTTGAAATTCTTTGGTTTGCAGTAACATGCATAACAAAGACAGCATAACAAAGCTTTCTCCAGTAACCCCCTCCTAACAAGGATTGAAATTTCCTTTTGCTTGCTAATTATAGCCATGTAACACAGCATGCCGACTGTGCCACTCAAGAATATATTCTACTTGAGAGCGTATTTACCCTTATCCTAAACTATGTGGTAGAAAAGAAAAATTGGCCCGATGCCAGCTCTTTATAAGTTTTGTTTCTGCTGTACTGAGCCCCAGCCATCTTCAAACAAACACGCAGAGTTTATCCTTCAATCTAAACTTGAGACTGCATTTAAAGAGCGAGAACCTGCACTTATGTAGCACCTTTCACATCCTCAGGTCTTCTCAAGGTGCTTCACTGGGTAGAGAGTGAAATTTGGCTGGGCACTAATTGCACTTGAGTAGTTTTGTGCTTCTTACGCACCCTCGGAATTCTCCGGCCTCGCCCGCCCTGCTGCTGCTGCCAGCGAGAGTGGAGAATTCGGTGCTCAGCCAAATCTCCATTCGCTGTAGCGGGACAGGAGAATCCCAGCCGCGGGAGAGGTCGGAGAATTCCTGCCTCTGTCTTATTTTCCAGAATTGCGCAGGGTGTACAACAGATCTCTGAACCACGACCGCCTATTTAGCACCCTCTGCTGAGACTGAGTTTCATCTCCGCGGGCACGGTTGTGATGCAGGCGTGTGGGCACATGTGGCAGACAATTGGAGCAGCACAAAACTCTGCAGACAGTACTGAGAAAAATGACTGGCTCATCATTTCAGCAGCGTTAGTTGAGGGTAAACACTGACCTGGAAACGGCTCTCCCAGAGAAATCTGTCATGGAAGCATCTGATTGTGATAGTGAATTGAAGTCGGGAGAGTGGGGGGAGGGGGGGTGGGTGGAGGAGGAGGGTTCCTGACAAGAGTGACATTGCCTGTAAAGACTGTGTGGTGGACATTGAGGTAGATGGTGGAAATTTCCACATCCTGACCAACCGATTTTCATGGCTGAGAAAGCAAGCATGGCAGCAGGAAACAACGGCAGAAGATGTGAAACAAAGAAATAGGGTGGGACTTTACGGCCTTGCTCATCCTGAAACCATAAAATCCTGCCTGAGTTCAACAGACATTTCCATTGTCCGCCCCTCGCCTGGTCCGTTTCCGTAGCGGGTGGAGCAGTAAAATACTGGCCATAGTCTCTTCCTCCTTTTCTCTACCTTAATGATCTGTTGGGTGACATGGTTGATGCCCTCCATACCAGGCAACATCCGAGTAAATTTTTTCTGTACTCTCTCCAAAGTTTCC
This sequence comes from Mustelus asterias, assembly GCF_964213995.1. Classification (NCBI taxonomy): domain Eukaryota; kingdom Metazoa; phylum Chordata; class Chondrichthyes; order Carcharhiniformes; family Triakidae; genus Mustelus; species Mustelus asterias. The sequence continues at coordinate 125,310,028 of NC_135809.1, forward strand.
TTCGGGTAGTGTGGCCACCAGAGTTGAACACTAAGGGCCTGATTTTACCATTTTCATTCTGAGTGCTGAATCTGGGCGCAATTCAGATCCGACTTGAAAATCTGCTTTCAGGCGCTCCCATTAGCACTTAGCCTGGAAAAAAAATGCGGGTCCCATTTGCGCTGTGGGCGGAGCTTAGCATGCCCGAAATGATCGGAGCTCTGAACTGCGCATGTGCAGTTAGAAAAAAATTTGAAAAAGCGCGCCCGTGTCAGATCGCTCTCGGGCCGCAAAAAGCGGAGAAAGCGGCTCGGGAGCGATGGCCCCCACAGACATCATTGTCCCCCTTATCCACCCTCCCCGCCCCACTATCCATACTGATCGCGTCCCCCCCCCACCGATTGCCCGCAGAGTGGCAGCGGACCCCCCCCACCAGAGATCCATCTGCCCCCCCCCCCCCCACCAGTGAGCAATTGGGCCTCCCCCCCATCCCCTCCCCCAGAGAACGGTCCAGCCTAACTCCCACCCCCCCCCCCCCCCGCCCCTCCACCCAGAGAAAGATCTGGCTTCACTTCTCCCCCTCCCCTAGAGAATGATCTGGCTTCACTCCACCCTCCCCCCAGAGAATGATCTGGCCTCACTGCCCCCCCCCCAAGAGAATGATCTGGCCTGATTCCCCCCCCCCCCCATCCCTTGCCCAGAGAATGATCTGGCCTCACACACCGCCCACCCCCCCTCCCGAGAATGATCTGGCCTCCCCCTCCCCCAGACGAACATCTGACCCGCCTTCCCCTCCCTCCCCACCCCCGCACCAGAGAATGATCTGACCCGCCTCCCTCCCGCTCTCCCCCCCCCCCGCCCCCCCCTCCCCCCGCCCCCCCTCCCCCCCCCCCCCACCAGACAACGATTTGGCCTCACTCCTCCACCCAGAGAATGATCTGGCTTCACTCCCCCCCACCCCCCCACCAAGGGAATGATCTGACCTCCCCCCGCCCCCCCCACCCCCCGAGAATGATCTGGCCTCACCCCCCCCTCCCCCCCCCGAGAGAATGATCCCCCCCACCCCCCCCTCCAACCACCAGAGGAACATCTGACCCGCCTCCTCCTCCCCCCCCATCCCCTCACCAGAGAATGATCTGGCCTCACTCCCCTCCTCCCCCCGCAACCAGAGAATGATCTGGCCTCACTCCCCCCACCTCAGAGAATGATCTGACCTGCCTCCCTCCCCTCCCCCACCGCTGATCTGAGTCAGAGAGCCTTTGGAAGTGCTGAACCCGCCTCTTCAGCAGCTGGAGCGCCCGATTCAGACTTTTATTTAGCAGCTCCATTTTGGCGCAATTCCGGATTGGCGAATGCGGTGGTAAAGGGGGAAATGCTGATAAAGTTGGGCGGGCAGTTCATTAATTCAATTCAAATTCATGCAAATGCATTTAAATCGCCGTTGCACCCGTTTCGGGCGGAAATCGGATGGCTGCCATTCCCGGGTCTCAGTAAAGTGGCCATCTGCGCGGACACGGGCGCTGACCGCGTTAATAGCCTCACACCCGACTTTACCACGTTTGCAATGGTAAAATAGGGCCCTATATTCCAAGTGCGACCTATTGGTCTAGCACGGTGGCACAGTGGTTAGCAATGCTGCCTTACAACTTCAGGGACCCAGGTTCAATTCCCAGCTTGGGTCATTGTTTATGCGTCTGCACGTTCTCCCCCTGTCTGCGTGGGGTTCCTTCGGGTCCTCTGGTTTCCTCTCACAATCCGAAAGACGTGCTGGTTAGGCGCATTGGCCATGTTAAATTCTCCCTCAGTGTACCCGAACAGGTGCCGGAGTGTGGCGACCAGGGGATTTTCACAGTAACTTCATTAATGTAAGCCTACTTGCGACACTAATACTTCAACTACACATGTGGCTTTATCCCTTTTACACAGTGTCTGCAAAATATAATGTTGTTGTCTAAATTTCTAATGGGGAAAGCTCAGAATTCTTCTTCCTTGAGCAAAGAACAGCAGCCTCAACTGCAGAATTTCAGGCTGATTAATCTCATCACTGTAAATAAAGTGAATCTTACACAGGTCAGCTCAGTACTGCAAAAATGTGTCACTAATGGGGCAGTCTGTTCTAAGCTTTACCTTGCAGTGTGTTGAAATAGAAGACATTCTGTGCCGTTGTTACAGCTGCTATTGTGTTAATGTTTTGTCCATATAAGCATATGAGCAATTTTACCGCCCTTTAATCACTGCCAATGAGTTTTAAAGCTCCTGTTTCTTGTATCATTGTTTGTTCCATTCTGGTACAAAGTAAATGATGAGACCGAGCACAGTGTAGATGGCAAATGTTCTTTTTATAATGGATTTGGAAAGAGCTAATGACTATTGCTTGTGCCAGCTTGCTGGAACTCTCGAAAGAAAGGCACCCCATAGGATTTACCGATGATTCGTTTTATTGATTGATCTGACAAGTGCTTTATTTTTGGAGAATTAGTTTTAATAAGAAAAACCTGCATGATGAGTTAAGAGGCTTTGGAGAGTCTCGCACCAATTACTTCTCATTGGTATCAGTACACCTTGCTCATCTTTTATTGTCCGTGACCTTCAGGCCCCTGCAAACGTGGCTATCAGTTAATTACTGATATCTAAAGTTATTCCTTGAAGCCTGTAGCTGTTTGCATTCAGGAGGATGTGGGGTCCCTGCAGCAAGCCAAAAGGATGATGTGTCGCAAGTGTTGACTTCCCCGACAGTCACAGCCTTCAGTCACATTGACATCAGTCACCCTGTCACCCCTGTACCTGCTGAGAATGCAGGCATTTAAGTTAACAGGAAAATCCAAAGATGTGCGGGTTAGGTGGATTGGCCGTGACTAATTGCCCCTTAGTGTCAGGGGGACCAGCTCGGGTAAATGCAGGGAGTTATGGGGATAGTGCCTGGGTGGGATTGTTGTTGGTGTAGGCCCAATGGGCCAAATGGCCTCCTTCTGCACTGTAGGGATTCTCTGATTCTATGAACTCCGTGAATGTATAAAAGGAGCGGAATGCAGCGGGTATCTGTACTTGTCGTGTACAAGGCTAAAAGTTCATTATTACCGGCAGCATGCTGGCACAATGGTTAGCACTGCTGCCTCACAGCGCCTAGGATCCGGGTTCAATTCTGGCCTAGGGTCACTGTCTGCGTGGAGTTTGCACGTTCTCCCCGTGTCTGTGTGGGTTTCCTCCGGGTGCTCCGATTTCCTCCCACAGTCCAAAGATGTGCGAGTTAGGTGGATTGGCCATGCTAAATTGCCCCTTAGTGTCAGGGGGATTAGTAGGATAAATATATGGGGTTACGGGAATATGGCCTGGGTGGGATTGTGGTCAGTGCAGGTTTGTAGGGCCGAATGAACTCCTTCTGCACTGTAGGGATTCTATGATTCTTGCCAAATGTAAGCCAAGTGGCAACTTTTCCTTTGTGGTTGACTTTGCTTGTGTATTAACCTCTGAATATCAATGTCTAGTGTTTGTACCTTAACAGAATGTCTAATTCTCAGATATTTTGGAGAATTGTATTTCTGCAACTCTGGTCGGCGAACATATGAATTAGGAGTAGGAATAGGCCATGCAGCCCTTTGAGCCTTCTCTGCCATTCAACGAGGGCAAGGATGATCTGATTGTAACCTTGACTCCACCATCCAGCCTACCCCCAATCCCTTTTATTATGTATGCACCTATTAATTTAGGGTGCATAAATAAACATAAGGTAGGCTTGTGTAATAAGTCCTCAGAGACGGAAGTCCCTTCACCAAAATTCCTTTATTTACAAGATCCAACAACACTATACAGAGTGCTGTCAGTATGCAGTCTACATCCAGAGTGCCAGAGGAACTGACACTCCTCTTTAAATACAGAGCACAGAGCTCCCTGAATAGATGATCAACTTAGCCCTGAATCAGGGAGTTCATATTCAAGCAGGCCAACCTCAATTGCCTGATCAAAATCATTACAGTTTGGTAACTTGAACACAGGGAGCTCTTTATTAGAGGTATGCACTGTTCCACAGTCAGATCTAAGACGTCACAACTGGATCCCACACTGGGCGGAGCTAATCCCCTCAGGGCCACCTGACTTGCACGCTTAAAGGGACAGTACGGACCCCAAACACCAACCTATGCTATATACGTAGATCACATCTTCCACCCCTTTTGCTTATCAAGAATCTATCTACCTCTGCACTAAAATTATTCAAAGACTCCTCTTCCAACACCTTTTGAGGAAGAGAGCCCCAAAGACTCACATTCCTCTGACAGAAAAGAATTCTCCTCACCTCTATCTTAAACGGATGGCCCCTTAGTTTTAAACTGTGGTTTCTTATGCTAATGCATGTTCTCTTCGCCTCATGGAAAATTGGGCGGAGAGGTGGCAGATGGAGTTTAATCCGGATAAATGCGAAGTGATGCATTTTGGAAGAAATAATGTAGGGAGGAGTTATACAATAAATGGCAGAGTCATCAGGAGTATAGAAACACAGAGGGACCTAGGTGTGCAAGTCCACAAATCCTTGAAGGTGGCAACACAGGTGGAGAAGGTGGTGAAGAAGGCATATGGTATGCTTGCCTTTATAGGACGGGGTATAGAGTATAAAAGCTGGAGTCTGATGATGCAGCTGTATAGAACGCTGGTTAGGCCACATTTGGAGTACTGCATTCAGTTCTGGTCGCCGCACTACCAGAAGGACGTGGAGGCGTTAGAGAGAGTGCAGAGAAGGTTTACCAGGATGTTGCCTGGTATGGAGGGTCTTAGCTATGAGGAGAGATTGGGTAAACTGGGGTTGTTCTCCCTGGAAAGACGGAGAATGAGGGGAGATCTAATAGAGGTGTACAAGATTATGAAGGGTATAGATAGGGTGAACAGTGGGAAGCTTTTTCCCAGGTCGGAGGTGACGATCACGAGGGGTCACGGGCTCAAGGTGAGAGGGGCGAAGTATAACTCAGATATCAGAGGGATGTTTTTTACACAGAGGGTGGTGGGGGCCTGGAATGCGCTGCCAAGTAGGGTGGTGGAGGCAGGCACGCTGACATCATTTAAGACTTATCTGGATAGTCACATGAGCAGCCTGGGAATGGAGGGATACAAACGATTGGTCGAGTTGGACCAAGGAGCGGCACAGGCTTGGAGGGCCGAAGGGCCTGTTTCCTGTGCTGTACTGTTCTTTGTTCTTTGTTCTCATCGCTGATGGCCAGACTTTCAATCATCTTGGCCTTTGGCTATGAAATTTCCCCTTGAAACCTATCTCTTCATTTCAATCTTGTCATTAAAGCCCTTCATAAAACATTTAGCCAATCTTCAACTCTGTGTCAATTTTTGCCTGATTATGCATCTGTGAAGTATTTTTTCTGATGCTTAATTCTGGTGGTGGTGGTGGGGGGGGGGGGGGACGTTTGGTGGTGGTGGGGGGATGGCTAGTATACAGGTACAGCAAGTAATTCGGGAAGTAATTACAGAAGTAGGGAGGTTATGCTTCAGTTGTACAGGGCATTACTGAGACCATATCTGGGGTATTAGAACAAAGAACAAAGAAAATTACAGCACTGGAACAAGCCCTTCGGCCCTCCAAGCCTGCACCGACCATGCTGCCCGACTGAATTAAAACCCCCGATCCTTCCAGGGACCATATCCCTCTATTCCCATCCCATTCATGTATTTGTCAAGATGCCCCTTAAAAGTCACTATCGTAGAAACTTAGTTCTCTTATGTTGCACTGCCCCCTTCCTTTTATACCTGTAATAACATATCACTATCCCCCACAATATGATTGGTCCTAGGTTGCCAAAAGCATCGGATTTAAATTTAATGGGTTCTTGATATCTAAGTGCCTGATTCAAATTTGATTGGCTGAATTCAAATCATTCAAATGCCTGAAGGCCTGTTGCCTTGGTAACCCTTGGTAACCCTGCTGCTTGGTCTTTTGATACAAATGTTTCATTTTGGGCACTCTGTCTGTACTTGCATTTTTTTAACTCTCCACGCGCAGAAAAAGAACCACCTTTTAAAGGGACCGTGCAATGCTTTCCCCCCAAAGCATGTTACAAATTTACAAACACCAATCTACATTTACTCTACTGAACTTCGCAACACAAGCTACTCATGAAGTAGTGTTTGTATTGATTCTCATTTCTCATTAATGTTATTTTTTGTTGCATTTTAATTTTACCATGTTAAGACTGGAGTTATTTGCTTCCTGATCTTTCATTTGCTTCATATTTACTACTTGTATCTGCTTCCACTCCCTCCCCCGGCAGCAAGTTCCAGGTATCCACCACCCTCTATGTAAAATACTTGTCTCGTGCATCTCCTTTAAACCTTGCCCCCCTCATCTTAAACCTATGCCTCGTAGTAATTGACTCTTCCACTCTGGGAAAAAGCTTCTGACTGTCCACTCTGTCCATGTCCCTCATAATCTTGTAGACTTCCATCAGGTCTCCCTTCAACCTCTGTCGTTCCAGTGAGAACAAACCAAGTTTCTCCAATCTCTCCTCATAGCTAATGCCCTCCATATCAGGCAACATCCTGGTAATTTCTTTCTGTACCCTGTCCAAAGCCGCCACATCCTTCTGTTAGTGTGGCGACCAGCATTGAACACTATGGCTGGTATTTTACGACCTCGCTCGGGTGAGGCTCATAAAATCCTGCCCGAGGCCAATGGAGAAATCCGTTCTGTGAGCCTATCGGGTGTGGGCGGGTGAGGCGGTAAAATTCCGGCATATATTCCAAGTGTGGCCTATTGTGTTTAGTATTGGTCTCCTTATTTAAGGAAAGATGTAAATGCTTTAGAAGTAGTTCAGAGAAGGACTATTAGATGAATCCCAGGAATGGGCATTACTGATGCACCCCAGGAATCCCAGGAATGAGCGTCACTGATGCACCATCAATCGAGCAAAGACTAGTTTGTATGCAAGAACAAATAGGCTTTTATTAGCAAAAGACTTGGAGCACACCCATGCCGATGAACTGGCCCAGACTGAGGCAGGGGGGTGGGGAGCAGTCGCCTTTATACCTGGACCAAAGGGGGAGGGGTGGAGTCTCGGGTAGGGCCGGCAGGGATGTGTCCAGGCATGTCACATATACAGGTAATAAGCTAACAGTGGTTTACCACAGTTACAAGGAAAGTTTGGAGCGGTTAGGTTTGTATCCACTAAAATTGAAAAGAGTAAGGGGCGTCTTGATCAAAACTTCAAGATCCTGAGAGGATGGAAATGGAGAGACTGTCTCTTGTCGGAGAATCTAGAAGTAGGGGTCACTGTTTAAAAATAAGGGGTCACTCATTTAAGACAGAGATGAGGAGAAATTATTTCTCTCAGAGCACTGTGAGGCTCCAGAACTCCCTTTCTAAAAACAGTGGAAGCAGAATATTTGAAATTATTTTTAAAGCAGAGCTAGATAAATTCTTGATTAACAAATGGGTGAAAGATTATTGGGGGGGTTAGGCAGGAATGTGGAATTGAGGTTATAATGAGATCAGCCATGATGAATGGTGGAGCAGGCTTCAGGAGCCAAGTGGCCAACCCCTGCCACTAGAATAATAGGATTCCTACAGTGCAGAAGGAGGCCATTCGGCCCATCGAGTCTGCGCTGACCACAATCACACCCAGACCCTATTCCCGTAACCCCACATATTTACCCTGCTAATCCCCCTGACACTAGGGTCAAGTAAGCATGGCCAATCCACCTAACCCATACAGCCTTGGAGTGTGGGAGGAAACCGGAGAGCCCGGAGGAAACCCACCCAGACACGGGGAGAATGTGCAAACTCCACACAGCCAGTGACCCGAGGCTGGTATTGAACCTGGGTCCCTGGCACTGTGAGGCAGCAGTGCTAACCACTGTGCCGCCTCTAATACTAATTCAGATGTACTTATTTGTATCTAAATGGAAGTTGATGTATTTTTAAGAAAGGGTGTCAGTAATAATTAAGAGCTGATTAGAATGTAGCCAAGGTAATGCTCTCTGCACCATAAACTCTTGCTTATTTTTGTTCACTAGTTTGTTTAAAAACCATTAATTAAACTGCACAATGTTATAATTGTTCCTCCCCTACCTTTCTGCTGAATATGGTATGCCTCTTATAGTTTGTGTCTCCTCTTGTGCCGCAAAACCCTAATAGACGCGGTTATAAAACCTCCAGTACCACTGCATGGTTTACTTATTCCCTTAGTATTGTGGGCTTTACAAAATAGCCTTTTCCGCCCCGCTCATTGACCTTATAACAAAACCTCTGCTCTATCATCCTCTACTTACCGTCTCCTCCAAATACACTATCAGACAGGAGAAATGTAAGTCTGTCAAATTGTGAATATGATACAGTCCCCACCACTGAAGGAGGCTTCTTGGAGATACTCTTGGCATCTTCTGAGGGATTTCTGTTTGCATAAAATCCATGCTTGTGAAAGAGATAATGGAAAGCTACTCATGAAGAAGTAATGTTTGTATTGATTCTCGTTTCCCATTAATGTTATTGTTTTGTTGTACTTTGATTTTACCTTGTTAAGACCAGAGTTATTTGTTTCCTGATCTTTCATTTGATTCATATTTACTACTTGTAGGGTTGGAGAGGGACCATTTGGAGCATGAGTGCTGGCATTGGCCAGATGGGCTGAATGGCCTGTACATTGCTGTCATTTCCCTTTCATTCTCTGTAACCATAGAATTATAGAATCCCTACAGTGCAGAAGGAGGCTATTTGGCCCATCGAGCCTAAGCCAACAACAATCCCACTCAGGCCCTATTCCCATAACCCCACGTATTTAACCTGCTAATCGCCCTGACACTAAGGGATAATTTAGCATGGTCAATCCGCCTAACCTGCACATCTTTGGAGTGTGGGAGGAAACCGAAGCATCCAGAGGAAACCCACACAAATATATGGAGAATGTGCAAATTCCACACAGTCACCCCAGGCTGGAATTGTACCCGGGTCCCTTGCACTGTGAGGTAGCAGTGCTAACCACCGTGCCACCGTGCCACTCATAAGAATGATTTGTGATTCCAGAGTCAGCTGTATGTATGGGAAGTTTAATGGGCACACACATGAATGGACCCACCTCACATTAATTTGATCTTTCTCTATACCCTAGCTGTGACTGTAACACTACATTCTGCACTCTCCCTTTCCTTCTCTATGAATGGTATGCTTTGTCTGCATAGTGTACAAGAAACAATGTTTTTCGCTGTCTACCAGGCAAGTCATGGGGGTCACAGATAGTGTGACATGAACTCAAGATCTCGGTGAGGCCGTCCTTATGTGTGCGGAACTTGGCTATCAGTTTCTGCTCAGCGACTCTGCGCTGTCGTGTATCATGAAGGCCGCCTTGGAGAACGCTTACCCGAAGATCAGAGGCCAAATGCCCGTGACTGCTGAAGTGCTCCCCAACAGGAAGAGAACATTCTTGCCTGGTGATTGTCGAGCTGTGTTCATTCATCCGTTGTCGTAGCGTCTGCATGGTCTCCTCAATGTACCATGCCTCGGGACATCCTTTCCTGCAGCGTATCAGGTAGACAATGTTGGCCGAGTTGCAAGTGTATGTACCGTGTACCTGGTAGATGGTGTTCTCATGTGAGATGATGGCATCCATGTCGATGATCTGGCATGTCTTGCAGAGGTTGCTGTGGCAGGTTTGTGTGGTGTCGTGGTCGCTGTTCTCCTGAAGGCTGGGTAGTTTGCTGCGGACAATGGTCTGTTTGAAGTTGTGTGGTTGTTTGAAGGCAAGATGTGAGGGGGTGGGGATGGCCTTGGCGAGATGTTCGTCTTCATCAATGACATGTTGAAGCCTCCGGAGAAGATGTCGGAGCTTCTCCGCTTAAGGGAAGTACTGGACGATGAAGGGTACTCTGTCCGCCGTGTCCCGTGTTTGTCTTCTGAAGAGGTCGGTGCGGTTTTTCGCTGTGGCGCGTCGGAACTGTCGATCGATGAGTCGAGCGCCATATCCTGTCCTTATGAGGACATCTTTCAGTCTGGAGGTGTCTGTTGCGACCCTCCTCATCCGAGCAGATCCTGTGTATACGGAGGGCTTGTCCATAGGGGATGGCTTCTTTAACGTGTTTAGGGTGGAAGCTGGAGAAGTGGAGCATCGTGAGGTTATCCATGGGCTTGCGGTACAGTGAGGTGCTGAGGTGACCGTCCTTGATGGAGAGGCGTGTGTCCAAGAATGCAACCAATTCCAGAGAGTAGTCCATGGTGAGTCTGATGGTGGGATGGAACTTGTTGATGTCATCATATTGTTGTTTCAGTGATTGTTCACCATGAGTCCAAAGGAAGAAAATGTCATCGTTGTATCGAGTGTATAGCATCGGTTGAAGGTCCTGTGCAGTGAAGAGGTCTTGTTCGAACCTGTGCATGAAAATGTTGGCATATTGAGGTGCGAATATGATCCCCATGGCTGTTCCGTGTGTGTGGATGAAGAATTGGTTGTTGAAGGTGAAGACATTGTGGTCCAGGATGAAGTGGATGAGTTGTAAAATTGCATCTGGAGATTGGCAGTTGTCGGCGTTGAGTACTGAGGCCGTTGCAGCAATGCCATCGTCGTGGGGGATGCTGGTGTAGAGTGCCAAGACATCCATTGTGACGAGGAGTGCTCCTGGTTCAACTGCTCCATGTGTGCTGAGTTTCTGTAGGAAGTCCGTAGTGTCGCAACAAAAGCTGGGGGTTCTTTGTACAACGGGTTTCAGGATGCCCTCGATGTAGCCAGAGAGGTTCTCGCACAGGGTCCCATTGCCCGATACGATGGGATGGCCGTGTGTGTTTGCCTTGTGTTTATTCGGAAGACAGTAGAGATCTCCAACGCGGGGAGTACGTGGGATGAGAGCATGGAGGATGCTCTGAAGGTCCTCTGAGAGAAGACATTCTTCCTCGTCTTTGTTTTAAGTGGGAGAGACCATATTTTAAAACTGTGCCCCCTAGTTCTGGACTCTCCCATGTGAGGAACCATCCTCTCAGCATCTACCCTATCAAACTCCCTCAGAATCTTGTATCTTGCATAAAATTATAGGGCCTGATTTTACCAAAGCTTTGCACCCGTTTTCGGCGCAAAATCGCAGTAAAGTTGGGCATTGGGCCTAAACCACGATCTGTACCCGATTCCGAGCAGATCGCGGCTTTACCGACACCCAATTCAGGCGCTAGCCAGACCCGCGCCCGAATCGGGCGGCCCAACGATTTAAATGCATTTGCATGCATTTAAATCGACTTAATGAACCGCGCGCCCAACTCTACTGCCAAATCCCACTTTACCGTCTTCTGGCCCGATCCGCGTCCGCGCTGTTACCGACCTGCAAAATAAAAGTCTGAAGTCACCGCTGCAGCCTCTGAAGAGCGGGGTCAGAGACTGCAACGGCTCTCTGACCCAGGTCATCCTCTGGTCGGGGCGGGAGGGAGGTGGGAGGAGGAGAGGGGGTGTGAGGTCTCATCCCCTGGGCGGGGTGGGGGGGGGGGGGAGGTGGGAGGGGAGGGGGTGTGATGTCTCATCTCCTGGGATGGGGGGGGGGGGCGGAGGAGAGGGGGTGTGACGTATCATCCCCTGGGGGGGAGGGGGTTGGGAGGGGAGGGGGTGTGACCGATCATCCCCTGGGGGGGGAGGAGAGGGGTTGTGATGTCTCATCCTCTGGTCGGGGGGGTTCCGCTGCCTGTCTGCGGCCGATCCCTCCTGGCACCATCACTGGTTACACTACCAGCCACAGATTACTCTTCCCTGCAGGTGCGAGAGAGTGGGAGAGATGGCTGTGGCTGGTAGTGAACCAGTGATGGTGCCAGGAGGGATCGGCCGCAGACACGCAGCGGAACCCCACCCCCGACCAGAGGATGAGACGTCACACCCCCTCTCCGCCCCCCTCCCAGGGGATGATACGTCACACTCCCTCTCCACCCCCCCGGCCCCAGGGGATGATCGGTCACACCCCCTCCCCTCCCACACGCCCTTCACCACCCCCACCCCCCCCGACCAGAGGATGACCGTCACAGAGCCGCTCTCTCTCCTTTTTTTTCGCATCCGGGCACGCTGTCAGATTTTTTTCGAACTGCGCATGGTCCGCCAGCGCTAAGCCCCACACACTGCGCGGATCGGACCGGAGCCGGCAAAACGCGTATGGGCGCGCTGCATAGAGGATTCCAGGCGCAGATCTATTTGACGCCCAGATCCAGCACTTAGACTCAAAATGGTAAAACTCCCCCCATAGAATCCCTACAATACAGAAGGAGACCTTTTGGTCTACACTGACAGATCTGCACTGACAGTGTCCCCTACCCAGGCCTTATCCCCCATTCAATCCCAGTAACCCTACACATTTACCATGACTAATCAGTCTAACCTATACATCTTTGGACACCATGGGGCAATTTAACATGGCCAATCCTCCTAACCTGCACATCTTTGGTCTCTGGGAGGAAACCGGAGCACCCTGAGGAAACCCATGCAGACACAGGGAGAACGTACAAACTCCATACAGACAGTCACTCAAGGTTGGAATTGAACCTGCATCCCCGGCACTGTGAGGCAGCAGTGCTAACTATTATACTGCTGTGCCACCATTTGAATAAGATCTTTGACAAAGGGTCGTCTGGACTCAAAACAAAGAACAAAGAACAATACAGCACAGGAACAGGCCCTTCGGCCCTCCAAGCCCGCGCCGCTCCCCGGTCCAGGATTGAATCCTGAATCCAGGATCCCCGCCCAATTTTCCAGCCCATCTACATCCTAATATCCTATCCACCGAGCTGTCCCTCACAGCTACGATGCTTTGTTCATCACAACCTATTAACTCACCCCCACCCCCCCATTCCAGACCATGTGATCTCCAGGGAGAGGCGAAAACCCAGAGTGAAAACCCCAGGGCCAATATGGGGAAAAAAATCTGGGAAATTCCTCTCCGACCCCCTGAGGCGATCGAAACAAGTCCAGGAGATCACACTGGCCCTGATCAGAAAATGCTTCCCAACCCTATTCATTTCCACTTCTGCCTTATGAACACCATCTGAATTCCCTGCCCCCGAGACAGGTTCCCAACTATCCGCAGTCTCGCTCTGTACTGGCACCAGCAAGATGATCATAGAATGAAGCCTTGAAACGAGAAACAAAGAACAATTAGCCCGCGCCGCTCCCTGGTCCAAACTAGACCACTCTTTTGTATCCCTCCATTCCCACTCCGTTCATATAGCTGTCTAGATAAGTCTTAAACGTTCCCAGTGTGTCCGCCTCCACCACCTTGCCCGGCAACACATTCCAGGTCCCCACGACCCTCTGTGTAAAATATGTCCTTCTGATATCTGTGTTAAACCTCCCCCGCTTCACCTTGAACCTATGACCCCTCGTGAACGTCACCACCGACCCGGGGAAAAGCTTCCCACCGTTCACCCTATCTATGCCTTTCATAATTTTATACACCTCTATTAAGTCTCCCCTCATCCTCCGTCTTTCCAAGGAGAACAACCCCAGTTTCCCCAATCTCTCCTCATAACCAAGCCCCTCCATACCAGGCAACATCCTGGTAAACCTCCTCTGTACTCTCTCCAAAGCCTCCACGTCCTTCTGGTAGTGTGGCGACCAGAACTGGACGCAGTATTCCAAATGCGGCCGAACCAACGTTCTATACATCTGCAACATCAGACCCCAACTTTTATACTCTATGCCCCTTCCTATAAAGGCAAGCATGCCATATGCCTTCTTCACCACCTTCTCCACCTGTGACGTCACCTTCAAAGATCTGTGGACTTGCACACCCAGGTCCCTCTGCGTCTCTACACCCTTTATGGTTCTTCCATTTATCGTGTAGCTCCTCCCTACATTATTCCCACCAAAATGCATCACTTCGCATTTATCAGGATTGAACTCCATCTGCCATTTCCTTGCCCAAATTTCCAGCCTATCTATATCCTTCTGTAGCCTCTGACAATGTTCCTCACTATCTGCAAGTCCTGCCAGTTTTGTGTCGTCTGCAAACTTACTGATCACCCCAGTTACTCCTTCTTCCAGATCATTTATATAAATCACAAACAGCAGAGGTCCCAATACAGAGCCCTGCGGAACACCACTAGTCACAGGCCTCCAGCCGGAAAAAGACCCTTCCACTACGTCAGCTCTTTTCTCGCCATCGTACAGATGCTGCCAGACCTGCTGAGATTTTCCAGTATTTTCTCTTTTGAATAAGATCAAATCTCATTCTTCTAACCTCCAATGAATACCTGCTCAACTTTTCCTCATAAAACAACCCCTTCATCCCAGGAATTAGCCCAGTGAAACTTCTCTGAACAACTTCCTTATGTTAGGAGACTGTTACGATTGCCATGAAGAACACAGGGGATTATCAATAGATCTTCCTGTGAGCTTTGTGGAGTTTGAACTCCCTTGTTGAATGAGCAGACCGGTATTCTGTAAGTCGCTGTGTGTTGCCTTGCATGCTGTAAGCAATGGATGTGGCTTTTTTTTCTGTTATCGTGAAAGGGTTTTTGGTGATGGAAGCCTGACCTTGACGGAATTATTACAGAGACCATCACAGTGCTTCAGATGTGGTCTTCCCCTGGATAGCTGTAGCAAGACTTCCCCACTTGTATGCTCCAGCTCCCCTTGTGATAAAGGCCAACATTCCAGTTACCTTGTTAATTACTTGTTGTTCCTGTGTGCTAACCTTTTAAGATTCATATGCGAGCATATTTAGATCTCTCTGCAGCCTCTCTCTGTTTGAATTATATTCTGTTTTTCTGTTCTTCTTGTCAAAGTGGGTGACATCACAGTCTTCCATATTATACTCCATCTTGCCGTAACCTATCTATATCCCTTTGCAGAGGTATTCTCCTCAATGCACCCTAAGAATAGCTAGAAGGATGTTTCAATGAATGCAGGGAATGTGGTTAATATGCCGGCGAGGATTTGTGTTGCGGAGACTGCAACATTAGATTGTCAAGTCCTCCCTCTTTAAGGCTAAGGCCTAAATCTTCCGATCTTGCCCGCCACAGTAATCATCGGGGGGTGGAGGGGGGGGGGGGGGGGGGGGGGGGGGGGGAGGGTGGCGGTGGGGTGGGGGGTGGGGGGGAGTTGGGGGGGGTGGGACAGATGGGGGGGATGGGGGGCGGGGGGGTGGACAGATAACTTGACGGACAAGCAAAAGGTCCATTGACCTTGGGAGCGCATTTATGGTCCACTGGCGGGACTGGAAAATACCGCCCAGAAAAAGTCATGTGTTGAAGACGTCCAAAGTGCACTTGAGCATGCAAAGCTTGATCTCATGAGTTAATGCTATTGCGGTGAAGCTATGGAGAAGATATTGAGAATTGGGAGAATGTGGAGTGCAGCGCACCCCATGCAACCTTCTCTCCATTTAAGATGACCTTCATGCCTGCATGCCTGGTTTGCCCTCCCGTTGCTCTGTCTCACAACATCTCGATCTGGATGACTCTGGGGAGTTTAACTGGCTGCTATGAATAATACAAAGAAATTAAGTTTCAGTGGAACTGCAGAGCCATAACTCTGACTGTTTATTTATTTACGCCTGCCTATACTTTCTGACTGTTTTGTTTGATTGCTTGTGTTATTGAATCCTGAAGAAGGCAGGGAGAGCTCAGCAGCAACTCTGAGGCTTTACAATGAAAATGTTTTGAATATTATCACGGCATTTCCAAACTTCTTCCCACTTCAGTTGTGCAATCAGCATTTTATCTTGTAAGCACAGCTGGTCGCCACATTATGCGAGATAACATTGGAAAGACAACTATTCTGTGCATTCAAAGTTACATAAAGAACACAGCACAGAAGCAGGGCTATCTGCCCAATAAATATGTGCTAGCACAGTGGTTACCACTGCGCCTCCCAGCGCCAGAGACCCAGGTTCAATTCCAGCCTTGGGTGACCGTGCGCAGTCTGCGCGTTCTCCCTGTGTCAGCGTGGGATTCCTCTGGATTTCCTCCCACAGTCGAAAAATGTGCAGGTTAGGTGACTTGGGCATGCTAAATTGCTCCTTAGTGTCCTAAGATGTGTAGGTTAGATGGATTAGCCAGGCTAAATTACCCCTTAGTGTCCAAAGATTTGCAGGTTAGGTGGATTGGCCATGCTAAATTGTCCCTTAGTGTCCCAAGATGTATAGGTTAGGAGGATCAGCAGGGTAAATACGTGGAGGTACAGGGATAGGGCCTGGGTAAGATGCTTTGTCGGAGAGTCTGTGCAGACTTGATGGGCTAAATGGCCTCCTTCTGCACTGTAGAGATTCAATGATATATACCTCAGATGGACGCATTTGCACCCTACCCCATATTGCTCCACGCCCCTCTTTCTCCCCGTTAACTGCATCAATAATATTAACTTCAAATGTTCTACATGACCTTGAGTTCCTCAATGTCACTATTGTTTAATTTGTCCTAAGTTCTTTATTTGATCTGTTAGTGGTTCCCACATCTTTCTGATCCTTGCTCCTGGAATCACCAGCAAGTGAATTCACTGCCGGTGGGACAGGTAAGCTATGCGAAATGCCATCGACATCGGTAGGACTGGAAAATCCCACCAGTGGTCAATGGCAAGCCACTGGAAAACACGTTGATGTCTACGGGGTTTTGCGTGCCCTGCACCCTCTGCCACTGGGCAACGTGCTGCAGTGGGTTGCCATTGGCAGGACCAGAAGATCCTGCTACTGAGAAGGGCTAGGAAAGTTACACCACAGATTTATTTTACCGTTTTATAAAACCCAATGCATTCACCTGGTTTTAAGATATTGTTACTGCCCCTTATTCTTCAAGCTCTTGATGGGACATCCACAATCACATTGATTCAACCAGCAACATGCACAATTATTAGTGACAATGATTGCAGCATCAAATTCCAATAAAACAGCCCTTGGTCCTTGGTTTTGAGCTTCTGTAGGACACCAGCGGCACATTAGCACAGTGGCTAGCACTGCTGTCTCACAGTGCCAGGGACCTGGGTTCAATTCCGGCCTTGGGTCACTGTGTGGAGTTTGCATGTTCTCCCCATGTCTGCATGGGTTTCCTCCAGGTGCTCCGATTTCCTCCCACAGTCCAAAGATGTGCAGGTTTGGTTGATTGGCCTTGCTAAATTGTCCCTTAGTGTCAGGGAGATTAGCAGGGTAAATACGTGGGATTATGAGGATAGGACCTGGGTGGGATTGTTATCAGTGCAGGCTCGATGGGCCAAATGACCTCCTTCTGCACTATAGGTATTCTATGACCAGTGAACTTTAGTCTTTATAGCCTCTTCCACATATGTGTCATAGTAGGTAGACTTGACAGAGATCTTGTGTTGCAGTGGTGGCATCCTTACATCTAAGCCAAAAGTTCTGGGTTTGATTCCCACTTCAGGACTTGATGGTGGTGGAAGGTGTGTTTGTAACGTGACTAAACAGGCTCGCTATCAATTTGTAAATCCGTCCAATACGGCAGGTGTATAGGAGAGTGGAAGAATGAGGGTCTTGGGTCACTGTCTGTGTGGAGTCTGCACATTCTCCCTGTGTCTGCATGGGTTTCCTCTGGGTGCTCCGGTTTCCTCCCACAGTCTGAAAGATGTGCTGGTTAGGTACATTGGCCGTACTAAATTCTCCCTCTGTGTGCCCGAACAGGTGCCGGAGTGTGGCGACGAGGGGATTTTCACAGTAACTTCATTGCAGTGTTAATATCAGTCCACTTGTGACACTACTAAATAAACTCTAAACTTAAACAGTACATAGATCATAGATCATAGATCATAGAACAGTACAGCACAGAACCGGCCCTTCGGCCCACGATGTTGTGCCGAGCTTTATCTGAAACCAAGATCAAGCTATCCCACTCCCTATCATCCTGGTGTGCTCCATGTGCCTATCCAATAACCGTTTAAATGCTCCTAAAGGGTCTGACTCCACTATCACTGCAGGCAGTCCATTCCACACCCCAACCAATCTCTGCGTAAAGAACCTACCTCTGATATCCTTCCTATATCTCCCACCACGAACCCTATAGTTATGCCCCCTTGTAATAGCTCCATCCACCCGAGGAAATAGTCTTTGAACGTTCACTCTATCTATCCCCTTCATCATTTTATAAACCTCTATTAAGTCTCCCCTCAGCCTCCTCCGCTCCAGAGAGAACAGCCCTAGCTCCCTCAACCTTTCCTCATAAGACCTACCCTCCAAACCAGGCAGCATCCTGGTAAATCTCCTCTGCACTCTTTCCAGCGCTTCCACATCCTTCTTATAGTGAGGTGATCAGAACAGCACACAATATTCCAAATGTGGCCTCACCAAGGTCCTGTACAGTTGCAGCATAACCCCACGGCTCTTAAACTCCAACCCCCTGTTAATAAAAGCTAACACACTATAGGCCTTCTTCACAGCTCTATCCACTTGAGTGGCAACCTTTAGAGATCTGTGGATATGGACCCCAAGACCTCTCTGTTCCTCCACAGTCTTCAGAACCCTACCTTTGACCCTGTAATCCACATTTAAATTAGTCCTACCAAAATGAATCACCTCACATTTATCAGGGTTAAACTCCATTTGCCATTTTTCAGCCCAGCTTTGCATCCTATCTATGTCTCTTTGCAGTCTACAACAGCCCTCCACCTCATCCACTACTCCACCAATCTTGGTGTCATCAGCAAATTTACTGATCCACCCTTCAGCCCCCTCCTCTAAGTCATTAATAAAAATCACAAAGAGCAGAGGACCAAGCACCGATCCCTGTGGCACTCCACTAGCAACCTGCCTCCAGTCCGAAAATTTTCCATCCACCACCACCCTCTGTCTTCGATCAGACAGCCAGTTACCTATCCAATCGGCCAACTTTCCCTCTATCCCACACCTCCTCACTTTCATCATAAGCCGACCATGGGGGACCTTATCAAACGCCTTACTAAAATCCATGTGTATGACATCAACTGCTCTACCTTCATCAACACACTTCGTTACCTCCTCAAAAAATTCAATCAAATTTGTGAGGCACGACTTGCCCTTCACGAATCCGTGCTGACTATCCCGGATTAATCCGCATCTTTCTAAATGGTCGTAAATCCCATCCCTAAGGACCTTTTCCATCAATTTACCAACCACCGAAGTAAGACTAACCGGTCTATAATTACCAGGGTAATTTCTATTCCCTTTCTTAAACAGAAGAACAACATTCGCCATTCTCCAGTCCTCTGGCACCATCCCCGTGGACAGTGAGGACCCAAAGATTAAAGCCAAAGGCTCTGCAATCTCATCCCTTGCCTCCCAAAGAATCCTAGGATATATTTCATCAGGCCCAGGCCCAGGTGTTCATTTTATACTTGAACTTTGCAAAACCTCTTCATCTTTAGCTGAAATTAAATGTAGAAAGAATAAAATGGTAATACAAAGGAAATACTGGCTTTTTTATAGAAAGTTGGGTTATTTACCAAGTGACCATCATCACTGAATTGACATCCATTTAATGGTTTTGCTAGCTTTGGCAAACTTGCATGTCCCCACCTTTATTTCCAGATTGAGTGGATTAAGTAAGTCTCATTCAATAGATACTTCGAAATGTTCAATTGGTGTAGAATTACTGTTTATCATAGAATCCCTACAGTGCAGAAGGAGGCCATTCGGCCCATCGAGTTTGCACCAACCACAATTTCACCGAGGCCCTATTCCCCTAACCCCACATATCACCTGCTAAACCCCCTGACACTAGGGTCAATTTAGCATGGCCAGTCCACCTAACCTGCATATCTTTGGACTGTGGGAGGGAACCCGAGCACCTGGAGGAAACCCACGCAGACACGGGGAGAACGTGCAAACTCCACACAGACAGTGACTCAAGGCTGGAATTAAGCCCGGGGATCCCTGGCACGGTGAGGCAGCAATGCTAACCACTGGGCCAACGTGCCACCCAGTTGACACATTTCTCAGGTGGAAGATCCAAGTTGTGATCCTCAGGAAGCTGACAGAAGCTAGTAGCGGAAGTAACAAAGCCAGATTTAGAAAACCATAGCAACATGGATTTTATGCTCTCCCACCAACGAGTCTGCAGGTAGGGTGGGGGAGGGGGACATGTGAGATCCAGTGGGTGACTTTCCCGCCAGTTTCTGACCAGTCTGAAATTTGAAAACAAGGAGGAGAATTTGAAAATCAAGATGTTGCCTGACTGGGCGTCAATGTCATGAGCCATGTAGTGATGGGGGAATTGGACATTCAAGTGAAGACACAGGCCAGTGGAGTTTTGGATGTCATTACGTTTCTGGAGGATAGAATATGGGAGACCAGCCATGAATGCTTTGTTGAGTCCAGCCTTCCCAACATTTAATTCATGGAAATTACTGCCCATCCATTACTGGGCTTCAGATAAGCATGTCTGATAGTTTAGCAACAGTGAAGGAGTTGAGAAAAGAGGTGCTGAAGAAAGTGTACGTCATCAGCATTCATGTGAAAACTAATGCTTCAGACCATATCTCCCTGACTAAGAAAATAAATCGCCTCATTCGCCACACCCCCTCCCCAACCCCTCCACAACTCCCCAGATTATTTGCACATTAAGCAAATCTGTATCAATAGAATCCCTACACTGCAGAAGGAGGCCATTTGGCCCATTGAGTCTGCACCGATTCTGTGACAGAGCATCTTACCCAGACCCTCTTCCCCCTCCCTATTCCCATAACCCCACATATTTACCATGGCTAATCCATCTAACCTACACATCTTGGGACACAAAGGGGCAAATTAGCAAGGCCAATCCACCTACCCTGATGAAGTGGACAGGATAAAATTGTTTCCCTTGGGGAGAATTTTAGAACCAGGGGACATAGATTCAAGATCTATATGTCATTTTTATATGGGCGGCACGGTAGCACAGTGGTTAGCACTGCTGCTTCACAGCTCCAGGGACCTGGGTTCGATTCCCCGCTTGGGTCACTGTCTGTGTGGAGTTTGCACATTCTCCTCGTGTCTGCGTGGGTTTCTTCCGGGTGCTCCGGTTTCCTCCCACAGTCCAAAGATATGCGGGTTAGGTTGATTGGCCATGCTAAAATTGCCCCTTAGTGTCCTGGGATGCGTAGATTAGAGGGATTAGTGGGTAAAATATGTAGGGATATGGGGGTAGGGCCTGGGTGGGATTGTGGTCGGTGCAGACTCGATGGGCTGAATGACCTCTTTCTCGACTGTAGGATTTCTATGATTTCTATGAAGTTGGTTCATATTAGCCATGATTGAATGGCGGAGCGAACTCGATGGGCCAAATGGCCTAATTCTGCTCCTGTATCTTATGAACTTATAAGATAAGTGGCAGTAGGTATAGAGGGGATATGGGGAAGAACCTCATAACGTGGAGGGTGGTGGGTGTCTGGAATTTGCTGCCTGAGTTGGTGATGGAGGCAAAGACCCTAAATTATTTTAAAAAGTACCTGGATCAGCAATTTAAGAACCATAGAACCATAGAAAATTACAGCTCAGAAACAGGCCTTTTGGCCCTTCTTGTCTGTGCCGAACCATTTTATGCCTAGTCCCACTGACCTGCACTTGGACCATATCCCTCCACACCCCTCTCATCTATGAACTCGTCCAAGTTTTTCTTAAATGTTAAAAGTGACCCCGCATTTACCACTTTATCCGGCAGCTCATTCCACACTCCCACCACTCTCTGCGTGAAGAAGCCCCCCTAATATTCCCTTTAAACTTTTCTCCTTTCACCCTTAACCCATGCCCTCTGTTTTTTTTTCTCCCCTAGCCTCAGCGGAAAAAGCCTGCTTGCATTCACTCTATCTATACCCATCAAAATCTTATACACCTCTATCAAATCTCCCCTCAATCTTCTACGCTCCAGGGAATAAAGTCCCAATCTATTCAATCTCTCTCTGTAACTCAGCTTCTCAAGTTCCGGCAACATCCTTGTGAACCTTCTCTGCACTCTTTCAATCTTATTTACATCCTTCCTGTAACTAGGTGACCAAAACTGTACACAATACTCCAAATTCGACCTCACCAATGCCTTATATAACCTTACCATAACACTCCAACTTTTATACTCGATACTCCGATTTATAAAGGCCAATGTACCAAAGGCACTCTTTATGACCCTATCCACCTGTGACGTCACTTTTAGGGAATTCTGTACCTGTATTCCCAGATCCCTCTGTTCAACTGCACTCTTCAGAGTCCTACCATTTACCCTGTACGTTCTTCTTTGGTTTGTCCTTCCAAAGTGCAATATCTCACACTTGTCTGCGTTAAGTTCCATTTGCCATTTTTCAGCCCATTTTTCTAGTTGGTCCAAATCCCTCTGCAAGCTTTGAAAACCTTCCTCACAGTCCACTACACCTCCAATCTTTGTATCATCAGCAAACTTGCTGATCCAATTTACCACATTATCATCCAGATCATTGATATAGATGACAAACAACAATGGACCCAACACCGATCCCTGCGGCACACCACTAGTCACAGGCCTCCACTCAGAGAAGCAATCCTCCACAACCACTCTCTGGCTTCTTCCATTGAGCCAGTGTCTTATCCAATTTACTACCTCCCCATGTATACCTAGCGACTGAACCTTCCTAACTAACCTCCCATGAGGGACCTTGTCAAAGGCCTTGCTGAAATCCAGGTAGACAACATCCACCGCCTTCCCTTCATCCACTTTCCTGGTAACCTCCTCGAAAAACTCTAATAGATTGGTCAAACATGACCTACCACGCACAAAGCCATGTTGACTCTCCCTAATAAGTCCCCGTCTATCCAAATATTTGTAGATCCTATCCCTTATCACACCTTCCAATAACTTGCCCACCACCGACGTCAAACTTACTGGCCGATAATTTCCCGGATTTCTTTTGGAACCTTTTTTAAACAACGGAACAACATGAGCCACCCTCCAATCATCCGGCACCTCCCCGGTGAATACTGACATTTTAAATATGTCTGCCAGGGCCCCTGCAAGTTCAACACTAGCTTCCCTCAAGGTCCGTGGGAATACCCTGTCCGGTCCTGGGGATTTATCCACTCTGATTTGCCTCAAGACAGCGAGCACCTCCTCCCCTTTAATCTGTAAAGGTTCCATGGCCTCCCTACCAGTTTGCCCTATTTCCGTAGACTCCATGCCCGTTTCCTCAGTAAATACGGATGCAAAAAAACCATTTAGTATCTCCCCCATCTCTTTTGGTTCCATACACAGTCTACCACTCTGGTCTTCAAGAGGACCAATTTTATCCCTCACTATCCTTTTGCTCCTAACATACCTGTAGAAGCTCTTTGGATTTTCCTTCACTCTGTCTGCCAAAGCAACCTCATGTCTTCTTTTAGCCCTCCTGATTTCCCTCTTAAGTAGCTTCTTGCACTTTTTATACTCCTCGAGCATCTGATGTGTTCCTTGTTGCCTGTACATTTCATACAACTCTCTCTTCCTCTTAATCAGTGTTACAATCTCCCTCGAGAACCAAGGTTCCTTATTCCTATTTACTTTGCCTTTAATCCTGACAGGAACATACAAACTCTGCACTCTCAAAATTTCTCCTTTGAAGGCCTCCCACTTTCCATTTACATCCTTACCAGAGAACAGCCTGTGCCAATCCACACTTCCCAGATCCCTTCTCATTTCATCAAATTTGGCCTTTTTCCAGTTCAGAACTTCAACCCGAGGACCAGATCTATCCTTATCCACGATCAGGTTGAAACTAATGGCATTATGATCACTGGATCCAAAGTGTTCCCTCACACTCACATCCATCACCTGCCCTAACTCATTTCCCAATAGGAGATCCAATATCGCATCCTCTCTAGTTGGCACCTCTATATACTGATGTAGAAAATTTTCCTGAACACATTTTACAAACTCTACCCCGTCTAAACCTTTAACAGTATGCGAGTCCAAATCTATATGTGGAAAATTAAAATCCCCTACTATCACAGCTTTGTGTTTCTTGCAGTTGTCAGCTATCTCTCCGCTGATTTGCTCCTCCAATTCTCGCTGACTATTGGGTGGTCTATAATACAAGCCCATTAATGTGGTCATACCTTTCCTGTTTCTCAGCTCCACCCATAGGGCCTCTGTAGACAAGCTCCCTAATCTATCCTGCCTGAGTACCGCTGTAACATTTTCCATGACCAACAATGCCACCCCCCACCTTTTATCCCTCTGCCTCTATCCCGCCTGAAACATTGGAACCCTGGAACATTGAGCTGCCAGTCCTGCCCCTCCTGTAGCCAAGTTTCACTAATGGCTATAATGTCATATTTCCATGTGTCTATCCATGCCTTCAGCTCATCTGCCTTCCCCACAATACTCCTGGCATTGAAATAGACACACCTCAAAAAATTATTTCCACCACACTCAACCCTTCCATTTGTGATTTTGCTTGAACTAACCTGTCTTTTTATCCCTGCTCCACTATCTGCTCTGGCACTCTGGTTCCCATCCCCCTGCAAATCTAGTTTAAACGCTCCCCAATAACACTAGCAAATCTCCCTGCAAGTATATTGGTCCCCTTGTAGTTTAGGTGTAACCCGTCTCTCTTGTACAGGTCCCACCTGCCCCAAAAGAGGTCCCAATGATCCAAGAATTGGAAACCCTGCCCCCTGCACCAGTTCCTCAGCCACGTGTTTATCCGCCCAAGCATCCTACTCCTGCCCTCACTGGCATGTGGCTCAGGTAGCAATCCTGAGATTACTACCCTCGGGGTCCTGCTTTTTAACTTCCTTCCAAGCTCTTTGTACTCACTCTTTAGGACCTCCTCACTCTTCCTTCCCACGTCATTGGTACCGACGTGTACCACGACATCTGGCTGATCACCTTCCCACTTTAGAACGCTGTGCACGCGATCAGAGACATCGCTGACCTTGGCACCTGGGAGGCAACAAACCATGTGGGAGTCTCTGTCCCGACCACAGAACCTCCGGTCCGTACCTCTGACCATCGAGTCCCCTATCATAGAACATAGAACATAGAAAGTCACAGCACAAACAGGCCCTTCGGCCCACAAGTTGCGCCGATCACATCCCCACCTCTAGGCCTATCTATAGCCCTCAATCCCATTAAATCCCATGTACTCATCCAGAAGTCTCTTAAAAGACCCCAACGAGTTTGCCTCCACCACCACCGACGTCAGCCGATTCCACTCACCCACCACCCTCTGAGTGAAAAACTTACCCCTGACATCCCCCCTGTACCTACCCCCCAGCACCTTAAACCTGTGTCCTCTCGTAGCAACCATTTCAGCCCTTGGAAATAGCCTCTGAGAGTCCACCCTATCCAGACCCCTCAACATCTTGTAAACCTCTATCAGGTCACCTCTCATCCTTCGTCTCTCCAGGGAGAAGAGACCAAGCTCCCTCAACCTATCCTCATAAGGCATGCCCCCCAATCCAGGCAACATCCTTGTAAATCTCCTCTGCACCCTTTCAATGGCTTCAACATCTTTCCTGTAATGAGGTGACCAGAACTGCGCGCAGTACTCCAAGTGGGGTCTAACCAGGGTCCTATAAAGCTGCAGCATTATCTCCCGACTCCTAAACTCAATCCCTCGATTAATGAAGGCTAGTACGCCATACGCCTTCTTGACCGCATCCTCCACCTGCGAGGCCGATTTAAGAGTCCTATGGACCCGGACCCCAAGGTCCTTCTGATCCTCTACACTGCTAAGAATGGTACCCTTCATTTTATACTGCTGCTCCATCCCATTGGATCTGCCAAAATGGATCACCACACACTTATCCGGGTTGAAGTCCATCTGCCACTTCTCCGCCCAGTCTTGCATTCTATCTATGTCTCGCTGCAACTTCTGACATCCCTCCAAACTATCCACAACACCACCTACCTTGGTGTCGTCAGCAAACTTACCAACCCATCCCTCCACTTCCTCATCCAGGTCATTTATGAAAATGACAAACAGCAAGGGTCCCAGAACAGATCCCTGGGGCACTCCACTGGTCACTGACCTCCACAGCCACTCTCTGCCTTCTGCAGGCAAGCCAGTTCTGGATCCACAAGGCAACAGCCCCTTGGATCCCATGCCCTCTCACTTTCTCAAGAAGTCTTGCATGGGGGACCTTATCGAACGCTTTGCTGAAGTCCATATAGACCACATCCACCGCTCTTCCTTCGTCAATGTGCTTGGTCACATTTTCAAAGAACTCAACCAGGCTCGTAAGGCACGACCTGCCCCTGACAAAGCCGTGCTGACTACTTTTGATCATACTAAACTTCTCTAGATGATCATAAATCCTGTCTCTCAGGATCCTCTCCATCAACTTACCAACCACTGAGGTTAGACTCACCGGTCGGTAATTTCCCGGGCTGTCCCTGTTCCCTTTCTTGAATATAGGGACCACATCCGCAATCCTCCAATCCTCCGGAACCTCTCCCGTCTCCATCGACGATGCAAAGATCATCGCCAAAGGCTCCGCAATCTCCTCCCTCGCCTCCCACAGTAACCTGGGGTACATCCCATCCGGTCCCGGCGACTTACCAACCTTGATGCCATTCAATAGTTCCAACACATCCTCTTTCTTTATGTCCACATGCTCGATCCTTTCTGTCCTCCGCAATCCAGCAGTACAACCACCCAGATCCCTTTCCACCGTGAATACCGAGGTAAAGTATTCATTAAGCACCTCCGCCATTTCTAACGGTTCCGCACAAACTTTTCCCCCTTCACCTTTTAAGGGTCCTATGCCTTCACATCTCATCCTTTTACTCTTGACATATTTGTAGAAAGCCTTGGGATTCTCCTTAATCTTACCCGCCAAGGTCTTCTCATGACCCCTTCTCGCTCTCCTAATTTCCTTCTTAAGCTCCTTCCTACATCGCGTATACTCCTCTAAATCCTTAACACCTCCTAGCTCTCTGAACCTTCTGTACGCCTCTCTTTTCTTATTTACCAGGTTCATCACAACCTTCGTGCACCACGGTTCCCGTACCCTACCAACACCCCCCTGTCTCATCGGAACGTTGTCATGCAGAGCTCCAGACAAACATTCCTTGAAAATCCTCCACTTTCCTTCGGTACTTTTCCCCAAGAATGCCTCCTTCCAATTTACCCGTCTAATTTCCTCCCTGATGACACTGTATTTCCCTTTACTCCAGAGAAACACTTTCCTAGCCTGCCTGACCCTATCTCTTTCCAATGCTATCGTGAAGGAGATAGAATTATGATCGCTATCCCCAAGATGTTCACCCACCGAGAGATCCTCCACCTGTCCAGGTTCATTAGCCAGCACCAGATCAAGAACAGCCTCTCCTCTAGTAGGCTTATCCACATACTGTGTCAGGAAACTCTCCTGGACACACCTAACAAACTCCTCTCCATCCAAACCCCTAGCCCTAGGGATATTCCAATCTATGTTTGGGAAATTAAAATCTCCCATCACGACAACTCTGTTATTCCTACATCTCTCCAGGATCTGTTTCCCCATCTGCTCCTCAACATCTCTGTTACTATTGGGCGGCCTATAGAAAACACCCAGCATCAGTACTGCTCTCCTCTTCTTCATCCCACCCTTTTGCGCTGTAGAACCAGACTCAGTATCAGAGTTCCGGCTGTCGCAGCTTGTCCCAGGTAAAGCATCTCCCACAACAGTATCCAATTCAGTATACCTGTTGTGGAGGGGTATGTCCACAGGGGAACCCTGCTCTGCCTGTCCTTTCACACTGCCATTTCCTCTCCTTACAGTAACCCAATTTCCTGTGCTCTGCTGCTTAGGTGTAACTATCTCCCTAAAGCTACTGTCTATATACGTCTCATTCTCCCGAATTAGATGGAGGTCATCAAGCTCCTTCTCCAGTTCCCTAACACGCTTTGCTAGCAGCTGCAGCTGAATGCATCTTTTGCAGGTGCTGTCGTCAGGGATACCGGAGGTCTCCCTGATCTCCCACATCCTGCAAGAGGAGCATTCCAACATCTTGCCTGGCATATTTTTTTTTACTCTGGGGAAATACAAGAATAAACTTTCTGAAAAAGAAAAAAAAAACTACTCTCGCCTCTGCCTGTTCTCGCCGAAGCCCGTTTTGAGCCAAAGCCCTTCAGCTCTCACTCTGTCCCCTGCTCACTCTGCTGCCCGCTAACGACGCTGCCCGCTCAAAGGTGCGGCCTACTTTTAAACCCTCCAAAACCTTCCCAGGCTGCTGCTGGGCCTACTTCCTGTTTTGAAAAAAACCTCCGATTTTTTTTCACAAATTTAACTGAAAAATAAATAAATAAATTAGTACACAAACAAGCTCCCTTACCCTCAGCCTGCTCCTGTGGAATGCTTAAGTGCCGTAAGCGACAGAGCTATGGGCCGTGTGCAGGAAGATGGACCAAATGACCTCCTTCTATGCTATAACTTTTCTATGGTTCTATGGTTCTAACCTGCACATCTTTGGACTGTGGGAGGAAACCAGAGCACCTGGAGGAAAACCACGCAGACACAGGGAGAACGTGCAAACTTCACACAGTCACCCAAGGCTGGAATTGAACCCGGATCCTGGGCACTGTGAGGCAGCAGTGCTAACCATTCTGCCGCCCTTCTACCAATCCTCCTATCAATGGAAACAGTTTTTCTATCAAAAGCCCTCCTAATTTTGATAATCTCCATCAAGCCGACCATTCACCTTTTCGAAGGAGATTAATCAAGTGTCTACAGCCTTACCACGTTGTCCCTCATCCTTGGTATCATTCTGGTAAATCTCCTCTGGACCCTCTCAAATGCTTTGCTATCTTCCTAAAGTGTGATTCCCAGAATTGGACGCAATGGGCGGGATTTTCCAGCCCTTTCTGCTGGCAGGATCTTCCAGTCCCGCCGCAGGCCAATGGTGAGCCGCTTCTGCTGCTGGAAAATACGGCGTGGGGCGGCCAGAAATTCCCACCCAATTCCCATTCAAGTATGTCAGAGTAACTAATAAATTATATATTCTTGGTATAGCGACATTTATTTTGCAACCTATGCTTTTAGTAGCACAGTGGTTAGCACTGCTGCTTCCAGTGCCAGGGACCCAGGTTCGAATCCTCATTTGGGTCATGCGGAGTTTGCACGTTCTCCCCGTGTCTGCGTGGGTTTCCTCCGGGTGCTCCGGTTTCCTCCCACATTCTGAAAGACCTGAACAGGCGCTGGACTGTGGCCACTAAGGGAATTTCACAGTAACTTCATTGCAGTGTTAATGTAAGCCTTACTTGTGACTGATAAATAAACTTTACTAGTTATAAAACCAAAAGGCACAATCTTATGGGCTGTTCATGCCATGCTCCTGCTGCAGCGAGGTCGGGAGAATTTGGCGCCCTGCCAAATCTCCGTTCACTGCAGCGGGATGGGAAAATCCCACCGGCGAGAACGGCCGTAACATTCCGGTCAAAGATTCTGTATCCGCTTTTTTTAAAACTTGCTTACCGACTTGTCCTTCCACCTTCAAAGGTTATTAAATGTGAAGGCCAGGTCCCTCTGTTCCTGCTCTCTGACTGTCTTCTTGTCCAAGTTTGGAGACGCTATTCCACTTCTACAACATTGCAGCAACAACAGGACACTTGGGCCAGCAATAATTAGGGCCCTGTTGCGTCTCCATTAGCAATCAACAGCTTCCACCCCTGACGCTAACATAGTCCACCATCAGGTGCGACTGGGAATAATTAGTTTCTTCAGCAATAGCCAGAAATAACTGTTGTGTAAAATGTACTGTTTAATATCTCCAGAGATTCCATTTCCCAGAGACTTAACAAATTAAATATCTTGCTGAATGCATAAAAGTAATTAGCAGGAAGAAGATTAATTCAAAACAAGAGAATTTTTGAAATTTAACATTTTATTTTGCCGAGCTAACTGCCTGTGAAACAAATATGTGCATTTACATATCATTTAATAACTTCACTAGATATTAATTTGTATCCTTATCACAGAATTGCAGATTTGTTGCGCTGCAAAGGGAGGCCATTTGGCCCATCGTGACTGCACCGGCTCTCCAAACCAACATTATGACTTAGTTCCATTCACTCTGCCTTGGAGGCGGCACGGTGGTGGAGTGGTTAGCACTGATGCCTCACAGCACTCGGGATCCAGGTTCGATTCCGGTTTCGGGTCACTCTGTGCGAAGCCTACGCACTCTCCCCATGTCTGCGCGAGTTTCCTCCGGGTGCTCTGGTTTCCTCCCACAGTCTAAAGATGTGCTGGTTAGGTGCATTGGTCATGCTAAATTCTCCCTCAGTGTACCTGAACAGGCGCTGGAGTGTGATGACTAGGCGATTTTCACAGTAACTTCATTTGCAGTGTTAATGTAAGCCTACTTGTGACAAATAAATATTACTTTACTTTTTCCCTGTACCCTTGTACAAGTAATTATTTAATGTCCTCAAGAATGCCTCGACTGAACCTGCCTCCACCACGCTTCCAGCTAATGCATTCCAGACCCGAACCACTCACAGTGTGAGAAAGCTTTTTCGCACATCACATTTGCTTTTGTTGCAAATCACTTTAAATCTGTCTTTCTTGATCTTTTTAACAGTTTCACCCCATC
The DNA here is from genome assembly GCF_964213995.1 of Mustelus asterias. Lineage (NCBI taxonomy): Eukaryota > Metazoa > Chordata > Chondrichthyes > Carcharhiniformes > Triakidae > Mustelus > Mustelus asterias. The sequence continues at coordinate 125,340,422 of NC_135809.1, forward strand.
TACTCTGTCCAACCCCCTCATGATTTTGAACATCTCTAACAAATCTTCTCTTAGCCTTCTTCTCTCAAGAACAGCCTCAACATCTCCAGTCTATCCTCGTAACTGAATTTTCTTATCCCAGGAACCATTCTTGTAAACCTCTTCTGCACTCTCATTAATACGTTCTGATCCTTTCAATAGCATGGCGCCCAGAACTGTACACAATACTCCAGCTAAGGACAACTAGTGTCTTGTACAAGTTCAGCATTACCTCCTTGCTCTTGTACTCCATGTCTCGTTTAATAAAGCCCAGAATACTATATGCTTTATTAACTGCTCTCTCTACCTGTCCTGCCACCTTCAATGATCCCTGCACATATATACCCAGGTCCCTCGGCTCCTGCACCCTTGTAATAAATTTACCCCCTATTTTACATTGTCTCTCAATGTGTTTCCTACTAAAATGCATCACTTCACACTCCTCCACATAAGGTCTGCCACCTATCTGCCCACTCCACCAACTTGTCACCGTCTTTTGAAGTGCTATAATGTCCTGTTCACAGTTTACAATACTTTCAAGTTTTCAGTCATCTGAAAATTTTGAAATTGATTCTGCACACCAAGATCAAGGTCATTAATATATAAAAGGAAAAGCAGGGATCCCAATACTGGCCCCTGGGGAACATCAAAAAAGAACCTTACTCCAGCCTCTGGGTCATCCTCTTTTTCCAGCATTGCAATGCTCTCCCTAACACAATGGTTAGCACTGCTGCCTCACAGCGCCAGGGACCCAAGTCCAACTCCAGCCTTGGGTCACTGTCTGTGTGGGGATTGCACATTCTCCCCGTGTCTACGTGGGTTTCCTCAGGGTGCTCCAGTTTCCTCCCACAGTCCAAAGATGTACGGGTTTGGTTGATTGGCCAGACTAAAATAACCCTAGTGTCAGGGGGATTGGCAGGATAAATGTGGGGGGTTGTGGGAGTGGGGCTTGGGTGGGATTGTGGTCGGTGCAGACTCGATGGGCCGAATGGTCTTCTTCTGCAGTGTGGGGATTCTATGATTCTACTCTAACCAATATTCTATTCTAACCTCCCCAATTCCTTTCTTTCCTATCTTTTCTGAACACCTTGTAAGCGGAAATATTTAACATCCAGTTTGGGTCAGGAGGGCTAATCAGGTCAGAGGGCAAGTTAGGTGAAGTCAGGGGTCAGTTGGGTGCTGGCGGGTAATCAGATTAGATTGTAGACCAGGGGCAGTCAGGTGCTTGAAGAGGTAGTCAGGGTGTCAGGGGGTAGTTGGCTCTTTGGTGTGCTCATCGGGGGTTCGGGGGGACTGGTCAGAGGTTTTGGATTTCCAAAAGGCGTTTGATAAGGTGCCCCATAAAAGGCTGCTGAAGAAGATTAGGGCACACGGAGTTGGGGGTAGTGTGTTAAAGTGGATTGGGGACTGGCTATCCGACAGGAAGCAAAGAGTCGGAATAAATGGGTGTTTTTCCGGTTGGAGGAAGGTAACTAGTGGCGTGCCGCAGGGCTCGGTACTCGGGCCGCAACTGTTTACCATTTATATAGATGATCTGGAGGAGGGGACGGAGTGTAGGGTAACGAAGTTTGCAGACGACACAAAGATAAGTGGAAAAGTGAATCGTGTGGAGGACGGAGAAGATCTGCAGAGAGATTTGGACAGGCTGAGTGAGTGGGCGAGGATATGGCAAATGGAGTATAACGTTGATAAATGCGAGGTTATACACTTTGGAGGAAATAATAACAAATGGGATTACTATCTCAATGGAAACAAATTAAAACATGCTACCGTGCAAAGGGACCTGGGGGTCCTTGTGCATGAGACGCAAAAGCCCAGTCTGCAGGTACAACAGGTGATCAAGAAGGCAAATGGGATGTTGGCCTATATTGCGAGGGGGATAGAATATAAAAGCAGGGATGTCTTGATGCACCTGTACAGGGCATTGGTGAGGCCGCAGCTGGAATACTGTGCGCAGTATTGGTCCCCTTATATGAGGAAGGATATATTGGCATTGGAGGGAGTGCAGAGAAGGTTCACCAGGTTGATACCGGAGATGAGGGGTTTGGATTATGAGGAGAGGCTGAGGAGATTGGGTTTGTACTCGGAGTTTAGAAGGATGAGGGGGGATCTTATGGAGACTTATAAGATAATGCGGGGGCTGGATAGGGTGGAGGCGGAGAGATTCTTTCCACTTAGTAAGGAAGTTAAAACTAGAGGACACAGCCTCAAAATAAAGGGGGGTCGGTTTAAGACAGAGTTGAGGAGGAACTTCTTCTCCCAGAGGGTGGTGAATCTCTGGAATTCTCTGCCCACTGAGGTGGTGGAGGCTACCTCGCTGAATATGTTTAAAGCGCGGATGGATGGATTCCTGAGCGGTAAGGGAATTAAGGGTTATGGGGATCAGGCGGGTAAGTGGTACTGATCCACGTCAGATCAGCCATGATCTTATTGAATGGCGGGGCAGGCTCGAGGGGCTAGATGGCCTACTCCTGCTCCTATTTCTTATGTTCTTATGTTCTTATGTTCAAGGGTGAGTTGGGGGTCAAGCGGGCAATCAGGGGTCAGTGTGAGTTACTGAGGGATTGGTTGTATGGTTATCCACGAGTTAGACTTGGTTTTCTCTGTCTAACATTTCTTGAAAAATATTCAAGTAAGTGCATCGGAACTGTCACAAATGTCCAACTCTGGTTCAGAGTCAGAAACATTCACCTAGGGGTCCCGGACACCAGGAGAATTGTCCATCAGAAGTTGAAACTTCCCAGGCAATTTCTATGTAGGTCAGGGCATTGCGATTTGCACGGTGTTCCGATAGGTTCATACGGTCTGTGTCTCACATGCAGTTTTCTATGGTGAATCATCCAGGCAGTCTCAGCCATGGAAATCCAAATGCCTGTAGTTCTTTATTTGATGGGCATGGATATTTGAATATGTCAAGTTGCAGAAGGAAAACATCCTTTCTGGATGTATCACAGCTTGGTATGGCTCCTGCTCTGAGCCAGACCACAATAAACTAGAAAGGGTTATTAACATAGACCAGTCCATCACTCAAACCAGCCTCCCATCCATTGACTCCATCTACACCTCCCGCTGCCTCAGAAAAGCAGCCAGCATAATTAAGGACCCCATGCATCCCAGATATTCTCTCTTCCACCTTCCTCCATTGGGAAAAAGATACAAAAGTCTGAGATCATGTGCCAACCGACTCATGAACAGCTTCTTCCCTGCTACCATCAGACTTTTGAAAGGACCTATCATTTGTTAAGTTGATCTTTCTCTACACCCTAGCTATGACTGTTACGTTACATTCTGCACCCTCTTCTTTCCTTCTCCCCTATGTACGGTATGTTTTGTCTTTATAGCGTGCAAGAAATAACCCCATTCACTGTATCCCAATACATGTGACAACAATAAATCAAATCAAATCAAAATTCTGAAATGAAAATGCCCGACTAGTTACAATCTATTTGAACATTGAGACTTTTTGTGTCAGACAGTCAGAGTCCAGCAGGTTTGCACGTGATTTTTGGTTCTTTTATTCTGGTTGAAGGGTTATGGGGACAAGGCAGGAAAATGGGGATGAGGAGCATATCAGCCGTGATTGAATGGTGGAACAGACCCAATGGGCCGAATGGCCTAATTCTGCTCTGATACCTTATGAACTATTGAATGCTTAATCATTGGACATTCCATTTCCAGCCTGAAATCTTGATCATCTAAATTCATGATTGTAAAATTTGGGAGTGCTTCAAATCGGATGTACTGATCTCTGTAACTGATTCTTTAATCCCCATTGTCTTCATGGAAGTTCCACTCAATCGTGGATTAATAAATGATACAAGTTCATAACCCGGATACAAATCCACAGATTTCTTCAATAAGCTGTTAGTTAATCAATTGTACTTTATGTTGGGGGTAGCTGCAATTTGGTTTGGAACGAGCATCGCTGTATTCATAAATTTAAATGATTTGTATTTTTTCTTTTCCCCCCTCTGCTGGTTCCCACTTGTGCTCTAACCATACCCTCACCTGGCAGGCCACGATTTCTGTGCCGAAGGACATCAATGCGGCGAAAATTCCGAATGCTGGAACCTGAACACGAAAGCTATATGTGTGTGCAAGAACGGCTTCGTTCCCGTGCAGGGTGACACGGCACATTGTGAAGGTAGGAGGTGGTTTTCCTGAGTCTTTCTTGACCGCTTGTGGCTTGGACCAGACAGTGACTTGATGGTTGCCTTCAGACAGACTGGGAATGCTGGAGCTGGATGTGTTGTGGAGCTGGATTGCCTTTTCCTTTGATGATTGTTTTGGTGGAAAAAGTAAGAGTGGGGGCCCGTAAAACCTCTCCAATTTTCAAAAAGCGGTGTTAAGTGAATGGTTTTGAGATGTGCCACACCATCAAGTACACAATGTCAATTTGTTTGAATTTCAAGGATTTAAAAAAATTAGTTCTCAGGATGTAGGCATCGCTGACATTTAGAACCCATTGCTTGCTACGTTTGCAGGTGGTGGCATGCTTCCTTCTTGAATGCAGTTCGATTTTGTGACATAATATCAAGGAGCATTCCTGTTGTCTACTGATATACTGGTACCGTCCAGGATGAATACTCAATGTGTTGTGAAATATGCAATATATTTTTCATCATGCAGCCATTAAGATCGTTCAACAAAAAAGATCAAAGCACTTTCGGAGTCTTGTGTTGATAACATTGTGTGCATGTGTTTGAATGTTAGACAGCCCAGGGACAGTTTGGGAGAATTTCTCAGTGCAGAGGGCTACGGTCCCCGGAAGGATAGGGGGTTTTAGTTCAGACAGGCAGCATGGTCAGTGCAGGCTTGGAGGGCCGAAGGGCCTGTTCCTGTGCTGCAATTTTCTTTGTTCTTTGTTCAGTGTGAGCTGGCAAACTGATTTGAATTTATTGCACGTTTGAGGATGGACGTTGAAGTTTGTCTCAAGGTGAATTACCCACCTATTTCACCATTTTGCGTCAGTGGTTTTCTGCTTCAGATCAGGAGAATTGTACGTTGGTACTTACCACCCCCCGGAAACTGATGCACTGAACGAAATACCTATACGAGCCTTAGCTGTGTCAGATCCCATGTGCTGCCTTGTGTTTAAGAAGTGTGCACACCGTCAGTCACAATTGTAACCATGAGCACTAATGCCTCACTTAACAAAGGATAAGTAATGTGAGAATAACAATCGCAAATTGTTTGCGGCTACAATGATTATATAACCTCAGGCATTGTGGCACTAATTGATAGGTACCATACAGAGAATTGGGAAGTTCCCCAATGGCCTACAGTGTTTTGAAAGCATTTTTAACAGTGGCAAAAAAAAATCAGTGAAAGTTGAATGCTTCTCAACAGAGGTAATTTCTTTTGCAAAAAGTGCAATAAAAATCTCAAGAAAGTGGAAGTCAAAAATACATAAGCGAGAGGTAGCACTTTATAGATCCATTAATGATTAGTGACTGGGGAAATGTAACTGAAATATTTACACTGGAATGGCAACAAGGAATCAGTGATGGATTTTATTCCCACAGTGTTGGTCTTTTTTAACAATCTATTCCACCTTGATCGCACTATTATTTTTGCAATATGCATAAATTGTGAGTCGACAAGAGAAAGTGTAACAATCTGTCTCCTGTGATGGGATGACAGGAGCATCTCATAGATTTTGTAGAATTCATAGAATCCCTACAGTGCAGATGGAGGTCATTCGGCCCATTGAGTCTGCACTGACTCTCCAACAGAGCATCTTACCCAAGCCCTATTCCCGTAACTACACATATTTATCCCCCCCTAACCTACACATCGTGGGACACTAGGGAGCAATTTCGCATGGCCAGTCCACTTAATCTGCATGTCTTTGGAGTGTGGGAGGACACCGGAGCACTCGGAGGAAACCCACACAGACATGGGGAGAATGTGCAAACTCCGCACAGGCAGGCACCTGAGGCCGGAATTGAACCCGGGGCCTTGGTGCTCTGAGGCAGCGGTGCTAACCACCGTACCACCGTGCCGCTCTTCGTCTCAATGGGGCTTTAGCAATGCTGGTGGCGAAGGTAGAGAATTTAGTGGTTGGCAGATTATGATTTTGCTACTGACTTTTCTGTAACAGTTTTGTTCTGATATTGTTCTACTCTGTTGCTCGGATTGGGAAATGTGAAGGGAGGGTTGATGCTGCTTTTTAAGACTGTGCAGATACTTTTTATGTCCTGTAGGCCAAATAATCACAGTACCTTCACAATACCTTGTACTAATCTAACACTTAAAATGTAATCAGATGTCCCAAGGTGCTTCACAGGAGAGTCATGAAACATAGAAACATCGAGAATAGGAGCAGGAAGAGGCCACTCGGCCCTTCGAGCCTGTTTCACCATTCATTATGACCATGGCTCTTCATCCAACTCAATAGCCTGATCCCTTCTTCCCCCCATATTTTTTGATCCCCTTCACCTCAAGTGAAATATCTAACTGCTTCTTGAAAACATTCAGTGCTTTGGCCTCAACTACTTTCTGTGGTAGCAAAATCCATAGGCTGACCACTCTCTGGGTGAAGAAATTTCTCCTAACCTTTGTCCTAAAAGGTTTACCCTCTGAGAGATCCTATGTACGCTCAGCCTGTTTGCTTCAGTCCACGCAAAGACTTCATTTTATGATATTTCTGCCTATGCAATTACATTTAAATGCTAGACTGTAGGGGTTAACTAACACTGCTAACGTAACTACGTTTTAAAACTCAGAAGGCATGCTGGGTTTGCTAAAAGTTGACTGCATTCCTGAAGGGTACACAATTCAAGCAAAACAACAGCAGCTGCAAGGCTTGCTTTTTTTCTAGACAGCGACAGCCTGCGAAGGACACTGACAATAAAGAGATAAGGGTTGAGATATATTGTGGATTTTAGTGTGCGTTTTGCCAGTCAATTTTTGAGTTCAGTTCGATTTCAAGAAGTGCAGTCCAGTACAGTGCAGGAACTGGCTTGCTTAAGAGTCAAACTCCAAAGTTTGCTTTTTCTTCTCACTTCTATCATGTTAATTTTCTTAAGTTTTGTTCAAGAAAAGAAGTTCATTTTAAAACCCCATACCAGTGCTGTCCCCATGTCTGTTCAAAGGAATGAATAATGTGGAGATGCCGGCGTTGGACTGGGGTAAACACAGTAAGGAGCCTAACAACACCAGGTTAAAGTCCAACAGGTTTATTTGGTAGCAAACGCCAAATGCACCCAACACCTCTATCCTCAGACTGTGATTCCTGCTTTTGGAACCCCCCCACCATCGGGAATATCCTTCTTGCATCTACCCTGTCTAATCCTGTTAGAATTTTCTAGGTTTCTATGAGAAACATAGTCTATTAGCAACATAAGGGAAGCTGACCAAAAGCTTGGTTGAGGAGGTAAGATTGAAGGAGTATCTTCAAGGAGGAGAGAGAAGAGGTTTAGGGAGGGAATTCCAGAACTTCATCCCTGGGTCTGACAATTAAAATTAGGGATGTGCAAAAGGCCAGGATTGAAGGAGCTTAGATAGCTCAAGTTCCTTTTACAGTCATCTTACATTGAGCTACTCACTTTCAATTTTCCGTTAATTCACCTTGTTCTTCAACTGGAACTCCCAAGGGTGTCCGTGATGGGTTTGATTGGGGCATGGAAAGTGATGTTGGAATTGGAGCTATTCGAGCTAGTATGTATTCCTTCAAGTTTAAACATTAGTTAGGCCGCACTTGGAATATAGCGTTCAATTCTGGTCGCCACACTACCAGAAGGATGTGGAGGCTTTGGAGAGGGTACAGAAAAGATTTACCAGGATGTTGCCTGGTATGGAGGGCATTAGCTATGAGGAGAGGTTGGAGAAACTTGGTTTGTTCTCACTGGAACGATGGAGCTTGAGGGGCGACCTGATAGAAATCTACAAGATTATGAGAGGCATGGACAGAGTGGATAGTCAGAAGCTTTTTCCCAGGATGGAAGAGTCAATTACTAGGGGGCACAGGATTAAGGTGCGAGGGGCTGTACGAGGCAGATTTTTTTACACAAATGGTGGTGGGTGCCTGGAACTCGTTGCCGGGGGAGGTAGTGGGAGTGGATACGGTAGTGACTCTTAAGGGTCGTCTTGACAAATACATGAATAGGATGGGAATAGAGGGATATGGTCCCCGGAAGGGTAGTGGGTTTTAGTTAACTCATGCAGCATGGTCGGTGCAGGCTTGGGGGGGCTGAAGGGCCTGTTCCTGTGCTGTAATTTTCTTTGTTCTATTTCCTGTGAACCAAGCAAAAGAGCACAGTGATGATCATTTCAAATAATTGTTTCTAAGTAACACAGAAAACGAGTACTTTGTGTAGTAGAGCAGTTGACTGTAAATGCTCCAAAGAGCTGCCAGAATGGAATCTTCAATTATCCTTAATAAAATTGAGTATTCAATGCATGATGGAAAACCAATACTTAATTCTTATTGAGCCTGATAAGCAGAGTTGGTTTTGAGAATGGATATGACATTTTCTTGACAGTAATAGCTTCTTTCCATTACGTTCCAATTATTTCCCCATCTGCCCTGAAGGCACTGACTTATATTGGCTAAAGTTCCCAAGGCCCTCAAGCCTCCTCTGATATCTCACTCAAGTTGCCATCCATCATCTGTTAATTAAGACAGTGAGTGATGGCAGGGTAAGTGACCATGGGAGTACCATGATTGAGCAGAAATGAAGGCAAAGTACTGCGAATGTTGTAATAAAAACTAAAAGTGCTGGAAATATGCAGCAAGCTTGGCAACATTAATGTTGAAAGTCAAGTATGACTTACTCTGAAATCAATGCACCATGATTGAGTTGAATCCTGTCGTTATCCTTTTCTGACAGGAGATACAGGCCACGAGCTACGACGGTTAATTTCTTCCCTTTCTTCCTGTTGCATCTTCCACTTGGAAGCTCCTCTCCAAGTCACTCACCGTCCTGACTTGGAAATATAGTGACTGTTCCTTCACTGTTGCTGGGTCAAAATCCTGCAACTCCCTCCCTAACAGCACTGAGGTTGTACCAACACCAGATGGATTGCAGTGGTTCAAGAAGGCAGCTCACCATCACCTTCTCAAGCACAATTAAGGATAGGCAATGAATGCTGGCTTAGCCAGTGAGGCCCACATCCCTCAAATGAATAAAAAAATCTTTGTATTCATCCTATTGAATTCAATCGATGAGTGGTGAAGAAGGCATTCAGCATGCTTGGTTTCATTGGTCAGAACATTGAATATAGGAGTTGGGATGTCTTGTTGAAGTTGTACAAGACATTGGTAAGGCCCACTTGGAATACTGTGTACAGTTCTGGTCACCCTATTATAGAAAGGATATTATTAAACTAGAAAGAGTGCAGAAAAGATTTACTAGGATGCTACCGGGACTTGATGGTTTGAGTTGTAAGGAGAGGTTGGATAGGCTGGGACATTTTTCCTCTGGAGCGTAGAAGGCTGAGGGGTGATCTTATAGGGGTCTATAAAATAATGAGGGGCACAGATCAGCTAGATAGTCAATATCTTTTCCCAAAGGTCGGGGAGTCTAAAATTAGAGGGTACAGGTTTAAGTTGAGAGGGGAGAGATACAAAAGGGTCCAGAGGGGCAGTTTTTGCACACAATGTGGTGAATGTCTAGAACAAGCTGCCAGAGGTAGCAGTAGAGGTGGCTACAATTTTGTCTTTTAAAAAGTGATTAGAGAGTTAGATGGGTAAAATGGGTGTAGAGGGATATGGGCCAAATGCGGGCAATTGGGATTAATTTAGGGGTTTAAAAAAAGGGCAGCATGGACAAGTTGGGCCAAAAGGCCTGTTTTCATGCTGTAAACCTCTATGACTCTATAACTAACCCAATGGGCGTGATCTTATCCCCCATTCATGCCTCGCTCCCGCTGCAGCAAGGCCATAGAGTTTGGCGGCCAGCCAAATCTCTGTTCACTGTGACGGGATGGGAAAATCCTGTCGGCGTGATCGGTGGTTCGATTCTGGCCACTGACTGAAACGAAGCTCAGATTCCTGCTCTGCTACAAGGAGTGCCTTACACTAGTTCCTTTGAAACAAAGGTTAAAAGTATTTCTGCATCCTTGAAGTGACAAGTTATGCTAACTGCGACAAGCTCACTTTAGCACTGACGGTGAGGTCACCTGAGGGGCTAATCTATATCCTCGATCCTGCGGTCTTCCAGTAAATTGTAAAATAATTGAATTGATTCAAGGAATTAATTGTTAACAAACAGTTATATGGAAACTACCATCTGTCAGAGGCCCAGGGGCTGGTTATGAAGCACTTGTGGATCATATTTCTACATGATCTGGTTCATATCTGGTTTATTAACGATAATGGCAGGAAGATGGAGGAACTCTCTGTGAAAATTCACTTCCCCAGCCAAAGTAGGCAACAACAGATCAATAAAAGCAATTGATTGTGAAGTCAATATTTCAGGTATTGATTTAATTGTGAGTTAACCACTGAGAAGAAAAGATTGCCTTTCTGAAGATGACCCTAATTGGAAAGCAATTCATAATGAGTGATTAATTGCAACATTGCCGCTGAATCTTTGGACCCAGCAAGCTCAAGGTAATTTTATACCGAGGAAATAAAGGGTGGGGGAAAACAGATCTTGCCAGCCTTGGTGACAGCTGATCTATTGGGCAGTTTGTAGAAAGGGCATTCCAATGTGGGATTAAATTATGTAACTGGGGAAAATGTGGACTAACCCTGGACAAGTCGAGCTGCTCATGAGAATAGAATAGAATCCCGACAGTGCAGAAGGAGGCCATTCAGCCCATCGAGTCAGTACCGACCACAGTGCCACCCAGGCCTGATTCCCGTAACCCCACTGATTTACCCTGCTGATCCCCCTGACACTAAGGGGCAATTTAGCATGGCCAATCAATCTAACCCGCACATCTTTGGACTGTGGGAGGAAACCGGAGCACCCGGAGGAAACCCACGCCGACACAGGGAGAATGTGCAAACGCCACACCGTGACTCGAGGCTGGAATTGAACCCGAGTCCCTGGCGCTGTGAGGCAGCTGTTCGAACCACTGTGCCACCGTGCCGCCCTAGTTTGAAAGAAAAGAAAAATTCTATGAGGCTTCTGGATGACTGGCCCTCAGCCTCTTGTGGCTACTTCTATTGGGAAAGGTCCAAAAATGTTTTTAAGGGTGAAAATACTCAGCAAAATCTAATCGGAACAATTTCATATTAATATTGATCCCTTGCCAACATTGAAAGCCATTTTGATTCATCAAAGTTAAGTTTTAAGTTTACTTATTAGTGTCTCAAGTATGCCTATGTTAACACTGCAATGAAGTTTCTGTGAAAATTCCCATCGTCGCCACACTCTGGCATCTGTTCGGGTACACTGGGGGAGAATTTAGCATGGCCAATGCACCTAACCAGCATGTCTTTCAGACTGTGGGAGGAAACCAGAGCACCCGGAGCAAACCCATGCAGACACGGGGAGAATGTGCAGACTCCACACAGACAGTGACCCAAGTCCCTGCAATCGACCCTGGGTCCCTGGTGCTGTGAGGTAGCAGTGCTAACCACTGTGCAATCATCCATTAAAGTTCTATTCTGCTCATATTGGATGGGATCTTCTGCTCTCGCTGGCAGTGAGCTTGGAAGCGGGAAGAATGTGTAATTAGGAGGTGGACTGGGACCCTGCTGCATTCTCCCCTCTGTCCGAATTAAGTTCTGGTGGGAAGGACCTTGGTTGATCTCCACTGGTCATTGAGACCTTTACATGGCTGTTTAATGACCAATTCAGGGCCTCAACCCACTGCTGCTGGTATTCATCCACCCATAGGTGGGCCTGTCTCCATGCAGCATGCACGGCAGATGAAATCGTGTCGCGTGTTTGTCATCTCCAGGGCTTGAGTTTGGGAGGTGGTGGGGCAGAAGCTAGGGTGTCCCTTCATCGAAGGCACTCGGTGCCTGATCAGGGAACTGGACATCAGAGAAGGGGAGGTGCCACTGAGAGCCACTCTCCCTGCCCTTGCTGCCCACCTCCCCTGCAACCCTGCCCCACCCTGCCCCCAACATGAATCACCTGCGTGTGGGCCGCTCTGTGATCCTGGGTCTCTGGCAAGTGTTTTCCTGCAGCAGCCACTGACTCCCCTGTGGCTCTGCTGAGCACAAGAACTGCTGGTCTCTGACTGGCCAGCAGTCCCCTGGTAGATGAGACCTCAAGGCCTTCCACTGGCCTCGCCGCTGCCTGATTGGTTTTTAATTCATTGGGCCTACCTGAAAAGAGGCAATGTGGGTCTCTCACTAGCTCTCCAGCCAGCCCCTAACACCTGTATAAGATTCCGCCCAAGGTGTCAGCCAAACATTTGATAGATAAGCTTTGTTTTATTAACAGTCCTTGTGTGCAGACAGTTCAGTGCGAGGAAGCAGGAGGGAAAATGGAACAGTAACATTCAAAAAAAAATCTGGATGGTGAGGAAATACAGTGTTGTTAAACACCTTTGAGGGATAGCAGCATGCCGTCACTCGAAGGGAAGTGTGTCAAGCGATCCAGTCCCAGTTTCACTTTAACCAAAGAACAGAACACAGCACACACAGCTCTGCTGTTGATGTCTTCAAGCTTTCTATCCATCTATATCTGTTTTCATGTACTTAGTCTCAATGAGTAAATCCACAATACATTTGCCCAATTCTTTATAGAAGCATTGAAACTAGAAGCAGGAGTAGGCCATTCGGCCATTTGAGCCTATTCCGCCATTCATTTTGATCATGGCTGATCGTCAAATTCAATATCCTGATCCCCCTTCCTCCCCCATATACCTTGATCCCTTTTGCCCCAAGTGCTAGATCTAATTTCTTCTTGAAATCAGACAACATTTTGGCCTCAACTATATTCCGTGGTAGTGAATTCCACACATTCACTACCCTCTGGGTGAAGAAATTTCTCCTCACCTCAGTTTTAAAAGGTTTACCCCTTATCCTCAAACTATGACCCCTAGTTCTGGACTTCCCCACCATTGGGGAATATTCATTCTGAATCTACCCTGTCTAACCCTGTTAGAATTTTATAAGTTTCTATGAGATCTCCTCAAGTTTATGAGTGACTGGTGCCTTTATTTCATTATAAAAACACAGCATACAGCAGAACAGGTTTCTCATATAACAGTACAAACAAATTAACACCAGGGAGTAAACCCACTTGTAGCTGATCAGTAGACGTGCCATTTGCTTTGATCTCAACTGCGACAGCCCCATTATTCTATTGTTTGCTTCTTTGTCACCTCCCATTTGTGGAATTGCATAGAATTACAGGCACAGTAACAGACCATTCGGCCCAACTGGTCTATGCTACTGCTCAGGCTCCATACCAGTCTCCAATGCATCCTACCCTTATTTAACTGTATCAGCATATCCTAGAAGGAAACCTGATGGGGGTGGGAGGGGGGCGGGGGGGAGGTGCTGATGCATTCTTTTCTCATTGACCCAGGGTTACAATTATGTAAAAGTAACTGCGTCAACATGAAGCTACCAAGAAAACGCTGGTCTATTTTATGCTGCTGATAAACAGGAAATTAACTCTCAATGTTTGCAACTCCAGGTTACTTAGAACAGAGTAAGAACAAAGCAACCGCAAAGCCACTCTTGTCCTGTTGGCAATAGATGCTGATATTCTAGGAAGGCAACTGTGACCATCCTCAGGAGAAGAAGTTAAAAGAATGGGACCAGCAATATAATCCATCTCACCACATTTCACACATCTGTTATATTTTAGAATGCAACTTCTTTATAAATGTAACTAAAATCTGATAAGTGACCTTGTCTACTATTGTGAGTGTGGCCAGTAATCCTTAAGAAGGTTACCTGTTTGACACCTTTGTTAATGTACAGATTAGAAGCATGAAGGAAGATTGGGAAAAACAAGTAACTTTCACTGGGAGAAGGATACAGTAAAAAAAACTTACTTTGACTGTTAACGCATGTGTCTATATTTGCCTCAATCGTTAAGCTCTGTGACTAATGCTTACATTTCCAATAGATCTTTTCCTGTTTCTGGGTAACATTGATTTCTTTTTTCTTAAAGTTTATTTATTAGTGCCACAAGTAAGGCTTACATTAACACTGCATTGAAGTTACTGCGAAAATCCCCTCCGGCGTCTGTTTGGGTACACTGAGGGATAATTTACCATGGCCAATGCACCTAACCAGCATGTGTTTCGGACTGTGTGGAGGAAATCCACACAGACACAGGGAGAACATGCAGACTCTGCACAGACAGTAACCCAAGCCAGGACTTGAACCCGAGTCCCTGGCGCTGTGAGACAGCAGTGCTAATCACTGTACCACCGTGATCTCCTTCACTGTTCCCCATACTTTACTCTACCTCCAGTAGTTTTTTTTTAGATGTTCTTGGTGCATATTTCCTGTTTCTGCAGGGGATGGTACAGCAGTGGTTATGTTACTGGTCTAGTATAGTTCCCAGGCCTGGATAAATAATTCAGCGAGTGTGGGTTCACCTCCTGCCAGTTTGAAAATTTGAATTCAATTCGAAAAGACATCAGAAAGCAGAACGATCGAGCTGTTAAAGTGCCCAAGAAGCTGCCATATTGTCATCAAAACTCAACTGGGTTGGAAATGAGCTTTAGGGAAAGAAACCTGCCATCCTTATCTCGTTTGCTCTTTATGTGGCTCATACCCATGCCAACTTGGTTGACTCTGAACTTACTTCAGAAGTGGATCTAAAAGCCACCCAGTTGGTCTACAACTGCCTTCTCAAGGCAATTAGGAATGAGCACAAATGCTGACCTCACTCGCCATACCCAGAATGAATATGTAAGACCATAAGGCATAGGAGCAGATGTAGGCCATTCGGCCCATCGAGTCTGCTCCGCCATTCAATGAGATCATGACTGATCTCATCTGATAGATCTCAACTCCATTTTCCCGCCTTATCTTCATAACCCTTGATTCCCTTACTGATTAAAAATCTGTCCATCTCAGCCTTGAACACACTGAAAGACCCAACCTCTACAGCTCTTTGTGTTAAAGAATTCCCTGGATTCACTACCCTCTGAGAGAAAAAATTCCTCCTCATCTCTGTCTTAAATAGATGACCCCTTACTCTGAGATTATGTCCTCTGGTCCTAGGCTCTCCCACAAGGGGGAAACAACCTGGAAGCATTGACTCCGTCAAGCCCCCTGAGAATCCTACATATGCCAAGAGTGGTGAATCAGATGTCCTGAGAAAAGATGAGATTGCAGGGCATTGGTGAGGCCACATCTGGAGTCCTTGTGCAATTTTGGTGTCCTTATTTGAGGGAGGATGTTCATGCTATCGAGGGGGTGCAGCACAATTTTATCAGGCTGATTCCTGGGATGGCAGGACTGTCATATGAGGAGAGACGGTTAGGATTGTATTAATTGGGTTTCGAAGAGTGAAAGGGGATCTCACACTTCTAAAGAGGACATAATCTTCGCCGCACTTCCTCGAGAGAAAGAACATTCTTCTTCGGCAAAGAAGACCAAAACTGCACACAGTATTCTAGGTGTGGCCTCACCAAGGCCCTGTATAATTGCAACAACACAGCCCTGCTGCTGTACTCAAAACCTCTTGCAATGAAGGTCAACATGCCATTCGCCTTCTTTACCGCCTGCTGCACCTGCACGCTTATCTTCAGTGAGCAGGTGCACAAGGACACCCAAGTCCCGCTGCACACTCCTGAAAGAATGTTCCCAATGGTGGGGGAGTCCAGAACTCGGGGTCATAGTTTGAGGGTAAGGGGTAAACCTTTTAGAATCGAGGTGAGGAGGAATTTCTCCACCCAGAGAGTGGTGAATGTGTGGAATTCACTATCGCAGAAAATAATTGAGGCCAAAACATTGTGTGATTTCTGGAAAGAACTAGATATAGCCCTTGGGAGTAAAGGGATCAAGGAATATTGGGGGGGATGGGGGGGGGGGCGGGAATGGGACGTGGGATCAGGGTATTGAATTTGATGATCAGCCAGGATCATGATGAATGGTGGAGCAGGCTCAAAGGGCCGAATGGCCTATTCCTGATTCTAATTTCTATGTATGTTCCTATGTATCTCAGAGAAGATCTGTAGTTTTTTGATCATTTACTGGTGAAAGAAAAACAATTTTGGAATAGCATATATTTCCGATCACTATTTTTGGATCAGGGCTTGGATAAAATATGGGATTGTCTTTGGAGATGAGAACTGTGAGAAGGTGAAACTGATGTAAGTGAAGTTGGCTAACACACTGTGATGCCCATCACAAGCTGTTCTCAGATACTGAAAGTACTATTGTATAATAAATAATACTGAGGTCCATTCAGTCGCGTAATTATCATCTTAAGTCACTTGTTTTTGCGTTCATATTCAATTATTCTAACAATGTCTGTGGTTAAAATCTGAGAATTGGATCAGGAGTTCACTAATTTAATTAGATTCGAATTGAGCACAATGTTTCTGGTGCCTGAACCTTGACTCCGTTTCACTAACTGTGTTTATTACGAGTGCAAAGCTCATTGTATTCTACCACAGGAGGTCTCGATTCAATCAAGTGTTGCCAGGCCTGTTCTGTGTGTCACTGCACTTGAAGAAACAATTTTCAAGTAGGAGGTACAATCAGTAAGTTCACGGCTGACATGAAAATTGGTGGTGTGGTACATAGTGGGGAGGAAAGCGTTAGATTACAGGATGATATAGGCTGGTCAGATGGGCAGAATAGTGGTAAATGGAATTTAACCCTGCAAAGTGTGAGGTGATGCATTTTAGGAGGACTAAAAAGGCAAGGGAATACACAATGAACTGTTTGAAGATAGAAAGTACAGAGGACCAGAGGGATCCTGGGGTGCATGTGCATTGGTCCCTGAAGGCAGCAGGACAGGTAGATAAGGTGGTTAGGAACACATATTGAATACTTGCCTTTATTACTTGAGGCATAGAACATCAGAGCAGGGAGGTTAAGATGGAGCTGTATAAAACGCTGGTCAGGCTACAGCTAGAATACAGCTTTGACAAAGGGTCATCTGGACTCGAAACATCAGCTCTTTTCTCTCCTTACAGATGCTGCCAGACCTGCTGAGACTTTCCAGCATTTTCTCTTTTAGCTAGAATACTGTGTGTAGATCTGGTCTCCACGCTATAGGAAAGATGTGATTGCACTAGATAGTGTGCAGAGGAGATTCACCAGGATGTTGCCTGGACTGCAGCATTTCAGCAATGAAGAGAGGCTGGTTAGGCTGGGGTTGTTCTCCTCAGAGCAGATAAGGCTGAGGGGGGGACCTGATCGAGGTGTGCAAAATTATGAGGGACATGGATAAGGAGGAATTTTTCCCCTTAGCAGAGGGGTCAATAACCAGTGGCCACAGATTTAAGATAAGGGGCAGGAGATTTAGAGGGGATTTGAAGAAAAACCTTTTTCACCCAGAGGGTGGTGGGAATCTGAAACTCGCGGCCTGAAAGTGTGGTAGAGGCAGGAACCCTCACAACATTTAGGAAGCACTTAGGTGAGCACTTGAAACATACAAGGCTACAGACCAAATGCTGGAAAATGGGATTAGAATAGATAGATGCTTGATGGCCGGTAGAGACAGGATGGGCCAAAGGGCCTCGTTTTGTGCTGTAAAATTCTGTGGCTCTTGGTATGCATTATTCTGTAAGAAAATACAGAAACTTACATTTTAAGTGAACATTTTAAGCACTTGAGATGTAGAAACCTGGCTATGAAGTTGGTGTTTAATTATGTGGTCAATCAGTCCATTCATTTCTATGCATCAAATGTTTTCTGCACTCTGGAAGCTATGACATCTTCAATATATTTCTGTGTCAGATATTTTGATAATGTTCTAATCTGTGAGTGGTATTAACAGTGCATTTAACTTCCTTTCTCCAGTTATTTTCTTCTTGCTGTCTTTCCTTAGGTTTATGCCCCAAATGGTTAAAGCAAAAGCACCATTTCACAGGTTTCCATTAACGTAAGGAGGTCAGGCTTCTTTCTGGTGAAGTGTGGCTTCCTTCTGAAAGAATACATGGTGGTTCTTAGACTGTAATCTGTTCTTTCATTGTAAACATGGCCACATGAGGTAGGGTGTAGAGAAAGATCAGCTTAATATATGGTAGGTCCATTGAAAAGTCTGGTGCCAGCAGGGAAGAAGCTGTTCTTGAGTTGGTTGGTACATGGCCTTAGACTTTTGTATTTTTTTCCTGACTGAAGGTGGAAGAGAGTATGTCCGGGGTGCGTGGGATCCTTGATTATGCTGGCTGCTTTTCTGCGGCAGCGGAAAGTGTAGACAGTGTCAATGGATGAGAAGCTGGTTTGCGTGATGGACTGGGCTGCGTTCAAAGCCCTTTGTAGTTTCTCACTCTGGGTCAACAGTCATCTGGACTCGAAACATTGGCTCTATTCTCTCGCCACAGTTGCTGTCAGACCTGCTGAGACTTTCCAGCATTTTCTGTTTTTATTTCAGATCTCAGCATCTGCAGTATTTTGCTTTTACCTTTGTAGTTCCTTGCGGTCTTGGGCAGAGCAGGAACCATACCAAGCTGTGATACATCCGGAAAGGATGCTTTCTATGGTGCATCTGTAAAAATGGTTGCTATTTCCACTACATCTCCGACATGACAATGATGACTACGCTTCACTACTACTTACTCACTTTGAGACATACTGAGGTTCTGAAAGGCATTACGTAGCAGGTTGTTTGGAGTTGGCCTGTTTGCTGGATGGAGCTTTGTGATAAAAGGTAGATTTTTGCTGAGGATAGCCTGGCTGTGGGTGAAATAAAAATCAAACCTAACCTTCCCCATTTGTGGATGTCATTCCGATGATTTGATTTGTAGCATTATTAAATTGCAATTTATCTTTTCATAATTATCACCACTAACGAAGAGTGTTCCAATTCCAATTCTCTTCCTGCACCTAGTGATGCACTAAGGCCAACTTTTGTCTGTTTTCATAGCTAGTAATGCCTGGAACAGATCACTAGTCTGTCACTAGGGGTTTATAGCTTGACAAAGCACCACTCCACATCAAGAATGCTGACCAAGAGTCTCTCCCGCTCTGACCGCCAACCATTGGAGTGTTGGAAGGATTTACTGGTTGACACACTCAACCTATGTGACTGCGTTATGAACGCAACTTCCTTGTCCATCAAGTCCTGGTAAATAGTCTCACAACACCAGGTTAAAGTCCAACAGGTTTATTTGGTAGCACGAGCTTTCGGAGCACCGCTCCTTCATCAGGTGAGTGCAGCACCTGAATGCAGTTATTTGGCTGCACTCACCTGATGAAGGAGCGGTGCTCTGAAAGCTCTTGCTACCAAATAAACCTGTTGGACTTTAACCTGGTGTTGTGAGACTACTTACTGTGCCTACCCCAGTCCAACGCCGGCAACTCCACATCATCAAGTCCTGGGGTGGGACTTGAATCCGGAGCTTCTGGCTCGGAGGCAGGGATACTAACCACTGCACCACATGACCTAATGAAGTGCATGCAGCTTACTAATTTCAAATTGGTGTGGAATTATTCCTTAAAGTTTAATTATTAGTGTCAGAAGTAGGCTTACATTAGCACTGTGTGGTGAACCAGCGTTGGTTCCCACTGGATAGTACTGAGCCAGGGTCTGGCCAGTACTACAAGTATGTACATATGTTGCTGTTGGGTTAGGGATGGGTTGTGCTACTTGTTGCTGTTGGGGTTAGGGTGGGGTTGTTACACCTTTGTATTGTAGTGTTGTGGTACATCCCAGTCGGGCTCCGCCTCCTGGGAGAGGTATAAAGGTCCCTGCTCTGTCTGGGACCCCTCAGTCTGGGATCGTGTATATAATTGTTAGCTGCTTTGTTACAGCAAATAAAAGCCTTTATTTCCTGAGCATCAAGCCTCGTGTATGATAACGCGCATCACACTGCAACAAATCCCCTAGTTGCCACACTCCGGCGTTGTTCGGGTACACTTACGGAGAATTTAGTGTGACCACTCCATCTAATCAGCATATCTTTTGGACTGTGGGAGGAAACCGGAACACCCGGAGGAAACTCATGCAGACACGGGGAAAAACGTGCAGATTCACACAGAAGGTGACCCAAGCCAGGAATCGAACCCGGGTCCCTGATGCTGTGAGGCAGCAGTGCTAACCACTGTGACACCAGGCCGCCCACATTCCTTAATTCCTTATTAGAACAGTTCATTTCTGACACCAGATATAGTTTACACCATTCCCTGTTTACTTGTATTTGACCAAATCCAGGTACAGACAATATCTTTGAGCAGTAGAAATACCATGATATAAACAATATTACTGGATCGGTATTCCCCAGGTAGAACCATTGTTGTTCATTTGATAAATAAATGCCACACAAAGAAAAATACAGTCGAGCTGAACATTGATCATGTTTAGCATAGTCTAAAGGCAGGCTACGAGCTTGAGCAAGAACATATCAGCCCTGTGTCACTGGGGCAAATAGCCTGCCCTAAATTGTAATTTCTCCAGGACTATGTATAATCTTTGCAACGACAACCTCCGTTTACTTGCTTTATTCACTGGTCAGAATAACATTGTTCTCTGCTTCATTGACAGACAGATGCAGGTAACATTTTGGCACACGTTGTACGCTTGGCGAGAGGAGACCTGGGAGGAAAAGTGCATTTTTAAAACGAAACAGTCTTTGCTGATGTTGCTGATCTTCCCCCAGCGCCGGTTTCTTCCAGAAATGCAGGAGTTACTGCACCACTTGTTTATGCCAAAGGGTAATTAAATAAAAAATATATAAGGCAGTCTGGCTTTTTGAAAGAAGACACTGCATGAGCAATCAATAAGCTGCAAAAGACAGCAGGATACAGGGAGAAAGCGAAGTGCCCAAGGCTGCAGGACAGAATGCAAAGAAGTTAATTTTCATAAGTCAAGTGAGATGATTTACTGAATTGAGGTAGTCTGCTGTTTTCATTATTTAATATCTATTTTAGTTCCCCATTCCCAGGACGTGAGCTTTGCTTGCAAAGCCACCATTTATAGCTCTGGTAAATTCGAAGGCGACTCACTGTGACCTCAGCAACCGTTTATTACCAATTTAATATATATACAAGATAAGAGTTGACGGTCCAAATACTGAAGTCCACACCCTTCTCCTCCATGCCTCCAACTGAGGTTCCTCTTGTCCCAGCACTGGCGTCTTTGCTCCCGATTGGCTTGGCTTCCCGTGCGGTCTCTCCAAAGGGTCCGGCCCGATTATGTGGCCCTCAAGGATCGCTCCCTTTAAAGGGGCCACGTTACCACACTCCTTTCCCCCCCTAACTCTTGAGTCTAAATATGAATGAAAACAAAAGAAACATCATTAAACATAGGCATACAGTCACAATAACACATTAGGGACACCCAAGGGCAAAGCTCATTCACAAAGTCAATCGTTCTGGAGCCTTCCGGACTCTGGAGGGACGCCTCAACTAAATTAACTCCCCCTCCTGGCCGTGAAATTCTCTCCACAGGTGCTGCCAGACCTGCCGAGCTTTTCCAGCACTTCCTGTTTATATTGCAGCCATCTTTGCTTTGGAGCACTTGTTGATGTCATGGACTTCTGCCAGGAGGTCTTCTTGGTATCAATCCTGATGCTGATTTATGAGTTATATTCCTTGCATGACTTGCACCGACAGGGCAGGATTTTGGTTCTGGGGTCAGCAGCCCAACGTCAGCAGAATTTCTGCGTTCCAATTCTCCGTCACGCTGGTGTCATCATCCATTGTGATTACAGTGCGGATGTCCAATTACTGGCCAGGGAGTGTGCTCGCTGTCTGATTAAGGATGGTGAGTGACCTCCCAAGGTGGGAGAGCCATTACGAGGCCCTCCCAACTGCTTGAGGTGGGAACTATCGATGCATGTAATAGAGAGGAGGGGGTTGCTGGTGGGGGTTGTGGGAAGATGGTGGGTGGGCTGGGGAGCAGTGTTCTCACAATGAAGATGCACTCTGAGGAGAAGGTTAATAATTTCCAATAAAAAAAGGTCACTGCTACCAGGCCGCCATGATGAAAGAACCCACCTATTGGAGAGGCAGTCAGACAGTCATCATAGGTGCAGGAGTAAGTCGCCGGTACAATGAAATGCTTCCCATGCAACATGTACCCCTCCACCCACTTGCTGCTGGGAGGCACCTCCATTCGGCATGTTGGACAGTAGTTAGCACTGCTGCCTCACAGCGCCACGGACCCGGGTACAATTCCTGGCTCAAGTCACTGTCTCTGTGGAATCTGTACATTCTCCCCGTGGGTTTCCTCCCACAATCCAAAGACATGAGGGTTAGGTGGATTGGCCATGCTAAATTGCCCCTTAGTGTCGGGGGGACTAGTTAGAGTAAATGCATGGGGATATGGGGATAGGGCCTGGGGGGGATTGTGGCCAGTGCAGACTCGATGGGCCAAATGGTCTCCTTCTGCACTATAGGATTCTGTGATTCTATGATTCCTTGGTCATGTTTTTGCTTTCAGTAGGGCCCCAGTTAGCTTTAGTTGAGTGGTCGGAATTGTCCTAATCAGCTACCAGCCACTTGCTGGTGAGTAGATATCAAGCCAACTCATCCAGGGTCAAGAAAGTCCCAGGGGTAGGCATATGCAAGTAACCATCTCCAACGTCAATTTTGGGCCTTTCCATCTCCAATCCCACCTCCAAAACCAATGAACAATTCTCCCATGGTGTCCGGCTTGGAGGAGTGGTATGATCACTGTCTGGCTATGAAGGGGCAGCGGGGGAGTCTGATTTGCTTCGTAAATTATTTAAATTGGGTGCGGTTAAATTAATCATCATGTAATCAAGTCAACTACTTGGGCCCCTTTAAAATTCAAAATTTGTCGTGTTCCCGTGACGACAGTGGAACGCTAAGATGTTCCCAGTGCCCAGACTTTTTGTAGCAGGTGGCAGAGTGGTTAGCACTGCTGCCTCACAGCGCCAGGGACCCGGGTTCGATTCCCGGCTTGGGTCAGTCTCTGTGTGGAGTTTGCACATTCTCCCTGTGTCTGCGTGGGTTTCATCCGGGTGCTCTGGTTTCCTCCCACATTCCAAAGATGTGCGGGTTAGGTGGATTGGCTGTGCTAAATTGCCCCTCAGTGTCAGGGGGGCTAGCTAGGGTAAATGCTTGGAGTTATGGGGATAGGGCCTGGGTGGGATTGTAGTCGGTACAGACTCGATGGGCGAACAGCCTCCTTCTGCACTGTAGGGATTCTATGACAGAAAGTATATTGGGTAATGTGTAGATCTCGCTTGTTTAGAATGTAATTAATCCACTCCACTTGCTATATTTAGCCAGATCTATCATGGGGCCCTCCATCAGCCTAAAGGTGGCAGAGTGACTCTTGCACAATATTTCACCGTATTCCACTGCGGTTACATGGGAGAGTCACCGTGGCTTCAGTGCCCAGTCCTTCAGATCGTGCTTATTTTTGTCAATCTCTTGAATAGCTCCGTGCAGACTGCAAGTGCCATAACCTTTGCTGTGGAAATGGTGCTGGGTGGACTTACTCAGCGCTGTGAGAACTGAATGAACTTTGACAGAGACAATCGATAAAAGCTGAGATGGTTCGATAATCTCGCTGTTTTAATTGTGGGTGTCATCTCGGTTACAGTGTTGGGTTCAAGAAACCTTCCTCAGCCAGAGCGGAAATGCGGTGACACTGACGGTCAGAAATCCAGCGCAAAGAAACAGAAAAGGATTCAAAAAACAATCATGTCAAAATCCTTAAAGTTTATTTTAAGGCTTATTGAGGGTCGGCCCATGTGCTCAGGCAAAATGAAAAGCACAGGCACAAAGCATTTTGGAAAGATGATCTGTTTTGGATAGGAATGAAACAGAAGAATAATTTACATGTCTGCCATAGTAATGAGCTTGGGGAAGCATGATAATCCAGACCCAGTTAGCTCAGGGACAGCTGGTTAGTGATACAGGGTGACGCCATCAGCGTGGTTTCAACTGGGGGGAAGGGAATGGATCAGGATATTGAATTCGATGATCAGCCATGATCAAAATGAATGGGGATGCAGGCCTGAAGGGCTGAATGGCCTACGCCTGTTTCTAGTTTCTATGTAATTCCTGAGCCAGCTGAGATTATTCATGAAGGCCTTCTCAACCTTGCTGCTCGCCTGAGGTGTGGTGATCCTCAGGTTAAACCACGGGTGGCACGGTGGCACAGTGGTTAGCACTGTTGCCTCACAGCGCCAGGGCCCCGGATTCAATTCCCAGCTTGTGTCACTATCTGTGTGGAGTTTGCACGTTCTCCCCGTGTCTGCGTGGGTTTTCTCCGGGTGCTCCAGTTTCCTCCCACAGTCTGAAAGATGTGCTGGTTAGATGCATGACCTGAACAGGCACCGGAGTGTGGCGAGTAGGGGAATTTCACAGTAACTACATTGCAATGTTAATGTAAGCCTTACTTGTGACTAATAAATAAACTTTACTTTACGGCCAGAACTCTACCACCTCACCCGCCAAGGAATTGGCACGGGCGAGGGTCCAACAGTGGAAATCTCCGTTGACCTCAGGTGGGAATTTCTGGTCTTGCCCGAGCGAAGCCGTAAAATCCCGCTTCACCAGTCTGCTCTCCCCCCTCAAAGGGGACAGCAGCCTATGGTCATCTGGGACTATGGTGACTTTATCTTTAAGTGTGCACAGCCTCAGGTTTTACCATCATCCCTGTTCTCCTACATTCAAATTCAATATCATTACTGCAGTGGGATTATTCATACTAATGCGAATCCTATCAAACACTTGGCAAGGATTTTGTTCATAGAGAAGGTACTTCTAGCATTTTGAATCCAAATGAATTTTATTTTGCTTAGTAAGGACCTTAATTCAATAATCGTCATTCCAATTAGCAAATGCCACCAGTGGTGCTGTAATACATTTAAATGGAAGATAATCAGCATCAAAGGGAGGAAAGGATATTGAAACCAAACTTACATCATTTTGTACTGTACAGTTTGCATAATTATGGCCTCTGTTCCTCTTGGTTAATTATCACAAGCGAAGATTATGGGAAAAGTGGAAGCCTGAGAAACGTTCTTCCAAAGAAAATGAGTTGGATTGTTTTTATGTTGTGGAGATGCCGGCGTTGGACTGGGGTGAACACAGTAAGAAGTCTCACAACACCAGGTTAAAGTCCAACAGGTTTATTTGGTAGCAAATACCATAAGCTTTCGGAGCGCTGCTCCTTCGTCCATCTGACGAAGGAGCAGCGCTCCGAAAGCTTATGGTATTTGCTACCAAATAAACCTGTTGGACTTTAACCTGGTGTTGTGAGACTTCTTATTGTTTTTATGTGTCAGGCTCCCCACATCTGGTGAAAAAGCTGAAGAGAGCTTACCCCAGCTCTAACCTGCTGTCCAGTAGAGAGTTAACAGCCATCAGGCTGTTCATTAAGTTAAGGGAAGACTTCCATTTCCAGCTGGGAGTCCCACCACCGAGTTATGCCTATTGTGATATGCTCACCTCCCCCAGCAGCGCCGCTGGGAGCAGTAGCCTCTGACTGGGATTACAGCCAGTCCCCAACAGTGAGGAACCATGTGCCAGAGTTAAAGGTAAGTGGGGAATGGGGGATGGGAGTGGGTAGAGTGTTTGAGTTGGAAGAGAGAGGAAGGTGGGAGTATTTATACAGTCATAGAGATTTACAGCATGGAAGCAGGCCCTTCCGCCCAACGGGGTGGCACGGTGGGTTAGCACTGCTGCCTCACAGCGCCAGGCACCTCGATTCCTGGCTTGAGTCACTGTCTGTGTGGAGTTTGCACATTCTCCCCATGTCTGCGTGGGTTTCCTCCGGGTGCTCCGGTTTCCTCCCACAGTCCAAAGATGTGCTGGTTAGACGCATTGGCCATGCTAAATTCTCCCTCCGGGTACCCAAACAGGCGCTGGAATGTGGCGACGAGGGGATTTTCACAGTAACTTCATTGCAGTGTTAATGTAAGCCGACTTGCGACTAATAAATAAGCTTTAACTTTAACTTTAACTTTACTTGTCCATGCCGCCCCTTTTTTATAACCACTAAGCGAGCCCCAATTGCCCGTTTTGGGCTCATATCCCTCTTAACGATGCACCTGTCCAAATGCTTTGTAAAAGACAAAATTGTAGCCGCTTCTTCTTTGACCTCTGGCAGCTTGTTCCTGACATTCACCACCCTCTGTGTGAAAGAATTACCCCTCTGGACCCTTTTGTATCTCTCCCCTCTCACCTTAAACCTATGCCCTCTAGTTTTAGACTCCCCTACCTTTGGGAAAAGATATTGACTATCTAGTTTATCTGTGCCCCTCATTATTTTATAGATCTCTGTAAGATCACCCCTAAGTCTCCTATGCTCTGGAGAAAAAAATCCCAGTCTATCCGGCCTCTCCTTATAACTCAAACCATCAAGTCCTGGTAACATCCTCGTAAATCTTTTCTGCACTCTTTCTAGTTTAATAATACCTTTTCTATAATAAGGTGACCAGAACTCTACACAGTATTCCAAGTGTGGCCTTACAACTTTTCAACAAGACATCCCAACTCCTGTGTGTTCATGGGTGAGATAGGGGCAGCAGTGTGGGTGAGAGCGAGAGAGCTGGGAGTGTGAGTGTGTATGTATCTGTGTGTGAGAGGGAGCATCTATGGGCCCGATTTTACCATTTTCATTCTAAGTGCTGAATCTGGGCACAATTCAGATCTGATTTGGAAATCTGCTCCCAGACGCCCCCATACGCACTTAGCCCGAAACAAAAATCGTGAGTCTGAATCGCGCTGTGGACGGGGCTTAGCACGTCCGAAACGATCGGAGCTCTGAACTGCTCATGCGCAGTGAGAAAAAATTCAAAAAACGTGCCGCTGTCACATCGCTCCCGCGCCGCAAAAAGCGGCTAAAGCGGCCCGGGAGCAAAAAGCAGGGGCGATAGCCCACACAGACATCTCCCCAGCCCCACAACATAACTGTCCCCCTTATCCACCCACACCCCACTACCCAGAATGATCGCGACCCTCTGCCCCCCTTCCCCCCCACCGATCGCCCGCAGAGTGGCAGCGGTCCACCCCCTGCCCCCCCGCCTCCCACACCAGAGATCCATCTGGCCTCCCCCCCCCCACCCCCACCCGCAACAGTGAGCGATCAGGCCTTCCCCCCACCAGAGATACATCTGACCCGCCTCCTCCCCCCCCCCCCCCCCCCACCCCCGACACCAGAGAATGACCTGTTCTCCCCCCACACCCCCCCCTCATAGAATGATCTGGCCTGCCTCCCTCCCCCCGTGTCAGTGACCACGACACCACACAACCCTGCCACAGTAACCTCTGCAAGACATGCCGGATCATCGACACGGATGCCATCATCTCACGTGAGAACACCATCGACCAGGTACACGGTACCTACTCTTGCAACTCGGCCAATGTTGTCTACCTGATACGCTGCAGGAAAGGATGTCCCGAGGCATGGTACATTGGGGAAACCATGCAGACGCTACGACAACGGATGAATGAACACCGCTCGACAATCACCAGGCAAGACTGTTCTCTTCCTGTGGGGGAGCACTTCAGCAGTCACGGGCATTCAGCCTCGGATCTTCAGGTAAGCGTTCTCCAAGACGGCCTTCACGACACACGACAGCGCAGAGTCGCTGAGCAGAAACTGATAGCCAAGTTCCGCACACATGAGGACGGCCTAAACCGGGATGTTGGATTTCTGTCACATTATCAGTAACCCCCACAGCTTGCCTCCTGGACTTGCAGAATCTCACTAGCTGTTCTGTCTGGAGACAATACACATCTCTTTAACCTGTGCTTAATGCTCCCTCCACCCACATTGTCTGTATCTTTAAGACCTGGCTGGTTGTAGGGATTCGCATTCTAATCAATATTCTGTCACTTGATTTTGTGTCTGTTTGCACTGTTTGAGAGCACATTTCCACTCCATCTGACGGAGGAGCAGCACTCCGAAAGCTTATGGTGTTTGCTACCAAATAAACCTGTTGGACTTTAACCTGGTGTTGTGAGACTTCTTACTGTGTCCCTCCCCCCCACCAGAGAATGATCTGGCACACCTCCCTCCCCCTCACCACCGATCTGCATTAGAGAGCCGCTGGAAGCTCTGAACTTACCTCTTCAGAAGCTGGAGCGCCCGAAACAGACCTTTGCCGATCATGTCTGTTTCACGCCAAATCTGGACGCATGAACGCGATGGTAAAGGGGGAAATGCTGGTAATTCAATTTAAATGCATGCAAATGCATTTAAATCGCCGTTGCACCCGTTTTGGGCGCGATTTGGATCGTGGCCATTTTCGGGCCTTGGTAAAGTGCGCATCTGCGTGGATGCGGGTGCGGATCGCACTAATGACCTCACGCCCGACTTTACCAAGTTTTCGCACCTGAAAATGGGCGTGACACAGTGGTAAAATCGGGCCCTATGTGCGTGCTTCCTTTGGGTATTAAATTGTCTGTGTATGTGCGTATATGTCTGATATGAGACTCCAGCTTTCCAGCAACACTCCTAATATTGCACAAATTTGTGAGCAAAAGAAATAACATCACGTTTCCCAGTAAAAATGACAAAAGATAAGACTTAAGTATTCGTTGAATAGAAGACTGTTTTTAAGACAGAGATAGATAGGTTCTTGATTAATATGGGGATCAGGGGTTATGGGGAAAAGGCAGGAGAATGGGGATGAGAAAATATCAGCCATGATTGAATGGCGGAGCAGACTCGATGGGCCGAGCGGCCTAATTCTGCTCCTATGTCTTATGGTCTTATGGTCTTTATGGAACTTTTTTATTATAATGAACTTATATATAAAAGAAATGGAAAAGCCTTTTAACTGTTTGGTTTCATACATTTGTATCTGTTCAATTTTCTTTTCTGATTTAATTGTTCAATATAATAAGATTGTTTCTTAAGGGTTCTGTCAGTGCTATTGGGAGGTCAGAGAGGTTGCTTGGCTGGAAATGTTTGGGAAACCCTGAGATAGGTGAATGAGTGGCACAAATAGAGATAAAGGCCCAGGTTTTCATGGAGTCAGGTTGACCCCGAATGTCTTTAAAAATAGTGGGTAGGACCTGATCTGAGATTCCCAATCCCACATTCCCAATTGCAGCAATTTTCGACAGCTTGGGATAAGGTTGTGGGCAGCAGCCTGCACTCTCGACCTGACCTGTTCCATTGGGGGATTTCATACCCTCCTGGAATTTTATGGATAGGGCCAGATTCTCGAGGACACTTGTTTCACGGTTCCTTTGAGGATTTGTGAATTACAGTCTGAATTCAGGAACCTTTCAAAAGATCTTCTCCATGCCCTCCATGCCCCCTCCATGACCTCATGACTGTTCAAGCCCTCAATACCTTTCCTTACGCTCCATGCCCACTCTACACCTTTGATACCCTCATAACCCTTACATTGCTCCGCTCGATTTTTGATATCCAATTTCCACTTTCGAACCAATGAGCCACATAATAATAATGGCAAATTGAAATTCCAATTTAAAAACAATTGATCAAAAATCTACCTTGAAAAAGAAATGCTGCTCTTACAACCCTATAAAAGTGTCAATCAGATAGACGCTCTGTGAAACTAATCCAATAGTATATCAGGCTTTAGCCATAACAGGGCCATTTGGAGCAACAGATGTCAAGCCATCTGTTTCCATTCTTCATGCATGATTAAGTTCCAAGACTCACTAATGGATTGGATTATCAAGGGTCTCTGTTCCCTGGTGGAATGGAATGATTGACATTTTTATTAGGCTGTAATAAGTTACTATTCTTTTGAACTCTTACTTTCAATGTCACTGTGTTTATTGGCAAGGTTAAGAGGCATGAAGTGAGGTAAAGCTTCTGTTGTTGGTGCTATAATGGCTGTCTGATTAAGTTCTACTCTACTTCCTATTTCTTATGTTATTGGATCAATTCTATAATGGGTTGTTTTGGTGAGCAGTGCAGCATGTAATGTTTGCAGATTGGGACACACAGGTTATTGGCGTTACTGTGCAGGAAAACCCCCAATCCCATATTTTCACTTGGAAAATTGAGGCCCACAAAACTCTTGCATTCCCTATCAGCTCTCCCTGAGCCCCACACCTCACTACAGCCATCTTCCCAGGAAATCAGCACTTACGCCCATTCTTACAAAAATCATGGGCTGAATCCCCCCATCCCGCCCGCATGGAAATTGTAGCGGGCACGGCACGGTGCATGCAAAGGTCCATGACCTAAGTCATAGAAGTTCACAGTGCAGAAGGAAGCCATTCGGCCCATTGAGTCTGCACCGACAACAATCCCACCCAGGCACTATGCCCATAACCCCAAATATTTGCCCCGCTAATCCCTCTAACCTACACCTCCTGGGACATTAAGGGGCAATTTAGCATGGCCAATCAATCTAACCCGCACATCTTTGGACTGTGGGAGGAAACCGGAGCACCCGGAGGAAACCCACGCATACATGGGGAGGATGTGCAACTCCACACAGACAGTAACCCAAGCCAAGAATTGAACCTGGGTCCCTAGAGCTAACCACTGTGCCACCATGCTATCCATCTTGGGGCGAGCAAGCTTGGAAAATCCCGCCCCATATCGCTGCTTGGAAACTGAGGCCGGGAATTCTCTGTATGGCCCACTACCACTGCCAGGAAATACATTTTCTTTTTATGCTTGATTCACCCAGGTGTAATTAGCCCAGATACGAACATAATGGGGCGATTCCCCAAAAGTGCTGAATTGGTGGGAAAACTGTTCTAGATCACGACTGTTTTTTCAGTGCAGCTTCAGACTTGAATCTCATCACTCTGTGCATTGCAGAGGTCCCAATCGTGAATCTCATTAGAAACTCGGGGGGGGGGGGGCGGGGGGGGGGGGGGCGCGGCTATTCACGCTGGAGTTTGACCGTTCTGGAACTCTATGCATGCACAGTGGCCCTGATCTGTCAGTCTCCCCGTTTGCTGGCCAGCTCGGTTGCTGGCCAGCCCTGGACCCCCGCAGTGCTGCCCCTTCAGGCTCCCCCCCCCCCCCCCCCCCCCCCCCCCCCAAGGCCTGGTCACGGACCCCACAACAATTCCCGGCCAGCCCTGAAACCCGCCGCCCCGGAGCACCTCGATGCCCAGCCCATTCCCCCCCCCCAGCAGTGGCAATCGCCCCACTCCCGACACCCCCTGAGGTCAGACCCCTGCCCTGGGTCAGACCCACCTCCCCACCCCACCCCCCCGCTGGAGGCAGGCCCCCCGACAGAGCACCCCCTCAGCCTGCCCCGATCGCTGACCCCCTTCCAGCCCAGACCGATTGCCATGCAGAGTGGCTGTGGGACCCCCCCACCCCCACTGATCACCCTAGGCCCCACCCACAATAGGCCCCGCCCCTTGGCACTACCAGTGAGCAGTGCTAAGGTGCCCCTGGTTATGGGCACTTTGCCCCTTGGGCAGTGCCAGGGGGCACAGGCTGACACTGCCAGGGTGCCCATGCCCGGGGGGGCACCAGCCCTCACTGCCCGACCCCCTGGGGGCCCCCGATTGCACCCCCCTTCATTCCGGCGGGGTCAAAGTCAAAACTCTTGCATTCCCTATCAGCTCTCCCTGAGCCCCACACCTCACTACAGCCATCTTCCCAGGAAATCAGCACTTACGCCCATTCTTACAAAAATCATGGGCTGAATCCCCCCATCCCGCCCGCATGGAAATTGTAGCGGGCACGGCACGGTGCATGCAAAGGTCCATGACCTAAGTCATAGAAGTTCACAGTGCAGAAGGAAGCCATTCGGCCCATTGAGTCTGCACCGACAACAATCCCACCCAGGCACTATGCCCATAACCCCAAATATTTGCCCCGCTAATCCCTCTAACCTACACCTCCTGGGACATTAAGGGGCAATTTAGCATGGCCAATCAATCTAACCCGCACATCTTTGGACTGTGGGAGGAAACCGGAGCACCCGGAGGAAACCCACGCATACATGGGGAGGATGTGCAACTCCACACAGACAGTAACCCAAGCCAAGAATTGAACCTGGGTCCCTAGAGCTAACCACTGTGCCACCATGCTATCCATCTTGGGGCGAGCAAGCTTGGAAAATCCCGCCCCATATCGCTGCTTGGAAACTGAGGCCGGGAATTCTCTGTATGGCCCACTACCACTGCCAGGAAATACATTTTCTTTTTATGCTTGATTCACCCAGGTGTAATTAGCCCAGATACGAACATAATGGGGCGATTCCCCCAAAAGTGCTGAATTGGTGGGAAAACTGTTCTAGATCACGACGGGGGAGCTAGTGTGAACCCCGCTGGAATGAAGTACTCTTGGCGGGGTGGGAGATTCAATCGGGCGAGGCAAGTTCCCGATAATCACATGTGAAACATATTTTAAAAAGATTCAAACGACTTACCTGTCTTCCCGTTGGTTTCCAGCGTGGTCTGGACTCCGACTGTTCTCCGGCTCTGGGAGATGCGCACGTGTTCCCGGTTCATGCGCAAATCCCGGTAGAAGGCCGGCAAGGCGATTCTCCTGACCGGACCTGCCTGAAAAGTTGTGGGTTGCGATGGGAGAATCGGGCCCAACATATTTCAGGATAGCATAAGTAGGAAGCTATTTGAAAAATGAACTGGGTGAATTAATGCAATTCCCTATGCTGGCGAGCTTTATTTGACTTTAATGATGCTATTATTTCTTCTTAAGAAACAGGAGGATTTGCAATCCCATAAAATGAAGGAGAGTAATTTTAATATCATCTGTGATTTGGAAAGATTGTTTCTGATTTCATTGCTTTCAGATCACAGTGAATATTGTATCTGTATTTTAAGGGAACGTTGTGGAATTTATTGAAAAATTGTGGTAATATAATCTGAATTACACAGGAACTTATTTCAAAGACTAATTCTTCCAAACTATACCTAGAAAAAATGCCCAAAGAAGTTGTTAATGCAAATCAATAAATTGATCGAGTCATAGAGGTTTACAGCTTGGAAACAGGCCCTTCGGCTAAACTTGTCCATGCAGCCCTTTTTTTTAAAACAGTAAGCTAGTCCCAGTTGCCCGCATTTGGTCCATATCCCTCTATATCCATCCTACCCATGTAACTGCCTAAATGCTTTTTAAAAGATGAAATTGTATCCGTCTCTATTACTACCTCTGGTAGCTTGTTCCAGACACCCACTCAATTGATATATCAATTCCTTTGACAAACAGAATATAATGAGTCCTTTGAGATGTAGTATGGGTGATTGTGACTCTTCTCATGGCTCGGATTTGCATTAGAAACTTTGAAACTAGAAGCTAGGAGTAGGCATTTGGCCCTCCGAGCCTGCTCCGCCATTCATTTTGATCATGGCTAATTGTCAGGAGCTTTGACAAAGGGTCATCTGGACTCGAAACGTCAGCTCTTTTCTCTCCTCACAGATGCTGCCAGACCTGCTGAGACTTTCCAGCATTTTCTCTTTTGATTTCAGATTCCAGCATCCGCAGTAATTTGCTTTTATCAAATTCAATATCCTGATCCTTCCCCTCTTCCTCTCATATCCCTTGATCCCTTTAGCCCCAGGAGCTATATCTAATTTCTTCTTGAAATCAGACAATGTTTTGGCCTTAACTACATTCTGTGGTAGTGAATTTCGCACATTCACCACCCTCTGGGTGAAGAAATTTCTTCTCACCTCAGTTCTATAAGGTCAAATTATGACCCCCTAGTTCTGGACTCCCCCGCCATTGGGAACATTCTTTTTGAATCTACTCTTATTTTATAAGTTTCTATGAGATCCCCTCTCACTCTTCTAAACTCCAATAAGAACATAAGAACATAAGAAATAGGAGCAGGAGTAGGCCATCTAGCCCCTCGAGCCTGCCCCGCCATTCAATAAGATCATGGCTGATCTGACGTGGATCAGTACCACTTACCGCCTGATCCCCATAACCCTTAATTCCCTTACCGATCAGGAATCCATCCATCCGCGCTTTAAACATATTCAGCGAGGTAGCCTCCACCACCTCAGTGGGCAGAGAATTCCAGAGATTCACCACCCTCTGGGAGAAGAAGTTCCTCCTCAACTCTGTCTTAAACCGACCCCCCTTTATTTTGAGGCTGTGTCCTCTAGTTTTAACTTCCTTACTAAGTGGAAAGAATCTCTCCGCCTCCACCCTATCCAGCCCCCGCATTATCTTATAAGTCTCCATAAGATCCCCCCTCATCCTTCTAAACTCCAACGAGTGCAAACCCAATCTCCTCAGCCTCTCCTCATAATCCAAACCCCTCATCTCCGGTATCAACCTGGTGAACCTTCTCTGCACTCCCTCCAATGCCAATATATCCTTCCTCATATAAGGGGACCAATACTGCACACAGTATTCCAGCTGCGGCCTCACCAATGCCCTGTACAGGTGCATCAAGACATCCCTGCTTTTATATTCTATCCCCCTCGCAATATAGGCCAACATCCCATTTGCCTTCTTGATCACCTGTTGTACCTGCAGACTGGGCTTTTGCGTCTCATGCACAAGGACCCCCAGGTCCCTTTGCACGGTAGCATGTTTTAATTTGTTTCCATTGAGATAGTAATCCCATTTGTTATTATTTCCTCCAAAGTGTATAACCTCGCATTTATCAACGTTATACTCCATTTGCCATATCCTCGCCCACTCACTCAGCCTGTCCAAATCTCTCTGCAGATCTTCTCCGTCCTCCACACGATTCACTTTTCCACTTATCTTTGTGTCGTCTGCAAACTTCGTTACCCTACACTCCGTCCCCTCCTCCAGATCATCGATATAAATGGTAAATAGTTGCGGCCCGAGTACCGATCCCTGCGGCACGCCACTAGTTACCTTCCTCCAACCGGAAAAACACCCATTTATTCCGACTCTTTGCTTCCTGTCGGATAGCCAGTCCCCAATCCACTTTAACACACTACCCCCAACTCCGTGTGCCCTAATCTTCTTCAGCAGCCTTTTATGGGGCACCTTATCAAACGCCTTTTGGAAATCCAAAAACACCGCATCCACCGGTTCTCCTCCATCAACCGCCCTAGTCACATCTTCATAAAAATCCAACATGTTCGTCAAGCACGACTTTCCCCTCATGAATCCATGCTGCGTCTGATTGATCGAACCATTTCTATCCAGATGCCCTGCTATCTCCTCTTTAATAATGGATTCCAGCATTTTCCCTACTACAGACGTTAAGCTGACCGGCCTATAGTTACCCGCCTTTTGTCTCCTTCCTTTTTTAAACAGCGGCGTAACATTAGCCGTTTTCCAATCAACCGGCACTACCCCAGAATGCAACGAGTTTTGATAAATAATCACTAACGCATCCACTATTACCTCTGACATTTCTTTCAATACCCTGGGATGCATTCCATCCGGACCCGGGGACTTGTCCACCTTCAGTCCCATTAGTCTACCCAGCACTGCCTCTCTGGTAACATTAATTGTATTAAGTATTTCTCCTGCTGCCAACCCTCTATCGTTAATATTTGGCAAACTATTTGTGTCCTCCACCGTGAAGACCGACACAAAAAACTTATTTAAAGACTCAGCCATATCCTCATTTCCCACTATTAACTCCCCCCTCTCGTCCTCCAAGGGTCCAACATTCACTCTAGCCACTCTATTCCTTTTTATATATTTATAAAAACTTTTACTATCATTTTTTATATTAATTGCTAGCCTAGCTTCATAGTCTATCCTTCCTTTCTTTATCGCTTTCTTAGTCTCTCTTTGTTGTTTCTTAAATTTTTCCCAATCACTTGTTTCTCCACTATTTTTGGCCACTCTGTACGCAGCTGTTTTTATTTTAATACTCTCCTTTATTTCCTTCGTTATCCACGGCTGGTTCTCCCTTTTCTTACAATCTTTGTTTTTTGCTGGAATATATTTTTGCTGAGAACTGAAAAGGATCTCCTTAAAAATCCTCCACTGTTCCTCAGCTATCCTACCTGCCAGCCTGCTCTCCCAGTCTACCTTAGCCAATTCATCCCTCATCCTATCATATTTCCCTCTGTTCAAACAGAGGACACTGGTTTGGGACCAAACTTTCTCCTCTTCCATCTGAATCAGAAATTCGACCATATTGTGGTCACTAGACCCAAGAGGGTCCTTCACAATAAGATCCTTAATTCTACCTACCTCGTTACACAATACCAGATCCAAAATAGCTCGTTCCCTCGTCGGTTCCGTAACATGCTGTTCAAGGAAACTATCCCGACAGCATTCTAAGAACTCTTCCTCCATTCCACCCTTACCGACTTGAGTCTGCCAGTCAATGTGCATGTTGAAGTCCCCCATGATTATTGCCGTTCCGTTTTTACACACATCCCTTATCTGCTTGTTTATAGCCCTCCCTACCTCAACATTATTATTTGGGGGCCTATATACCACACCTACTAGTGTCTTTCTCCCTCTACTATTCCTCATCTCTACCCATAATGATTCCACGTTTTGTTCCTCAGAGCCTATGTCATCCCTCAGTACTACCCTGATATTATCTCTTATTAATAGCGCAACCCCACCACCTTTTCCTTCCTGTCTATTCTTCCTAAACGCCTGATACCCCTGGATATTCATCTCCCAGTCCTGGTCACCTTTCAGCCACGTTTCTGTAATGGCCACTAGATCGTACCCACTTATGCTGATTTGCACCATCAACTCATTTACCTTGTTCCGATTGCTTCATGCATTCAGGCAAAGTGTCCTTATTCCAGCTTTTATCTGGACCCGCTTTGATGAGTCGCGAACACCCTCTCCCTCTACTCCCTTATCTAAATTACCACCTTCATTCACTTGCACCCTCTCCTCTACCATTAATTTTGTAATTCCCCTTACCCCTGCATCCTCCCCCCCATCAATTAGTTCCTTGATCCCAGTCAACTCTTCTAGCTCCCCTCCCCCCAACCTATCTAGCTTAAATTCTCCCCTGTAGCCTTAGCCAACCTACCGGCCAGGATATTGGTCCCCCTGTGATTCAAGTTCCACCTGTTTTTTGTATACAGATCACCCCTGCCCCTAAAGAGGTCCCAATGGTCCAGGAACCTGAATCCCTGCCCCCTGCACCAGTCCCTCAGCCACACATTCATCTTCCACCTCACTCCATTCCTGCCCTCACCTTCCCGTGGCACAGGCGGTAATCCTGAGATTACTACCTTTGCTTTCCTCTTTCTCAGCTGTCTCCCTAATTCCCTGTACTCCCTTTTCATGACCCCTTCTCCCTTCCTACCCACATCAGCGGTACCAATATGTACCGCTACCTCAGGCTCCTCTCCCTCCCACCTCAGGATTTCCGGGATGCGACTAGCGACATCCTGGATCCCGGCCCCAGGGAGGCAGACCACCATGCGAGACTCCCGCCTACCTCCGCAGAAACGCCTGTCTGTCCCCTTCACCATCGAGTCCCCGATTAATACCGCCTTCCTCCTCTTTTCCTTAGCCCTCTGAGTTACAGGGCTGGACTCCACTCCGGAGACACGGCCACTGCTGCTTCCCCCAGGCGGGCTGTCCCCCCCAGCAGTACTCAAGCAGGAGTACTTGTTGTGCAGGGGCAAATCCACCGGGGTGTTCTCAACCACCCTAGCCTCACCCTTCCTGGCCGTCACCCACTTGGCCTCCTCCCGTGGCCCTGGTGTGACCACCTGATGATAGCTCTTGTCTATCACCTCCTCATTCTCCCTCATCAGCCTAAGATCCTCGAGCTGCAGTTCCAGCTCCCTAACACGGTCCCTCAGGAACCGCAGCACGACACACCCCTCACAGATGTGGATGTCCGGGAGGCCAGATGCCTCCAGGACCTCCCACATCCTACACTGGGAACAACACACTGGTTTCACACTCATACTGGACACTTTATGTCAAGTAAGACAGTGAAAAGTTAATAAGAATGTAAGGAAACAAAAACTCACCCCTGCTCGTCCAAGCTCTGTGAGCCAAAGCCCTGACAGCTCACTCAACTTCGTACTCACTCTGCTGCCCGCTGTATACTTTGGTGCACTTTTAAACCCTCCAAAAACTTCCCCAGGCCTCTCCTGGCCCTACTTCCGGTTTTGAAAAAAACCTCCGATTTTAAACCCAAAATTAACTGAAAAAATAAATAATTAATTAAAATCAGAAAACCACCTCTCTTACCCTCAGCCTGCTCCTGGGAACAAACAATGAATACAATCCGAACCAACTTAGTCTCTCCTCATGTGATAGACTGGCATTGACATGGGTTCAGTTTGCCAGCCCTTTGAGTGATCCGTGTGGTGTTTTTGTGTTGCTGCAGGGCCATTTTAATTCGAATTAGGGTCTCAGATTCTTAAGGTCTCGGTTTGTTCACCAACGTGAGATGATAGTGAGCAAAGGGAGTGCAAAAGCAAGTTGGGAAAATGGCGTACAAGTGTCTGAGGGTGGAAGAGCGAGATATTAATTGGGATTAAATGTCTAATCTATATTTAATGTTTGCTGTTCGCTGTTGTTTGAGCTGTCATCTGTCATTGCTTTAATATGAATTGGTAAACAGGTTGCTGTGTCGATTAGCCCCCTCTTGTTTGAACCAAAATGACACGATAAGAGGCAGCTGTTTGATACCTTTTTAGAACATCTGCTGTGGTTTGCATTTAATTCCTAAAAGGAATTGCAGAGAATGCTGTGTAATGAAGATTAATGTCCATTATCAAAATGAATATTGTTTACAGTAACAATACAGGATTATGGGAGTCGGTTTAGCTCGGTTGGCTGGACGGCTGGTTAGTGATGTCCGTAGTGATGCCAATATCGCCGCTTCAATTACCGTACTGGTTGAGGTCATTCATGAAGGCCGCACTTTCTCAACCTTGCTCCTTGCTTGTAGTTAGGTATTCAGTAACTGGCTGCTAATAGTTTGTAGAATTTGATAACTTTGTTCTCTCTATAAATACTATTCATGCCTGTGAGATCCGTTTCATTAATATGGCCATTTCTAGGACTGCTTTGTACCTCTCACCATCCTGCATTCCCCAACCCGCTTTCAATCCCACTTCCTTATGTGTCCATCCCTGGGTAAAACCTCTTTCCCTTCTAACTGATAGCTGCACTTCTAAACTCCCTTATGTTCAGCCTTTGGGACTTCACTTAGCACAGTGCCTCTGTAGCCATTGATTTGCTGCATTACTTTTTCCATCCCCACCTTTGTCCTTAACCAGTCTTGGATGAGTTGTAATTTTCTCCAGTTAAATATGGATTTCAATACAGTGTGAGGTGTTGCATTTTGGAAAGTCAAACCAAGGTAGGACTTACACAGTGAAAAGTTCTACACTGGAGAGTGTTGAAGAACAGGGGGACCTAGGAGTTCAAATACATTCTCCCTGTCTCTGTGTGGGTTCTCTCCAGGTGCTCTGGTTTCCTCCCACAGTCCAAAGATGTGTGGGTTAAGTGGATTGGCCATGCTAAATTGCCCCTTAGTGTCAGGGGGATTAGCTAGGGTAGATTTATGGGGTTATGGGGAGAGGGCCTGGGTGGGATTGTAGTTGGTGCAGACTCAATGGGCCGAATGGTCTCCTTCTGTACTGTAGGATTCTATGATTCCATGATTCTACATAGGTCATCGAAAGCGGCATCACAAGTAGACAGAATGGTGAAGAAGACATTTAGCACATTGCCTTCATCATTCAGGGAATTGAATATAGGAATTGGGACATTATATTACAGTTGTATAAGTTGTTGGTGAGGCCGGACTTGGAGCATTGTGTACAGTTTTGGTCACCCTGTTAAAGGAAAGACATTGATAAGTTGGTAAGAGTGCAAAGGCGATTTACGAGGATGTTGCCAGGAATAATTGGTCTGAGTTATGGGGAGCGGTTGGCCAGGCTAGGACTTCGTTTGTTGGAAAAGAGGAGAATGAGGGGTGACTTTATTGAAGTGTGTAAAATCATGAAGGGCATAGATAGGATGAACACACATAGTCTTTTTCCCAGGGTAGGGGAATTGAAAACTAGAGGGCATAGGTTTAAGGTGAGAGGGGAAAGATTTAAAAGGGACCTGAGGGGCAACTTTTTCACACAGAGGGTGGTGCGTATATGGAATGAGCTGCCAGAGAAAGTGGTTGAGGCAGGTACAATAGCAACATTTATAAAGCATTTGGATAAATACATGGATGGGAAAGGATTGGAGAGATTTGGGCCAAATGCAGCCAATTGGGACTAACTTGGAGAGCACCATGGTTGACATGGACTGATTGGGCCGAAAGACTTGTTTCCGTGCTGCATTGGGAAGACCATGGCCAAATGTCAGCATCGTTTCCACACTGATTGCAGCTTCGAGCAAACTTTCCACCAGCTGCTGGGAAAAATAGATCTTTATGAACTGGATTCCTCTTGCAACATTTGGAAGGACATTGCATTATGAGGA
Organism: Mustelus asterias; assembly: GCF_964213995.1. Classification (NCBI taxonomy): domain Eukaryota; kingdom Metazoa; phylum Chordata; class Chondrichthyes; order Carcharhiniformes; family Triakidae; genus Mustelus; species Mustelus asterias. The sequence continues at coordinate 125,380,711 of NC_135809.1, forward strand.
CACTTGTTTTTCTTTACAAAAATGTAATAACTTCACCTATGGACGGGGAGCAACAAAGTCTTTTCAAAGAAATCACCTGACCAGCATTGAGGGGGAAGAGCCGTTTGTTTATTCTGAACTGCAATCACTTTAATTGATGGGGGATAAAACTGATAAAGGCAAAGGCTAGTGATTTACTGGAAATCACATTGAGTCACAGAGTCATAGAGGTTTACAGCATGGAAACAGGCCCTTCGGCCCAATATGTCTGTGCCGCCCAGTTTTTACCTCATGATGGAGACAGGCTTTACGTCTTGAACCCCTTGGTTTTGAACTCAGTCTTTTTAATGAATAAGCTAAGAAGGAAGCCTACCCTAACTTATTCTCACTCCCTGATTTGCCTGGAATTGCGTATGTGGTTATCCACTTGTCTGCATTTGGAAACCTGCAAAGTTGAGACAAGATGAATTGATCCAGCTGTATATATTCATCTATGCTGAAGCTCCATTGGTGAGACCTTCCAGACATCTATTGGACCCAACGGCCCATCTTCACACAAGCAAACACCAGATTGGCAGAAATGAACCCTGTAAACTTTACCCTTTTCTTGCAAAGTTCTTTTTTAACCGCCTATCTCGACAGATGACATGTATGCCCTTTGTTTGTTGAGGTACATGATGAGGTAGATGATCAGCTATGATCTAATCATAGAATTTTTATGGTGCAGAGGGAGGCCATTTGGCCCATCAAGTCTGCACTGACACTCCGACATCTGACCCATTCTTGTAACCCCACGTAGTTGCCCCACTAATCCCCCCAAACCCATACATCATGCTACACTAAGGGACAATGTTAGCATATCAGACCACCTAACCTGCACATCTTTGGACTGGGGGAGGAAACCTGAGGAAACCTGAGGAAACCCATGCAGACACGGGGAGAACGTGCAAACTCCACACGGACAGTCACCCAAGGCCAGAATTGAACTAGGGATGAGCAATAAATGCTGTCCATTCAGTGATGCCCATGTCTCACGAATGTATATAAAAAAAGAGAAGATGGGAAAATATGAGTTGTGGGGTGTGAGGGTAGAATTTTGGGGGAAGAGTTCAAGAGAAGCTCCAGTTTAGAAAGTTTTGAAGAGACAGGGAGCTGGTAATGGCATGGTGGCACAGTGATTAGCACTGCTGCCTCACAGCGCCAGGGACCCGGGTTCGATTCCCAGCTTGAGTCACTGCCTGTATGGAGTTTGCACATTCTCCCTGTGTCTGCGTGGGTTTTCTCCGGGTGCTCCGGTTTCCTGTGCGGGTTAGGTGGATTGGCCATGCTAAATTGCCCCTCAGTGTCAGGGGGACTAGCTAGGGTAAATGCATGGGGTTACGGGGATAGGACCTGGGTGGTATTGTGGTTGGTGCAGACTCGATGGGCCAAATGGCCTCCTTCTGCACTGTAGGATTCTATGATTCTATAGTAAGGCTGTGGGATTGGGTGGAGGAATCCCAGAGGGCCACTGTAGCTGAAAGTAAAATAGCAATTAATAATGAAATAGAGGAAGGAGGGAAGAAGCAGTTACTTCGGAAATTTGTACATATAATTGCTGAGGATTTACCACACAGAAGCCGACAGTCGGGTCCCAGTTCATACATTCTGGGGTTTTGCTCCACACACATCTTCCTCCTGCCTTACTTCACCTTGCCTTATCTGTACATCCTTCTATTCCATTCACCCTCAGTTTCTTCAGTTTCCTCTTAAATTTGCCTAAATATTTGCTTCAACCACTCTTAATGGAAGCAAGGTCCACGTTCGAACCACGCAGGATGAGGTGACAAAGGGTTTGGAAAGTGAAGGATAAGGACAAAGAATAAAGAAAATTGCAGCACAGGAACAGGCCCTTCGGCCCTCCAAGCCTGCACCGACCATGTTGCCCAACTGAACTAATACCTCCTCCCCTTCGGGGACCATATCTCTCTATTCATAAGAACATAAGAAATAGGAGCAGGTGTAGGCCATCTAGCCCCTCGAGCCTGCCCCGCCATTCAATAAGATCATGGCTGATCTGAAGTGAATCAGTTCCACTTACCCACCTGCTCCCCATAACCCTTAATTCCCTTATCGATCAGAAATCCATCTATCCGTGACTTAAACATATTCAACAAGGTAGCCTCCACCACTTCAGTGGGCAGAGAAGAAGTTCCTCCTCAACTCTGTCCTAAACTGACCCCTCTTTATTTTGAGGCTGTGCCCTCTAGTTCTGGTTTCCTTTCTAAGTGGAAAGAATCTCTCCACTTCTACCCTATCCTGCCCCTTCATTATCTTATATGCCCCTATAAGATCACCCCTCAGCCATTCCCATCCTATATATTCTCAGATATTCCCATCCTATTCATGTATTTGTCCAAATGCCCCTTAAAAGTCACCATCGTATCCGCCTCCACGACCTCCCCCGGCAGGGGGTTCCAGGCACCCACCATCCTCTGTGTAAAAAACTTGAATGTGATGGACAAGGATGCCAAAATCAATTTGACGAGACTCACTGATTCCAGTTGGTGAACACGGGGGCGTGGAACTTCATGTCAGCGAGGATGTGGCACCTTGAATGAGTTATAATTTGTGAAGAATGGAAATGTCGAGGCTGGTTAAGATGAGCATCCAAAGAACTTGAGCAACAATGTGGTAAATGGTGAGGGTTTTGGCAGCAGTAGGGCAAAAATATTAGGACTGGAAGGGTGTAACGGAGGTGAGAGGAAATGGTCCTGACAAAGGAATGGCTATTGAGAAGATATCTCAACAATTCAAGAAGTACTTACTCCTTGAACCTTACCCTGAGGCAAAGAGAAAGGTTAATGGAATGTGTTGCAGTGAAGGATCGCTTCAGACATTCCGAAAAGAAATTCTGCATTGGCCTTCATGTCAGGTTGGAAAATCGCAAGGAATAAAATTCTGCTCTCCATCTAGGATAATAAAGAAGCTGGTTCAAAGCAACTGTCAAGAAACTGTTGATCTTTATTTCCTGAATCTCTGAAGACCTTCCTCACATTAGTCCACCTTCTGCAGTATTTCTCCTTGTTAACTCCAATTGCGTTTATTGCTTTTCAAAGGGAGAATTCTGTTTACAAGTTTTCTTTCCTCGTTATTACTTCTGAAGTTATTTGTTTGAATATAGACTCCTCCAGCCAGCAGATTTTCCACTTCAAAGGGTGGTGTCTGGGGAGTCTCCGTCCACCCCCAATTTGATTGGTGAACCTGCCTCCAAAGCAAATTCACTGTTTCCCAGAATATGTGGACTATCATGCTCTTTGTGATGTGAGTCACTCACGTCCAAAGAATAGAATGCTTATGTACTATGTTCCAGTTAACTCTTTCCATTGTCATAGTATCATAGAATCCCTACAGTGCAGAAGGAGGCCACTCAGCCCATCAGGTCTGCACCGACAACAATCCCACCCTGGCCCTATCCTTGTAATCCCATATATTTACCCCACTAATCCCTCTAACCTATGCATCCCGGGACACTAAGGGGCAATTTAGCATGCCCAATCCACCTAACCCGCATATCTTTGGGCTGTGGGAGAAAACCAGAGCACCCGGAGGAAACCCACGCCGACATGGGAGGTTGTGCAAACTCCACACAGGCAGTCACCCAAGGCTGTCGCTGTGAGGCAGCAGTGTTAACCTCTGTGCCACCGTGCCGCCACAGTGCTGGCCACTGTGCCACAGTTACAACCAGTGAAGGACTTTTGAAGTGTAGTAATGCTGGAAACATCCAGTCAGCATCTGCCAGCAAACTTGCACAAAGAGCAATGTGATAATGACCAGTTAATCTATTTTCTTTACTGTTGATTGAGGGTAAATATTGGCCCGTTTAAATGGCAGCCAGTACCTCTCCACAGACCCCTCTTGCCCCCGGATCAACAGTTTTATTCTTTGCTCCAGAACTTCCAATTCAGGTGCCTGTAAATGAATGCTCCTGACCACAAATAAGTTGGAACAAGAGTTTGATGGGAATCGGAGACACATTTACAAACTGAACACAGTGGCAGTTCAACATCTCATCTGAAAAACAGCATCTCCGACAGTGCAGCACTCCCTCAGTGCTACACTGGAGTGTCAGCCTAGATTTCTGTATGTGGGACCCTGCTTTGGTTCCCTTGCATCTTCCATTAGAATATTGGCTGCCCTTCAAAAGACTGTAAAACTCACTGGGAAATCCTGAGGCCAGAAAGGGCACTATATAAATATAAGTCTTTCCTTTTACAAATCCTTCTCCATAGACTCATAGAATCTTTACAGTGCAGAAGAAGGCCATTCAGCCCATTGCATCTGCACCGACTCTCCGAAAGGCCTTCATACCCAGGCCTAATACCCCCGTCTTATTCCCATAACTCCAGCATTATCATGGCTAATCCATCTAACCTGCACATCTTTGGACACTAAGGGACAATGTGGCACGGCCAATCCACCTAACTTGCACATCTTTGGACACTAAGAGGCAATTTGGCATAGCCAATCCAGCTAACCTTCACATCTTTTGATCGTGGGAGGAAACCGGAGCACCCGGAGGAAGCTCACGCAGACACGGGGAGAACGTGCAGACTCCACACAGACAGTCACTCGAAGCCGGAATTGAACCCGGGACCAGTGCTAACCACTGTGCCAAGCTGCTGCTCAAAAGTTTTCTTCTTGCTTACTTCCTGCTACTATTGCACATAGCAAGGAGACAGATAGAAAGAGAATTTCTTTCTGGGTTTTGATCGCGCTTCTGCAGTGACATTCCCTGGTGGGATTTTCCACCCTTGCCATGGTGGCGGAGGCAGCCCACCATTGGCTGGTAGTGGAATCTTCCAGTCCTGCTGCTGTCAACAAGGTTTCCCGTAGGTTGCACCCTCTGCAGGTCTGACAGCATCTGTGGAAAGAGAGCATGTCCAGTGGTTCAAGTCTGGATGAGTCTTCGTTGCCCTGTTCACGGATGCTATCAGACCGGCTTAGATTTTCCAACATTTTCTGTTTTTGGTTCCGATTCTGGCACCTGCAGTAATTTGCTTTTATCTTACGCTGGAAAGCTCTGACCTTGCCAGCAGCTGGGATTCTCCAGTGGCGCTGCAGGGAATGAAATTTTGGCTGAGTGGCAAATCCTCTGTTTTGGCTGGTAGCGGAGTGGATGTGGGAGGTGGGGGGGGGGGGGGGGGGGGAAACAAGATTAGAGAATTCCACCCTTAGTGTTTAAATCCTCCTGTGCCACCACTGTGTGCTCTTCCTGAACCAGTGCTGTCTTATTAAACTGACAAACTCTGAGATGCATAGAGCTATATTGGTGGCTTCAAACTTAGCTGCGAAGGATGTGTAAGTATGACGTGCCGTATGTTGCTGCCAGTTTGGACTTGGATTTTATGCTGTCTTGTCATGCAAGATTAAAAGTAGCCTTGAAAGGCTGTAAGTTGAAGGAGCAGGAGCCTGAGGTCATTAATACACCCTGTGGCTAGCATTTTGCAGGAATGTTTTGATTCTTGAAAACCATGGAAGATATGCTTGTGTAAGTGTGAATTATACCTTGGTGCTGAATGTGTGCCCTGCTGAGATATGGAAACTGACAGGCCTGTAGGTTGGTATTATGGCTTATCATGGGTGAGCAATTAATTCGGTATAGAACCTTGGGCACTGTAACAATCTCGCCAAGGCCAGTCTTCCATCACCATGACCTTTTATTCACAAAACGCAAAAGAGCCTCACCTGATGAAGGTGCAGTGCTCGAAAGCTTGTGATTCCAAATAAACCTGTTGGACTTTAACCTGGTGTTGTGAGACCTCTTACTGTATCCAAGTAAGAACGCAGGCAATTAATTCATCCCTGCCGCAGCCTGCCATTTCTCTAATCCCCGGCATTGCAGCCATCCGTAATGTCTTCCTTAGCTGATCTCCTACTCCTGTGGATGATATATTCTGAAGTCTTGAGTCTGTGCCTATCCGGGGAATATACCTTTTGTATTCAAACATTTGTCTTCAGTTCCATAATGTACTGGGCTTGTAATCTCACGTGTGGTAAATCTGTGTTTAAGGGCTGCTGTTTTTGCTATAATTACATTTACCGTAATTGAATTAAATCACAATCTGGGCAGGAAGGACAGCAAAGTGCAACTGTGTGACGGGGGACTGTACCACTGACAGAGCTCTGAGGGATTCCGCATGCCGCACACCTTGCCTACAATGTTCTCGGCACACCCACTGTTCCGTGGGGTAAATTGCATCCTGAGCTCCCCGTGGGACACATTGCTTGCCAATATGTTGAGAATAGCCTGAGCTGTTTAAGAAACAATACATGCTGTGGTTCACGCGGTGAAAGTGCCTTCAAAATAGGCCGTGAACAAAAAAAAAAGCCTTTCTGATTCTCGTAACCATTTAAACTAATTTTCTCACATCCTTTTGGAGCAGGATTAGTCACAGAGAAGCTGCAGTGTGATGGGGGACAGTGCACTGCTGTATCTAATTGTGTGGCTGCGCTGGGTTTTTTTTTGCTGAACGAATGTATCAATTTTGAGATAAATGAAAAATAAATTGCGTCTAATACATAGGAATAGGAGCAGGCCATTCAGTCCTCAAGCCTCTTCCACCATTCTATTAGATCGTGACTGATCTATACTCAAACCCATTTACCCACATTTGCTTCCTATCCCTTGATGCCTTCCCGAACAATCTTTTTTCAATCACACTTTTCAATATTTTAATGGACCCAGCAGCCACAGCCTTTGGGAATGGAAAGTTCCAGATTTCCGCTATCCTTTGTGTGGGAAAAATGCTTCTTGGTATCACTCGCAGATAACCTGTCTCTCATTTTACATTGTGTGCACTCTATTTCTCTCTATCTGTCCAATCAAATCTCGATATCACTTTAAATTTCTTTTCATTCATTCATGGGATGTGTCGCTGGCCGAGCCAGCATTTATTACCCATCCCTGAGGGCATTTAAGAGTCAACCACATTGCTGTGGATCTGGAGTCACATGTAGGCCAGCTAAGGATGGCAGATTTCCTTCCCTAAAGGATATAATTAGTGAAGCAGATCCACCAATATAGCTCTATGCATCTATAATGTTTCATTATTGACAATTTGACGCTTTGACAAAGGGTCATCTGGGCACGAAACATCAGCTCTTTTCTCTCCCTACAGATGCTGCCAGACCTGCTGAGATTTTTCAGCATTTTCTCTTTTGGTTTCAGATTTCAGCATCTGCCAGTAATTTGCTTTTATTTAATAATTGTTTCATGGTCATCATTAGACTTTTACTTCTAGATTTTTATTGAATTCAAATTTCACCATCTGCCCTGGTGGGATTTGAACCCGGGTCCCCACAGCATTACCCTGGGTCTCTTGATTATGGTGTGGAGATGCTGGCGTTGGACTGGGGTAAACACAGTAAGAAGTCTAACAACACCAGGTTAAAGTCCAACAGGTTTATTTGGTGACCAAATCAACCTGTTGGACTTTAACCTGGTGTTGTAAGACTTCTTACTCTCTTGATTATGACAATACCAGTTACAAGGATAAGACGGGTATAGATGGATATGAGCCAAATGCAGGCAATTGGGACTAGCTTAGTGGTAAAAAGTGGGTGGCATGGGCAAGTTGGGCCGGAGGGCCTGTTTCCATGCTGTAGACCTCTATGATTCTATGACTACCTCCCCCAAAAGTACAGGTACTGGTCCCTGAATCTGGGAAGCTTGGGACCGGCCATGTCCCTGATATGGGAATTTTCTGGATTCTGGGTCCTGGGGGAATGGGGTTTCCGGGGTGGGGTGGGGGGTGGGGGGGGGGGGGGGGTGCGGGGGGGGGGGACGGTAAGGGGGAAGGGGTTGAAACAGCATAATGACTTAAAGCCGGGCTGATTTTTCTGCTGAGGTGGACCCAGTGTCGATGGGGAATGAAAGGGATGATGGGTGAACCAGGTCAGTTTTTGAGTCATTAATCCTGACATGAAATAAGGAAGGATGGACTCAAAGAGCAGGGGATCGGCACGCTATCTCTTGGATATGCAGCATACCACCACCAATGCTTCACACAAAATTAATCTTTTAAACTGAAAAATGAATGGTGAAAGAACTAACTAATGGGTAGAAACATAATCGCGTTTCGCGCCTTCAATAGAATTCTATAATTTGGCCCATTGTTAATGAACAATATCATTGAATCCCTACAGTGCAGAAGGGGCGACACGGTAGCACAGTGGTTAGCACTGCTGCTTCACAGCTCCAGGGACCTGGGTTCGATTCCCGGCTTGGGTCACTGTCTGCGTGGAGTTTGCACGTTCTCCTCGTGTCTGCGTGGGTTTCCTTCGGGTGCTCCGGTTTCCTCCCAGAGTCCAAAGATGTGCGGGTTAGGTTGATTGGCCATGCTAAAATTGCCCCTTAGTGTCCTGAGATGCGTAGGTTAGAGGGATTAGTGGGTAAAATATGTAGGGGTAGGGCCTGGGTGGGATTGTGGTCGGTGCAGACTCGATGGGCCGAATGGCCTCTTTCTGTACTGTAGGGTTTCTATGATTTCTCTGATTTCTCTGATCCCTGTCACACAGACAGTGACCCAATTCTGGCCTTGCGTCATTGTCTGTGTGGAGTTTGCACATTCTTCCCATATCTGCGTGGGTTTCCTCCGTGTGCTCCGGTTTCCTCCCACAGTCCAAAGATGTACGGGTTAGGCTTATTGGCCATGCTAAATTGCCCCTAGTGACAGGGGGATTAGCAGGGTAAATGTGTGAGGTTACAGGAATAGATTTTGGGTGGGATTGTGGTCAGTACAGACTCGATGGCTTCATTCTGTACTGTAGGGATTCTATGAAATGTGAGGCAATGCAATGAACGAGGATAAACAAGGCATGGGCATAATAATAAATTGTAGGATATTGAGAAATAGAGAGGAACAGAGGGACTTTAGAGTACATTTCTACCGATCGCTGAAGGTAGCAGAATAGATAGGTAAGGTGGTTAGGAAGGCACATGGAATACTTCCCTTTATTAGCTGAGGCTAGAATATAAAACTATGGAGATTGTGCTCGACTGTATAAAAAACTAGTTAATCCACAGTGAGAGCACTGCATACAGTTATAGTCACTGCATTACAAAAAGGATGTGATCCCATGGGAGAAGGTACAGGGGAGATTTATGAGGATGGTGCCAGTGCTGTGGGAAAGATTGGATAGGCTGTTAGTGGCTGAGAAGAGATTTAATTAAGGTGCATAAAACTTAGAGGAGCCGATATAGAATAGGAAGGACTTATTTTCCTAAAGGGAGAGGTCAATAATCTAACAATTTAAAGTAACGAGTAGAAAGAGTTGAGGAGAAATTTTGTCACTCAAAGAGTGGTGGGGGAGCTGGAATACTCTGCCTGTCAGGGTGGTAGAGGCAAAAGTCTCATTACGTTTAAAAATTACTAGGATTTGAACTTGCAATGCTGTGACTTACAAGGTCAAGGGCCAAGAACTAGAAGGTGGTATTAAGTGGGAAAGCTGTTTTCCAGCCGGCATTAACACGGTGCTTTGCCAGAGAGGCGGTGCAGACTTGATGGGCCAAACGGCCTCCTTCTGTACTGCAGGGATTCGATGAGTGGGTGCAGCTGGTTTAATTCTCTCCCCCCCCCCCCCCTTCCCTATTGGACGAGTCTCCATTCCCCTAATAGGGGAGCTCCTATTCAACAAGACCCACCGGGGGAGCTATTGATGATCCCCCGTGGCCATCATAACACACAGTAACAGGCACAAGCAGCCTGCTATGGATAGATCTAAGCACCCCCACAATCAACAGATCAGATCAAAACTTTGCTGTCTTACTGTATCCAGCTGTGAATGGTAGTGGACTATTTACAGCTGTCCTGAGGAGGCTCCAAAAACATCGGCTGCTTCAGTGACGATATAACACAGCAGTCAGTCCAAAGTCATCTTTAGCCAGGAGGTCCCACTATCATAGATACCGGTCTTTAGCCAATTTGATCCAATCCATATGATATTAATAAACAGCTGAAGGTGCTGGATACAAAAAAGACACTAGACTCTGGCAAAATACCAAATGCAGTTTTGAAGACTTATGTTCCAAAACTAGCTGGGTTCTGAGCCAAAGTGTTCAGTACAGCGACAACATTAGCAGCATCTACCGGACAATATGCAAAGTTGCTCAGGTATGTCCCATTCATAAAAAGCAGGACAAATCCAATCAGACCAATCACCACCACATTAGTCTGCTCTCAATCATCAGCAAAATGGTGGAAAGCCACAGAGTCATAGAATCCTATACTGCAGAAGGAGGCCATTTGGCCCATCGAGTCTGCACCAACCACAATCCCACCCAGATCCTATCCCCATAACCCCATACATTTACCCTAGCTAGTCCCCCTCTCACTAAGAGGCAATTTAGCATGGCCAGTCCACCTAACCTGCACATCTTTGGACTGTGGAAGGAGACCCATGCAGGCATGGGGAGAATGCGCAAACTCCACACAGACAGTGACCCAAGCCAGGAATCGAACCCGGGTCCCTAGCGCTGTGAGGCAGCAGTGCTAACCACTGTGCCACCGTGCCGCCCCTATGTGGTGTTGACGGCATGGCTATCAAATAGTCATCAACAACATGTTCAGTTTAGGGCCAGTCACCTCCGGGTAATACAATCGTGGTCCAAGCATAGAAAAAAAAGAGCTGAATTACAGTGGTGAGTGAGAGTGACTGTCCTTGACAGCAAGATAGCATTTGACCAAGTGTGGCACCAAGGAGCCCCAGTAAAATTGAAGTCAATGGGAATTGGAGGAAAACTTCCCACTGGTTGGATTCACACCCAGCACAACAGGGAAAATGGCTGCGATTGCTGGATGCCAATTATCTCAGCCCCAGGATATCACTGCAGGGGTTCTTCAGGGTAGTGTCCCAGACCCAATCATCTTCAGCCTCTTCATCAATGACCTTCCCTCCATCGTACGATCAGAAGTGGGGCTGTTCACTGATAATTGTGCAATGTTCAGCACTGCTTGCAATTCCCCGAATACTGAAGCAATTGTTACTTGCATCCAGTAAGACCTGGACAACATTCAGGCTTGGGCTGATAAATGGCAAGTAACACTTACACCACAGTCTTGACAAGCAACAAGAGAGAAATTACTGAACCCCTCGACCCTTAACGTTGAACTGATAATGCCATCACTGAATCCCCCTTCCATCAACATGCCAGAGGTCACCAATGATCAGAAACTTCACTGGAAAAGCTATATAACTTCTGCAGCTCCAAGAGCAGGTCAGACACTGTAAGTGCTAAAATAAGTGACTCATCTCCTGACTTCTCAAAGCTTTTGACCATCCACAAGGCCACAAGTCAGGAGGGTGAGGGAATATTTGCCACTTGCCTGGATGAGTACAGCTTCAACCACTCTCAGGAAGCTCAACCCCATCCAAGGCAAAGCAGTCAGCTTGAATGGCACCCCCTCCTGCCACACTTTAAACCTTCACACCCTCTACAACCGTGCACAGTAGCAGCAGTGTGTGTCATCTACAAGATGCATTGCAACAATTCACCAAGGCTCCTTCAACAACACCTTCCAAACCAATGATGTCTACCGCCTAGAAGGGCAAGGACGGCAGCAACATGGGAACACCACCACCTGGACATTCTCCTCCACACCATCCTGATATGGAAACATAGCACCATTCCTTCACTGTTGCTGGATCAAAATCCTGAAACATCCTTCCTAACAGCACTGTGCGTGTACCTACACCACATGGACTTTAGCGGTTCAAATAGATGGTTCATCACCACCTCCAAGGGCATTTAGGGATGGGCATTAAATGCTGATTCTGCCAGCGATTCTCAGATCCAAGAATGAATAAGGAAATACTAACAGTCTTGATCCTCCTCCCAATTTGCCCTGCTCATGAACATGATATATATTTTTTTATTCATTCATGGGATGTGGGGGTCACTGACTGGGACAACATTTATTGCCCATCCTGAGGGCATTTTAAGAGTCAGCCACATGGCTGTGGATCTGGAGTCACATGTAAGCCAGACTAGGTAAGGACAGCAGATTTCCTTCCCTGCAGGACATTAGTGAACCAGATGGGTTTTTACAACTATCGACAATGGTTTCATGGCCATCAATAGATTCTTAATTCCAGATTTTTATTGAATTCAAATTCCACCATCTGCCATGGTGGGATTCGAACCTGGGTCCCCAGAGAATTACCCTGGGTCTCTGGATTACTAATCCAGCAACAATACCACTACGTCACCGCCTCCCCGACAAAGGGGAGGGGAGTTGGCAGACTGCAATATAATTTCTTATCTAGCTAAGCCTAAATCATTTACATTGATAGAAATGAAAAAAAGTTCCCAGCGCACAGTATCCATGTCTTGCTGACTAAACCCTTTCATTTTCATAACCAGGATCTTATGTTGCACATTGAACCTTCTGAAAAATCCATGTTTATATTTGTCTCATTCCCAGAATCCATGAAGACTTCAAGAAATCAATTACAATCAAACAAAAGCAACTTGACTTTAACAAATTGATACTGACTGTCTTTGATTAGTCCATGTCTTTCCAGGGGCTCATTGATTTTATTCTCTACTCCAGACATCAACCAAAATCTGAGGCAAAACTAACTGGCCTACAAAATCCTGGCTGATCCCTTTATTGACCAAGGGTGTGGCATTTTTTTTTACAGTGCAGAGCTTTGATAAAATCCGCATTATGATTTGTGCACTCGCTTTCTCTTCAACCTCCCTCAGTAATTTCGAGTGCTTTCTCTCTCTGGCTCTGGCGGCAGTTCTATCCCCTTTAACATTATTTTCTGAATGTTTATCTTGAATAATGGGTGGGATTTTCTGCACCCTTCCTGTGGTGAGTTTCGCAGAGGTGGGGGTGGCCCTCCAGAAGATTCCGCTGCCGTCAGGTTTCCTTTTGTCCGCCAACCCCTGCTGCTGGGAAGCCCGCGGCAGGGGTCCATGTGGGTGGGGCTGTAAGATCCCGCCGGTGAGAACAGCTGAAAAATTCTCCCTTCCATAAACTTCTCAGACGTCATCCAACCTTGTTTCCACTTTCCATATTAACACCTAATGTAAAACATTAAGAATCCTCACCAACCTGACTCAGTTCACAATAACTCTCATTGATTTGATTTGATTTGATTTGATTTATTATTGTCACATGTAGTAACATACAGTGAAAAGTATTGTTTCTTGCGCGCTGTACGGACAAAGCATACCGTTCATAGAGAAGGAAACAAGAGGGTGCAGAATGTAGTGTCACAGTCATAGCTAGGGTGTAGAGAAAGATCAACTTAATGCAAGGTAAGTCCATTCAAAAGTCTGATGGCAGCAGGGAAGAAGCTGTTCTTGAGTCGGTTGGTACATGACCTCAGACTTTTGTACCTTTTTCCCGACGGAAGAATTGGGTCTGAGTGATCCTCTCTTTCCTTTGCCCAATCAAATGCTTATAAATGTTTTCATTATTTTCCTTTATGTTGATCTCCAGGTGTTTTTTATACACCCCATTGGCCATCCTAAACTTGCCTGTTTATACATACAGAATCTCTGCAGTGCAGAAGTGGCCATTCAACCCATCGTGTCTGCACTGGCTCTCTGACAGAGTATTTTACCCAGGCCCTCTGCCCCATTCTATTCCTGTAGTCCCACACATTTGCCATGGCTAATCCCATCTAACCTGCATATTTTAGGGACACTAGGGGGCAATTCGGCATGTCCAATTCACCTCAACTGCACATCTTTGGAATGTGGGAGGAAACCAGAGCACTCGGAGGAAACCCACGCAGACACGGGGTGAAAATGTAAACTCCACACAGATCGTGACCCAAGGAACAGAATAAAACCCGGGTCCCTGAAGCTTTGAGGTAGCACTGCTAACCACTGTGCCACTGTGCCACTCTGTCTGTATATCTTTATCATGTATTTACAATTATTCCAAATGTCATCTACACTCTCTATTTAATTATAGAAAGCCTATCTTTTATGTGTCCCCTTTATTCCTGGTTGCAATACAGTTATTCTGCCCCTTTTCCATAAAGTCATAGAGGCTTACAACATGGGAACAGGCCCTTTGGTCCAACTTGTCCATGCTGCCCATTTTTTTGACCACTCAGCTAGTCCCAATTGCCCGTGCTTGGCCCATATCCCTCTATACCCATCTTACCTATGTAATTGTCTAAATGCTTTTTAAAAGACAAAATTGTACCCGCCTCTACTACTACCTCTGGCAGCTCGTTCCAGACACTCACCAACCACTGTGTGAAAAAAAATTGCCCTTCTGGACCCTTTTGTATCTCTCCCCTCTCACCTTAAACTTACGCCCTCTAGTTTTAGACTCCCCTACCTTTGGGAAAAGGTGTTGACTATCTAGCTGATCTATCTTTCATTATGTTGCACACTGTTAGTTTGCTGTTTGATATGCAATTTTATCTTCCTCGCAAATTAAACTTGGCCAGTTCCTCTTTCAATCCACAGTCCAGCATCCTTATCTTGTATTCCATTTCTCTATTTTCAAAATGAATTTGATTAGATTATGGTCACTATTTCTAACATGTTCTCCTACATATTAGTTGCCTTGACTTTTTATCGAGCACTGGACCATACTGCATCATACCTTGTTGCAGGTGTCAGGGAACAAACTAAAGTATAGTCCACATCACATTCATCCCAGGCTACTTTAGTATTATTGCAGTCCATAATGATAGAATCATAGAATCCCTACTGTACAGAAATAGGCCATTTGACCCATCGAGCCTGCACCGACCACAATCCCACCCAGGCCCTATCCCCGTAACTCCACGTATTTACCCTGCTAGTCTCCCTGACACTAAGGGTTAATTTAGCATGGCCAATCAACCTAACCCGCACATCTTTGGACTGTGGGAGGAAACCGGAGCACCCGGAGGAAACCCATGCAGACACGAGGAGAACGTGCAAACTCCGCACAGTGACCCAGCTGGGAATCGAACCTGGGTCCATTAACAATTACAACAATGCTGCTGCAAGCCTATCTGAATTATTTACAGATTTTCTCCTCAATTTCTTTCCTACTGCTCCTGAGTCCACAATGCACAGCCAATATGGCACTACATTCCTTGCTGTTTGGATGTTACCATTGATATGAGTTTGCCTTTCTCTGGCTTAAATCAGCCTCCCTGTTTCCATGGAGCCATACAACACTGTTAAAGACCAGTTGGCCCATCACACTCCTGCCAGCAGTTTGAAAAATTACCCTGCTCCTTCCCCTATGGTCTTGAGATGTTTTTTCTCTCTATTCAACTAGGTGCTCAATTTCTTTATTTCTCCTGTAAAATTTATATTTACTTCCTGATCTTATGCTGGCAAGTTTCCACCTGAATCATGAAAAAAGTATTTCTGCAACTGAGATTTTTCTTGTCTGTCTCAGGGGCTTTAAATGATTATTTGTATATAAATAAATACCTGTGTGAGGGACCTTCACCGCTATCCAGCGAGCTTATACTTCATTCCCCTTGAGAGACCAGACAAAAGCTTTGGAGTTTTAAATCACCCTTTATTTAAGCTATGGCAGGGATGTCTGCCTCCACAAGGTGCTACACAGACTCCCTGAGTAATACATTACAGCAGTAATTATACCTTTGCTTATCTGATAAGTAATTTGCATATACCCATCACAAGTATACATTTGTTCTGAAGTCATTAAAATCCACTTACAGCTAATAGTTCTAAATACTTGACAATGACATGGGCGATACGGTGGCACAGTGGTTAGCATTGCTCCCTCAGAGTGCCAGGGACTTGGGTTTGATTCCGACCTCGGCTGACTATCTGTGCAAAGTTTGCATGTTCTCCCCGTGTCTATGTGAGTTTTGTCCAGGTGCTCCGATTTCCTTCCACAGTCCAAAGATGTAGAGGTTAGGTGGATTGGCCATGCTAAATTGATCCTTAGGGTCCCAAGATGTGGAGGTTAGGGGGATTAACGGGATAAATATGTGGGGTTACGGGGGTGGGGCCTGGGCGAGAGATGCTGTTGGAGAGTCGACACAGACCCAATGGACCAAATGGCCTCCTTTTGCAATGTAGGGATTCTGTGAATACTTCATTTATGTCAAGTGAATATAGCTAACCAGCTAACTTGTCTAATTATAATATTCAATTACTAATGAAGCATGCCTAGATGTCTACTCCATCCAGGTATCCTCCCCTGCAGACCTTGGCTGTTTTGGCTATTCTCCTGCTTTCTTAGTCCATTGTCTCGCTGCTTGTTCAGCTTGTTTGTGCAGCCCATTTGTAACGGTGAGAACTTCACAGAAACAACTTCACAGCGGCTTCCCGGGGGAATTCTGCTGTGTTCAATTCAGAAGGGAACGCTACTGCATTTAATGATTTTAACTCCTTCAACCTGCAACACTGTTTCATTTTTTTTTCTGTTCTTCGTGACCTCCTGTTTTCCTAAAGGATGTTTCTCCTGTCTCTTTGAATTTGGAATTTAAATATGCTTTTATTGTTGCTATTTATTCTTGACCCCTGTTCCATAGAAAAGACAGTAAGAAGTCTCACAACACCAGGTTAAAGTCCAAAAGGTTTATTTGGTAGCACAAGCCATTAGCTTTCGGAGCGCTGCCCCTTCATCAGGTGACTCACTTTATAATGTGATTTTATAATGTGCAATTTCGCATGGCCAATGCACCTAACCCACTCATCTTTGGACTGTGGGAGGAAACCGGAGCACCCGGAGGAAACCCACGCAGACACAGGCAGAATGTGCAGACTCCACACAGACCCAAGCCGGGAATCAAACCCAGCTCTCTGGAGCTGTGAGACTGCAGTGCTAACAACTGTGCCATCATGCCACCCCACAAGCTCTAATCCTGTGAACCCACCCATTTACCCTAGCTAGTTCCCCTGACAGTAAGGGGCAATTTAGCATGGCCAATCCACCTAACCAACACATCTATGGAATGTGGGAGGAAACTGGAGCACCCGGAGGAAACCCACGCAGACGCGGGGAGAACGTGCAGATTCTACACAGGCAGTGACCCAAGATGGGAACTGAACTCAGGTCTCTGGAGCTGTGAGATAGCAGTGCTAACCACTGTGCTGCCCATCTGCTCCAAGAAATAATTCACGGATAAAGAAGGGGATAATGGAGGAGGGCAGGAATAAAAGTGAAATGTGGCTGACAGGCTGAGTCAGCACTTTTGCCCCAGCTGTTTTACATTTACAGAGGTGTGCAGTTAACATTGCTTTAATAGAGGTTGTAGCACTTAAAGCTAATAGTAGAATTGAACTCAATTCCATTTACCGCAGGGGTGTTAAAGAGGTCTGACTCACTTGTTCAATAATTTATTGAGGACTGGGCTGCTTTTCAAGGGAGACTCATGTGGTCCCAGTATTTATGGGGAAGGAATAAGATTCGGTGAGTTATAGTCTCATGAGTCTTACAATGGTTGTACAGAAGCTGCTGAAATGCGTAAATGGGGTGTGATTTATGATCATTTGGAGAGTTCAGCCGTTATTGGGAATTCCCAGCATGGCTTCAGGAAAAGTGCATCACTAATTCAATTGAATTCCAAGTGATGGTACTCCAATGATGCTAGATACCTTGATTCTGAAAACGATGCCTACTGAATTACTGTGGAAAAAGATATTGGATAGAAGGAGATAAAACTACATTATTGGATTGATTTGCACTGAATAGCGAATGAAGCAACATAAATAAATTGTTATATATGGGAATTAAATGGGTTCTGACCATAAGTGACACTCCATGATTGGGTCATTGCTATTCCTAATTTTGATTAATGGTCTAGATGAGAAGATAAATGGAATATTCCTCAAATTTGAAAACTACTTAGGGTGACACGCCTCACAGCGCCAGGGACCCAGGTTCGATTCCCGGCTTGGGTCACTGCCTGTGCAGAGTCTGCACATTCTCCCAGTGTCTGCGTGGATTTCCTCCGGGTGACCCGGTTTCCTCCCACATTCCAAAGATGTGCAGCTCAGGTGGATTGGCCATGCTGAGTTGCTCCTTGGTGTCCTAAGATGTGTAGGTTAGGGGGCAAGTGGGGTAAATATGTGGGCTTATGGGGATAGGGCCTGGGCGGGTTGCTCTTTTGGATACTCGGTGCAGACTCGATGGGCCGCATGGCCTCCTTCTGCACTGTAGGGATTTTATAATGTGCATTGTGAGAATAATTTAGATAAAATTTATAGATTGGGAACCAATTTAGATAATTTATGACAATAGGACACATGTCATGAGGAATACATTTTTCTGCTTATATTCTACGGCAGTTATTTATTGAGTATAACAAATCAGGAAAGGGACTTGGGGAGCAGGGGTTGATAATTTCTTTTATAGACTGTGTGAAGTACCGGGAATGTAAATAAAGACTATGTGGTATAAAAGGGCCGCAGTGGGCGGCAAGGTGGCACAGTGGTTAGCACTGCTGCCTCTCAGTACCAGAGACCTGGGTTCGATTCCCGGATTGGGTCACTGTCCGTGCGGAGTCTGCACATTGTCTGCATGGGTTTCCTCCGAGTGCTCCGGTTTCCTCCCACAGTCCAAAAGACGTGCTGGTTCGTTGCATTGGCCATGCTAAATTCTCCCTCAGTGTAGCCGAACGGGCGCCAGAGTGCGGTGACTGGGAGATTTTCAGAGCAACTTCATTGCAGTGTTAATGTAAGTCTACTTGTGACACTAATAAATAAACTTTTAGTTGTTTAGGTTGTATAAATCTTTATTGCACAAACGGTGGTTGAGGTAAAATCATAGAAACCCTACAGTGCAGAAGGAGGCCATTCGGCCCATCGAGTCTGCACTGACCACAATCCCACCCAGGCTCTACCCCCACATATTTACCCGCTAATCCCTCTAACCTACGCATCCCAGGAATCTAAGGGGCAATTTTTAACCTGGCCAATCAACCTAACCCGCACATCTTTGGACTGTGGGAGGAAACTGGAGCACCCGGAGGAAACCCACGCAGACACGAGGAGAATGTGCAAACTCCACACAGACAGTGACCCGAGCCGGGAATCGAACCCGGGACCCTGGAGCTGTGAAGCAGCAGTGCTAACCACTGTGCTACCGTGCCGCCAGGTACTTCTCCACTTTTGATCCTCATGCGCAGTGAATAGAGTCATAGAGGTTTACAGCCCTTCGGCCCAACTTGTCCATGCCGCCCTTTCTTTTTTTAAACCCCGAAGCTAATCCTAATTGCCTGCATTTGGCCATATCCCTCGATACCCATCGTACCCATGTAACTATCTAAATGCTTTTTAAAAGACAAAATTGTACCTGCCTCTACTACTACCTCTGGCAGCTTGTCCTAGACACTCACCACCCTCCGTGTGAAAAAATTGCCCCTCTGGACACTTTTGTATCTCTCCCCTCTCACCTTAAACCTATGCCCTCTAGTTTTAGACTCCCCTATCTTTGGAAAAGATATTGACTATCTAGCTGATCTATGCCCCCCATTATTTTATAGACCTCTATAAGAACACCTTTAAGCCTCCTACGCTCCACAGAAAAAATTCCCAGTCTATCCAGCCTCTCCGTATAACTCAATCCATCAAGTCCCGGTAGCACCCTAGTAAATATTTTCTGCAATCTTTCTAGTTTAATAATATCCTTTCTATAATAGTGTGACCAGAACTGTACACAGTATTCCAAGTATGGCCTTACCAATGTCTTGTACAACTTCAACAAGACCTCCCAACTCCTGTATCCAATGTTCTGACCGATGAAACCAAGCATGCCGAATGCCTTCTTCACCACTCTGTCCACCTGTGACATATTCACATGATATATATGAATATATCATCGCTTTGGAAAGTTACAGAAAGGGATGGTCAAAATTATGAGGAAAGGTTTGAAAAGTTACAGCTGTTTGCTCTAGAGAAAAGTCGGTTTGGATTAAAGATCAGTCGAGTTTTGCTGTTTTCTTTGAATGAATAAGGAGGGCAGAACACAATTATGCGTTTGTAAAATCTGCAGGAAAGGAGAACAAGAATTAGCAGCCCTCAGACTATGATAAATTATCAAGGGGGAGAAAAATGAGAGTACTCAGGTGGAGGAAAACTCTTGGGAGCCTCAAATCATCCATTAGCGCTCAATGTAACATAAACAAGAAAGAATCACAAATTGAAAGATAAGGCACACAGCATCGCAAAGGTAAGTGGTAAGCCACTAACTTGGGAAAATTTTAGAATTTTGGATAAAGTCAAGTGAGAGAAAATAAGGGAAGAAGTTGGAATATGTGGGTGAACGAGCAATAAACTTATAAACAGACAGTAAGAGCTTCTACATGTACATTGAAAGGAAGAGAGTAGCTAAAGTAAATGTTGGACCCTGAGTGGATTAGACCATGGTATTAATTGGAATGACCTTGTGTTATAGGTTTTAACAAAAAGAAAAGAATGTCGTTTTCACACACAGTTCCAACTAACAACAACAGATTTATCCTAGGACATCTTGCCTGTAAAGAGAACAGCAGTAAAACAGTTACTGTAAAGTAAAACAGCAGCCTCTGCAACACCCTAATGACATTGCCATCAAAGCAAGTGACCAACTCTGAAAGCAACCTGCAACAACTTAAATATATAACATTTATAATGGCAAAAAAAGAAACGGAACAGACTTAGAAGAATTATTTCACCTCTGTCTTCACAGTAGAATGCCCAGAAAGCACCCCGCAGTGCCAACGTGCCATCCAAAATGCTGCAGCACAGAGGGATCTAAGTGTCCTCATACACAAACCACAAAAAGTTAACATGCAGGCAATTATTTAGGACGGCAAATGGAATATTAGCCTT
The DNA here is from genome assembly GCF_964213995.1 of Mustelus asterias. NCBI lineage: Eukaryota > Metazoa > Chordata > Chondrichthyes > Carcharhiniformes > Triakidae > Mustelus > Mustelus asterias. The sequence continues at coordinate 125,401,493 of NC_135809.1, forward strand.
GAATACAAGGGGATGGAGTATAAAAGTAGGTAAGTCTTGCGACAGTTGTACAAGGCATTGTTGACAGCAGGAATGCGGCGTACAATCTTAATCTCCATATTTAAGGAAGGATATACTTGCATTGAAGACAGTTCAGAAATGGTTCACAATGTTGATTCGTGAAAGAAAGAAAGACTTGAAGTTCGATGGAACTGGAATGAAGTGGTTTTTCAATGAAGAGAGGTTGAGCTGTTTGGACTTGAACTCATTGGAGTTGTGAAGAGAGAGTTGATCTTATTGAAACAGGTAAAATTCTGTGGAGGTTTATCAGGGAAGATGCTTAGAGAATGTTTCCTTCATGGGACCATCTAGAATCGTGTCCACAGAGATGAAGAGGATTTCCCTCTCTCAGCGGATGGTTACTTTTTGGATCTGTCTACCCCAGAGAGCACTGGAGGCTGAGATACTGAACATATTCAAGGCTGAGTTAGACAGACTATTGAGCTACATTGGAGTCAAAGTTTATTGGGGGTGGGGCAGCAGGAAAGTGGACTTAAGGCCATATAATCAGATGATCCATGATCTTATTGAATGGTGGAGCAGGTTGGTGGGGCCAAATGGCCTATTGCTGCTCCTATTATTTAAGTTCTTATGTTCAAAACATCACAAAGTAGTGAACCAGCATCCTATCACACTTGACCAATTTAGAAAACCATCTGCATCTCTGTGTCAAACTCCAGTTACTAAACCATCTTCTCTTTTTTCACTGCCTCTTAGAACTCAACTTATGCCACATTAAAATAGAAACAACATGAATGTCGGAAAGGGACTTTTCATATTTTAGTTGCACTATAAGGTACCAATCTTATTAAACAAAATGCAGTCCACCTTGTCTCGAATGAGCAAGTGGAATTCATTTCTGCAAATGGCAACTACATTTAATATGGCAGATAATATCAAATGTTGACACTTTATTCAGTGAAGCTCTCTTTGGATTAATTAATCTAGAGTAGTTTCCGATAAAGTTTAAAGTTAATTTATTAGTGCCACAAGTAGGCTTACATTAACACTGCAATGAAGTTACTGTGAAAATCCCCTAGTCGCCACACTCTGGCGCATGTTCAGGTACACTGAGGGAGAATTTAGCATGGCCAATGCACCTAACCAGCACGTCTTTTGGATTGTGGAAGGAAACCGGAGCACCCGGAGGAAATCCACACAAGAGAATGTGCAGACTCCGCACAGACAGTGACCCAAGCCGGGAATCGAACCCGTGTCCCTGGCACTGTAAGGCAGCAGTGTTAACCACTGTGCCACCATGCTGCCCAATAAAGTGTGTAAGTCTTTCCCCCAGCCGCTTGGACAAATACAATTAAAATTTGTTGCTTCGTGCATGTGAAGAATTTCTCAACCCGTAAATACTGAAAATTACTCAGTACACTGCTACCATTATTGATTTAGTTGGTAGTTTTTACACATTCATGCATCTAATTCATGCAAGGGAACTTGATCTTTCAGCTTCCATTTCTCCAATTTCACTTCGTTGCCACAACAGCCTCTACTAATGACTTGATAATACAGACTTTGATAATATATTAATCGAAACTTATCACATTGCAGCTTGCTTAATTTTAACTTGAATATATAGCAAATAGCAGTGAGATCATTTGCTGGAACAATAACATTAAGGCCTGCTTCAATATTTTCATAGAACCATCGAATCCCTGCAGTGTAAAAAGGAGGCCATTCAGCCCATTGAGCCTGCACCGACCACAATCCCACCCAGGCGCTGTCCCTGTAACCTCACATATCCTGAATCTCCTGACACGAGGGTCAGTTTCACATGGCCAATCAACCTAACCCGCACATCTTTGGATTGTGGGAAGAAATCGAAGCACCCGAAGGAAACCCACGCAGACACGGGGAGAATGTGCAGACTCCACACAGACAGTGACCCGAGGTCGGGATTGAACCCGGCTCCTTGGTGCTGTGAGGCAGATTCTAAGAAGTTGCCACTCCTGGAGATGGACTGTCCCACCAAGCTTAACACAGGAGGAAATTTTAGAATCTTACAGCACAGAAAGGAAATGGGAATTCCCACATTGAGCTTGCTCCTAGTGAATTCTTTCTGTATTTGGCACCTTCCCACATGAGCATTTCAATCAGTCACAAGCTAGGGACCCTCTCAGTCCAAGGGTAGGTTTGACCATGTTGGGGCTGCTTTGAGGGGCATCCCAAAAGCGTCCTCCTGGGAGCCTAGCCACTGTGCCACCATGGATAAAAATTCATAGAATTAAGTTAGTCGCAGCCTACAAGAATTTATCATTAATGGCTATAAATAAGGGAGTAACTTGCTTTATCGGAAACTTGCAAACACTCAAATCAGTGCTAAACGTAGATGCATAATTCAGTTAGTCCTCCTCCCAACACTTCATTGACATCTGCTGCTTTGCTTGTATCATTTGGTCTGAATGACTGGTGGGGGGGTTTTAGGCTGGTTCAAATGAAACGGTGATGTTTCATCCAATTTTGCAAGGGGAGCTACTTTTTGCAGCTCAGATGCAGGAGTCACACTAGTGCTGAGATGGAAAATTATAGTAAGCAACATTTAAAGAGGACAGCAAAGGGACAAAATTACTCAAAGCCTTTCGGTAAGGCTGGGCACCCACTGTACTTTGCAAAGGCTTTAGGGGAAGAGAATTAGCCAACAACGATTGTAAAAGAAGGGACTAGAAACTGAAGATGTAGACAAGAGACTTCAGGCAAATGATAGCAAACAGTCAGCACTTGACTGCCTTGTTTGATGACAGCTGAAGCGAAGTTGGTGATACAAGAGCCATGAGCCGTTTGACAGGTCTCCGAAAGGGCAGCATTGCCACCTGCCTGGAGCAGAATTTCAGGTCTCGGCTAACTGTTACTTTCACAGCACTTGTTATCTCTGCGTTGCAGGGTAATTGCTCGTGTCCTTGTAGAAAACGACGCACTCTCCACCCAATTCGATGCTTGACACAGTGGAGACAGTTTTTCCACAGTCCGAGGTATAACAACACCGGCGTCTGTGATGACGCAGTCAGTCAGCCTCAGATTTCTCAAGATTGTAAGTGGAAGAATACAGCACCGTGAAAAATCATCGTGAAAATGCTAGTTCTTCTCCTTCTCCATTTCAAAGACGTAAAGGAGAACCCTAAGGCGTTCTATAAATATGTGAAAAGTAAAAGGATGAGACGTGAAGGAATAGGGCCTATAAAGGGTGCAGGCGGGAAAGTCTGTACGGAACCAGTAGAAATGGCAGAGGTGCTTAATGAGTATTTTGCCTCGGTTTTCACAGAGGAAAGGGACCTGGGTGGATGTACTGCGGGCTTGCAGTGGACTGAAAAGATTGAGTATGTGGACTTTAAGAAAGAGGTTGTGCTGGAATCTTTGAATGGCATCAAGATAGATAAGTCGCCGGGTCCAGATGGGCTGTACCCCAGGTTACTGTGGGAGGCGAGGGAAGAGATTGCAGAGCCTCTGGCGGTGATCTTTGCGTCATCGATGGAGACGGGAGAGGTGCCGGAGGATTGGAGGATTGCAGATGTGGTTCCTATTTTCATGAAGGGGAATAGGGATAGCCCAGGAAATTACCGACCGGTGAGTCTAACCTCAGTGGTTGGTAAGCTGATGGAGAAGATCCTGAGGGACAGGATTTATGAGCATTTAGAGAGGTTTAGTATGCTCAAGAATGCTCAGCATGGCTTTGTCAAAGGCAGATCGTGCCTTACGAGCCTGGTGGAGTTCTTTGAAAATGTGACTAAACACATTGACGAAGGGAAGGCGGTAGATGTGGTTTATATGGATTTTAGCAAGGCGTTCGATAAGGTCCCCCATGCAAGGCTTCTAGAAAAAGTGAGAGGGCATGGGATCCAAGGTGCTGCTGCCCTGTGGATCCATAACTGGCTTGCCCAAAGGAGGCAGAGAGTGTGTATCGATGGGTCTTTTTCTAAATGGAGGTTGGTCACCAGTGGTGTGCCCCAGGGATCTGTCCTGGGACCCTTGCTGTTTGTCATTTTCATGAATGACCTGGATGCGGAAGTGGAGGGATGGGTTGGTAAGTTTGCCGATGACACGAAGGTTGGTGGGGTTGTGGATAGTCTGGAGGGATGTCAAAAGTTACAGAGGGACATAGATAGGATGCAAGACTGGGCGGAGAAGTGGCAGATGGACTTCAACCCAGATAAATGCGCAGTGGTCCATTTTGGCAGGTCAAATGGGATGAAGGAGTACAATATAAAGGGAAAGACTCTTAGTACTGTAGAGGATCAGAAGGACCTTGGGGTCTGGGTCCATAGGACTCTAAAATCGGCCCCGCAGGTGGAGGAGGTGGTTAAGAAGGCGTATGGTGTGCTGGCCTTTATCAATCGAGGGATCGAGTTTAGGAGTCCGGGGATAATGATGCAGCTATATAAGACCCTCGTCAGACCCCACTTGGAGTACTGTGCTCAGTTCTGGTCGCCTCATTACAGGAAGGATGTGGAAATGATTGAAAGGGTGCAGAGGAGATTTACAAGGATGTTGCTTGGATTGAGTGGCATGCCTTGTGAGGATAGGCTGAGGGAGCTCCTTGGAGAGACTTGGGATGACAGGAGACCTAATAGAGGTATATAAGATGTTGAGAGGCATAGATCAGGTGGACTCTCAGAGGCTTTTTCCCAGGGTGGAAATGGCTGCTACAAGTGGACACAGGTTTAAGGTGCTGGGGGGTAGGTACAGGGGAAATGTTGGGGGGAAGTTTTTCACACAGAGGGTGGTGGGCGAGTGGAATCGGCTGCCGTCAGTGGTGGTGGAGGCAAACTCAATGGAGACTTTTAAGAGACTCCTGGATGAGTACATGGGACTTAATAGGATGGAGGGTTATAGGTCGGCCTGGAAGGTAGGGATATGTTCGGCACAACTTGTGGGGCCAAAGGGCCTGTTTTGTGCTGTAGTTTTTCTGTGTTTCTATGTAAATGTTTGGGCCATTCGTTCGATCTTGCCATGTTGGTAAAATGAAGGCGATGAACAGAGAAACTTTCTTTTGCATTTATTTTATTCTGTTTGCCAATCCACTTCAAGGCAGGCTTCCAGCACTGTGGAAGATCACATGAGTTTGTGGCCTGTCTCACCTGTATGTTTTAATGCTTTGAAACTAGCTGTTCTGCGAAAGTGATACGCTATGGGCTGTAGCTTCCAATAGATTGTTTAAGTTTATTTATCAGTGTTACAGGTTGGCTTACATTAGGTTGGGTCAGTGTTATCGGGCCCTATTTTACCATTTTGAATCTAAGTGCTGGGCGGACTTGAAACTGGGAGTGTTTCAGATTCCACGTTCTCAGGCCCCCATACGCACTCTGCCTGCAAAAATATCAGCGATTCTGAATCGTGCTGCAGAAGCCTGTGGGCAGGGTTTAATGCGCCCAAAACCCTGCAGCTCCGATCGGCGCCTCCAACTGCGCATGTGCAGAAAAAAACAATGATAGAATGCTGCTCCCCTGCCACATGACCCCAAACCGGATAATGCTTCCTCTATTGCCCCACCCCCACAACATTACTGACCCCCTGATCCCCCCCACCCCTCCCACCACCCAGACCAATCGCGGGCCCCTCCCCCCCTTCCCCCCCACTGATCTCAGGCAGAGTGGCAGCGGCCCCCCTTTTCCCCCCCCCACCACCGATTTCAAGCAGAGAGCCATCGGATGCAAAGCACTTCCCTCCTCACTAACTGGAGCGCCGGAATTGGACTTCTGTGGAGCATGTCTGCTTTCCACCGATTCTGGATAGGCAAATGCAGTGGTAAAGAGGGAAGTGCCGGTAAGGTTGGGTGTGCAGCCCATTAAGTCAATTTAAATGCATGCAAATACATTTAAATGGCCCTCATGCCCGTTTCAGGCGTGATCCCGATTGCGGCCATTTTCGGGTCTTGGTAAAGGGGGAACTGGCGCGGAGGCGGGTGCTGATTGCCCGAAAATGGGCGCAACGCGATGGTAAAATCGGGCCCATAGTGTTCCAGAAGCTAGAAATGTTTTTTAACTTTTTCAAAGTTTGCAATTTGAATCAGATTTTCGGCTGATTCCTAGTGCAGGAAAATTACCCATCGGAAGATTCAACGTCCGACGCAAATGCCATGCAATCCTTCCCTGGGAACCTTTGGGAATGGGGTGGTTCCCCCACCACACCAGGGCATTGTTGAGGTACCTGCCAGATATGCTAGCCTGGAGCTCCGAGGTTATGGCTCAATGTGTAAAGAATATTCACAGTGCTCTTTCAAGAATTGCTGAAGTGAAGGAGAGAAATTTGAATGAAATAAACATTGGGTTGAATTGAACAGTGGAGGTAAAAAGCTGTCCGGTGTCATTCCTCAGGAGAATTCTATCAAAAGCAAATGAGGATAGATTTTCTTTCTTTTGCTTTGCTAAATACGGAAAATAATTTTTCCATTTATTAGGAGTTGCAGCACAGGTACGAGTTTCATGCTTAATTAAGTTGGGTCCCTGAGGTGGCATGATTTTTTTTTCTGATAAAAAATCGTACATCGAGGAACAAACAGAAACGCCTTGCTGCACTGAATTCATAATATTTACCTCTGGCAAGGCAAAAATAATTTATTCCCCCAGCACGGGAATCATTGTAGCATCTCTTTGATTATGTATAATATGAAATGTGTACAAAATATCTATAAACTATTTGCATAAACGTGATCAGTGTGCATGGACCGGATATTCGCATTCAGACTCACTCTGGAAATCTTTAAAAATTGTGGGTGGTGTTATGGTTCAGGTCAGAAACCCCAAAGCCCATCTGAACCATACGCTTATGGCTCGGATAAGCATGAAGTGTTTCACTTCATGTATAATTCAAGTGACCCACTATTTGATTTGATTTGATTTGGTTTATTATTGTCACACGTATTAACATACAGTGAAAAATATTGTTTCTTGTGCGCTATACAGACAAAGCATACCGTTCATAGAGAAGGAAACGAGAGGGTGCAGAATGTAGTGTTACAGTCATAGCTAGAGTATAGAGAAAGGTCAACTTAATGCAAGATAAGTCCATTCAAAAGTCTGACAGCAGCAGGGAAGAAGCTGTTCTTGAGTCGGTTGGCACATGACCTCAGACTTTTGTATCTTTTTCCCGAAGGAAGAAGGTGGAAGAGAGAATGTCCAGGGTGTGTGGGGTCCTTAATTATGCTGGCTGCATTGCCGAGGCAGCGGGAAGTGTAGATAGAGTCAATGGATGGGAGGCTGGTTTTTACAAAACAAAGTGTATTTAAGAATATAGTTAACATGTATAATAAGTTAATTAGCAAGAACTTTATCAATTACAAACAAGAAACAAAACAACCACTATAATGTATAACTCTTAATGAATATCTCTAATGTGTTCTAATTGAAACCAAAACCCACAGACAACAAAAAACCCTTTTCACAGGTTTAACACAGCACAGATTTTAATGCTCACTTGATATTTGGATCGAGGCTGTTAAGTTGAATTCTACAGTCAAATGCTCTCGAGACTCAGAAGAGTTTGAAGTCACGACAGCTTCCCAGAACATCAGGGAATTTAGGCAAACTACTAACAGCAAATTCTTTCCTTCGGGAAGGTAAAACCTTGCTTCAACATCACCAGTAGAATTTCCAAAAAGAACAGGGAGAGAGAGACTTCTGTTCAGCTTGCTATCCCCATTAAAACCCAACTGCAGCTCAGAACTGGAAATAAAACCTGAAACTCACTGAGAAAAAAATATCCTGTCCAAAAACACATGACAATCCTCCTAGCAATGCAGGATCATAAAATTAATCCCAGAGTAAAGTTAAAGTTTTATTTATTAGTCACAAATAGGCTCACATTAACACTGCAATGAAGCTGCTGTGAAAATCCCCTAGTCACCGCACTCCGACGCCTGTTCGGGTACATTGAGAGAGAATTTGGCATGGCCAGTGCACCTAACCTGCCCATCTTTGGACTGTGGGAGGAAACCGGAGCACCCGGAGGAAACCCATGCAGATATGGGGAGAATGTGCAAACTCCACACAGGCGGTGACCCAAGCTGGGAATCAAACATGGGTCCCTGGCGCTGTGAGGCAGCAGTGCTAACCACTGTGCCACCATGCCACCCCTGAGTCAACCCAATTTACCATTTAAGTAGCAATAACAGGACTCTTTGTAATTAAGCCGGCAACAATGACATCACTGAAGCTGTGAGCTGCAGAAATCATGCTTTTTTAAAAAAAACCTTTCTTAAAGGTACACTGACGTCACAGCGGGACTCTGAATAGTTGCCCTGCCTCCGTTTGCAGCAGATTTAGTTCTTACCAGCAGGAGGAAGGGGTCAGGCATGGTTCACACAGCAGGGAAACGTGAAATCAACAACGCCATTTCAACTTTCTATTCAAATAGAGGTCATTTTGGTAATTTTAACCCACGGTGTGGGAGTCTCGAATTGATGGGTAGATGTAAATGATCTTGAAGGGTGGAGAAAATATATTTGACTGTCATGATCTGAAGATTGTAAATCCTGTCCATTTTCAACATTAAAAAGAGACTTAATATATTCATAGATGTTCACAGCATGGAAACAAGTCTTTTTATCCAACTTGTCTATTCCGCCCAGTTTTTATCACTAAGCTAGTCCCAATTGCCCGCGTTTGGCCCATGTCCCTCTATACCCATCTTACCCATGTAATTGTCTAAATAAGATGTCACAACTTCTGTACTCAATGTTCTGACCAGCGAAACCATGCATGTCAAATGCCTTCTTCACCACCCTGTCCACCTGTGACTCCATTTTCAAGGAGCTATGAACCTGTACCCCGAGATCTCCTTGTTCTGTAACTCTCCCCAATGCCCTATCATTAAGTAGGCCCTGCACTGGTTTGACCTACTAAAATGCATCACCTCAAAGTTACCTAAATTAAACTCCATCTGCCATTCATCAGCCCACAGTCCCTACTGATCAATCCTAGAAAACCTTCTTCACTGTCCACTATGCCACCAATCACGATCATGGCTGATCGTCCAACTCAATAGCCTAATCCTGCTTTCTCCCCATAACCTTTGATCCCAGTCGCCCCAAGTGCTATATCTAGCCATTTCTTAAATACATTCATTTTTTTGACATCAGCTACTTCCTCTGGTAATGGATTCCTGTGGTAATAATGAACAGGCTCACCACTCTTTGGGTGAAGAAATGTCTCTTCATCTCCGTCCTAAATGGTCTACCCTGAATCCTCAGGCTGTGACCCCTGGTTATGGAATCCTCAGACTGTGACGCCTGGTTCTGTGGTCCTCAGTCCTAAATTGCCTACTCCATATCCTGAGACAATGACCCCTTGTTCTGGACCCTCCCAGCCAGGGGAAACATCATCCCTGCATCCAGTCTATTCAACCCCATCAGAATTTTATACGTTTCAGTGAGATCCCCTCTTATTCGACCGAACTCCAGTGAATACAGGCCCAATTGGCCCACTCTCTCTTTGTATGACAATCCTACCATCCCAGGAATGGTCTTCTCTTTCTCGGTTTGACTAATCTCACGTGTGCTAGAATTTTCTGTTGTGCCACCAAACGTAGCTCTTTGCCTTGAAGTGTTGACTCTTTAATTAACTCTTGTGACATGCTCTGCAATGTGCTTCTAATTAAATCCAAATAACTTAACCTTTCTTTGATCTTCCAATTTTTATTTCTTAAACGCTCATCTTAACTTCTGAAATGCCTTGGTGAGCCATTTGACCTAATTTTGGTGAACTACATCTAACCTTGCATAGCTGAAACATCTCATAAAGAAAAGCATTCCGCAAGCGATCGGAGCAGTAATGAGCATTTCACCAACGTGGCTAAATTGTCAAAGTTAGATGGGCCGTGAAATATATTCTTAAATTTTCACTAGCTTTGACAAAATGTAACACCTCCAGTAATTTATTTATTTCCAGTATCCAAGACACAATTATGAAAAATCCTCAGTTAAATAGTTCCATTTGAAGGCTTAATTCCAAATTGATGGCTGATATTTTTATGGTACACATGTGATTTTGACAAGAATAACAAAATGACTGCTCTAAATATGTGATTATTTTTACATGGGTTTTTCTTTAGGCAGTACATTTTCCTCTGTGCTGTAAATGCATTTTGCCGTACATTTTAATCATATTCTTGAAAGATATAGAGATTAGTTTGAACCAGTTCAAGAAAAAAAGTAGACACAAGTAAAAAGTAGTGTTTAATTCATTCGTGGGACATGGGCGTTGCCGGCTGGCCAGCATTTATTGCCCATCCCGACAGGGCGGCACGGTGGTATAGTGGTTAGCACTGCTACCTCACAGCGCCAGGGACCCCGGTTCGATTCTCCAGCTTGGGTCACTGTCTGTTCTCCCTGTGTCTGAGTGGGTTTCCTCCGGATGCTCCAGTTTCTTCCCACAGTCCGAAAGACATGCTGGTTAGGCGCATTGGCCATGCTAAATTCTCTCTCAGTGTACCCGAACAGGCGCTTGAGTGTGGCAACTAGGGGAATTTCACAGTAACTTCATTGCAGTGTTAACGTAAGCCTTACTTAATAAATAAACTTTACTTTAAAATGTTATTTTTTCCCAAAGGCAGTTGAGAGTCAACCACATTGCCGTGGGGCTGGAGTCACATGTCGGCCAGGCCAGGTAAAGATGGCAGATTTCCTTCCCGAACGTACATTAGTGAACCAGATGGGTTTTTCTGACAATTGACAATGGTTTCATGGTCATCAGTAGATTCTTAATTCCAGATTTTTAAAATTGCTGTGGCGGGATTTGAACCCAGGTCCCCAGAATATTAGCTGAGTTTCTGGATTAATAGTCTAGCAATAATACCACTAGGCCATCGCCTCCCCCAATTCCAATTCTCTCCCTGCACCTACTGGTGCACTAAGGCAGACTTCTATCTGTTTCCACAGTTAGTTATTCCTGGAACAGTTCACTCGAGGCTTTTAGCATCATAGCTGACCAGGAGTCTCCAGCTCTTACCACCAACTATTGGCAGGTTGGAAGGATTTGCAGGTTGACACTGAACCCGTTTGGTCGAGTTATGAACACATCTTCTTTGACCATCAGGCCCTAGGGTGGAAATACAAACCCAGAGCCTCTGGCTCAGAGGCAGGAACATTACCCATCGTACCACAAGACCTTTTCCAAAATAGTAGTGACAAGTCAAGAGAAATTATCTCCAGATTGTTCAACCATGGTAATCATATACCTGAACATTCACACTCGTCCAGAAAAGGATCAAGAACGCTTGAGGAACTTGAGAGAAATGGTTTTATTTTTGATGCTGCGGCCATTTTAAAAGGTCACATGTCACAAATTGGGAAAGTATATATTTAAGCCCATGTGAGGTCCAAGGCCGGATTTTCCCCTCAGAGGCAGGAATCAGGAGGTGGGGTTCAATTCTGGTTCATAAACCTGCCTCCATCCCCAGACTGCTAGGAAGCAGATTTCCTCTGCGTCAAGGCATTCATTGGCTTGGAGACACATCGGCTATTCAACTTCACTGGACCCAAAATGGGAAAGGAGATAGGCCGCCGCTGGAACGGATAGGTGAAAAGGCTTGCTTCGGTTCCACAGGTGAATCCGGCACGACAATTTCAAATGAACATAGAGTCGTAGGCTGGAATTTTACCGGCACGTCCGCCCAAGCCTTGTAAGATCGTGGCATGCGTGCTGGTAAAATCAGGGCCGTAGGGTTATAGAGGTTTACAACATGGAAACAGGCCTTGCGGTCCAATTTGTCCATGCCGCCCAGTTTTTAACCACTAAGTTAGTCCCAATTGCCCTCGTTTAGCCCATATCCCTCTATACCCATCTTAATATGCAACTGTCTAAATGCTTTTCATAGGACAAAATTGTACCCGCCTCTACTACTACCTCTGGCAGCTCTTTCCAGACACTCACCACCCTCAGAGTCAAAAACTTGCCCTTGGACCCTTTTGTATCTCTCCCTTCTCACTTTAAGCTTATTAAACATTACGTGAGACAGCTTTAAAAAACACCAATCTTTATTCATAACTTTATAATGTGTGGCATGGTAGCACAGCATGGCTGCCTCACAGCACCAGGAACCTGGCTTCAATTCCGGCCTTGGGTGACTGTATGGAATTTGCATGTTCTCCCCGTGTCTGCGTGGGTTTTCTCCGGGTGCTCCGGTTTCCTCCCGCACTCCAAAGATGTGCAGGTAAAATGCATAGCATTAAGTTTAAGTTCATTCATTAGTGTCACAAGTAGGCTTATGTTGACACTGCAATGAAGTTACTGTGAAAATCCCCTAGTCGTCACACTCCGGCGCCTGCTTGGGTACACTGAGGGAGAATCTAGCATGGCCAATTCGTCTAACCAGCACGTCTTTCAGACTGAGGGGGGAAACCAGAGCACCTGGAGGGAAGACCCGCAGAAAATGTGAAGACTCTGCACCGACAGTGACCCAACCTGGGATCGAACCCGGGTCCCTGGTGCTGTGAGGCAGCAACGCTAACCATTGTGCCATCCCAGATTAGGCTGATTAGCGGTGCAAATACATGGGGTTACGAGGATAAGGCCTGGGTAAGATGCTCTGTTGGAGAGTCGGTGCAGACTGGAAGGGCCGAATGACCTCCATCTGCACTGTCGGGATTCTATGATTCTGTGATTGCTTAGAGATGTGCTGCATTTCGAATGATCAGTCGCTGCACTCAGAAAATTTGTTTTCAGGGAAATGGATACAGATAAACAATTTAAATATCTTTAAACGTGAATCACTTTAACAGAGCTAAGGCTCGGAAAAAGAAGCAATCTCACATCAAATTTAGTCACTTCAAACATTCCAATTAAAAATGTGGTTACGATCAGAAGATATATTTGATATGTGAATTTAAAACTGCTCTGTTCTCAAAGGCTATGCGTAATACAGGGAGAATTAGAATTTGAGCTTGTTACACTCTGAAAGGTAAATGCAATTTATTTACATTTTATAACTCTTCCTGCCGACATTTCATGTTTCTCGCCCCCCTGCAGCTGTTCTGATGCCAGGCAGTTGCTGAACCCCGGCCACCTCGGCTAAAATTTAATTTTTTGTGATCAGAGACAGGCTCGTAATGAACCCACAATGGTGTAAATTACGTCATGAATAGAATCATAGAATTCCTACAGTGCGAAAGGAGGCCATTTGGCCCATCGAGTCTGTACTGACCACAATCCCAACCAGGTCCTATCCCCGTAACCCTGTACATTTACCCTGCTAGTCCTCTTGACACTAGGGTCAATTTAAGCATGGCCAATCAACCTAACCCGCACATCTTTGGGGTGTGGGAGGAAACTGGAGCATCCAGACAGTGTCTGTACAGAGCAGTGACAAATCATTCTACAATAAATTTATAAAATCCTTTTTGAATATTACAGGAATAACTCTTTTATAAAGAAAGCTACCATAGCAGCCTCCTGTGCCTCTCTTTTAGTAATTCGTGGGACATGGGCATCGCTGGCTGGTGAGTATTTATTGCCCATCCCTAGTTGCTCTTGGAGGGCAGTTGCAAGTCAACCGCATTGCTGTTGCTCTGGAGTCCCATGTAGGTCAGACCAGGTAAGGATAGTAGGTTTCCTTCCCTGAAGGACATGAGTGAACCAGATGAGTTTTCTTGACAATTGACAATGGTTTCATGGTCATCAGTAGATTCTTAATTCCAGATTTTAAAAATTGAATTTAAATTCCATCATCTGCCACGGTGGCATTAGAACCCGCATCCCCAGAACATTAACTGAGTTTCTGGATTAATAGCTGAGCGATAATACCATTAGGCCATCGCCTTCCCCGGACTGATAAGCACAAATCTTTGTATCTGTATTTTAGTTAATAAATTCATCACTTTTACTTGAGTAACTTTCAGCACTAGTTTTCATCATAAACTAACCTATAACCTGTTTAAAACTACTGTCTGCTGGGTTATCTTTAGATTGAATCACTTATAAATTTAAAGAGGGCTACACATACACACGCAGCTTCTGAACTCACAGACCACTTTAAGGAAACGCCTTGTGTGTGGTTGTGACAATTGGGGTCTTTATCCCAAATTTGTACTAAAAGCGGGAATTTAATCCTGTGTGAAAAGTGCCAGGTTTTAAACTGTAAAGAAATTAGAAGTAGGAGGGAAGTTGACAGAGTTCAAATTGTTCAAAATCAAATCAGAATTTGCTCTGTTTGAAAAAAAGTAGCAACAATAAATTAAGATGGCAACTTTCTTAATTCTTTCTTAATTCCTTCTTAATATGGGCGACACGGTGGCACAGTGGTTAGCTCTGCTGTCTCACAGTGCCAGGGCCCCGGGTTTAATTCCAAGCTTGGGTCACTGTCTGTGTGGAGTCTGCACGTTCTCCCCATGTCTGCTTGGGTTTCCTCCCACAGTCTGAAAGACGTGCTGGTTAGGATGCATTGGCTGTGCTAAATTCTCCCTCAGTGTACCCAAACAGGTGCCGGAGTATGGCGACTAGGGGGATTTTCACAGTAACTTCATTGCAGTGTTAATGCAAGCCTACTTGTGACTCATAAATAAACTTTAAACTTCTGGTGCGCAAAAGTTTATTGATCAGTTGGATTTAAATTGGCAAGGTAGCAAACATCACCCCACTGTTTTATAAAAGGAGGGAGAGAGGAAACAGGGAACTGCAGACCTGTTAGCCTGACATCAATGGTCGGGAAAATGTTGGAGTCTATTATACAGGATATGACAAATGGAAACTAGGGCAATCAGGAATTGATTGTCTATAGTCAGCATGAATTTGGAAAGAAGTGTTGGAGTTATTTAGAACAAAGAACAAAGAAAAGTACAGCACAGGAACAGGCCCTTTGGCCCTCCAAGCCTGCGCCGATCATGATGCCTGCCTAAACTAAAACCATTTACACTTAGAGTCCGTATCTCTCCATTTCCATCCTATTCATGTATTCATCTAGTTGCCCCGTAAATGCCGCTATCGTACCTGCTCCCACCACCTCCCTGGCCAGAGATTCACCAGCCTCTGTGTAAAAAGCTTGCTTTGCATGTCTCCTCTAAACTAAAGAATGTGTTACCAACAAAATTGATGAGGAGAATCAATGGGCGTGGTATATTTAGATTTTCGGAAGGCTTTTAATTAAAGACCCCCACAGGAAGTTGATTAGCAAAATAAAAACACATGAAATAGGAGGCAACTTACCGTCATGGATTGAGGATTGGCCAACAGGCAGACAACAGAGAGTCAGAGTAAATCGGTCATTCTCAGCATGGTTGGCTGGGGCTCGTGGGGTCCCGCAAGGATCAGTACTTGGGGCCCCAGATGTTCACAATGGGCATGGTTTTCCGGCCACGCTCACCCCAAGACTGGAAAATTCGGCCTGAGGTCAACGGACCTTTGCGTGCTCCGCCCTCGGCTGTTACGATCCCTGTGTCAGGCGGGACAGGAGTATTTCGACCAATATATATCAATGATTTGGGTGTGAGGACCAAATGTAATATTTCCACATTCACGGATGATACAAAGCTAGGCGGGAACGTGTGTTGTGAGGAAGATGCAAAGCGGAGCATTTGGACAGATTTATTGAGTGGACAAGAACATGACAGATGGAATATAATGTAGAAAAACATGAGATAGTTCACTTTGGTAGAAGGAACAGATGTGCAGAATATTTCCTAAATAGTAAGAATTTAGAAAGTTTCGATGTACAGAGGGACCTGGGTGTCCTTGTTAATAAGTCACTGAAGGCTGACATGCAGGTGCAGCAAGTTATTCAGAAGGTTAATGGAATATTTGCCTTTTTTGCAAGATGATTTCAGTACAAGATTCACTGGGACAGGAACACATCCTTGAAGGCGGTCCCAGATAGGGGGCAAGGGCAGAGATCAGAAACTGTTAGTGAAGTTGAGAGAAAGGAGCAGTAAAAAAGGCTCCAAGTTCAAGAAAGCGCTGCAGGAGCAGACCTGTAATAAAATTAACTTGAGGGAAGCCCAGAAGATCTGAGGAGGCAACCTCACTGGAGTAATGGTGTTCTGCTTGAGACAGCCGAATATCTGAACATGTGCTCGAAAGTGAAGCTTGAGCATACTCGGAGATCCAAGAGACAAGATTCTCAGACGGCAAGATTAAAACCCTTGGGGCTGAATCCTGGTTGAAACCATGCAAGTGAGAGTGGCATGTGGGAGAGAATTCCCAGGCCAAATGTAGAGATTGGGAACTCTCGTGAGAAAGACTTCATTGAGACCGGCTGGCTGACCATGTGACATGTTTCTGGGTGAGTTGGTGACAAATCCATGGAATCTGCTTTGGTTGCATCTGTCATTTATTTTGGAGTGTGTCTGACCACAGTTCACCAGTTGATTCACACGTGCCACATCCTTACCCTGAATATTAGAGTATAAGAAGAATAAGGAAAATTGTTTTATTTTCTGTAATTTGTATGTTTGTATAAAAATATAGCTGTGGTAAAGGAATAGTGAATATTTAAATCAAACTTTTTGTCTGTTCTAATAGGGTTCATTTTTCTTGGTTCAATAAATGTTTTATTCTTTCAGTTGAAAGTTCATCAGCAGACTCCTGTAAATTTATTTATTAACTTTCGTCCGCAGTTTCTAATTGTAATACGTCAGCAGAGGCAGAAGTCCCTTCGCCTAAATCTCTTTATTTACAATTCTAAAAGCAGTACACAGAGTGCTAGTAGTTAGCAATCTACCTCCGGGGGTGTCAGAGGAATTGACACTCCCAGTTAAGTACAAGGCAAAGACTCCTTGATTGGCCCATCAATTGGATCCTTAATCAGGGGGTTCATATTCCAATAGGCCAATCTCAATGGCTTGATTGAGGTCATTGTACTAATAAACCTATTGTTTGGATCTACCAAGCCAGATTTCACACTGAGATCTGACTTGTCCATCAGCTGGGATTGTAATAATAAGGTGTATTCATACAAGAGTAATGGTGTGAACTGGATTAACCTTGCGCTACAGTTAGCGTGCAAATATAGCCTAAATCATCCAGCAGCAAAGAACAAGAACAAAGAACAAAGAACAATACAGCACAGGAACAGGCCCTTCGGCCCTCCAAGCCCGCAGCGCTCCCTGGTCCAAACTAGACCATTCTTTTGTATCCCTCCATTCCCACTCCGTTCATGTGGCTATCTAGATAAGTCTTAAATGTTTCCAATGTGTCCGCCTCCACCACCTTGCCCGGCAGCGCAGTCCAGGCCCCCACCACCCTCTGCGTAAAGTACGTCCTTCTGATATCCGTGTTAAACCTCCCCCCTCTCACCTTGAACCTATGACCCCTCATGAACGTCACCACCGACCTGGGGAAAAGCTTCCCACCGTTCACCCAATCTATGCCTTTCATAATTTTATACACCTCTATTAGGTCACCCCTCATCCTCCGTCTTTCCAGTGAGAACAACCCCAGTTTACCCAATCTCTTCTCATAACTAAGCCCTTCCATACCAGGCAACATCCTGGTAAACCTCCTCTGTACCCTCTCTAAAGCCTCCACGTCCTTCTGGTAGTGTGGCAACCAGAACTGAGCGCAGTATTCCAAATGCGGCCAAACCAACGTTCTATACAACTGCAACATCAGACCCCAACTTTTATACTCTATGCCCCGTCCTATAAAGGCAAGCATGCCATATGCCTTATTCACTACCTTCTCCACCTGTGACGTCACCTTCAAGGATCTGTGGACTTGCACACCCAGGTCCCTCTGCGTATCTACACCCTTTATGGTTCTGCCATTTATGGTATAGCTCCCCCCTACGTTATTTCTATCAAAATGCATCACTTTGCATTTATCTGGATTGAACTCCATCTGCCATTTCTTTGCCCAAATTTCCAGCCTATCTATATCCTTCTGTAGCCTCTGACAATGTTCCTCACTATCTGCAAGTCCAGCCATTTTCGTGTCATCCGCAAACTTACTGATCACCCCAGTTACACTTTCTTCCAGATCGTTTATACAAATCACAAACAGTAGAGGTCCCAATACAGAGTCCTGCGGAACACCACTAGTCACAGGCATCCAGCCGGAAAAAGACCCTTCCACTACCACTCTCTGTCTTCTGTGACCAAGCCAGTTCTCCACCCATCTAGCCACCTCCCCTTTATCCCATGAGATCCAACCTTTTGCACCAACCTACCATGAGGGACTTTGTCAAACGCCTTACTAAAGTCCATATAGATGACATCCACGGCCCTTCCCTCGTCAACCATCCTGGTCACTTCTTCAAAAAACTCCACCAGGTTAGTGAGGCATGACCTCCCTCTCACAAAACCATGCTGACTATCGTTAATGAGTGTATTCCTTTCTAAATGCGCATACATCCTATCTCTAAGAATCCTCTCCAACAACTTCCCAACCACGGACGTCAAGCTCACCAGCCTATAATTTCCCGGGTTATCCTTCCTACCCTTCTTAAATAACGGGACCACATTAGCTATCCTCCAATCCTCTGGGACCTCAGCTGTGTCCAGTGATGAGACAAAGATTTGCGCCAGAGGCCCAGTCATTTCATCTCTCGTCTTCTTGAGCAGCCTTGGATAGATTCCATCAGGCCCTGGGGATTTGTCAGTCTTTATATTCTCTAAAAAACCTAACACTTCCTCCCTTGTAATGGAGATTTTCTCTAATGGGTCAACACTCCCCTCCGAGACACTCCCAGTCAACACATCCATCTCCTTTGTGAATACCGGCGCAAAGTATTCATTTAGGATCTCTCCTACTTCTTTGGGCTCTAAGCATAATTCCCCACTTTTGTCCCTGAGAGGTCCGATTTTGTCTCTGACAACCCTTTTGTTCCTAACGTATGAATAAAATGCCTTGGGATTCTCCTTAATCCTTGCCCTTCTAATTCCTCGTTTGAGTTCTTTCCTACTTTCTTTGTATTCCTCCAGAGCTCCCTCTGTTTTTAGCTGCCTGGACCTAACGTGCGCCTCTCTTTTTGACCAATCCCTCAATTTCCCTGGTTATCCACGGTTCTCGAATCCTACCCTTCCTATCCTTCTTTTTTACAGGCACATGCCGGTCCTGCAGCCCTAACAACTGTTCCTTAAAAGACTCCCACATGCCAGATGTGGATTTACCCTCAAACAGCCTCTCCCAATCAACAGCTGCCAATTTCTGCCTAATCCCACTAAAATTAGCCTTGCCCCAATCCAACACCTTACCCTTGGGACACCACTCATCCTTTTCCATCACTATCTTAAAGCTAACAGAATTGTGGTCACTATTTGCCACATGTTCCCCTACCGAAACTTTGAAGATCTGACCGGGCTCATTCCCCAGTACTAGGTCCAGTATAGCCCCCTCTCCAGTTGAATCAGTTCGATCAGCGATCAAACTGATGCTGTATTCAATGTTACAGGAGACTTTGTGGAAAAGGAGGTCTCGTTCTACTCTACACATCCAATTCATATTTCATATATAGTGTCAGTGCAAAGTGATTTTGGCTTTGTACAGCACTACAGTTGTGAAGTATGCTATTAGTATATTTAAGTTATCCTCCCCTATTGGACATTTGGGCAGCACAGTGGTTAGCACTGCTGCCTCACAGCATCAGGGACACATGTTCAATTCCCGGCTTGGGTCACTGTCTGTGTGGAGTTTACACGTTCTCCCCGTGTCTGCGTGGGTTTCCTCCTGGTGCTCCGGTTTCCTCCCACAGTCCAAAGATGTGCCGGTCAGGTGGATTGGCCGTGCTAAATTGTCTTTTAGTGCCAGGGGGATTAGCAGGGTAAATATGTGGTGTTATCGGGCTTGGGGTGGAATTGTTGGTGCAGGCTTGAGGGGCGAAATGGCCTCCTTCTGAGCTGTAGGACTTTTATAGCCAGAATTCTACTGGCGCGCCCACCATGGGAATCGGAGCTGGCGAGGGACGGAACATGGGAATGTCCACTGAACTCGGATGAGATTTTACGGTTTTGGGATGAGCGAGGCCGTAAAACCCCGCCCTTAGATTCGATGATTTCTTCACATTAATCCATTGCAGAGATTACCAGTGCTTTTGCAGAGTCTCTTTGCTCAAGTAGACCATTTTCACACACATAGTTAGCATACCAGCTCTGTGGGCAGGTACATTGGCCAAATGAGTAGCTAAACAGCCACTTGTGGTAAAGGGCTATTATTGTGGCACCGTCACGATTGGCTGCTGATTTTTGATTGCAAGTCACAAAATCACAATCTCAGGAGTCGGGTGTTACAAAGTCAGATATTCCTGCAATTTTGTCAGTTCTTTATTAATGATGGAGGTTAGGGCATTTCTCTTGAGATATTTTTGTCAAGAAAAATGTCATGCATTTACAGACTCGAAAAACTTGAAAAGCAGTTTGGATTATCAAACTGTCAATCAAGGGAGTCTTTAATTAAACTTACGCTTGGATGTGATTTGATTAAGAAGGTCTTTGAAAGTCAGACAAATGTTGAATCTGTTCCTGACAAGTCGTACAAAATGAAACAGGAATCAAGGATGAGAATGACTCACTGTAGACTATTGATGGCAAATGCCACATGCTAACCTTCAGGATGTTTTGCTTCTAATCACTTTTTGTTTACAACCCCGTACCTTAACTTCGAAGATAGACTGAGGATGTTTGTTTTAACCATGAAAATTGACCTTCACAGCACAATGCAACAAAGCCATTTTGTTTAGCTTGGCAAAGCTGATTAATTCCGTAACAATGTTCTCTGTTCAAGTTCATCATCACATTTATCAGAAACACCCCCCAACCCAGAACCCACCCCCAACCCTCCCACACCCCCCCCCCCCCCCCCCCCTCTTCCCCGCCACCACCGCCCAGTCCTGGCACATGCTAAAAGATTTAGGCATTTCAGTTCCATGCTGGGAGAATAATTATGCATTCATCTTCAATTCTCTTTCAGCAGAGGCAGAAATCTATTCCTTTCAAATGGGTTAATGGATCCGCCACGCCAGTGGAGAAGAAACACTTGCATTTATATAGCGCCTTTATACAACCACTGAATGCTCCAAAGTTCCTCACACTTGGGGAAACCATTGGAAGCAATTCCGAGAAACAGAATTAGTCTGTTTTTGGAGAGGCAGGGATTAATCAAGAACAGTTAACATGGTTTGTTAAGGGGAGGCCATGTATGACCAACTTGATTTAATTTTATGAAGAGGTACCAGGTACTGGTGGATTTTCACAGTCACTTCATTGCAGTGTTAATGTAAGCCTATTTGTGACACTCATAAATAAAGGTCGTGAATGTAGCCCAGTCCATCACGCAAACCAGCCTCCCATCCATTGAGTTGCATTAAGTTGATCTTTTTCTACACCCGAGCTATGACTGTAACATTACATTCTGCACTCTCTCGTTTCCTTCTCTATGAACGGTATGCTCTGTCTGTGTAGTGCGCAAGAAACAATACTTTTCACTGTATACTAATACATGTGACAATAATAAATCAAATCAAATCCTTTTCCTTATCCCCTTTGTACGCTATGAACGGTATGCTTTGTCTATATAGCGTGCAATAAACTATACTTTTTACTGTATCCCAATACATGCGACAATAATAAATCAAATCAAATTAAATCAAAACTTCAATTTAAGCTGTGTAGCTGAGGGCAATGCATTTGATTTAGTCTACTTGGACTTCAGCAAGGCTTTTGATGAGGTCCCACATGCGAGACTGATAGCAAAGGGAAGAGTTTATGGGATCCAAGGAAATGTGCCAAATTGGATCCAGAATTGGCTGAGTGGCAGGAAGCAGAGGGTGATGGTCGAGGGGTGTTTTTCAGACTGGAAGCCTGTCCCCAGTGGGGTCCTGCAGTGATCAATGTTGGGGTCCTTGCTGTTAGAGCTTTATACAAATGATTTAGACTTGAATGTAGGAGGGTTGATCAGTAAGTTCGTGGATGATATGAAAATTGGTAGGGTGGTAAATAATGAGGAGGATAGCCTGAGATTACAGGAGGATATAGATGGGCTGGTCAGATGGGCAGATCAGTGGCAAATGGAATTCAACCCGGATAAGTGTGAGGCACTTGGGCAGGACAAACAAGACAAGGGAATAATACATGATGAATGGCAGGACCCTAGAAAGCAGCAAGAATCAGAAAGACCTTGGTGTGCATGTACACCGGTCCCTTAAGGTAGCAGGACAGGTGGATAAAGTGGTTAAGAAGGCATGTGGTATACTTGCCTTTATTAGCTGAGGCATCGAATTTAAGATGTGGAGATGCTGGTGTTGAACTGGGGTAAACACAGTAAGAAGTCTCACAACACCAGGTTAAAGTCCAACAGGTTTATTTGGTAGCAAAAGTCACTAGCTTTCAGAGCACTCGCTGCTCCTTCATCAGTTGGGTCTAATGGAGTGACGAAGGAGCAGCGAACGCTCCGAAAGCTAGTGGCTTTTGCTACCAAATAAACCTGTTGGACTTTAACCTGGTGTTGTGAGACTTCTTACTATGCATAGAATTTAAGATGTGGAGATGCCGGCGTTGGACTGGGGTAAGCACAGTAAGAAGTCTCTTATATAATTATAGACTGGTTAGTCTTACTTCGGTGGTTGGTAAATTGATGGAAAAGGTCCTTAGGGATGGGATTTACGACCATTTAGAAAGATGCGGATTAATCCAGGATAGTCAGCACGGATTCATGAAGGGCAAGTCGTGCCTCACAAATTTGATTGAATTTTTTGAGGAGGTAACTAAGTGTGTTGATGAAGGTAGGGCAGTTGATGTTATATGCATGGATTTTAGTAAGGCATTTGATAAGGTATTTTGATAATGGTACATTGGGGAAACCATGCAGACGCTACGACAACGGATGAAAGAACACCGCTCGACAATCACCAGGCAAGACTGTTCTCTTCCTGTGGGGGAGCACTTCAGCAGTCACGAGCATTCAGCCTTGGATCTTCAGGTAAGCGTTCTCCAAGGCGGCCTTCACGACACACGACAGCGCAGAGTCGCTGAGCAGAAACTGATAGCCAAGTTCCGCACACATGAGGACGGCCTAAACCGGGATGTTGGATTTATGTCACATTATCAGTAACCCCCACAGCTTGCCTCCTGGATTTGCAGAATTTCACTAGCTGTTCTGTCTGGAGACAATACACATCTCTTTAACCTGTGTTTAATGTTCCCTCCAACCACATTATCTGTACCTTTTAAGACCTGGCTGGCTGTAGAGATTTGCATTCTAATTAGTATTCTGTAACTTGATTTCTGTGTCTGTGCACTGTTGGAGAACAGAGACCACTCCATCTGACGAAGGAGCAGCAAGCTCCGAAAGCTTATGGTATTTGCTACCAAATAAACCTGTTGGACTTTAACCTGGTGTTGTGAGACTTCTTACATAGAATTTAAGGGCAGGGAGGCTAAGCTAAACTGTATAAAATGTTGGTTCGGTCACAGCAAGAGGAATGTGTGCAGTTGTGGAATCCACATTACAGGAGGAATGTGACAGAACCGGAAAGGGTGTAGAGGAGATTTACCAGGATGTTGCCCGGGCTGGAGAGTTTTAGTTATGAAGAGGGAGTGGATAGACTGGGGTTGTTTTCCTCGGAACGGAGGAGACTGAGGGAGGACATGATTGAGATGTGTAAAATTATGAGAGACAGAGGTAGAGTAGACAGGAAGAAACTTCTCCCCTTGGTGGAGGGATCGATGACTAGCACTGTGGGTGTACTTACACCACATGGACTGTAGCTCACCTGCACCCTCTCAAGGGAAATTAAAGACGGGCTATAAATGCTGGCCATGCCAGCGATGCCCGCATCCCATGAAAAATAAATTTTAAAAAGTTGTCAGGCAGCCAATCGCACTTTTTCCCCATATGAAACAAAAAAAACTATGGGTTGTGCACCTGGGGGTGACAGTGGACGCTGAAGTACTCTGAAAAAAAAAACTTAATTGAAAAGGTTTTGTGAAAAATGGTGTTTAAAATTATCTTGCATGTTTTGTTTCACTTCTCTCGCAGAGTGTGAGTTGCTGTAGCAGCAGGCACTTTCACATGCCCACTGTAGTCTGGAGTATGATGGTGGAGGCTGTAGTGTCCTTTCCTTCACACGGATGACCAGGAATCTCCCCCACACTTCCTCACCTTCCAGAAATACCAGTGAGCAGAGAGTCTAGCATGAAGGAGGAACTAAAAGGAATCCTTATCAGTCAGGGCGACGCAGTGGCACAGTGGTTAGCACTGTTGCCTCACAGCACCAGGGACCCGGGTTCAATTCCCACCTCGGGCGACTGTCTGTGTGGAGTTCGCACGTTCTCCCCGCGTCTGCGTGGGTTTCCTCCGGATACTCAGGTTTCCTCCCACACTCCAAAGATGAGCAGGTTAGGCAAATTGGCCACGCTAAATTGCTCTTTAATGTCTCATGATGTGTAGGTTCTGGGGATTAGAGGAGTAAATACTTAGGGTTATGGTGAACAGGTCTGGGTGGGATTTCCCCTTACTGTCAGGGCGGCTATGCGGGATTACAAGATTAGGGCTTGGGTGGGATTGTTGTCAGCGCAGACTTGATGGGACGAATGGCCTCCTTCTGCCCTGTAGGGATTCTATCCTATTGAAATTGCATTGGGGAAATTGCTGGGATTAAAACCCGATAAGTCCCCAGGGTCTGATGTTCTGCATCCCAGAGTATTCAAGGAAATGGCCCTAGAAATAGTGGTCGTATTGGTGATAATTTTCAGCATTCTATAGACTCTGTAAGAGTTAAGTGGATGGAGGGTAGGTATTGTAACCTCACTTTTTTAAAAAGGAGAGAGAGAGGAAACAGGGAATTATAGACTGGTTAGCCTGACATGGGTGGTGGGGAAATGCTGGAGTCAATTATTAAGGATGCAATAACTGAGCATTTGGAAAGCAGGATCGGCCCAAGTCAGCATGGATTCACTAAAGGGAAATCATGCTTGACAAATCTTCTGGAATTTTTTGAGGATGTGACCAGTAGAGTGGACAAGGGTGAACTGTTGTGTAAGTGGACTTTCAAAAGGCTTTTGACAAGGTCCCACACAAGAGATTAATGAGCAAGATTAAAGCTCATGGTATTAGGGATAATGTATTGACGTGGATAGAGAATTGGTTGGCAGACAGGAAGCAGAGAGTGGAAATAAATGAGTCCTTTTCGGAGTGGCAGGCAGTGACTAGTGGGGTATCGCAGGGTTCAGTGCTGGGACCCCAGCTATTCACAATAAACATGAATGATTTGGACAAAGGAATTGAATGCAATAACTCCAAATTTGCAGATGACACTAAGCTGGGTGGCAGTGTGTGCTGTGGGGAGGCTGCAGGGTGACTTGGACAGGCTGGCTGAGTGGGCAAATACTTGGCAAATGCAATAGAATGTGGATAAATGTGAGGTTATCCACTTTGATGGCAAAAACAGGAAGGAAGATTATTATCTGAATGGTGGCAGTTTAGGAAAAGGGGAAGTGCAACGTGACCTGGGTGTCATGGTGGAACAGTCGCTGAAGGTTGGCATGCAGGTACAGCATGCAGTGAGGACAACTAATGCAATGCTGGCCTTCATTACAAGAGGATTTGAGTATACGAGTCAGGATGCCTTGCTACAGTTATACAGGACCTTGGTGAGGCCACACCTTGAATATTGTGTGCAGTTTTGGCCTCCTAGTCCGAGGAAGGACATTCTTGCTATTGAGGGAGTTCAGCGAAGGTTCACCAGACTGATTCCTGGAATGGCAAGCCTGACATATGAAGAGAGATTGGATCGACTGGGCTTGCACTCACTGGAATTTGGAAGAATGAAAGAGGATTGCATAGAAACATATAAAATCCTGATGGGACTGGCTAGATGCGGGAAGAATGTTCCTGGTCTTGGGGCAGTCCAGAACTAGGGGTCCCAGTCTAAGAATAAGGGGTAAGCCATTCAGGACTGAGATAAGGAAGAACGTCTTCACTCAGAGAGTTGTGAGCTTGTGAAATTCTCTGCCACAGAAAGCTGTTGGGGTCAGTTCATTAGATATGTTTCAGAGGGAGGAGGATGTGGCCCTTGTGGCTAAAGGGATCAAGGGGTGTGGAGAGAAAGCGAGAGTGGGATCCTGAAAGTGCATAATCAGCCATGATCATATTGAATGGTGGAGCAGACACAAAGGGACGAATGGCCTCCTCCTGCATCTATTTTCTCTGGTTTTTTACTGTCTGAGTTTTAACAACACCAGGTTAAAGTCCAACAGGTTTATTTGGTAGCAAATACCATAAGCTTTCGGAGCGCTGTTCTTTCCATAACATCTTTGGGCAGCACGGTGGCACAGTGGTTAGCACTGCTGCCTCACAGCGCCAGGGACCCAGGTTCAATTCCAGCCTCGGGTCACTGTCTGTGTGGAGTTTGCACATTCTCCCAGTGTCGACATGGGTTTCCTCCAGGTGCTCCGGTTTCCTCCCACAGTCCAAAGCTGTGCAGGTTAGGTGGATTGGCCCCTCCGAAAGCTTATGGTATTTGCTACCAAATAAACCTGTTGGACTTTAACCTGGTGTTGTTAAAACTCTTACTGTGTTTACCCCAGTCCAACGCCAGCATCTCCACATCATTTTTACTGTCTGCCATTGGTGTCGGAAGGGTTTGCAGGTTTGCAATAAACCTCTTTGGCTAACACTATGTGCACACCTTCCTTGGCTATCAAATCCTGGGCTAAGACTTGAACCTGGATCTTCTGGTTCAGAGGCAGGTACATTACCCACTATGCCACAAAACTTCATAGAATCATAGAATCCTTACAGTGCAGAAGAAGCCATTCAGCCCATCAAGACTGCACAGACACTCTGACAAAGTATCTTATCCAGGCCCCCTCCCCCACTCAATCCCTGCAACCCCACACATTTACCATGGGTAATCCCATCGAACCTACAAATCTTGAGACACTAAGGGGCAATTTAGCATGGCCAATCCACCTAACCTGCACAGCTTTGGATTGTGGGAGGAAACCGGAGCACCTGGAGGAAACCCATGCAGACACGGGGAGAATGTGCAAACTCCCCACAGACAGTGACCCGAGGCCGGAATTGAACCTGGGTTCCTGGCGCTGTGAGGCAGCAGTGCTAACCACTGTGCCACCGTGCTGCCCAAAGCTGTTATGGAAAGGTTATTGTCGGTGGGTGAAATTACAGGAGATTGACAATGAATGCGTCTTGACAGAGTGTTCCATCCGGATGGTAACATGGAGAATGGTGATGCCATGGTGAAGAAGGGCTGGTCCGCTGAGGGAAGTGGAGTCTGAGTCGGTGCACTCAGGCAACCTGTCTGACTGTGACACCCACTGGGCCACAAGGAATCATTATGCAGCTGCCACATATCAAAACTCCACAAATACAAAATTATTTCTGGGCCCGATTTGTTTGTCAGCTTTTAAAAAATTCATTCATGTAACACAGGCGTCGCTGGCTGGCCAGTGTTTATTGTCCATCTCTACTTACCCGAGGGCAGTTGAGAGTCAACTACATTGCTGTGGCTCTGGAGTCACATGTAGGCCAGACCAGGTAAGGAGGGCAGATTTCCTTCCCTAAAGGGCATTAATGACCCAGATGGGTTTTTCCGACAATCGATAATGGTTTCATGGTCATCAGTAGATTCTTAATTCCAGATATTTTTTATTGAATTCAAATTCCACCATCTGCCATGGCGGGATTCGAACCCGGGTCCCCAGAACATTAGTTGAATTTCTGGATTAATAGTTGAGCGATAATGCCACTTGGCCATTGCCTCCCCTGATCAAGGCACACATACATTGCTGTTAATAATCGTCTGATTGAACCTGGTATAACTTTTCATGGGGATCCTACGTGAGTAGAAAAGGGGATAGTTCTTACCACATTTCTGAATGATTGCTGGCTTTTGCGTAGCGTAGGAAGAGTGCATGGCCTAGTCCAGCAGTGCAGCCTGTGGCAGAGTACTGAGAGGCAGACAACAACTTCAGCATTCCCATGTTCCTCTGCCCATGTGCTAAGTGCGGCCAGTTTCAGAGGAGTAATCCCAGCGAATGCAAATGATTAAACAGCGTGCACACCTCCGCCCGCCCCCCCCCCCCCCACCCCCCGCCCCCCTTCCCCTCCCCCACCATCGCTCACAAAATCCAGGACAGTAAACATTCAGGCCTATTATTGCATACCCTTATTTTGGGACATTACAGTGACTGCATCGAAGGCAGATCAGCCACCAATGCCTGATTTCACTGCCTGACACCTCCAGCTTGCCAGAAGTGCTCTGGGGTGCTATTTCCATGCAGATGGCTTCAGCTTCTGAAGAAAGTCCAACGCAATCCGGCTGTCAATTATCATAGCATTAACAGTGACAAGCATCTTTTTTTGGCAGAGACCTTTTCTTTGATGAGAATATGCAATCAGCGCGAGCGAGACAACATTTCATCGGGCAAGCAATCAGTAATTACCATTTAATAAAAGGGTCTGTGGTGAGTTAGGAAAGACAGACGGTATAATTTAATTTTAGTGGACTCAGTCCACGGGCAGTATTCTGTGGGTCAGTTTATTATCCTCAGCACTGCATTACAGGATAGTAAATTAGCCAGTTATGTTTTAAGTGCATTCATTCTATGGAACTTTGCTAACCAGTGCAGGTAACTAACAACTCATTAATCAGAATTCATTGTTCAGTGATGGGTGTTGGAGAATCGTTTCCCGTTGACCCTTTATTGTTCGGTCAGGTAGTCTGAGACCAACTGAAGCCAGAAATAATAATTACGATTTGCATTTAAAAAGAAATGCTCTCCTGATTTAAAAGAAGCATCAAAAGGAAAGCAAAATGCTGCAGACGCCAGCGCTCTGAAATAAAAATGGAAAATGCTGGAAGGTCCTGCAGCATCCGTGGAGAGAGAGAGAGTTAACGGCCAGAATTCTCTCACTGTTCATCCCCGGCGGGATTTTCCAGTCCCGCTGATCGTGCACCCTCGCCCTGGGCTTCACGGCAGAGTGTGGTGCAGGCGTTGCAATTCCATTGACAGCGGTGGGACCAGAAGATCCCACGGTGCGCCGCCTCCCACCACGAGAAACATAGAAACGAGAATCAGGAGTAGGCCTTTCGGCCCTTCGAGCCTGCTCCGCCATTCATTCTGATCATGGCTGATCATCAAATTCGATACCCTGATCCCTCCTTCCCCCCATTGAGTGGCTGCCCTCCCACTCACCTGATGAAGGAGCAGCGCTCCAAAAGCTCGTGATTCCAAATAAACCTGTTGGACTTTAACCTGGTGTTATGAGACTTCTTACAATAGATTATGTGATCACATTAGAAAGCCCCTAAACAGGAAACATGTGTGCATGTAATGTTTCTTGTCGTTGTCATTTCCGGAATAGTAGGAGAGACGAGGTTGTCCATTTTGTCTTCTGCCACTGTGGACGAATGTGGCAAATTATTCCTCAGAGTCGGATCACGTTAACGGAACAGGTAAAGCCAGCACTGCAACAAATTAACACAACGTGAATGTGAATCATTTAAGTACACTAATAGGTAGGACCAAGATATTCTATTCTAACAGATTACATTAGAATCTTGTAAGAAAAGGTCACTGACTCCATTATCTTGATTAGGAAACTGCCTCCTCATTCTCTCCCCGGCATTGTGCGATTAAAGAACGGAAATGTTTTTGGAAAAATTGGATCAAAGCTATGAGACAATGGACTGTCCGGCTCTCTGTTTTCTGCCTGACAGATAAGTGCGGCTTTCATTTATTTTTGCAAGTTGCCTTTGTTTGGAGACAACAAATTTGCTGATCCCAGGTGAATGAATTGAAGGGGGGCAATGGATTCGCATTGTAAATAAAATCAGTGTAACCATGCGAGGTCCTGCAAGGGCATTATTCTCATCATTCTCACTCAAAGGTGTTGCTTTGACAGTGCACATACCATCCCCTCACACTGCGTGATATGAATCACTTCACAAAAGGCCTCCCTCCTACTCAGTTGCATTGTGCTAATGATGTTAATGCTGCGATCTATCATTTTTATTTGCTGTCAGTCTACTGCAGGTCACTGCACAGTAAGTTGAACACTAACCAAATAAAGATGGGTTTCATTGAACCGATGATACTCCAAGTGATATGAAGAACTTGATGCATGAAAAGTTGCAAGAATAAGGGCGACAATGGTTAGCACTGTTGCCTCACAGCGCCAGGGACCCGGGTTCAATTCCAACCTCAGATGGCTGTCTGAGTTTGCATGTTCTTCCAGTGTCTACGAAGGTTTTCGCTGGGTGCTCTGACTTCCTTCCTCACTCCCAAAATGTGTGGGTTAGGTGGGTTGGCCATGCTAAATTGCCTTTGGGTCAGGGAGATTAGCAGGGTAAATGTATGGGCTTACGGGGATAGTGCCTGAGGTGGGATTGTTGTCGGTGCAGACTCGGTGGGCCGCATGATGTCTTTCTGCACTGTAGGGATTCTCTGTCCGATCTGTGAACAAATAATGGATTTTAAAATGAGGATAGAGACAGATAAATAAGCAAGACGTTTAGGTTGGATTAGATAGAAATTATAATGGTGCTCTGGCCATTTGATCAAATTAACCTAGTGTTTATTTGCCACATCAAAAGTAATCTTAAATTCAGTGTCTTCAAGGGGGTTAGAGTATTAGAGTGGGGAAGTCTTGCTGCAACGATACAAGGCATTGGTGAGACCACTTCTGGGTGGCATGGTGGCACAGTGGTTAGCACTGCTGTCTCACAGTGCCAGGGACCCGAGTTCAATTCCTGGCTTGGGTTACTGTAATGCGGAGTCTGCATGTTCTTCCCGTGTCTGCGTGGCTTTCCTCCAGGTGCTCCGGTTTCCTCCCACAGCCTGAAAGACGTGCTGGTTAGGTGCATTGGCCATGCTAAATTCTCCCTCAGTGTACCCGAATAGGTGCCGGAATGTGGTAACTAGGGGATTTTCACAGTAACTTCATTGCAGTGTTAATGTAAACCTTCTTGTCACACTAATAAATAAGCTTTCAACTTTAAAACAGCTGGAGTACTGTGATAAAAGCAAAATATTGCTCTAGCTCTGACAAAGGGACATCCAGACTTGAAACGTTGTCTCTATTCTCTCTCCACAGATGCTGTCAGACCTGCGCAGATTTTCCAGCATTTTCTGTTGATGTTGTCTGGAGCACTGTTAGCAGTTTTGGTCCCTTATTTAAGGAAAAGAATTGGGGGGAGTTTTCTGGCAGCCCACGCCGGTGGGATTCTCCGGTCCCACTGCAGTGAACGGAGATTTGGCTGAGCGCCAAATTCCCCATCCTCGCAGGCGGCAGCAGCAGCGGATGTGAGCGGCTGGAAAATTCTGCCCCTTTTCACTGGAGGCAGTTCAGAGAAGGTTCATTAGGATGACCCCCGATATGGAGGGATTGTCTTAGGAGGAAAGGTTAAACAGGTTGAGACTCTACTCGCTGGAATTTAGAAGAATGAGAGGTGATCTCATTGAAACATACAGGATTCTTAAGGGACTTGACAGGGTGAATGCTGAGAGGATGTTTCCCTTCATGGAAGAGTCTCGGACCCGAGGACATGATCTCAGGATAAAGGGGCACCAATTTAAGACCATAAGATATTGGAGCGGAATTAGGCCATTTAACACTGAGATGAGACAGAATTTCTTCTCTCAGAGAGTTGTGAGTCTTTGGAACTCCTCATCATAGAGAGCTGTGGGGGCAGAGTCTTTGCCCGGAATCTTATGACTGATCACACCAGCGGGATTTTCCCATCCCGTTGCAGTGAATGGAGATTTAGCTGGACAATTTCCCCCTTTGACTGAGAGATTTGGAGAACAGGAAATGAATTCTTTTTAAAACATATTTCAGAATCTATCCTTGCTTTCCTGATTCATTCCTCTATTTTCTCAAGTTTCTCTTACTTTTTCAATATTTTTTCACACCTATAACTTGCCCTCCTCCTCAGTTTAATTTTCTTTCTCAACTCTGTATTTATTCTGAAGCTTGAGCCAGTTTTATTTTTTTCTGCTGCGAAGTTATGCTGCGACTTTACAACCTCCTTTTATAAAGACATGTCCAATTGTTAGTCTACAGTCTTGTTGCCGATATCGCTTTCCAGTTCATCTAATTTCTTATCTGTCTAAAATCTTCCCTGATTCAGTCTGGTGCCCTTGTTCTTGTGCTAATATATTTTCCTTTTGATTTGGATCTTACACCATGTCACAAGAATTTAGGAACAAGAGCAGGCCATTTAGCCTAACTCCTTTTCCATTATCCGTGGCTGATCTACAGCTGGACCAGCCTTTGCCCCATATTCCTCAACATCCTTGGTGAAGAAAAGTCTACGCATCTCAGGTTGAAGATGGACAGTTGATCGAGCATCAATTACCATTTGTGAAAGAAAGTTCCCAACAAGGGGAGGTGATGGCCTAGTGGTTTTATCGCTAGACTGTTAATCCAGAAACTTAGCTAATGTTCTGGGGGACCCGGGTTTGAATCCCGTCATGGCAGATGGTGGAATTTGAATTCAATAAAAAATACTTGGAATTAAGAATCTACTGATGACCATGAAACCATTGTCAATTGTTGGAAAAACCCATCTGGTTCACTAATGTTCTTAGGGAAGGAAATCTGCCATCCTTACCTGGTTTGGCCTATATATGATTCCCCAGACCCACTTCAATGTGGTTGACTTTCAACTTCCTTCTGAAATGGCCTAGCAAGCCATTCAGTTTCAAGGGCAACTAAGGATGTGCAATAAATGCCGCAAATGCCTCACTATACCGCAAGCCCACGGATAACCTCATGATGCTCCACTTCTCCAGCTTCCACCCTAAACACGTAAAAGAAGCCATCCCCTACGGACAAGCCCTCCGAATACACAGGATCTGCTCGGATGAGGAGGATCGCAACAGACACCTCCAGACGCTGAAAGATGCCCTCATAAGAACAGGATATGGCGCTCGACTCATCGATCAACAGTTCCGACGCGCCACAGCGAAAAACCGCACCGACCTCCTCAGAAGACAAACACGGGACACGGTGGACAGAGTACCCTTCGTCGTCCAGTACTTCCCCGGAGCGGAGAAGCTACGGCATCTCCTCCGGAGCCTTCAACATGTCATTGATGAAGACGAACATCTCGCCAAGGCCATCCCCACACCCCCACTTCTTGCCTTCAAACAACCACGCAACCTCAAACAGACCATTGTCCGCAGCAAACTACCCAGCCTTCAGGAGAACAGTGACCATGACACCACACAACCCTGCCACAGCAACCTCTGCAAGACATGCCGGATCATCGACACGGATGCCATCATCTCACGTGAGAACACCATCTACCAGGTACACGGTACATACTCTTGCAACTCGGCCAACGTTGTCTACCTGATACGCTGCAGGAAAGGGTGTCCCGAGGCATGGTACATTGGGGAAACCATGCAGACACTACGACAACGGATGAATGAACACCGCTCGACAATCACCAGGCAAGACTGTTCTCTTCCTGTGGGGGAGCACTTCAGCAGTCACGGGCATTCAGCCTTGGATCTTCAGGTAAGCGTTCTCCAAGGCGGCCTTCACGACACACGACAGCGCAGAGTCGCTGAGCAGAAACTGATAGCCAAGTTCCGCACACATGAGGACGGCCTAAACCGGGATGTTGGATTTATGTCACATTATCAGTAACCCCCACAGCTTGCCCCTGGTCTTGCATAATCTCACCAGCTGTTCTGTCTGGAGACAATACACATCTCTTTAACCTGTGTTTAATGTTCCCTCCAACCACATTATCTGTACCTTTTAAGACCTGGCTGGCTGTAGAGATTTGCATTCTAATCAGTATTCTGTAACTTGATTTCTGTGTCTGTGCACTGTTGGAGAACAGAGATCACTCCATCTGACGAAGGAGCAGCACGCTCCGAAAGCTTATGGTATTTGCTACCAAATAAACCTGTTGGACTTTAACCTGGTGTTGTGAGACTTCTTACTGTGCTTACCCCAGTCCAACGCCAGCATCTCCACATAATAAATGCTGGCCAGGCAGCGATGCCCATGTCCCGTGAATGAATTAAAAAAAAACTTCTACCATTCTTTGGGCTGGATTTAGTCAGTCCTGTAGGATTGGACCAGTAGGTGGGGGATAGGGCAAGGTTTAAGATTCTGAGGGATGGGTGGTGGATGGATTGTATGGTGGGTGGGCCTTTAAGTCCTTGCATGTCCCTCTGCCACATAAAGTAAAGTTTATTTATTAGTCACAAGTAAGGCAATGAAGTTACTGTGGAATTCCCCAAGTCGCCACAGTCTGGCGCCTGTTCGGGTCAATGCACCTAACCAGCACATCTTTCAGCCTGTGGGAGGAAACCAGAGCAGCCGGAGGAAACCCACACAGACACAGGGAGAACGTGCAAACTCCATACAGACAGTGACCAAGCGGGAACCGAACCTGGGTCCCTGGCACTGTGAAGCCATAGTGCTAACCACAGTGCTACTGTGCCGCCAGACAGGCAGATAGGCAGACAGACTGGTAAACCCTTTGCTGTATGCGTGTATGTATGTGTGTATGTGTGCGTGCGCGAGTGTGTGTCTGTGTGTGCGTGTGTGTGTGTGTGTGGGTATGTCTGTGTGTGTGTTCCTTGCAGGGGCATCTCCTATTTGTGCAATGTGGCCCATGGATAAGTTCTCGAATGGCAATGGCCATTGCCATGGCAACAAACCTCGAGCCCTCACCAATCCCACACATCCCTCTTGCTAGCTGGCTATCCTTCTCTTCTCTTGTTATTTTTACTTCTAACTTCTCTGAGGAGCTACAAGTATGCTTCCCAAACAGCACCAGTGCGCTCCTGTCATTTTACACATGAATCTTTATTCAGTGCTTCTTCTCCATTGTGAAGCACAATCTTAAAAGTACTTGTGCAGGTGGACTGACCATTAAAGCCGGCTTCCATTTGTAACCAGCTGAATACTGATGCCTGAATACTATCAAGCAGACGCTGTTGAAGATGGTTTGGGAAGCTGGGCTCCCAGTCTATTAAAGCTACAGGCATATGAACTCGTCAGTCAGTCGACATGAAAGTATTTTCTTCCAGCGGTCTGCTTCGTATTCCCTTCGATCTTCAAGTTTGGCAAGATAATGCAGGTCCAAGTGCAAATGGAATTGGATAATTTTAATGAATAGAAGTGGCTCAAATTCATTTTTTTTTCTATCCAGTGCTTTGATAGCTTGTGTGTGATGCCATTGTTGAAGCCATGTAGAAATCCATTTCTACTGTTTCTATAGAGACAGGTTACTCCAGATGTGCCGTCCATCATAATGAGAATTTTATTTGATACTGAGTCACCTTGAGATGTTTCTATTCAGGCATCTCTCCCTCTCTCTCAATTAACTTCATTTATCCTTGTTTATATGAATGCCTCATCTTCATAACATCCAGCAGATTGAATTTGCCCTAATTAAAAAAAAACCCTCCAAAAAGTCACCATCAGAAGTGCTTTTCCTATTAAGGCACTAGTGCGTGTGCCTGGCTGTGTGTGAAGTAGCATTTGTTATGACTCATTGTGCTTTACATAATATAACGCTATCTTTTCTAAAAATGTAATGGTTTTTTTTTCACCTCACTGTATAACCTCCCTCAGTCGGCTATTGCTTTCTTGTGCTCAGTTCACTTGTTCAAACTCACAATATGTTCCAAAGTATTAAAAGGTATTGAAATAAGAATAATGATGTTTTTGCAAATAAATCTTCAGGGACACAGCCAGTCAATCAGTTTCTTTCTGATGGGAGAATGTGCTAAGCATGCAGTTTTCAATAATGAGGAAAATTAAATTACAGAAGTCCAGGGCTGTATGCTATTTTTCCCCTGCTGTTCAGTGGATTGCACAGAATTAGATAAAAAAAGGGGATACATTCTAATAATCAGAAATGCTAAATGTCATATTGCTCCTGACAATATGTGGACGTGAGCTTGTGCTGGCCGCTGTTATTACTGCCAGACAGGGGAGGTGATGGCCTAGTGGTATTCTCACTGAACTATTGATCAAGAAACTCAGTTAATGTTCTGGGGACCTGGGTTCGAATCCTGCTATGGCAGATGGTGGAATTTGAATTCAATAAAAAATATCTGGAATTAAGAATCTACTGATGACCACGAAGCTATTGTCGGTAAAATGCATCTGGTTCACTAATATCCTTTAGGGAAGGAAATCTGCTGTCCTTCCCTGGTCTGGCCTACATGTGACTCCAGAGCCACAGCAATGTGGTTGATTCTTAGCTGCCATTGGGCAATGCATGCCCACATTCTCCACTTTGATTTTGGGGCAGCCCGATGGCACAGTGGTTAGCACTGCTGCCTCACAGCTCCCAGGGACCTGGGTTTGATTCCCGGCTTGGGTCACTGTCTGTGTGGAGTTGGCATATTCTCTCCTGTGTGGGTTTCCTCCGGGTGCTCCGGTTTCCTTCCACAGTCCAAAGGTGTGCGGGTTAGGTCGATTGGCCATGCTAAGTTGCTCCTTAGTGTCCCAGGATGTGTATTTTAGCAGGATTAGCAGGGTAAATATGTGGGGTTTTAGGGATAGGGCTTGGGTGGGATTGTAGACTTGATGGACCGGATGTCTCCTTCTGCAATTAATTCTATGATTTCTATGAATGCTGTCCAGCCAGCAATGTGCATGTCCCATAAACGAGTTAAAAAAAAAACATTTTGCAAACCAACTTAAAGGCATAGTAACGTTTCAGATGCTGAGAAGATGTGTCCCCTTGTGAGGGAATGTAGAACAAGCGGGTACAGTTTGAACATATTAATTGTTCATATAAGATGGCGATGAGGAGGAATTTGCCCTGTCAGAGGGTCAGTAGTCTTTGGAATTCCCTTCCACAACGAGCAGTGGAGGCTGATTCAGACAGATTTATGGGGAGGCTGGCAGGAACATGGAGTTAAGGCCACAATTGGATTGGCCGTGGTTTTATTGAATGGTGGAGCAGGATTGAGGGGCCGAATAGTCTACACCTGCTGTTATTTCTTATATTCTTACGTTTTGCAAGTGTTCAGCGGCTATTTGTCAGTTGACGCCGGGTTGGTTGGTGCAGAGGCTCAGTGTTGTGCGGGCTACAAGATATCTCTGAAGTCTTGATGTGATAGTGCGGGATCTATTAGCAAGTTCCATTTAGCAAACGCTGCAACTGGAGATGGAAAAAATCAGAGGAGAGCGAGGATCTGAGTTGTTGAACTGCTTTGAGAAATGCATCTTGTGATCGAGCAATCTGCTTACCTTCGCTTTCAGACTCGGATCTTCATGTTGAAGCGAATGTGTGACCGTTTGTTGCCAGTAATGGGATTTTCAATTTTATGAAATGCATATGGAATACATCTCCGATAAAAGCAATTAATATTTCAACAATAATATAAAAGCAAAATCATGGGCGGCATGGTGGCACAGTGGTTAGCACTGCTGCCTCACAACTCCAGGGACCTGGGTTCGATTCCCGGCTTGGGTCACTGTCTGTGTAGAGTTGCACGTTCTCCCCGTGTCCGTGTGAGGTTCTTTCGGTTTCCTCCCACAGTCCACAGATGTGCGGGTTAGGTGGATTGGCCATGCTAAATTGACCCTTAGTGTTGGGGGGACTAGTTAGAGTAAATGCGTGGGGTTGTGGGGATGGGGCCTGGGATTGTGATCAGCGCAGACTCGATGAGCTGAATGGCCTCCTTCTGCACTGTAGGGATTCTATGATTTCTATCATGTAAACACTGCAGATGCTGGAACTCTGATTCTATGATTTCTATCATGTAAACACTGCAGATGCTGGAACACAATGGATGTCTCAGCACTCTACACCAGCATCCCCCATGACGATGGCATTGCTGCAACGGCCTCAGTGCTCAGCGCCAACAACTGCCAGTTTCCAGATGCAATTTTACATCTCATCCGCTTCATCCTGGACCACAATATCTTCACCTTCAACAACCAGTTCTTCATCCAGACACACGGAACAGCCATGGGGACCAAATTTGCACCTCAATATGCCAACATCTTCATGCACAGGTTCGAACAAGACTTCTTCACCGCACGGGACCTTCAACCGGTGCTATACACTAGATACATCGATGACATTTTCTTCCTTTGGACTCATGGTGAACAATCACTGAAACAACTCTATGATGACATCAACAAGTTCCATCCCACCATCAGGCTCACCATAGACTACTCTCCGGAATCGGTTGCATTCTTGGACACGCGCATCTCCATTAAGGACGGTCACCTCAGCACCTCACTGTACCGCAAGCCCACGGATAACCTCACGATGCTCCACTTCTCCAGCTTCCACCCTAAACACGTTAAAGAAGCCATCCCCTACGGACAAGCCCTCCGTATACACAGGATCTGCTCGGATGAGGAGGATCTCAACAGACACCTCCAGACGCTGAAAGATGCCCTCATAAGAACAGGATATGGCGCTAGACTCATTGATCAACAGTTCCAACGCGCCACAGCGAAAAACCGCACCGACCTCCTCAGAAGACAAACACGGGACACAGTGGACAGAGTACCCTTCGTTGTCCAGTACTTCCCCGGAGCGGAGAAGCTACGGCATCTCCTCCGGAGCCTTCAACATGTCATTGATGAAGACGAACATCTCGCCAAGGCCATCCCCACACCCCCACTTCTTGCCTTCAAACAACCGCACAACCTCAAACAGACCATTGTCCGCAGCAAACTACCCAGCCTTCAGGAGAACAGTGACCAAGACACCACACAACCCTGCCACAGCAACCTCTGCAAGACGTGCCGGATCATCGACACAGATGCCATCATCTCACGTGAGAACACCATCCACCAGGTACACGGTACATACTCTTGCAACTCGGCCAACGTTGTCTACCTGATACGCTGCAAGAAAGGATGTCCCGAGGCATGGTACATTGGGGAAACTATGCAGACGCTGCGACAACGGATGAATGAACACCGCTCGACAATCACCAGGCAAGATTGTTCTCTTCCTGTTGGGGAGCACTTCAGCGGTCACGGGCATTCGGCCTCTGATATTCGGGTAAGCGTTCTCCAAGGCGGCCTTCGCGACACACGACAGCGCAGAGTCGCGGAGCAGAAACTGATAGCCAGGTTCCGCACACACAAGGACGGCCTCAACCGGGATATTGGGTTTATGTCACACTATTTCACATAAATATTTCTGCTTTTTTCCTCCTGAGTCTTTATCATGCGATCCTAGAATCAGAATTTATGTCACACTATTTGTAACTCCCACAGTTGCGTGGACCTGCAGAGTTTCACTGGCTGTCTTGTCTGGAGACAATACACATCTTTTTAGCCTGTCTTGATGCTCTCTCCACTCCCATTGTTTTGTTTCTTAAAGACTGGATTAGTTGTAAGTATTCGCATTCCAACCATTATTCATGTAAATTGAGTCTGTGTCTTATAAGTTCTGTTTGTGAACAGAATTCCCACTCACCTGAAGAAGGGGCTCAGAGCCTCGAAAGCTTGTGTGGCTTTTGCTACCAAATAAACCTGTTGGACTTTAACCTGGTGTTGTTAAACTTCTTACTCTGAAACAGAACCATAGAATCCCTACAGTGCAGAAGGAGGCTATTTGACCCATCAAATCTGCAGCAACTCTCCAAAGAGCATCTTACCTAGGCCCACCCCCCTGCCCTGTCCCTGCAACCCTTGCTGTTGTCCCTTCCTGATTCTTCGCGACTCTGCCCCTGCAGCTCCAACAGCTGTGGGACGACCAGACTCAGAGGCATATCATCGGCAAGGGACTCAGCACAGTCCTGGCATCTGGTGCCCCTCCGAGTGCCGGTTCCCTGGGACATCTCTGCCTCCACCTGCTGTGGATCTTCAGCTGTGAGGTGCTCACCAGTGAGTGACTCAGAAGCCTGTCTGCTTCGTGAACCTACTGAGGTGTATCAGTGGTGGTGCCGGGTGTGGGTGACAGCTGTGATGCCTCTTCCATAGTGGGGTTGGCAAAGTTCCCTTCTGAGCTGCTCATATCCAGTGAGTCCAGGGGGCACGAGGCTGGTCTGGCCTGTTCTGATCGGCCTGCAAGAGAAAGGAGATGGCATTGGAGCATTACAGGAGGGAACCACCCTTTCCTGGTCCCCCCCAGGCTGATATTATAGTTAAGAAAGCCCACCAACGCGTTTATTTTCTCAGACTAAGGAAATTTGGCATGTCAGCTACGACTCTCACCAACTTTATAGATGCACCATAGAAAGCATTATTTCTGGTTGTATCACAGCTTGGTATGGCTCCTGCTCTGCCCAAGAAAGAAACCACAAAGAGTCGTGAATGAAGCCCAGTCCATCACTCAAACCAACCTCCCATCCATAGACTCTGTACACTTCCCGCTGCCTTGGAAAAGCAGCCAGTATAATTAAGGACCCCACACACCCCGGACATTCTCTCTTCCACCTTCTTCCGTTGGGAAAAGGATACAAAAGTCTGAGATCATGTACCAATCGATTCAAGAACAGTTTCTTCCCTGCTGCTGTCAGACTTTTGAATACTCCTATCTCGCATTAAGTTGATCCTTCTCTACACTCTAGCTATGATTGTAACACTACATTCTGCACTCCCTCCTTTCCTTCTCTATGAATGGTATGCTTTGTCTGTATAGCGTGCAAGAAAAAATATTTTTCACTGTATACTAATACATGTGACAATAATAAATCAAATCAAATCACTTGTGACTTGGGGGATGACAGTGGGTCTTGAGGATTCTCACATTTTTCTGCTGCTCCTACTTCACCAGCAGAACAGGCACGCTCTTCCTCCTCCCCAGCTAGGTTGAGTGCCCTCTCCTCGAAGTGCATGAGGGTTCTGAGCTTGGGCATGTCTCCAGCTGGCTGCTAGCTGGCTGGCTGCGCCCGCTCACGCTTGTTGTGGTTGAGTTTGTCCTGCAATGACACAGATAGGGAGAGTGAGATTGAAGATGGTGATGAGGTGTGGCACATGTGGGGCTTGAGTAGGCGTTGGAGTGTGAGGAGAATAGCAGCTACTGGGGGCAGGGAGGGGGTCATGGTGATTGTGGAAAGGGGAGGAGGGCCTTGTGCCTTGTATTGGCAACCCCTGAGGTGGCTGGGTGAGAGATGGAGTTGGGGGTGCGAAGGGATCCACAGGGGGACCTGAAGTGGCTCACTTACCCTGCCTGAGCGAAGATCATTCATCTTCTTCCGACACTGCCCTCCAATCTCCTATGGAGTGCGTTTGCACTGACTCGGGCTGCCACTGCGACCCTTGTGGGTGGGGGCGGGGGAGGGGGGTGGTGACATTGCTGTAAGGCCTTCTCCTGGTGCAGGGGTAAAGCGTATCCCACCTCTGTTCCACTCCACCCAGTAATCTGCTCAGGGCTCCCTCTGAAAAGCGAGGTGCAGCCTTCCTGGCTGCCATTCCCCTGGTGTCGCTCTCTGGAACAAATGCTGGGGTGTCGTTTATATGGAGCTCCCCAGTTCTTCGCACTGATTAAGTTGTTGTGGAGTGGGCAAATTAGAGGGAACGTGCCACAGATGCGGTGCGGTTCTCATGGGCATAAAAATGATCACTAACGAGGCATAGGATTTGGTCCGAAATCACCCCACCACTGTCGGCGGGAAACACTCCATTTTTCACCCCGGAACCAACAGGGACCGAGGTTCGATTTCTGGCTTGGGTCACAGTCTGTGCGGAGTTTGCACATTCTCCCCGTGTCTGTGTGGGTTTCCTCCAGGTCCTCCGATTTCTTCCCACAGTCCAAAGATGGGTGGATTGGCCATGCTAAACTGCCCCTTAGTGTCGGGGAGACTAGCTAGAGTAAATGCATGGGGGTTATGGGGATAGGGCCTGGGTGGGATTGTGGTGGGTTCAGACTCAATGGGCCGAATGGCCTCCTTCTGCATTCTAGGATTCTATTATTTCACACAATGACTTGAATACTCCACAAAATGACTCCCAAATGTCCATTGGTGTTTGTGTTGGACGATTATCACCAGATGTATTATATTCATCTGTTATTAATGGAAACTTTATATTTTTGTCCCGAAAATGTTGTGAAAATGTTTTGAACCTGTGGAGGTGTGAGGAGAATGATTTAGTTGTGTGTCCTTCTGTTTGTTTGTGGTTTACATTGTTTGGGGTGATTCCTAAATTATCTGAACTTTCAAATGTCAATAATGTTTCAAATCCTCTGCGCTGAATTCAGAATTTCCATTGTTTTTCTGCAACCAAGGTGATTGGTGATTTTCCTGTTTCTCAGAGTGTATGGTCTCTGTATTCA
The DNA here is from genome assembly GCF_964213995.1 of Mustelus asterias. Classification (NCBI taxonomy): domain Eukaryota; kingdom Metazoa; phylum Chordata; class Chondrichthyes; order Carcharhiniformes; family Triakidae; genus Mustelus; species Mustelus asterias. The sequence goes on from NC_135809.1 coordinate 125,443,649, forward strand.
TGTTTTGGGCCTGCTGTTCTGTACCTCACTGCACGTGGGCTTGAGGTCTTTATTGTTCAATAAGGCAGCACCCTGAACTGGCATGGCCATATACCCTTCCCACTTGCTATCTTTTATATTTGTTTTAACTATCATTTATAAAGAAATGGGTGGCACAGTGGTTAACACTGCTGCCTCACAGCGCCAGGTATCCAGCTTCAATTCTGGCCTGGGGTGACTGTCTGCATGGAGCCTGCACGTTCTCCCCGTGTCTGCGTGGATTTTCTCCGGGCGCTCTGGTTTCCTCCCACACTCCAAAGATGTGCGCGGGTTAGGTTGATTGGCAATGCTAACTCTCCCCCCAGTGTCAGGGGGATTTGTAGGGGTAAATACATGGGTTTGTGGGGATAAGCCCTGGGTTTGTTGGTGCAGGCTCAATAGGCCAAAAACAGCTTCTTCTCTCCTGCCATCAGATCTTTGAATGGACCAACTTTGCATTCAGTTGATCTTTTTCTTCTTCTCTTTATCTTCCCACAGTCCAAAGATTTGCGGGTTAGGTGGATTGACCATCTCGTGTCAGGGGGACTAGCTAGGGTAAATGCATGGAATTATGGGGATAGGACCTATAAGACCATAAGACCATAAGACACAGGAGCAAAATTAGGCCACTTGGCCCATTGAGTCTGCTCTGCCATTCAATCATGGCTGATTTTATTCTCATCCCTATTCTCCTGCCTTTTGCCCATAACCCCTGATCCTCTTATTAATCAAGAACCTATCTATCTCTGTCTTAAAGACACTCCATGACCTGGCCTCCACAGCCTTCTATGGCAAAGAGTTCCACAGATTCACCACTCTCTGGCTGAAGAAATACCTCCTCATTTCTGTCCTAAAGAATTGTCCCTTTAGCCTGAGGTTGTGCCCTCTGGTTCTAGTTTTTCCTACTAGTGGAAACATCCTCTCCATGTCCACTCTATCCAGGCCTCGCAGTATCCTGTAAGTTTCAATAAGGTCCCCCCCTCATCCTTCTAAATTCCAATGAGTACAGACCCAGGGTCCTCAACCGTTCCTCATACGACAAGCTCTTCATTCCAGGGATCATTCCTGTGCACCTCCTCTGGACCCTTTCCAAGGCCAGCACATCCTTCCTTAGATATGAGGTCCAAAACTGCTCACAATACTGCAAATGGGGTCTGACCAGAGTCTTATGCAGCCTCAGAAGTACATCCCTGCTCTTGTATTCTAGCCCTCTCGACATGAATGCTAACATTGCGTTTGCCTTCCTAACTGCCAACTGAACCTGCACATTAACCTTAAGAGAATCTTGAACAATGACTCCCAAGTCCCTTTGTGTTTCTGATTTCCTAAGCATTTCCCATTTAGAAAATAGTCTGTGCCTCCATTCCTCCTTCCAAAGTGCATAATGTCACACTTTTCCACATTGTGTTCCATCTGCCACTTCTTTGCCCACTCTCCTAACCTGTCCAATTCCTTCTGCTGCCCCCTTGGGTGGGATTGTGGTTGGTGCAGACTCGATGGGCCAAATGGCCTCCTTCTGTACTATGATTCTATGATTCTCTATACCCAAGCTATTACTGTAACACTACATTCTGCACTCTCTCCTTTCCTTCTCTATGTCTTTATAGCGCACAAGAAACAATACTTTCAACTGTATACTGTTTACATAGAGGGTGGTGGGGGCCTGGAATGTGCTGCCGGGCAAGGTGGTGGAGGCGGACACACATTTAAGACTTATCTAGATAGCCACATGAACGGAGTGGGAATGGAGGGATACAAAAGAATGGTCTAGTTTGGACCAGGGAGCGGCACGGGCTTGGAGGGCCGAAGGGCCTGTTCCTGTGCTGTATTGTTCTTTGTTCTTTGTTTGTTAATACACGTGACAATAGTAAATCAAATCAAAATCAAATCAAAATGGCCTCCTTCTGCAGTGTAGGAATTCTATCATTCTATCTTTGCAACAAATTTACTTTTTTCCAGAAAGAATCCTTCCTTGGAGGTTCAAACGTGGTTAGATTCAAAAACATTTGCTGTGAATTAGACGGGGGTTGTCTGGGAAAAGATATCTAAAATACGTTTATCTTTGTTACCTGCATCGGACATGTGCCTGGGGTATATTTTCTTAATTAAATATGCTTACTTTTAGATTACTTGAAAGCTTGATGTGGTTATAATTCTATGTAATATTGCAATTAAGTGTTCTCATTTTGGTATTCCAATCCCCAGAGAGTTTTAATTAGGTCCTTTTAATGTGGCAGTAATGAAATGTTAAGTCATTGACCTTGCATCCATGACACCCAGTCCCATGTACCTTCTCCTCCATGTTTCACCCACTGTTTGCTCCTCATTCACATCCAATTACCCAGTCATGAGTTTCTCGACTGCCAGCCAATTTTCCCTATCAACTGAAGGAAGAGGAGCAGAGGAGACTGTCAGTGAGTGTTTGTGTGTGTGTGGAGAGGGAGATACTGCTGTCTACCTCCATTAGGGTCTGCTTCCCGGGCTGTTTGGCACCTGATGGTTGCTTCGTTGTGGCTAATTTTGCACCCTGCGTCGATTAGCAACGGGTTAATACCGTTCACCTTGGGTTATTTTTGACTAAAGCCAGCATCAAGTTTTTCCACAAGTGATGCCTCACCACTAAAATATTTCTTCTAAAGAGCTCTTATTAAAAAAAAAGAACTCACCGTCAGGGACATTTTATTTTCTCTGAAGCACAGGAATCCTGGAGCCATTTATTTTACCTTACGGATATTACAGAACAAAAATCTCAAAGGGTGGCCTTGAATAGGTTTTTGAAGAACCCAGAGTTGGTCTATCCCTGACAGGCTGTGTGATTATCTCCCTGATTGAAAGGCCTTAATGTGAGCAGCAGAGAGTGGGACAAAAAACAAACAAGTCACAATTCTAAACGAAACCTTTACATTTTAATGTCTGCGGAATGAAATGCATTTCCATTCAGATTGTACGATGCATCTGTTTACATTTAAAGCATTTTTTTTGATTCAATCAAAGCTCTCCGACGGAGCCGTGTATCTTTTGAAAGATGGGAACTTTCTGTTATGTCCCTGAGGATGATGGGAACTGGAGCTTGGTTTGTTCTTCGTGAAATTATTCAAAACAGACAAAGCAGAAGTGAGATGTTCGAGAGATTTGACAATGTTGCAATATTTATAAAGGACATTGCCAGGATTTGTGAGAATGCACTCTTCGTGTTACGTGGACTGAAACTAAAAATACAGGGCGCAACAACTGTTCGCTTGAATGTCACAGCTCCGGAGGAGGCCATTTGGCTTAATGCATTGATGCTAGCTCCTTGAAAGACCCATGCACCCAGTGCCAACATTGTGGAGCTAAACCTATTTGGCAATGTTGCATAAGTAGATACCCAGAAAGAAAACAAGACAGCAAAAACTGGGAAATAAGGATACTGACCCAAACTGTTTCTTTTCCCATTGGATGCCAATCAAATGTAAGGAGAAAGAGGACCTGGAGGCAGTAACCACCACCTTAAAGAGTGGGAGAAAAGGGCAACTGAGGAGGTGATGGCTTAATGATATAATCGCTCGACTATTAATGCAGAAACTCAGCTAATATTCTGGAGATCCGGGTTTCAATTACGCCACAGCAGATAGTGGAATTTGAATTCAATAAAAAATATCTGTAAATAAGAATCTACTGATGATCATGAAACCATTATCAGAAAAACTCATCTGGTTCACTTTAATTGATTTGAGTTATTATTGTCACATGTATTAACATACAGTGAAAAGTATTGTTTCTTGCGCTATACAGACAAAGCATACTGTTCATAGAGAAGGAAAGGAGATAGTGCAGAATGTACTGTTACAGTTAGAGCTAGGGTGTAGAGAAAGAGCAACTTAATGCAAGGTAGGTCCATTCAAAAGTCTGATGGCAGTAGCCAGAAGCTTTTCTTGAGTCGGTTGGTACGTGACCTCAGACTTTGTATCTTTTTCCTGGCAGAAGAAGGTGGAAGGGAGTATGTCCAGGGTGTGTGGGGTCCTTAATTATGCTGGCTGATTTGCCGAGGCAGCGAGAAGTGTTGACAGAGTCAATGGATGGGAGGTTGGTTTGTGTGATGGATTGGGCTACATTCACTAATGTCCTTTAGGGAAAGAAATCTGCTGTCCTTACCTGGTCTGGCCTACATGTGATTCCAGAGCCACAGCGGTGTGGTTGATTCTCAACTGTCTGAACAAGAGCAACTAGGGATGGGCAATAAATGCTGGCCAGCCAGTGACATCCATGTCCCATGAATTAATTTAAAAAAAGTAACCACCACCTTGAAGTGGGTGAAATGAGGGCTTGGAGATAGTAATCACTTGAGGGGACTTGACTAGGTCAATGCTGAAAGGATGTTTCCTCTTTTGGAGAGACTAAAACTAGAGCACACAGTTTAAAAATAAGGGGGGTGTAATTTTACCTGCCGAAAATCCCACTGGGTGAACGGTGGGAACATTTCGGCCAAGGTCTTTAAGATGGAGAAGAATTTTTTTTCTGTCAGGGGGTCGCGAATCTTTGGAACTCTATTCCCCGGAGGGCAGTGGAGGGAGGGGGAAAGGATATCGTTGAGAGAGGTAGATAGGTACTTGACTAACAAGGTAGCCGAAGGTTATCTGGGTTAAGTGGACTGTGGGGTTTCAGCCACAATTGATCAACCATGATCTTGTTGAATGCTAGAGCAGACTCAAGGGGCCAAATGGCTTTCTCCTGCCCCTAATTTATACGTTCATAAAAGCTACATTTAATTGATTCCTAATGGCTATGCATCAAGGGTGTAATCTTCAGTCTTCTAGCTTCCTGCAATTCATGACTGCTTCATGATGGAGATAAATATCCACTGGAACTGAGGTTGATAATGCAACACTTCATCAGAAAATGGTATTAAGCATGATCATTAGCTCTGAGTAAAAGATCGTGTGTTTTTATAACACTGAGGCAGCTGATTCAAATAGCCTTTGACAGAAACCAAATTTCCCTTCCAAACTGAAGAGTCCTTAAGCATCTTGAACTTTAAGGTTCCTGTGTAATAAAGAATGTGGGGGCGTAGAATCTCGCTGTAACCTTTTGATAAATTATTTTTTTTCTCTTTATAGGCTTTTTACATGTTATGCAGCATTCCCCCACTCGCGAGGGTAAGGGCATGACCTGTTCTCAGGCTTTATATCCATTTACTCTCCAGCTGGTTACACTGCAGCCCACTGAATTGATTCTCCCTTCCTGCGGCCCTGTACTTCCCTCAAAATATCTTCCTGATGAGATTGGAATTTACTTAGTGCCTGAAATTGTCCGGCACCTTCTACTTGACAAAGTTAATGGCCGCTCTAAGTTTATTTAAAGTTTAAGTTTATTTATTAGGCACAAGTAGGCTTACATTAACACTGCAATGAAGTTACTGTGAAAATTTGCTCATCGCCACATTCAGGTGCCTGGTCAGGTACACTAAGGGAAAATTTAGCATGGCCAATGCACCTAACCCACACATCTTTTGGATTCTGGGAAGAAACCCACACAGACACGGGGAGAACGTGCAAACTCCACACAGACAGTGACCCAAGCCAGGAATCGAACGTGGGTCTCTGGCGCTGTAAAGCAGCAGTGCTAACCACTGTGCCACTATGCTGTCCCAGGTAGACAATCGAAGTTTTAGTCCAGTTCAGGAATATGCTTGGCTGAGTATTGCCAAGTGTGCTTGTTGCAATTTTAAATTGAGTTCACAAGAAGGACTTGGGTGTTTTCCTGGCCTATCGTGTTCCCTCAGCCAAGACCATCACCCCCAATACTTCAAGATAAACTGATATATCTCGTTATAACAAAGGCAAAATACTATGGATGCTAGAATCTGAAACAAAAACAGAAAATGCTGAAAAATCTCAGCAAATCTGATAGCATCTGTGGAGAGAGAATAGAGCCAACTTTTCAAGTCAGATGACCCTTGCCTGACGAAGGGTCACCCTGACTCGCTGTCAAAATGTTGAGTCAAATTATACCACATTTTTTGCAGCAGTTGTACAAGATCTGATTGAATAATTTTGAACATTACTGGTGCATAGGATATTAGTCTGGCTGTTAACTACGTATATTTTCATAAATTACAATCCATTGTCCAAACTTATTACTCAATTGAAGATTTGAAATGGAATAGTCAACTAATTTTGTTTCAGAACAAATGTGAGCTGACAAATGGTCTTCCAGACTTGAAACGTTGGCTCCATTCTCTCTCTACAGATGCTGTCAGACCTGCTGAGATTTTCCAACATTTTCTGTTTTTGCGATGTATCTCATTTGCTGTTTGTGTAGATTGACTATTGTTTTGGTCTCCATTATGGTAATACACTTAAATTAATTTGATCAAGTAACCTTTGCCTTGAGGAGCCGCTAATAAGGCACAACAGGAAATCTGGGAGGAGCATTTTCACCTAGAGTGCGGTTAGAATGTGGAACTCGCTCACAAAAGGAGTAAGTGAATGACATGGGTGTTATAATAACTCCATGAGTCGGCTTTAAAGGAACTGCGCTTTATTGCACAAAATAAAAGAGAGCAAAAACCACAAGCCTGTGGTGAACACAACAGGTCCCAACCAGGACAATGGAATAATGGACCCACTCAGGGGCTTGCTTTATAGAGGGCTTGGTATACGAGCTCCACCTGGTTAGTTAAATGCCAATCACCAGAGAGCTCGTATTCAATGAGTCCTACAGAGAGGTCAATCAGTGATTCTCTATGCAAGTCATGGGGGTTATCACAGGCATCTTTAAGGGGGAGCCAGATAAACTCATGAGGGAGAATGGAATAGAAGGTTATGCTGGCAGAAGGAAATAAAAAGGGATAGGAGAAGACTTGTGCGGAGCATAAACATGGGTATGGATCACATAGGCCAATTAACCTGCACCTTCTGCTGTGTGCATTCTGTGTAATTCTTCTGCATTGGAGAAGCAGGGCTCGGAAAACAGTAACTTCTCATGTCAGCCACTTCACGGAATTTGATTTTTTTTTGTTGAGCCGTCGACAACTAGTCTAAAATTAAATGCAGCTCACGTTTTACTGAAACAAAATTAGTTGACTATTCTATTTCAAATCTTCAATTGAGTAATAAGTTTGGACAATGGATCAGATTGTAATTTATGAAAATATACTTAGTTAATAGCCAGACTCTTATTCCATGGACCATTGATATTCAAAATTATTCAATAAGATCTTGTACAACTGCTGCAAAAAATGTAATACAATTTAACTCAACATTGTGACATTATTGATCAGGAGAATTATTTCCTTTTAAAAATCCAGTCTTAAAAATGATTTGATTTGATTTTGATTTGATTTATTATTGTCACATGTATTAACATACAGTGAAAAGTATTGTTTCTTGCGCGCTATACAGACAAACCATACCGTTCATAGGTAAGGAAAGGAGAGAGGGCAGAATGTAGTGTTACAGTCATAGCTAGGGTGGAGAGAAAGATCACCTTTTAAAAAATTCATTCGTGGGACATGGGCATCGCTGGCTGGCCAGCTTTTATTGCCCATCTGTAGTTGCCCTTGAGAAGATGGTGGTGAGCTGCCTTCTTGAATCGCAGCAGTCCATGTTCTGTGGATTGACCCACAATGCTGTTAGGGAGGGAATTCCAGGATTTTGACCCAGTTACTGTGAAGGAACAGCAATATGTTTCCAAGTCAGGATGGTGAGTGGCTTGGAGGGGAACTTGCAGGTAGTGGTGTTCCCATTTACCTGCTACCCTCGTCCTTCTAGATGGAAGTGGTCGTGGGTTTGGAAGGTGCTGTATAAGGACCTTTGGTGAATTGCTGCAGTGCATCTTGTGGATAGTACACACTGCTGCTACTGCTACTGCTATCGGTGATGGAGAGATTGAATGTTTGTAGATGTGGTGCCAATCAAGTTTTGTCCTGGATGGTGTCAAGCTTCTTCAGTGCTGTTGGAGCTGCACCCATCCAGGCAAGTGGGAAGTATTCCATCACACTCCTGACTTGTGCCCTGTAAATGGTGGATAAGCATTGGGGAACCAGGAGGTGAGTTACTCGCCACACAGCATTCCTAACTTTTGGCCTGCTCTTGTAGCCACTGTGTTTATGTGGTGAGTCTAGTTGAGTTTCTGGTCAATGGTAACCCCAAGGATGTTGACAGTGGGGGATTCAGTGATGATTACACCATTGAATGTCAAGGGGCGGTGGTTTGGGTGTCTCTGATTGGTGATGGTCATTGTCTGGCATTTGTGCGGCGTAAATGTTACTTGCCACTGGTCAGCCCAAGCCTGGATATTGTCCAGATCTTGTTGCATTTGAACATGGACTGCTTCAGTATCTGAGGAGTGGTGAATGGTGCTGAACATTGCGCAATCAGCGGCGGACATCCCCACTTCTGACCTTATGATAGAGGGAAGGTAATTGATGAAGCAGCTGAAGATTGTTAGGCCAAGGACACTATCCTGAGGGACTCCTGCAGAGATATCCTGGAGCTGAGATGACTGGCCCTCCACAACCACAACCATCTTCCTATGTACCAGGTATGACTCCAACCAGCGGAGTTTTTGCCCCCTGATACCCATTGATTCTAGTTTCGCTAGGGTTACTTGATGCCACACTCAGTCGAATGTGGCCTTGATGTCAAGGGCTGTCACTTTCATCTCACCTCTGGAATTCAGCTCTTTTATCCATGTTTTTTACCAAGGCTCTAATGAGGTCAGGAGCTGAGTGACCCTGGCGAAACCCATACTGGGTGTCACTGACCCCTTCCATCACTTTACTGATGATCGAGAGTAGACTGATTGGGCGGTAATTGGCTGGGTTGGAATTGTCCTGCTTTTTGTGTACAGGACATACCTGGGCAATTTTCCACATTGTTGGGTAGATGCCAGTGTTGTAACTGTACTGGAAGAGCTTGGCTGGGGGAGCGGCAAGTTCTGGAGCACAGGTCTTCAGTACTATTCCCGAAATATTATCAGGGCCCGTTGCCTTTGCAGTATCCAGTGCCTCCAACAGTTTCTTGATATCATGTGGAGTGAATCGAATTGGCTGGAAACTGGCATCTGAGATGCTGGGGACCACTGGAGGAGGCCGAGATGGATCATCCACTTGGCACTTCTGGCTGAAGATTGCTGCGAATACTTCAGCCTTATCCTTTGCACTGATATGCTGCCTCCTCCAGTGAGTTGTTTAATTGTCCACCACCATTCGCGACTGGATGTGGAAGGACTGCAGAGCTTAGATCTGATCCGTTGGTTGTGGGACTGCTTAGCTCTGCCTATCACTTGCTGTTTTTGCCATTCGGCATGCAAGTAGCCCTGTGTTGTAGCTTCACCAGGTTGGCACCTCATTTTTAGGTATGCCTGGTGCTGCTCCTGGCATGCCCTCCTGCAGCCTCCATTGAACCAGGGTTGATCCCCTGGCTTGATGGTAATGGTTGAGTGGGGGATATGCTGGGCTATGAGATTGCAGATGGTGCTAGGGTACAATTCCGCTGCTGTTGATGGCACACAGCGCCTCATGGATACCCAGTCTTGATTTGCTAGATCGGTTCGAAATCTGTCCCATTCAGCACAGTGATAGTGCCTTATGAGGATAGGTTGAGGGAGCTTGGTCTCTTCTCCCTGGAGAGACGAAGGATGAGAGGTGACCTGATAGAGGTTTACAAGATGTTGAGAGGTCTGGATAGGGTAGACTCCCAGAGGCTATTTCCAAGGGCTGAAATGGTTGCTACGAGAGGACACAGGTTTAAGGTGCTGGGGGGTAGGTACAGAGGAGATGTCAGGGGTAAGTTTTTCACTCAGAGGGTGGTGGGTGAGTGGAATCGGCTGACGTCGGTGGTGGTGGAGGCAAACTCGTTGGGGTCTTTTAAGAGACTTCTGGATGAGTACATGGGATTTAATGGGATTGAGGGCTATAGATAGGCCTAGAGGTGGGGATGTGATCGGCGCAACTTGTGGGCCGAAGGGCCTGTTTGTGCTGTGGCTTTCTATGTTCTATGTTCTATAACACGATGGAGGTTATTCTCAATATGAAGGCGGGACTTTGTCTCCACAAGGATTGTGCGGTGGTCACTCTTGCTGATACTATCATGGACAGATGCATCTACAGCCAGCAGATTGGTTAGTGTGGTGAACCATCGTTGGTTACCACTGGGGGTTGTTCTTATGTTACTGTTGGGTTAGGGTGTTGTCACTGTGGGGGTTGTATAATGTTGTTGGGTTAGGGTGTTTACCTGTGGTAAATGTTATTATGGCACATCCTGGTGGGGCCCCGCCTCCGGAGGAGAGGTATAAGACTCTCTGCTCCGGCAGGACCCCTCCAGTCTGAACTGGTGTACTCGTGTTAGTTAGTTCCATTGTTTGATAATAAAAGCCTTCAATAACTGAAGCCTTGTTCCACGTGCTTGATTGTCGCGCATCAATTTTATTATCAAACAGAAAACTCTCAGCAGTAAAAAGAGAGTATGGAACAGATATTAAAACCAGATCGTCTGGCGTTGGACCCACGTGCGGTCGGTGCCGCTAACACCTTCGACCACTGGTGGAAGTGTTTCGAAGACTACCTGGCAGCGTCTGTAGCTATTACTACAGACAGCGACAAACTCCAAGTCCTCCACGCAAGGGTAAGCGACACGATTTATCTTGCGATTCGTGCGGCCACCACTTACCCGAGGGCCGTCGAGCTCTTGAAGAAACGATACACGAAACCACCCAACGAGATACACGCTCGTTACCTCCTCGCTACACGACGTCGGCAGTCGGGCGAAACCATGGAGGACTACGCCAATGAGCTCCTGCAGCTTGCCAGGGGTTGCGATTGTAAAGACGTATCAGCCGAACAATACATGTACGACCTCGCCCGAGACGCGTTCGTAGCAGGCGTAGGGTCCTCGTACATCCGGCTTAAGTTACTGGAGAAAGGGAACCTCAACTTGACCCAAGCGATGGAGATGGCTGAGATGCTGGAAGCGGCGTCGAAAAGCTTGGCTCTGTACCCCGAGGACCACGTGGAGGCAACGTGGCAAGAGCAAGCTCAAATCCCTCCTCGCCCCGCGGGCTCGCGCTCCCATATCGATCCGACGACAGCGGCAGCTCCAGGCGGCCAGCGATGCTATTTTTGCGGTGGGGCCAAGCATCCACGGCAACAGTGTCCTGCAAAAACGGCAATCTGCAGCCAGTGCGGTAAAAAGGGCCACTATGGTAAAGTTTGCAGGTCGAAGTCCAAAAACGGCAGTGCAGCTTGTAACCCTCCAGAGCGGAGACAATCTCCTTCGGCGTCGCAGTACCAACGAGGTCCGACCACGTGCGATTCATGGGGGCGGCCATCATGGTCCACGACGACTAGGAGCGACCAGCAGGGGTCCTCAGCATCAACATCGGCGGCATGCAGTGACGCCCAGGGGCCAACGGTGGCGTCGATCTCCCTGGACCAGACAAAGCACCACAGGCTTGAGAATTCCATGATGGATATCAAGGTAAACGGTCGTACTGTGAATTGTCTGTTTGACAGTGGGAGCACCGAGAGTTTCATACACCCTGACACTGCAAAAAGGTGTGGACTCCGGGTTCTACCTGCCAAGCAGACAATTTCCATGGCATCACGGTCCCGGTCTGTACCGATCCAAGGACGGTGTATGGTAACTCTAGAGGTACGGGGCACAATTTACGAGCAATACAGGCTCCTTGTGTTACCTCACCTTTGTGCGCCAATTCTCCTCGGACTAAATTTTATGGTCCACATGAAGAGTGTGATCCTACAGTACGGTGGGTTACTCCCTTCACTGGCAGTAGGGAATCAGCCGCAGCCTCCAAATTGCCCAAAGCGCCCCGCATGCAATCTTTCCACTCTGAAAATCACTACACCATCTTTATTTAAGAATCTGGTACCAGGCTGCAAGCCCATCGCTACTAAGAGTAGGCGTTACAGCGCTGAAGACCGGATCTTTATTAGATCTGAGGTTCAGCGGCTCCTCAAGGAAGGGATCATACAGGCCAGTGCTAGTCCGTGGAGAGCGCAGGTCGTGGTAGTCAAAAGCGGGAACAAACCTCGGATGGTCATCGACTACAGTCAGACCATCAACCGTTATACGCAGCTGGATGCGTATCCTCTCCCGCGCATTTCTGATATGGTCAATCAGATTGCGCAGTACCGAGTGTTCTCTACCATAGACCTTAAGTCCGCCTACCATCAACTCCCCATCCGCCCAGAGGACCGACAATATACGGCTTTTGAGGTGGATGGTCGTCTATACCATTTTCTCAGGGTTCCATTTGGTGTCACCAATGGGGTCTCGGTCTTCCAGCGTGCTATGGACCGAATGGTGGACCAGAACGGGTTGCGGGCTACCTTCCCGTACCTGGATAACGTCACCATCTGCGGCCATGACCAGCAGGACCATGACACGAATCTCCAACACTTTCTGCGCACTGCATCTCGCCTGAATCTGACCTATAACAGGGAAAAGTGCGTATTCCGTACGCGCAGGTTAGCCATCCTTGGATACGTGGTGGAAAACGGGGTCATTGGCCCCGATCCAGACCGTATGCGCCCCCTTACTGAACTTCCCTTGCCCGCTAGCACGAAAGCACTGAGGAGATGCCTCGGGTTCTTTTCGTATTATGCGCAGTGGGTCCCCAACTACGCGGACAAAGCTCGTCCGCTCATCAAGTCCACGACCTTCCCACTCACGCCGGAGGCCCAATTGGCCTTCAAGGCTTTGAAAAGCGACATTTCGAAAGCCACGATGCACGCGGTGGATGAATCCATCCCTTTCCAGGTGGAGAGTGATGCATCTGATTTCCCCCTAGCCGCCACACTAAACCAGGCAGGCAGGCCCGTCACGTTCTTTTCCCGCACCCTTCAAGGCCCCGAAATTCGGCACTCAGCGGTGGAGAAGGAGGCTCAGGCCATTGTGGAGGCAGTCAGACACTGGCGCCATTACCTGGCGGGGAAGCGGTTCACTCTGATCACGGATCAACGATCCGTGGCGTTTATGTTCAGTAACACGCAGAGGGGCAAGATCAAGAACGATAAGATCTTGCAGTGGAGAATTGAGCTCTCCACCTATAATTACGATATTATGTATCGTCCAGGGAAGCCCAATGAGCCCTCGGATGCCCTCTCGCGCGGAACATGCGCCATCATGCAGGAGGACCGCTTGAAGGCCCTCCACAATGACCTGTGTCATCCTGGAGTCACCCGACTCTACCACTTCGTCAAAGCCCGCAACCTGCCCTACTCGGAGGATGTCAGGTCAGTGACGAGAAGCTGTCGGATTTGCGCAGAATGCAAACCGCACTTTTATCGACCGGACCGGGCACAATTGGTCAAGGCCACTCGCCCTTTCGAGAGGCTGAGTGTGGATTTTAAGGGCCCCCTTCCCTCAACGGACCGGAACGTCTATTTCCTCAATATAATAGATGAGTACTCCCGGTTCCCGTTTGTTGTCCCCTGTGCGGACACGTCGACTGCCACCGTGATTAAGGCATTTAGTGAGCTTTTTACCCTGTTCGGGTACCCCTGCTACATTCATAGCGACAGGGGCTCGTCGTTCATGAGCAACGACTTGAGGCAATTCCTGCTCTCATTCGGGATTGCCTCTAGTAGAACCACGAGCTACAACCCTAGGGGTAACGAACAGGTGGAAAGGGAGAATGCTACAGTCTGGAAGGCTGTCCTACTGGCACTGAAATCCAGGGGCCTTCCAGTCTCCCGTTGGCAGGAGGTCCTTCCAAATGCGCTCCATTCTATCCGCTCCCTCCTGTGTACGGCAACCAATGCTACTCCCCACGAGAGGATGTTCTCATTCCCTCGGAAGTCGTCCTCGGGGATCTCATTACCAGCCTGGTTGACGTACCCAGGACCCGTCCTTCTGCGGCGACATGTGAGGGCTCGCAGGTCCGACCCCTTGGTCGAACCGGTCCAACTCCTCCACGCCAACCCTCAGTATGCCTATGTGGCATATCCTGACGGGCGAGAGGACACTGTCTCCATTCGAGACCTGGCGCCCGCAGGGGACGTAGCAACTCCTGTCGCTCCCATACCCCCTGTCACGAATCCCCTACTACTTATTTCTTCCCCAGACGTGGCGCGGTCAGCACCGGGACCAGTGCATAACAGTTATACTCCCATGTACAGCTTGCCTGAGACTCGGAGATCGGCGCCACCACAGAAGGTTCCAGGATCCCCTGCACCATCGCCTCACCAGGGCCAACCGGCCCGGGAGTCCTTGAGGGGACAGCCGGACGCTGTTTTGGAGAGAACGCCACCGCAAGCACCTGCTCCGGTTTCGCAACCGGTGTTGAGGAGATCACAGCGACGGTGCGGTCCTCCAGACCGTCTGGACTTGTGAATTTTGTACATATATGACCTGTTTTTGCACCCCGCCGGCCTTTGTTTTTAAAGTGAATGTGGTGAACCATCGTTGGTTACCACTGGGGGTTGTTCTTATGTTACTGTTGGGTTAGGGTGTTGTCACTGTGGGGGTTGTATAATGTTGTTGGGTTAGGGTGTTTACCTGTGGTAAATGTTATTATGGCACATCCCGGTGGGGCCCCGCCTCCGGAGGAGAGGTATAAGACCCTCTGCTCCGGCAGGACCCCTCCAGTCTGAACTGGTGTACTCGTGTTAGTTAGTTCCATTGTTTGATAATAAAAGCCTTCAATAACTGAAGCCTTGTTCCACGTGCTTGATTGTCGCGCATCAGTAAGTATGAGATCAAGGACGTTATTTCCTCTTGTTGGTTCCTTCGCCACCTGCTGCAGACACAGTCAAGAAGTTATAACCTTTCGGACCCGACCAGCACGATCAGCAGTGCATTTTGAGTACACTAAACTAAAATCCCCTACCCTCCCGGGGGCCATATCCCTCTATTCCATCCTATTCATGTATTTGTCAAGATGCCCTTTAAAAGTCACTATCGTATCTGCTTCCACTGCCTCCCCCAGCAGCGAGTTCCAGGCACCCACCACCCTCAAGTAAAAAACTTGTTCCTTCGATTCAGTTCTGATGAAGTGCCAAAAGGGCATGAATCGTTCAATCTGCTTTCTTTCCTTCAGATGCTGCCAGGCCTGCTGAGTTTTCCCAGCATCCTCTCTGTTCATGACACCACATTCATTTTGCCACATTTTCAATGTCAATTTTTTTCCACCGTGCAAACTCTTTCCCTCAGCATTTATAACGGAAACTGCCTTATCTAGCTTGTCGTGCTGTAATGAGATTCTTCCACTAATTGTGGCTCCGTGGCACCTCAATGATAGTTGTCATGGTCACCGCTACTGAGATGAGCTTCTACATTCCAGATTTTTTTATTAATTGAATTCAAATTCAATTTGAACATGGATTTGAATCCACGTTCTAGAAACATTAGTCTGGGCCTCTGGATTACCAACCCAGTGATATCACCACTACCCCACTGTCTCTCCAAATTATGTTTGTGTGTCATGACCCAATTATCCTCTGCCCTCTCTCCCCATTCCACTTAAATACCACAGTTTAAAGTTTATTTAGTAGTGTCACAAGCCGTCTGACGTTAACACTGCCATGAAGTTAGTGTGAAAATCTCCTAGTTGCCACACTCCGTTGCCTGTTTGGGTACACTGAGGGAGAATTTAGCATGGCCAATGCACCTTAAGCAGCACGTCTTTCAGATTGTGGGAGGAAACCGGAGCACCCAGAGGAAACTCACGCAGACACGGGGAGAATGTGCAAACTCCACACAGACAGTGATCCAAGCCGGGGATCGAACCTGGATGCCTGGCGCTGTGAGGCTGCAGTGCTAACCATTGTGCCACCATGCTTGCCAACATGCTAGGAGATCACCTAGCTTCTGTCTACAAATGGAATAGCATGTAGCATACAGAATGGCACTACACCTATGCAACGCTGAAGATGAAAGTGTTGGTTTTGTCACAGATCATGTTATATCATTGTAGATTTACACAAAGATCTACGAGTTATTCCTTTGCTTGTTCTTTCACTTACATTACTTGACAAGAAATAACAATGTTCATGGTGGACAATACCACGCAATTTGAAAAGAATGAAAGAGGTGAGGCAAATCGGTGATCAAACAGCTCTTTGGTTTTAACAGCCAGAAAATTCCAGATGGAAGGGCAGCAGTAGGAGGTAAATACAAGTTTCTATCTGGTTTTGGGTAAATGCCTTGAGATAAATCTATTTTTACAAAGCACCGTGTGTGGTTATCACAGCAGAGAGAGTGGGGGCGTTGGGAGAAATTTCTCCAGGTTGTCAGAATAGCACTTGGGGAAAATGGAGTTACTTTTGTGCAATCTAATTTAATGGTATTTGATGGAATGTTATATGGTATAAATTTAACATCGTACATAACACCTGGAACCTTTGCTGTTGCACTTAAAGTTTTTGTCAAGGAAGTGTCCCAACAATCCAAATGCTTGCACCCAAGATGTCAACCTCATCTTGGAGGAAGTTTTTTAAAAAATGTCTTTACACATAACTGTCACTGGCAACGTCTTTAAACGCTACTTACTTTCACCAATATTTAATGTCCCCACGGCTAATATCGGAATAATAATTACAATTATGACTACAGAATTTTCCAATTTCAAATTCAATAAAACTCTGAGGCAATGAGAAATATTAATGATTATAATGTTTCAGCCTTTGCTGTACTCTTTAATAAACCAAAGTCTCCAGCCATGTTCCGAATTGACCTGAAAAGACATCATTTACTTGTGAAATACCCAGCTAGATGTAATTGACTTAAGTCTGATTAATCCTTTGTCAACAGACAACATAAATTTCTGCAGCTATAAATTTACTAATAAACGTAAAAAGTCCTATTGGCATGATAGCCATTCCTTCAAATGAAATAATTTCACGCCATTTACGATAAATCTATGCGCAGAGGAATTTGCTTTGAAACCTTTTTTTTGTTTAAATGACATTGTGAATGCAATTAGCTTCAGTATTTACCGACTATCTAAAATGGAGTAATGAGGTTTCTTGCCAGCCAACAGAGTATCTTTTCTTTCCCTTCTGTTTCGCTCTGCGTTGAACGGAGTTCTGCATCAAGCATTCGGAGGCGGACATATTAGGGATTAGGGTGGCACGGTGGCACAGTGGTTAGCACTGCTGCCTCACAGCACCAGGGACCCTGATTCGATTCCCGGCTTGGGTCACTGTTCATGTGGAGCCTGCATGTTCTCCCCGTGTCCGTGTGGATTTCCTCCAGGAGCTCCGGTTTCCTCCCACAGTCTGAAAGACGTGCTGGTTAAGTGCATTGGCCATGCTAAATTCTCCCTCAGTGTAGTCGAACAGGCACCGGAGTACGGCAACTCGGGGATTTTCACAGTAACTTCACTGCAGTGTTAATGTAAACCTACTTGTGACAATAATGAATAAATATATGGTGTGAATCATCCAACATTAAATATAGAGCCAACAGCATCAGTCAAACATTGAATGAGTCTTTGAATTAGTTCTGAATTATGGACAACTTTGAGCCATGATCCAGTATTCACTGGCACTTAAGGCTTTGAAATTGGATTTATTTCATTTAACTTTATCATACTTGGCAGAAGCAACCTAAACTGGAATCTCACTCTTGAACTAAACATGATGTCCAACTTACTGGTTTTGGGCTGTATTTCCACTGCTGGCCCATTTGCAATGACTTACTGGGCTGAGTTTCCAGGATGAACCAAAAGTCTTTGCCAGACAGAGGAGTGGGCTGGGGATCTCCTGTCCTCAAAATGGAGTTTGGATTCCAGTAGGAGCAGGGCAGAAATCCAGTGGATCTGGATCCTCTTCCAAATTCCTCCATATTAAGGGTAGGTCGAAGATGAATACTGAACCTAATTGCATCTGCAATGCCAAGTGAATTGGGGTTGGCGACTTGAATCCAAGAATAGGGAGGTTGTCCTTCAGTTATACGGGCTTTAGGTGAGACCATATCTAGAATACAGTGTGCAAAATTGGTCTCCTTATCATAACATCCCTACAGTGCAGAAGAAGGTCATTTGGCCCATCGTGCCTGCATGGACAACAATCCCACCCAGGCTCCATTCCCATAAGCCATTCTTGCTCATCCCCCTGACACTAAGGGGGTGATTTTACCATTTTGATTCTAAGTGCTGAATCTGGGCACAATTCAGATCCGACTTGGAAACCTGTTCTCAGGCGCCCCCATACGCACTTAGCCTGATAAAAAATCACGAGTTTGAATTGCACTGTGGGTGGGGCTTATTACGCCCAAAACGCTGCTGTTCCAATCGGAGCCTTCAACTGCGCATGCGCAGTAAAAAACAATTGAAAAACGCTCCTCTGTCACATCGCTCCTGGGCCGCAAAAAGCGGCAGCGATGGCCCCCACAGATATCGCTCCAACTCCCCCCCCCCCACTTAACTGTCCCCCTTACCCACCCATCCCTCTGCTACCCAGACCGATCACGACCCCCTGTCCCCTTTCCTCCTCACCGATCGCCCACAGAATGGCAGCAGGGCCCCCTGCCCCTCCACACCCCAACAGAGAACCATCTGGCCCTCCTCCTTCCCTTCCCCCCCATTAGAGAATGATCGGGCCCACTGTCCTCCGCCCCCACCATAGAACCACCTGGCCTCCCTCCCCCACCCCCCACCCATCAGAGATACATCTGACCGACCTTCTCCTCCCTCCCCCCACTAGAGAATGATCTGACCCGCCTCCCACCGACTCCCCCCCCCCCCCCCCCCCCCCCCCCCGCCCCCCCCCCCCACCCCTCGCCCCAGAAGGTCTGAATGTATCTCTTCAGAAGCTGGAGCGTCCGAAACAGACCTTTGTCGAGCATGTCTGTTTTGCGCCGAATCTGGACGGGTGAACGTGATGGTAAAGGGAGAAATGCGGATAAGATTGGGTGTCCAGCTCATTAAATCAATTTAAATGCATGCAAATACATTTAAATTGCCATTGAGCCCGTTTTGGGCGCGGTTCTGATCACGACCATTTTTGGGCCTTGATAAAGTGGAAATCTGCACGGATGCCGGCATGGATCATGCTGTTCGCCTCATGCCCGACTTCCATACTCCTTGGCAGTGACAACAGTGGGTGCCTGCCACTGTGCCAGGCATCTCAGTGGCATTTATCATCAGTGTTCGGCTGCAGCCTGCCTTATCAAAGTCTTAATCCAAGTCCCCTGCAGTCCAAACCCATCTGCGGCTTCCCCCTCCACTGAGCTGGCACGAAGGCTGCACGTTTCCCTTGGCCTGGCTGTTGTCCACTCATGCCCAGTGACTCGCCACATGTTGACCTGACCTTGCCCACAGCTCTGATGTTCAGGCAGTGCCAGTATCTGAGCTGAGTATCACATTAAGGAGGTGCCTCTTCATTCGTGGTGTATTGCTGCCCTTCTCTATTCTGGGATCTTGATCAATTGGGCCAATGGACTGACGAATGGCAGATGGAATTTGATTTAGATGAGTGAGAGGTGATGCATTTTGGTAGATCGAACCAGAGCAGGATTTAATTAATGGTAGGGTGTTGGGGAGAGTTATAGAACAAAGAGATCTAGGGATTCAGGTTCATAGCTCCTTGAAAGTGGAGTCACAGGTGGACAGTGGTGAAGAAGGCATTCGGCATGCTTGGTTTCATTGGTCAGAACATTGAATACAGGAGTTGGGACGTCTTGTTGAAGTTGTACAAGACATTGGTAAGGCCACACTTGGTAAGGATCCTATTATAGAAAGGATATTATTAAACTTGAAAGAATGCAGAAAAGATTTCCTAGGATGCGACAAGGACTTAATGGTTTGAGTTATAATAATACATGTGACAATAATAAATCAATTCAAGGAACTTGTTTATTTTTCTGCCAGGTAGTGGAAGCAGATACGGTAGTGACTTTTAAGTGGCGTCTTGATAAATACATGAATAGGATGGGGACAGAGAGATATGGTCACCGAAAGGGTCGGCGGTTTTAATTCAGTCGGGCAGCATGGTCGGTGCAGGCTTGGAGGGCCGAAGGGCCTGTTCCTGTGCTGTAATGTTTTTTGGTCTTTGTTCTTTGATTGTCCATTAAAAACCTAGCTTAAAGTAAAGTGCTACAATGATCACCAACAGTGGTAAGTAGGGTGAGCAGTGACATTCACCCAGTGAAAAGGGAACCATCTGTCAATGTTGGCGTGTGTTTCATTGCAGTCAAGAATCTCTCATTCCTTGGCAGTTTAACACTGGTGTAAGGTGGCAGCTATTGAAGCAGCCCTGATATAAACCTGTCAGTATAAACATATGGAACGTGATTCCCTTCAATTATAGTGAATTGGGGAAATCTAGGCCACAACAATAGACTCTCATGTATGAATTCATCTCTTTTGATTAGGGCTTTACACAAAATGAATATCTATCTGGAGAGTATAAAAATAACCCTGCATTCGAAATGGTCTCGCTATGCTTTCTGCGCACTTATTTTCATAATCTAGTCATTGTGCCTCGGGACATATTTCCTGCGTTTGCATTATAATCTGCATGTTTATTGAAAAGCAATTTGTTAATTTTGAAAGAAGGGTGTGTGAGGTGGGCTGTTGTTACTGAACACCCTGCTGTACAGTCAGTATAATAACACCGACAGATGAGCAGTTTATACCTGGATACTTTGTGCGTTTTGTCTGAATGTAAATTGGAGCACAGTATGTCTCTGGCAATGTGCTTATGCCAGTGATTCAATTTAGCTGCTCCGTTTTTTATGAAGAAATCTAGGTATTCCACATATGTCTCGGAATACTGCAATTTATCTTGTGTTAGGTGTCGTCAGCTGAGCGCACTTCAATTTTTTTACTTCAAATATTCCTTCTGAGTTTCTGTTCCTTTTCATCTTTATAACGTTCCTTTGTCTTGGGGTCCTTTAGCTCAATAATGACGTAGATCAATATGTGTTCTCAATCACCTCAGTACAGATAAAGCAACATGCCTGGCTGTTTCCCAGTGTTTTTACAGAAATATTTGATGGTTTTGCTCGCCTGGCACATACAGTTCAAAATGACTCCCTGAGCCAATTCGTAAAATGATGATATTTCACATATAAAAAAAGAATTTTACATGTATGACACAGAAGGGATTAGTTTATTTTGACATCATGTTCAACAGAACATCAAGATAGCCATCGACTTCAGGAAGCATAGTGGAGAACATGCCCCTGTCTACATCAATGGGGGCGAAGTAGAAACAGTCGAGAGCTTCAAGTTCTTAGGTGTCCAGATCACCAACAACCTGTCCTGGCCTCCTCCCGCCCCCCCCCCCCCCCCCCCCCCCCCCCACCCCCCACCCCCGCCCTCCCCACAAATGCTGATACTATAGTTAAGAAAGCCCACCATTGCCTCTACTTTCTCAGAAGACTACGACTCTCACCAACGTTTACAGATGCACCAGAGAAAGCATTCTTTCTAGTTGTATCACAGCTTGGTATGGCTCCTGCTCTACCCAAGACCGCAAGTAACTACAGAGTGTCGTAATTGAAGCCCAGTCCATCATGTAAACCAGGCTCCTATCCATTGACACTGTCTGCGCTTCCCACTGCCTCAGACAAGCAGCCAGCATAATCAAGGACCCCACGCACCCTGGACATTTTCTCTTCCACCTTCTTCCGTCGGGAGAAATATGCAGAAGACTGAAGTCACGTACCAACTGACTCAAGAACAGCTTCTTCCCTGCTGCCATCAGACTTTTGAATGGACCTATCTCACACTAAGTTGATCTTTCGCTACACCCCAGCTATGACTGCAACACAACATTCTGCACTCTCTCATTTCCTTCTCTATGAATGGTATGCTTTGTCTGTACAGCGCGCAAGAAACAATTCTTTTCACTCTATGTTAATACATGTGACAATAATAAATCAAATCAAACATATCGTGGGTAGAAGCGCCAGTTCCTGTGCTGTACTGTTCTATTTCAGTTGGACTTTAAAACAGTTGGTTTCTACTTGCTGCCTTAACAGAGATTCCAGTTTTGGGTTTGTTGTAAGGACAATATCTTGTGCCATCATAGCTACCAACAAAAGAGAAAAGAAATTCTTATATTTTAGTTGCACCTTTTACAACCACCAGATGTCTCAAAGCACTTTACAGTCCTTTTGGGCTGTTGTGATGCATTAAGTGCAGTAGACAATCTGTGCACAGCAAGATCCCACAAATAGCAATGCGATAATGACCAGATAATCTTTGTTCGTGCTGTCAGGCGAGGGATTAATGTTCATCTGGATACTTGGGGAGTAACTCTCCCCTCTCCGTTCTTCTTCAAAATAGTTCCCTGGGATCCTTCACATCTACCGGAGAGGAACAGAATGGATTTTGTTTTTGACCTCACCCGAAAGCCCAGAAATTTATGATTCTGAAAGTTCTAAATATTTTTGTCACCTAAAGTTGCAATGAGGAACCTGAGCAAACCAACTGAATGGTATTGATCACTTGATTAAGAAACTGAACGGTTCAAGGATGTTATTAGATGTTTTAAGATTAGATGTGGGGCGGTATGGTGGCACAGTGGTTAGCACTGCTGCCTCACAGCACCAGGGACCCAGGTTCAATTCCCGGCTTGGGTCAGTCTGCGTGGAGTTTGCACATTCTCCCCGTATCTGTATGCATTTCTTTCAGGTTCTCTGGTTTCCTACCACAGTCCAAAGATTCATAGGATCACAACCATGCAGAAGGAGGCCATTCGGCCCATCGAGTCTACACCGACAACAATCCCACCCAGACCCTATTCCCACGGCCCCACATATTTACCCGGCTAATCCCGTAACACTAGGGTCAATTTAGCATGGCCAATCAACCTGACACGCACCTCTTTGGACTGTGGGAGGAAACTAGAGTACCTGAAGGAAATCCACGCAGAAACGGGGAGAATGTGCAAACTCCACACAAATAGTCACCCAAGGCTGAAATTGAACCCCGCTCCCTGGGGCTGTGAGGCAGCAGTGCTAACCACTGTGCCACCATGATGCCCAGCAGGTTAGATGGATTGGCCATGCTAAATTGTCCCTTCATCTAAGGGGGATTAGTAAAAAGTAAAGTTAAAGTTTATTAGTCACAAGGCTTACATTAACACTGCAATGAAGTTACTATGAAATTCTCCTAGCCAAGGCTTACATTAACACTGCAATGAAGTTACTATGAAACTCCCCTAGCCACAGTCTGGCACCTGTTCAGGGCAATGCACCTAACCAGCACGTCTTTCATATTGTGGGAGGAAACCGGAGCACCCGGAAGAAACCCATGCAGACATGGGGAGAGTGTGCAAACTCCACACAAACAGTGACCCAAGCCGGGAATCAAACTGGGTCCCTAGCACTGTGAGGCAGCAGTGCTAACCACTGTGCCAACTTGTCGCTCAGAGAGTAGGGTAAACATGTGGGGTTAAGGGGATAGGGCCTGAGTGGGATTGTTGAGGTACAGGCTTCATGGATCAGGGGGATGGGTGGTAAACAGGTGGGTGGTAAACAGGTGATAAACCAGCCTCCCTTCCATTGACTCTGTCTACATTTCCCGCTGCCTCGGCAAAGCAGCCAGCATAATTAAGGACCCCACGCACCCCCTACATTCTCTCTTCCACCTTCTTCTGTTGGGAAAAAGATACAAAAGTCTGAGGTCACGTACCAACCGCCTCAAGAACAGCTTCTTCCCTGCTGCCATCAGACTTTTGAATGGACTTACCTTTCATTAGGTTGATCTTTCTCTACACCCTAGCTATGACAGTAACACTACATTCTGCACTCTCTCCTTTCCTTCTGTATGAACGGTATGCTTTGTCTGTATAGTGCGCAAGAAACAATACTTTTCACTGTATGCTAATACATGTGACAATAATAAATCAAATCAAATCAAATCAGTGAGCAGAAACCAGGAGAGAACAGGATTCTGCAGTCAACAATGAGGGAATTGCAAATAACATAGAATATTGTCAGTTTAATATGTGGTTGACAGAATACTAATGCAACATTTGGACTCCGAAGTTTAAATGAGTCGGCTGGTCCATGATGGGCTGGAGTCTACATGAATTGTTGAAGGAGCTGCCTTACTAGGCAGGATAGCCATTTTTCATTTCTTGTTTTCTTACAGTGCAGCAATACTTCCGTTTGAACATCTATTATTAGTCCATCGTAGACAGCTCAAGTGGTCCAGTGATTAGTAATTCTGGCCCACATTTCGAACTCTAATCTTACCAGTCCACACATTCACTGAGCTAACTCAGGTGCTGATTAACTATCTTGGGATAGTTGTCTCCATTTGATACATTGCCACTCAAACCAGGCTGTAATAGCACAGTGTTAGCATCAATCATCTTCCATTCTGTCCAAAATCATACATTAGAATGAAGAGCACTTTACAGGGCTGTGTTGAAATGAAGCTATTGCATTTTAGCCGTTAATCACAAGATAAAGAAGCCATATGCCCCATTGCTTTGGAAGTGCTGTTGCAGCCGGGGGAAAGGTTGGCAAAATTGTAAGGCAAAGAAAGGGAAGATGCTGAAAAGAATTTAAAAAAGTAAAGAAAGGAAAAAGAATGAGTTTTTCTTAAAAAGGAGGCTTTGAACTGCATTGGATCCTAATTCCCCTCTCTTAATTGTGCAGATTTGAGCAACTTGTGTTCCATATGCGGCACGGTGGCACAGTGGTCAGCACTGCTGCCTCACAGCGCCAGGGACCCGGGTTCATTTCCGGCCTCGTGTCACTGTCTGTGTGGAGTTTGCACGTTCTCTCCGTGTCTGCGTGGGTTTCTTCCGGGTGCTCCGATTTCCTCCCACATTCCAAAGACATGTCCAAAGATGTGCGGGTTAGGTTGATTGGCCAGGTTAAAAATTTCCCCTTAGAGTCCTGAGATGCGTAGGTTAGAGGGATTAGCGGGTAAATATGTGGGGGTAGGGCCTGGGTGGGATTGTGGTCGGTGCAGACTCGATGGGCCGAATGGCCTCCTTCTGCACTGTAGGGTTTCTATGATTCTATGATTCTATGTGGGTTAGGTGGCTTGGCCATGCTAAAATTGTCCCTTAGTGTCAGGGGGATTAGCAGGGTGAATATGTGGGGTTAAGGGGAGAGGGCCCAGGTGGTATTGTTGTCGGTGCAGGCTGAATGGTCTCATTCTGTACCATAAGGATCCTATGTATGAAACTTTGAAATAAAAACTCTTTTGCACATGTAAACAAATTATTGCATTGATTTTGTTGAGATTATGAGCTTCAGTTTCGTGCCTGTTTCTGCTCAAGGCGTTCTATTCAGGACGGAAATCTAGCCATACCCTACATTTAGGTCAAGGTCTTCCATGCTCTGCGCTCAGTTTGAGCCTGCTGCCAATGTAAATCATTACTGCTTGCATCAGGAGAGTGCTCCGGAGGTTTGAGGCTCTGGCATGCAGATCTTTGTTAATGGTAGATTATGAACATCCTCCTTGTGGTACTTAAAGCAAACACTACTTGCAGAAGAAACAAGAGCAGTTCCTTAGCTTTCATCTCCTGCAGATTCCTATGAGAGTGTAAGGATTATATTGTCCAACGCACTTCATCTGGGTTTTAGAAATTAACAGAAATCATTGATAACAAAAGAAAAATCAATGTTTCCACTCTAGCTATTAGGATAAAGCTGCTTCACATCTCCAGTTCGAAAGTGCTGAACTTAAATAAGTGGTGTGTTTTGTTTCTTTGTGGCAGTGTACTTCTCAGAGCTATGTATCTGGATGCAATCAAGGTATGTGGGTGCAGAGAAGACTTTCCCCCCAGTAGTGTAAAACCCAGAAAATATCCACACTGCATGCACACACCCTACATTATCTTAAAACTTTACTGCCTCTTTTTTTCCCTCCAGCTCCCATTATCCTCATTTAACAACAGCTCTCGCTAAGTTTAGTTTATTTATTAGTGTCACAAGTAGGCTTACATTAACACTGCAATGAAGTGTAATGTTAGTGTACCTTTAAGAAATGTTTCTTTTAATAATGTAGATTGCAGTTGTAAGCAAACTTTTCCAGTTTTTTTTCTCATTGTTGTCAGGCTATCTACATGAGTCTTTTTTATTGCTGCTTAAACGGGGGTTTGTTTATTTTTACTGGGATGTTTATGACTCTGCATTGTTAGGAGAAAAAACTGGTTGGCAGGTCAGGTGATAGGAGCTTTTTTTTCATTTTCAGTTTGGAGCTGCAGGTTTGAGTTTTAGTTTCAGAAGGGTCATCAAGCTGAAAAGACGTCTCTCTCTCTCTCTCCCTGGTTTTGGCAATTCTGCTGGTTAGCTGACAGCAAGGTCTTGCCTTTATGAAGGGGGGAATCGGCTGTTGGCAGCTTGCTTAGAGTCCCTGGTGTTTTGGGAAGCTGTTCTGACTTCAAACTGTTCTGAGTCTATCCAGAGAGTTGCAGACTTCATCCAAAGGTCTCAAGTCCAGTATCACGTGAGCATTATCTTTGCTGTGTTAAACCTGTGTAGAAGGGTCTTTTGTCTATGGGATTGGTTTGATTGGAACACATTAGATATGTTTGTTAAGGGTTAGACATTGTAGTGGTTTTTCTGTTTCTTGTTTGTAATTGATAAAAGTTCTTTCTAATTTTCTTACTATACATGTTAACTATATTCTTAAATAAACTTTGTTTGATAAAAGCACCCGAGTGGGTCATTTGAATCATACCTGAAGTGAAACATATCATGCTTATCCTAGTCAAATTCAAGAGGCAAACTTATGATCCAGGCAGGCTCCATAACCTGAACCTGAACCATAACAGAAGTCACTGTAAAAATCCCCTAATGGCCACACTCCGGCGCCTGTTTGGGTACACTGAGGGAGAATTTAGCATGGCCAATGCACCTAACCAGCACGTCTTTCGGACTGTGGGAGGAAACTTGAGCGCCCGGAGGAAACCTACACATAACCAAGGTGGGAATCAAACCCAGTCCCTGGTGCTCTGAGGCAGTAGTGCTAACCACTGTGCCACCGTGCCGCCCAGCCCTGATACTCAGCTCCGCTGTGCAGTGGAGCGAATTGCAGAATAAAGAGTTAACATCTGAAGCACATAAGATAGGAACAATTGCAGGGCTCAGCAGAAGGCTGGTATCCATACCACCAGTCCCAGGATGATTTCGGAGTGCTGTAGCTTCACAACAGGTACCAAACTGGGACAAGTGAAAACAAAGTTCACAAGATACAGATCAGTTTCATGCATTACACAAAAAGGTTCAAAAAGGCAAAGTCAGTACATTACTTTATGCAGTAAGATTTATCGCCGATGACATGACAGCAAAATAGTGGGTTGATGAGATTTCAACTTCATATGAAGAAACTCTGCAAGCTTTTGACTTTTGCTTCAGCATCTATTGGAACCTAATAAGAGAGATGGCTGAGCATATTAAAGTAGAATCACTGAATAGAATCCCTACAGTGCAGAAGAGGCCACTCGGCCATCAATTCTGCACTGACTCTCTGACAGAGTATTTTAACCAGGCCCTCTCCCCTACCCTATCCCTGTAACCCCACACATTTACCATGGCTAATCCATCTAACCTACACATCATGGATAACTAAGAGGCAATTTGCCATGGCTAATTAATCCAACCTGTACATCTTTGGACTGTGGGAGGAAACCGGAGTACCCGGAGGAAACCCACGCAGATACGGGGAGAACGTGCAAACTCCACACAGATAGAGACCCAAGCCGGGAATCGAACTCAGGTCTCTGGCGCTGTGAGGCAGCAGTGCTAACCACTGAATTGATTTGATTTGATTTATTATTGTCACATGTATCAATATACAGTGAAAAGTATTGTTTCTTGCGCGCTATACAAACAAAGCATATCGTTCATAGAGAAGGAAAGGAGAGAGTGCAGAATGTAGTGTTACAGTCATAGCTAGGATGAAGAAAAAGATCAACCTAATGCAAGGTAGGTCCATTCAAAAGTCTGATAGTAGCAGGGAAGAAACTGTTCTTAAGTTGGTTGGTATGTGACCTCAGACTTTTATATCTTTTTCTCGACGGAAGAAGGTGGAAGAGAGAATGTCCGGGGTGCGTGGGGTCCTCGATTATGCTGGCTGCTTTGCCGAGGCAGCGGAAAGTGTAGACAGAGTCAATTGATGGGAGGCTGGTTTGCGTGATGGACTGGTCTACATTCACGACCTTTGTAGTTTCTTGCGGCCTTAGACAGAGCAGGAGCCATACCAAGCTGTGATACATCCTGAAAAAGTGCTTTCTATGGTAGATCTTAAAAGTTGGTGAGAGTTATAATTGACATCCAAATTTCCTTCGTCTTCTGAGAAAGTAGAGGCGTTGGTGGACTTTCTTAACTATAGTGTGGGCATGTGCCACCGTGCCTCCAAATAGAACAGGCTAAAGTATGAATTTGTTCATCAACGATCTCTATAGGCTGACAGGGAATTGTAATTACAGAACCTTCAAAGGAGGAGCTGATTCAGGACAGGCTGGTTGTTGGGATCCAAGACAAAGTATTGTCAGATCTCTTGCAAGAGAAGATTTAACATGAGTGAAGCAAAGCAGATTGCAAGTCAAATGGAACTCAGGAAACAGATTAGAATGTTCTCAGGGAAGGAGAGGAATGGCGGAGAAGATCAAGTGAAAGCATTCAGTTTGACATCGTACGAGAGAGAGAGTGCAGCAAAGCCTAAGCTTGCCAAAACCAACGTGTGCTAACCGCCATTTGGAAGTGTCTTCACTGTGGCAGGAATAGACTGCAGTAGTGTGCAGACTGCCACAGCTATGGAACAATAAGGCACTTGAAAACTTTAATCACTCGAAAATGTTGATAACCTGTAAAAAAAAAAGGAGAAATTTTGAAACAGCCACATAGACGAAATAGAAGAACCTCTATCAACAGAATTAACCTTCCTAGGGGGAGGTAAAATACATTGTAAAAAATACCAGAGTATTAAACTTGAAGTGGATGCTCAACCCACAGGGATTAAAAGGAGGCCATTCGGCCCGCCAAACCTGCGCTGACAACAATCCCACCCACGCCCTATCCCTGTAACCGCATGTATTCCAGTGCCCCTGACATTAATGGGCACATGTAGCATGTCGAATCAACCTTACCTGCGCATCTTTGGAGAGCGGGAAGAAACCGGAGCAGCCAGAGGAAACCCATGCAGACGCGGGGAGAAAGTGCAAGCTCCACACAGATGGTGACCCAAGGCTGGAATCGAACCTGGGTCCCTGGCGCTGTGAGGCAGCAGTGCTAACCACTGTGCCACCCGTGTCACCCATGGATCAGAAAAATTCTCTTGAGAAATTAAACTTTTAATCTCTTCTGAAATCTTGGTGCATTATGACTCTGAATTATCGACCATTAGCAGTGGCCAATGCATCATCTAATGGTCTGGGGTAGTTTTATATTTTAAAGTTTAATCCACTGTGGAGAGACGGCCAGTGTAGACCAGTCTACAAAACCTCCAGGTCACTCACAGAAACAGAGAAAAAAAATACCCCTGACTATAAAATGTATTGGCAGCATTGTGGGTTGTGAAAAATGTTTTATGTGATTGCATTTCAACATCCAAACAGACCATAAGCCACTTGTCACCCTTTTGAACATGAATGAAATTGCCAAGAGGCCACCCAGAATCCAACGGTTCCGATTAAGATTGATAAGGTATGCTTTTATCACAGAGTATGTGTAAGGGGAATATCAAACAACAACAGGCACACTGTCACGAATACTATCAGAAGGAACCAAACAAGAGGATCTTTGTTGGGGAGGTTGAAGCATATCCATCCTTAATCACTCAGCACTCAACAGCGACTGCAAGAACATTTCAGGAAATAAGACGAGCTTAGCAATGAGGTGAAGAACATGTGTCTCCAAATCTGAGAATGTTGTCTGGAGGGATGGCCAGACTATATCCCTACTGATCCAAACTTGTAACAGTACTTTGAAAAGCACAAGCAGCTCACAAAACGATTTACTAAGTCTTCAGTGCAGGAATAGTCACACCAGGAACTCTTCAGCGAGATATTATTCAAAGACCTCACCCAAGGTCATCTAGGAATGCAAAATATCGAGTGAGTGCGCAGCAGTCAGTTTGGATGGCCAGGCAGAAACAGCTCTATAGAAGCATAGAATAGAATCACAGAAATCCTACAGTGCAGAAGCAGGCCATTCGACCCATCGAGTCTGCACCGAATCTCCGATGGAGATCCCACCCAGACCCTATCACGTAACCCCACATATTTACCCTGCTAGTCCCCCGCTAACCTACACATCTTGGGACATTAAGGGGCAGCTTTAGCATGGCCAATCAATCTAACCTACACATCTTTGGAGTGTGGGAAGAAACCAGAGCACCCAAAGGAAACCCACGCAGACCCAGGGGGAATGCACAAACTCCATAAAGACAGTCATCCAAGGCTGGAATCGAACCCAGGTCCCTGGTGCTGTGAGACAGCAGTGCTAACCACTGTGCCACCGTGCTGCCCCATTGTTTTAGATTTTCAGAAATATCTGATCAAGGGACATTTCCGTAAGATTTGCTCTGTGCAGTCACTCACTGCTAGGCTTCCCGTAGCTTGGATTCAATTCCTTTCAATTATCCATTTTCTTCTGTCAGATATAACGGCTGGAATTTTACCGCCACGCCTGCTCTGGAATCGGGGCGGGCGCGGCTCTGTAACGACTTTAATCAGGCAATTGCGGTTGGCCTTTTAGAATATGAGCTCACTGAACAAGGGCCAAATTGATGGGCCAATCAGGGAGCCTCTTGCTCTGTATTTAAGCAGGAGTGTCAGTTCCTCTGGGACTCCTAGCATAGACTGTTGTACCTGTTAATTCTCAGATACTTTCAACCAGTTTACTTACTCCAAGGTTTTACCCCGGTGTCCTTATTTGCAAGATGGACAAAGGACAAACACAAGTAAAGGTTCAACAAGTTTATTCATAATAACACTATTAACCCTTAAATTGCCCACATAAAACATGAGGATATCCCAGCAGATTCAAGTATACTACCCGTAAAGATGGTTTGGTTGAACTGTAGGCCCGATTCTCTGAGTCCCTCTGGTCTGTCGTCACGAAGGTGAGTCTCGATGGCAGCTTCTTCCTTCCTTCCTTCTTCGGTCAGTCTTCCGAATGGGCAAGGCCGCCTCCTTCGTCGAGTCTTCGCTCCTGTGTGTCTTGAAGTGTGTCCCTTTATCCCCCAGCCTGCTTGCCTTTCCAGAAACTTCTCTGGCTTCTGGCCAATGAGTTTCCAGGAGGGGGTTCCAATACCCAGTGGGTTTCTTGATGTCTGCCTGACAGGACACTTGGGTCCGTCCCCCAGGTGTCTCATTTCCATGCTGTTGAACTTGTTATCAGATAAAGTATCTACAGGAACTCTTGGTGACAGAAAGTCTGGTCCGATCTGGGCTTCTAACAATAGGCCGGTGCATTTGAATGGGGTGCAATGATCTCCTGCAAATAGAGTGTAACGACCTTTGATGGGTGGTTGATGGGTCAGGCGCAGACACGTTTGTGTATTTGTACAATTGGCCTGCCTGAGGTTTGACTGTGTTTGATTTTAATATGCCCAATTCTTTAATTTAGGATATCCAATTTTATCAGCCTTAAAACTAGGCCCTGCTTATATCACCACAAGATGCTAACTGAAAGCACTCTGTATGCTGTTGTCAGTGTTGTAAATAAAGAGATTTTGGTGAAGGGACTTCTGCCTCCGAGACTTTTTACAGGCGCGCAGAATGGCATTTTCCGTTGGTCACAGGTGGGATTTCATGAGTCTCACCTGAGCGAAGTCATAAAATCCCGGCCAACATTTCACCTTGGGATAGGATTTTAAGAGCATTAGCTGCTTAAACAGCTAATAAGCTGTTCTCATGCTTTTGATTTTGATTTGATTTGATTTATTATTGGCACATGTATTAACATACAGTGAAAAGTATTGTTTCTTGTGCGCTATACAGACAAAACATACCGTTCACAGAGAAGGAAATGAGAGAGCGCAGGATGTAGTGTTACAGTCATAGCTCGGGTGTAGAGAAAGATCAACTTAACGAAAGGTAAGTCCATTCAAAAATCTGGCAGCAGCAGGGAAGAAGCTGTTCTTGAGTCGGTTGATACGTGACCTCAGACTTTTGCATCTTTTTCCCGGTGGAAGAAGGTGAAAGAGAGAATGTCAGGGGTGCGTGAAGTCCTTAATTATGCTGGCAGCTTTGCCGAGGCAGCGGGAAGTGTAGACAGAGCCAATGGATGGGAGGCTGGTTTGTGTGATGGATTGGGCTACATTCACGACCTTTTGTAGTTCCTTGCGGTCTTGGGCAGAGCAGGAGCCATACCAAACTGTGACACAACCAGAAATAATGCTTTCTATGGTGGATCTGTAAAAGTTGGTGAGAGCCATAGCTGATACGTCAAATTTCCTTAGTCTTCTGAGAAAGTAGAGGCTTATACCAAGATAGTGATTTCCAGTGGGCTATTTTTAAGAATGAAAACTATTCCTATCCCCGTTGAAGAAATGATTTCGAACGGTCTTACTTGGTTGTGAACAGAAGCAACCTCTACTACCTTTGACTTTTCCATTAAAACTGTGGGAACGCCTGGAAATGGACTTATTTGAATTTAGGGGTAGAACCTTGTTAACATTGATTCCTGCTCATGAATGATTGAAGTAAAGACATAGGGCACGATCTTACTAGCTGTTCACACGTCGCTCACGCTGCAGCGAAGTTTGAGAATTTGCCACGCTGCCAAATCTCTGTTCATTGAGGTGGGATGGGAAAATCCCGTCAGTGTGAACGGCCATGATATTCCGGCCATTGTATCACAGCACAAACAGTCATCCAATCCCTAAACGAGAATTGGCCTGGCGACCCGAGATGTTGTGTCCAACATTAAGCGAATGCACAATTTTGCAAAGAAATGTGACGTCATTCCTGTAACCAGTTCACCTCACTATCCCTAAGCGGGTGGAAAAGCTGAGAGAGGGGTATGAACCGACAAAGAATTATTCAGGAAAAGCAAAAACCTTACTCCAACTCTACAGATTTATCACACCTCGCCACGACAAAATGGCTCCTCACCATCAGAGTTACTGATGGATAAGAGATTGACAATGCACCTTCCGTCTCCGGAACAAAAAGTCAATCCCAATATCAGCACGGATGACCACAAAAAAGGGTAAATTGTGCGAGGAAGAACAAAAAAGCATCCAGTCTACTCAGAACTTTAGTGACAGACAGGGAGCACACAAGTTCCCAGAGCTGAAGCCCAGGAGAGAGAGCATGGGTCTGAGACCAACAGATGGAAAAGTACAATTGTTGAAAATAACTCCCCATTGTAGATCGTACAGGCTTGAGACACACCAGGATATCATATCATATTGGAGGGCATGCCCCTGTCTACATCAGTGGAAATGGTCAAGAGCTTCACGTTTCTAGGTGCCCAGATCACCAACAACTTCTCCTTGTCCCTCCACACTGATGCTATAGTTAAGAAAGCCCACCCTCACCTCTACTTTCTCAGGAGGTTAAGGAAATTCGGCAAATCCACTATGACTCTCATCAATTTTTACAGATGCACCATAGAAAGCATTCTTTCAGGTTATATCACAGCTTGATATGGCTCCTGCTCTGACCAAGACCACAAGAAACTAAAAAGGGTTGTGAGTGTAGCCCAATCTATCACTCAAACCAGCCTCCCATCCATTGACTCTGTTTACGCTTCCCGCTGCTTCGGAAAAGCAGAATAATCAAGGACCTCACGCACCCCGGACATTCTCTCTTCCACCTTCTTCCATCAGGAAAAAGATACAAAAGTCTAAGGCCACGTACCAACCGACTCAAGAACAGCTTCTTCCCTGCTGCCGTCAGACTTTTGAATGGATCTATCAAATGATCTTTCTCTATACCCTCTCTATGACTGTAACACGACATTCTGCACCCTCTCCTTTCCTTCTCCCCTATCTACTCTATGAGCGGTATACCTTGTCTGCAGAACAAAGTACGAGCCAAGACCAGCCTTTCTCAGGTCCATGTCATCACAGCTCCTCACTCCTGTGCAACCCTTCCTCATGACTACTTTAAAAAAAATTCACTTCAAAGGGTTGCTCTAAAATATTCTTTTTATGGGCGGCACGGTAACACAGTGGTTAATACTACTGCCTCACAGCGCCAGGGACCCGGGTTGAATTCCGGCCTCGGGTCACTGTCTGTGTGAAGTTTGCACGTTCTCCCCGTGTCTGCGTGGATTTCCTCCGGGTGCTCCGGTTTCCTCCCACAGTCCAAAGATGTGCGGGTTACATTGATTGGCCATGCTAAATTGTCAGGGGGATTATCAGAGTAAATGCGTGGGGTTACGAAGATAGGGCCTCGGTGCAGGCTCGATGGGTCGAATGGCCCCCTTCTGCACTGTGTGGATTCTATGGTTCTATGTGCATGAACTAGAAAAAGAGGAACAGATCAATTAACAGCATTCACATTGTATGTTCTTCGCGCTTTGAGATGCATCTTGCAATAACTCGAATTACAAGTCCATTAGTCGGAGTTTCTAATTAGAAGTTGTCTCTCCTTCTCGCCCAGGCCAGACACACCTGCCATCCAGAACTTATTGATGCTGTGCAACCTTTTCATGAACATCTATTTGAGCAGTTTTCCCACTGTTACATATTCTCAGCAAATTCAGCTCATTCCCATCAGAGAATCTTGCCATATTTCCCTGCAGAATTGTCTGCTCTATTGTTCGTTCATTAAAATCATGGGCACCCTCTCCAATTCAGCCTGCTCTGAAGTAGTACATCAAAGAAAAATTCGATTAAATATTATCCTTTCTCGTTATCAGAATTCTACAAATGGCAAATTGAAAGAAGCAAAGTGTTCGTCACAAAGCTTAAATCGTAGAATCCTGATAGTGCAGAAGGAGACTATTCGGCCCTTCAACTCTGCACCGACTCTTACCCAGGCCCTGTTCCCATGACCCACTAATTTACCCTACTAATCCTCCTAACCCACACATCTTGGGACATTCAGGGGCAAATTACCATGGCCAATCAACCTAACCTGCGCATCTTTGAAACTGGAGCACTCGAAGGAAACCCACGCAAACATGAGGAGAACATGCAAGCTCCACACAGTTACCAAGGCTGGAATTGAACCCATGTCCCTGGCTCTGTGAGACAGCAATTCTAACCACTGTGCCACATACCACCCCTGGCCCTGCTTGGCCAGCGATACTACAAATTTGCCAAATATATTTGCTGTGTTTTATCACTCAGTCCAATGATCTGGATCACTGTGCTGGCAGCCATGGGGAAAGCTCGGAGTTAGTTACAGTTAAAAGATAACCTATGTTTACCTTTGAAGGTCAGAGCTAGACGTGTAATTCTTCATCATCCACCACATTTTGATTTCAATTTGATTTGATTTATTATTGTCCCATGTATTAACATACAGTGAAAGGTATTGTTTCTTGTGCACTATACAGACAGAGCATACCATTCATAGAGAAGGAAATGAGAGAGTGCAGAATGTAGTGTTACAGTCATAGCTAGGGTGTAGAGAAAGATCAATTTAATGCAAGGTAAGTCCATTCAAAAGTCTGACGGCAGCAGGGAAGAAGCTGTTCTTGTCTGTTGGTACGTGACCTCAGACTTTTGTAGCTTTTTCCCGATGGAGGAAGGTGGAAGAGAGAATATCCGGGGTACGCGGGATCCTTCATTATGCTGGCTGCTTTGCCGAGGCAGCGGGAAGTGTAGACAGAGTCAATGGATGGGAGGCTGGTTTACGTGATGGATTGGGCTACCTTCACGACCTTTTGTAGTTCCTTGCGATCTTGGGCACAGCAGGAGCCCATACCAAGCTGTGATACAACCAGAAATAATGCTTTCTATGATGCATCTGTAAAAGTTGATGAGAGTTGTAGTTGACATGCCAAATTTCCTTAGTCTTCTGAGAAAGTAGAGGCATTGGTGGGCTTTCTTAACTATCGGGCCTGATTTTACCAAAACTTCGCGCCCGTTTTCGGGCACGAAATCGCGGTAAAGTTGGGCGTCGGGCCTATACTGCGATCTACACCCGAATCCGAGCAGATCGCGGCTTTACCGACACCCGATTTGGGCGCGGGTCCGGCGGCGCCCGAATCGGGCGGTCCGACAATTTAAATGCATTTGCATGCATTTAAATCGACTTAATGAACCGCGCTCCCAACTCTACCGCCAAATCCCGCTTTACCGTCTTCTGGTCCGATCCGCGTCCGCGCTGTTACCGACCTACAAAATAAAAGTCTGAAGTCGCCGCTGCAGCCTCCGAAGAGCGGGGTCAGAGACTGCAACGGCTCTCTGACCCAGGTCATCCTCTGGTTGGGGGGGGAGGGGGCTGGGAGGAGGAGGGAGGGTGTGACGTCTCATTCTCTGGGTTGGGGGGGGGATGGGAGGGGAGAGGGTGTGATGTCTCATCCTCTGGGGGGGTGGGAGGGGAGGGGGTGTGACGCATCATCCCCTGGGACGGGGAGAGATGGTGTGACGTCTCATCCTCTGGTCGGGGGGTTCCGCTGCCTGTCTGCGGCCGATCCCTCCTGGCACCATCACTGGTACACTACCAGCCACAGATTACTCTTCCCTGCAGGTGCGAGAGAGCGGGAGAGATGGTAATTTGTTAGGGTAGCTGGAGGAATGGAAAGAGTGAGCTGGAATATAATTTTAAAGAAGATGATGATGAAGAAAGCAGACTCAAACACAATCCTGATTCACGGCTGGGATTCCCCTGTGCTTCTGAAATTGAATGGAGTTTTGGCTGGAGCGCCAGGTTCTTCATTCTCACTTGCAATGAGGCACGCACGGATGAGACCAGAGAATCCCTCCCTGTATCTGATGACAGCTATAACTCAGACCTCAAATCATGCCTGTCTCGTGACGTGTGATTTGTGTCCTAATTGCCCCAAAAGTTGGGGTTGCGTTTCAAGTATAATTCCCAGGTCTACAGAGGCGGCACGGTGGCACAGTGGTTAGCACTGCTGCCTCACAGTGCAGGGACCTGGGTTCGATTCCCAGCTTAAGTTACTGTCTATGTGGAGTTTGCACATTCTCCCCATGCCTGCGTGGGCTTCCTCCGGGTGCTCCGGTTTCCTCCCACAGTCCAAAGACGTGCTGGTTAGGTGCATTTGCCATACTAAATTCTCCCTCAGTGTCCACGAACAGGCCGCCGGAGTGTGGAAACTAGGGGACTTTCACAGTAACTTCATTGCAGTGTTAATGTAAGACTACTTGTGACTAATAAATAAACTTTAGAGTGATTTTGAAACCTCCTTGTACGTTTTCAAATACCTGTCTTCTATGTAGTGATAACCAATGTACCCTCCTTACTTTTTGGTTGTAGATGGGTGATTTGTTAAAGGAAGCGGGTCTTCCACTTCTTTGTGTACTAGGTTAAAGCTTGTATGCAGTCTGTGATGGAACTTACGGGTTGCTGTGTGCCCAGGTGGTCACGGAGCTTAGAGGCAACATTGCTGATAGCCAACTATAGAAATGATGTTAAAACAGGCAGAAAAATGGGTGAAAGGCTATCGCAGTCTCTGTTGTTCTCATCATCTCAAAACACTGTCCATTTGTCTTCGCATTCTGCATGTTCATTCTGCACCCACTCTTATTAAGAGCAATTAGGTACTATTGCCTTTCCTGCAATTGTTGCCCTGACCTCATCCAGATCCTAGACAAGAGCTGTACATAATGCTCATTACTCAGCCCAGCTAGATGCCGGTTAAGATATGGGTGGTACAATAGGTAGCATTGCGGCTTCACAACGCCAGGACCTGTGTTCAATTCCGGCCTCAAGTGACTGTGTGGAGTTTGCACATTCTCCCCTTGTCTGCGTGGGTTTCCTCCAGGTGCTCCGGTTTCCTCCCACACTCCAAAGATGTGCAGGTCAGGTGAATTGACCATGCCAAATTGCCCCTCGGTTTCTATAGATGTGTAGGTGAGGTGGATTTGCCATGATTAATAGCCATGATGAATGCGCAGGGTTGCAGGGATAGGGCAGGGGATGGGTCTGGGTAAGATGCTCTTTTGGAGAGTCGGTGCAGACTTGATGGGCTGAATGGCCTCCTTCTGCACTGTAGGGATCCTATGATTCTATTCTATACACAGGAAGTGCGAAACTGCTGTTCCCATTTCTAGCCCAGGGTTGGACAGCTTTCTGGTGCCGACAGTAATAACAAAATGAGCAAATAATCTGTTCACTGGAAAATGAGATGAAACTAATTGTCAGATACTGCATGAAAAGGATTATTTCCACCCATCTGTGCAAGTGGAAAATGTGGCGACTAGTGGTTGCAAATCCCTTTCAGGAACATGTTGAACTGTTCTTGAAGAACAAGCACTCACAATTTGTACATTATTTCCAGTGTGCTTAACAAATGATGGGACTTTTCATTACATATGATTGGTGACACTAATGTTCCCCAGTACTGAAGGGCCAAGCTGAAAATAAGGGTAAGTGCACCAGCACAGAAACACAAGCTTTTATCATGACTAATTCGCATATGCACTGTGGAGCTAATTTGTTCCTTTGGCTGCTCCCTCATTGTGGATGGTGAAATGGTTTTCTTTCAGTCCCTAGATGTTTTGGACAAAGAGAGAAAGTTAATGTGATGAATTTGTTTTTTTTTCTCTGAAATCGCACATCAGTTTTTTTTCCTTGAAAGGGAAACCTTCCTTGTCATAGAAGTGGGTACTTGAGAGTTTTTCTTTTCTAACTGGGATAGCAGCCAAGGATGCAAAATCCTTGAAATCACTTCTGTGCAGTGTTAGTTTTTTTTTGTGTTTGCAAGATACTTCAAGCGCAACTAGTTTTGGATGGAGTATCTGTGAGGGCACAGTTGGGAGATTGAGCGCAAAAGGCATTTGAAGTGACAGACCAGGCTCCAGGTTAGGCGGCACAGTGGCACAGTGGGTTAGCACTGCTGCCTCACAGCACTAGAGACCCGGATTCTATTCCTACCTTGGGTCACTGTCTGTGGGGAGTCTGCACATTCTCCCCATGTCTGTATGGGTTTCCTCCAGGTCCTCCAGTTTCCTCCCACAGTCCAAAAGACGTGCTGGTTAGGTGCAATGGCCATGCTAAATTCTCCTCAGTTTACCCGAACAGGCGCCGGAGTGTGGCGACTTGGGGATTTTCACAATAATTTCATTGCAGTGTTAATGTAAGCCTACTTGTGACACTAATAAATAAACTGAACTTAGCTTGAGCTGTTGTTAAATGATAATGGAAGCTGGAGGGAAAATAGAAGACCCAGGTTCAATTTCGGCCTCGGGTGACTGTCTGTGTGGGGTTTGCACATTCTCCCCGTGTGAGCGTGGCTTTCCTCTGGGTGCTCCGATTTCCTCCCACAGTCCAAAGATGTGCAAGTTAGGTGCATTGGCCAGACATAATTGCCCCTTAGTGTCCAAAGGTGTGTAGGTTATGCGGATTAGCCACAGTAAAAGTGTGGGGCTAAAGGGATAGGGCAGTGGGGAGAACCTGGTTGGGATGCTCTTTCAGAGGTTCGGTGTAGACTCAATGGGCCGAATGGCCTCTTTCTGCGCTGTAGGGAACCTATGGTTCTGCTCAAATTAATTTGCATAATCACACAAATAAAATCTTTCAGGAAACAGAAAACTTGGGCAGCGGAATGGAAGGTAGTTATTTCTTTTTAACTTCCTTTCCATTAAAAAGTATTCCTTGATGTACGTAAGAGTGATAGCCTGGTCCAATTTTATTGAGGCAGCTAAAAAAGGATTTATCGCCAACGTGAGCATTTTCAATAAGAACATCCAATTCTCCAACTGTGAATAACCTGATCTAAAATTGTGAAGAAGCATTAGAAAAATATACTGAACGATTTAAAAGTTTTATTGCTGCGCGCTGCACAGTTTCTGAGTGAAAGGCTTTTGATCTGAAGAACTTGCCTGCAAAACCTCATGAGCAACTGATGAAGAGTAATTGTGAAGTTTTGACCTGCGGTTTTGGGCCAGTGTTGTTATTTTATTATTTATTCGTATCGCAAGTAGGCTTACATTAACACTGCAATGTAGTTACTGTGAAAATCCCCTCGTTGCCACTCCCCGGCGCTTGTTTGGGTACACTGAGGGAGAATTTAGCACGGCCAATGCACCTAACCAGCATGTCTTTCGGACTGTGGGAGGAAACCGGATCTCCCGGAGGAAACCCACGCAGACACGGGGAGAAGGTGCAGACTCCGCACATACAGTGACCCAAGCCGGGAATCGAACCTGGGTCCCTGGCAACTGTGAGGCAGCAGTGCTAACCACTGTGCCACCGGAGGGGACCTGATTAGCTGTTTGAATCTTGAACCAGTGTGCAAACAAAATGTGGAAAATTGAATGCAAGACATTCTGGACATGATGCACTTTATAATTTTGTGATCTTTTGTGTTTGTTTGGCCGGTTCCATCTGAATTGCACTGTTTTGTTTGGCTTAACAAGTGTGGCAATAAAGATCCTGTCTGGAAATGCCATTCATTTTATGAATGTGGAGTATCTTTCATTCACTGAATGTGCAAATATTGATTGGTGCAATCCACATCCTGTTTGTCAATGAATACTACCTAGAAAGCCGCAATCACACACGCAATCCGCGACACGGCTAGTGCTCAGCTGAAGAAACTGTGTCAGGATTCCTGAGGGAGGCCAGGGTACACGCTTTAGTTGAATCGCTTTTCCATCATTCCAGACTAAGAACAGGATCAAAGTCCAATATAAATGTGGGCGGCACGGTGGCACAGTGGTTAGCACTGCTGTCTCACTGCACTAGGAACCTGGTTTTGATTCCTGGCTTGGGTCGCTGTCGGTGTGGAGTTTGCACATTCTCCCCATGCCGGCATGGGTTTCCTCCGGTTGCTCCGGTTTTCTCCCACAGTCCAAAAGATGTGTGGATTAGGTGGATTGGCCATGCTAAATTGCCCCTTAGTGTTAAAGTGACTAGCTAGGGTAAATGCATGGGGTTATGGGGATAGGGCCTGGGTGGGATTGTGGTTGGTGCAGACTCGATGGGCCAAATGGCCTCCTTCTGCTCTGTAGGATTCTATGATAAATAAAAGTTCAGCAGAGCATTGGGAATCTTGGGCTGGATTGTATGCAGCCCATCATAATGGGAAACAGACAGTGTCCCAAGCCGGGAAGTGAACCCGGGTCCTTGGCGTTGTGAGGCAGCAGGGCTAATCACTGTGCCACCGTGCTGCCAAATCGCCAGTTAAGAAAATTAACAGGTGATGCATAATACATTGACATGCCAATTATTTGCATAATTCTTTCAATATCGTCACCATACCTAATGTTTTTGTCTGAAATCCCTTTTTGGACATAAACCTAATCCATTACTCTAGTGTGGTGCAACCTCACGGGCAGGACATTGTGAATTTTGTGAGTGCAACATACTGATGGAGCCCTGAAGGACTGAGATGGCAAGATTCACAGAGTAGAATCATAGACTAGAATCCCTACAGTGCAGAAGGAGACCATCCAGCCCATCGAATCTGCACCGACTCTCTGACAGAGCATGCTACCCAGGTCCTATCCCCATGTATCTACCGCACTAATCCCTCTCGCGTACACATCTTGGGACACTGACGGACAATTTATCATGGCAAATCTACCTAACCTGCACAGCTTTGGACTGTGGGAGGAAACCAGAGCACCCGGTGGAAACCCAAGCAGACACGAGGGGAATGTGCAAACTCCAAACAGTCACCCAAGGCTGGAATTGAACCCGGGTCCATGGCGCTGTGAGGCAGCAGTGCTAACCACTGTGCCGCCATGCCACTCCAGTGAGCTTTTGGTAGCCAATGTGGTGCAAAATGCTCAGATATTAAACTCCTTGCATCACTAACTCTCTACAGCCATAAAATCTCCAGGGGCAACCATAAAAAAGAGAAATAAAACGCTTCGGTCAAGTTAGTCAAAAAAATTGATTTTTGGCTCCAATAGATAACCAATGAAGGAGACTGCAGTGGCTAGTAATGCTATTCCCTCTATTCCCACTTCCATTAGTGTTCACAGGAACTCATTCAGATTCCTTTGGAACGATTGTACCAAATCCTCACTTGGTTTACAAATTGATGACTCTCAAAAAAAATGAACTTCAGGCACCAGATGTCCCTCGATAGTTTTGCAACTCGGATTGCTATTCCTCATTTGCTCCCTGCGCTTTTAAGTTGCACTCTGCAATATTTCTGCTTTCCCTGGCTGTGAGAGAGCCTGAACAAATTGTTCAGTGGCTCTGTCAAAGTCTCGGTGTAATTGTCCAGCCAGAGATGCCCGTGAGCAGCAGACATGGATTCTTTTTTCTTTGTTCCTTCATGGGATGGGGATGTACCTAATTGCCCTCAAGACTTTTCCAAAGCTGTTTGCTGCAACTGAGTGGCGGCTGACTGGCTAACTCATTTCAAAAGGGCAAATAACATACTTGGAGGGGGGTTCAGAGGAAGTTCACAAGAATGATCCCAGGAATGAAGGGTTTGTAATATAAGGAGCAGTTGAGGAATCTGGGTCTATACTTGATGGAGTTCAGAAGAATGAGAGGGGTTCTACTTGAAACTTACAGAATATGGGAGACCGAGATAGAGTGGACATGGACAGGATGTTTCCACTAGTGGGACGAGACTGGAACTCGAGGCCACAACTTCAGAGTGAAGGGCTGGTCCTTTAAAACTGAGATGAGGAGAAATTTCTTCAGCCAGAGGGTGGTCATTCTGTGGAACCCATTTCCACAGAGGGCTGTGGAGGTCTGGTCATTGAGAGTCTTTAAGACAGAGATAGATAGGTTCTTGATCAATAAGGGGATCAAGGGTTATGGGGAGAAGGCAGGAGAATGGGGATGAGAATCATATCAGCCATGATTGAATGGTGGAGCAGACTCGATGGGGCAAATGGCCTAATTCTGCTCCTATATCTTATGGTCTTGTAAGATTCACCCATGTTTCTGTGGATCTCGGGATCAGACATAGGCCAGATGTGATCTAGACAGCAGCTTCTCCTCCCTAAGACTCTCAGCCAGTGCGATGGGTTTTTATGACAATCATCTTCAGCTCTCCCTCAACATCAGCTCAGGATTGCATGTATCTGCCATGGATCTTTTCTAATACTTTGAAGAATGTGTGTTTATTCCAGATGTTAGGAAGGACATACTGGGGCCAAAAGTGTAAAGTGAATTCATTATTTAATGTTGCATCTGACCAATTCTTGGCTTGCAGATCTTTAGTCACATGGGGCAAGATGTCCCATGAGGTAGTGGGATCTGGAGGACAGGGTATGCTTCCTTCCATAATGCCACTTGATGGACAAGTTGTTGCCATTCTGAAAAAAACTTCTTCTCATGGAATGTGGGCATTCCTAATTGCCCTTGAGGAGACAGTTAAGAGTCAATCTCATTGCTATGGATTTGGAGTCACATGTAGGCCAAACCAGGTAAAAATGGCAGATGTCCTTCCTTAAAGGACATTAGTGAACCAGAAAGGTTTTAATGACAATCGACAATGGTTTCACGGTCATCATTAGACATTAAGTTCCCGATTTTTATTGAATTTAAATATCACCATCTGCTGTGGTGGGAATTGAACTCGAGTCCCCAGAGATTTAGCCTGGGTTTCTGGATTATTAGTCCAGTGACAATACCACGATGCTACTGCAAACTCCTCCCACAAGCTCCTCCCAGTCACTGGGCCTCAGGGAGAGGAGCAAATTATCTGGCTTTTTATTCTTAGGTTAGTTAATAAATTGTATTTAACTTCTGACGGCTGCCATGTGGGATTTGAATTCCTGTCTCTGGAGAGTGAATCCAGATCTTGGGCGTACTTGTCTGGTGACAGTCCCAGGATGCTACCATTCCCAGGAATGAGCATTCAGATTCTTCACATTTATTCCTTCATGCCATTTGCTGAGGGAGCCCTGCAATC
Organism: Mustelus asterias; assembly: GCF_964213995.1. Taxonomy (NCBI): domain Eukaryota; kingdom Metazoa; phylum Chordata; class Chondrichthyes; order Carcharhiniformes; family Triakidae; genus Mustelus; species Mustelus asterias. Next base: position 125,487,508 of record NC_135809.1, read on the forward strand.
TCTCCTTGACGCCTTCTCCAGACATCACCATGTGATTTCCCTCTTTAACATTAGCAGTGCATTTTTGATTAACCAGGACTAAAACAATACTGTTAAAATGTGACTTAATTTTATTGATTTTAAAGGAAATCACTATCAAGAAACTTGGTACTGTCCAGGACAAATTGGTCCACTTGATCCGTATTCCATCCATTGGCCTCAACATCAAATCCCTCCACCCTCAGTGTAATGTGGCTGCACTGTGCACCATCTACAAGATATACTGCAGCAATTTGCGAAGGCTTCTTCAGCAGCACCTCGTGGCCTACAAACTCTACTGACCAGAAGGACATAGAAATATAGAAGATAGGAGCAGGAGGAGGCCATTTGGCCCTTTGAGCCTGCTCCACCATTCATCACGATCATGGCTGATCGTCCAACTCAATAGCCTGATCCTGCTTTCTCCCCATAACCTTTGACCCCATTCACCCCAAGTGCTATATCTAGCCACCCCTTGAATACATTCAATGTTTTGACGTCGGTGGCACAGTGGTTAGCACTGCTGCCTTACAGTGCCAGGGACCTGGGTTCAATTCCCAGCTCGGGTCACTGTCTGTGCGGAGTCTGCACATTCTGCCCATGTTTGCGTGGGTTTCCTCTGGGTGCTCCGGTTTCCTCCCACAGTCCGAAAGACGTGCTGGTTAGGTGAATTGGCCATGCTGAATTCTCCCTTAGTGTGTGCAAACGTGCGCCAGAATGTCGTAACTAGGGAACTTTTACAGTAACTTCACTGCAGTGTTAATGTAAGCCTACTTGTTAGAAATAAAATAAATTATTTCCTGCGGTAATGAATTCCACAGACCTTGGTGAAGAAACGTCTCCTTACCTCCATCCAAAATGGTCTACCCCGAATCCTCAAACTGTGATCCCTGGCTCTGGACTCCCCCACCATTGGGAATATCCTCTCTGCATCTACCCTGTCTAGCCCTCTTAGAAGTTTATAAGTCTCTATGATTCCCCCCTCATTCTTCTGAACTCCAGCGAAAACAATCCTAACCGAGTCAATCTCTCCTCATACATCAGTCCCACCATCCCAGGAATCAGCCTGATAAACCTTCGCTGCACTCCCACGAGAGCAAGAGCATCCTTCCTCTGAAAAGGAGACCAAAACTCCACACAATATTCTAGGTGTGGCCTCACCAAGGCCCTGTATAATTGCAACAAGAACTTTAACACCACCAGGTTAAAGTCCAACAGGTTTATTTGGTAGCAAAAGCCACAAGCTTTCGGAGCCTTAAGCTCCTTCTTCAGGTGAGTGGGAATTCTGTTCACGAACAGGGCATATAAAGACACAAACTCAATTTACAGAATAATGGTTGGAATGCAAATACTTACAGCTAATCAAGTCTTAAAGGTACAAACAATGTGAGTGGAGAGAGCATTAAGACAGGTAAAAGAGATGTGTATTCACATCTGTAATACACAGTGTAATACACATCTCTTTAACCTGTCTTAATGCTCTCTCCACTCACATTGTTTGTACCTTTAAGACTTGATTAGCTATAAGTATTTGCATTCCAACCATTATTCTGTAAATTGAGTTTGTGTCTTTATATGCCCTGTTTGTGAACAGAATTCCCACTCACCTGAAGAAGGAGCTTAAGGCTCCGAAAGCTTGTGGTTTTTGCTACTAAATAAACCCGTTGGACTTTAACCTGGTGTTGTTAAACTTCTTACTGTGTTTACCCCAGTCCAACACCGGCATCTCCACATCATAATTGCAACAACACATCCCTTGCAACAAGGTGAGCAGACACATGAGAACACCATTTTCTTCAAGTTCCCCTTCAAGTCCCACACGACCCTGACTTGAAAATGTTTCATCAATCCTTCATTGTCATTGGATCAAAGTGGGACATTTCCTCCCTAACATTATTTTGGGATGACCTTCACCGCATGGACTGCAGTGCTTTGAGAAGAAAGTATGCCACCACCTTCTGAAGGGCAATAAATGCTGGTTTAGCCAGTGCCATCAACACCTTGTGAATAACTAAGGGGATTTTCACAGTAACTTAATTGCAGCGTTAATGTAAGCCTACTTGTGACACTAATAAAAACCCTAAACCTAAAAAGAAAAGTGATTGTAGAGCAATTGTAGAGTGTGTCCCCTTCAATAAATCAATTGCCAAAGAATTATAATAAACTTTAAAATATATCGGATCCTTTCTAATACTTTGAAGAAGAAGTGCTGGTTACAGATACTTGGAAAGACGTATTGGGGCCAACACTGTAAAGTGAATTTATTACTGAACCCAGACTGCTTCTCCTTTAATTTATCTGTTAATTCAACCTCAAATCACTCACCCCAATGAAATTATCCCTTTCAACGCTATTAAAATTTACCAAGCAGATACAGGAAGAAAAATATGTCCATTGTAATTCTTCACAGGTTAATTTTTAAAAGGAGCCACACAGTGATGATTGCCTTATTGGAACAGTATTGTGGACATTTATTAATTGGTCTGAATTGCAGAATCACAGTGGGCAGCACGGTGGCACAGTGGTTAGCACTGCTGCCTAACAATGTCAGGGATCCGGGTTCAATTCCGGCTTTGGGTCACTGTCTGTGTGGAGTTTGCATGTTCTCCACATGTCTGTGTGGGTTTCCTTCGGGTGCTCCGGTTTCCTCCCACAGTCCAAAGATGTGCGGGTTAGGTTGATTCGCCATGCTAAATTGATCCTTGTGTCAGGGGATTAGTAGGGTAAATATGTGGGGTTACAGGAATAGAGCCTGGGTTGGAATGTGGCCAGTGCAGACTCGATGAGCTGAATGGCCTCTTTCTGCACTGTAGGAATTCTATGATAATTGTTACGGTGCAGAAGGGGGCCATTCAGTCCATCATGTCTGCACCAGCCCTCCTAATGAGCAATACAACTTGGTGCCATTCCCCTACCTTTTCCCAGTATCCCAGCACATTGTTTCTATTCAAGTAGTCATCTAATGCCCTCCTGATTGCCTGAATGGAATTTCGCCTCCACTGCACCTGCAGGCAGTGCATTCCCAACATGAACCTGTCACCCAGTGAAAAGTTTTTTTTCTCACATCACGGGTCAGATGTTTTCTGGCACGTGTGTCCCGAATCGGGGGGGGCGGGCGAGGCTCAGAGAACGGCATTCTCCATTGACCTTGGGCTGGATCGTACAAACCTCGAGGCTGGTTTGTGTGATGGACTGGGCTACATTCACAACCTTTTGTAGTTTCTTGCAGACTTGGGCAGAGCAGGAGCCGTACCAAGCTGTGATACAACTGGAAAGAATGCTTTCTATGGTGCATCTGTAAATGTTGGTGAGAGTCATAGCTGACGTGCCAAATTTCCTTAGTCTTCTGAGAAAGTAGAGCCGTTGTTTAAAGTTTATTTATTAATCATAAGTAAGGCTTACATTAACACTGCAATGAAGTTACTGTGAAATTCCCCTGTTTGCCACACTCCGGAGCCTGTTCGGGTCAATGCACCTAACCAGCACGTCTTTCTGACTGTGGGAGGAAACCAGAGCACCCGGAAGGAACCCATGCAGAAACGGGGAGAACAAGCAAACTCCGCACAGACAGTGACCCAAGCCGGGAATCAAACCCAGGTCCCTGGCGCTGAGAGGCAGCAGTGCTAACCACTGTGCCACCGTGCCGTTGGTGGGTTTTCTTAACTATAGTGTCGGTATGGGGGGACCAGGACAGGTTGGTGGGGCTCTGGACACCTAAAAACTGGTCTGCGAGGGTACTGCAGGTAGTCTATGAAAAAAAAATGCAATTACATGTACCCCGTACGTATCATGATCAATGTTACATTATTATTTGCAGTGTAATTTGCACCACAAACATCCTTGTGTAATATTATCCACAATGTATTTGTGAGTGTGTATCACAACCTATTAGAAATAACTGCGTTGTTGATACACGTCGGTTGATGAGTTTGAGCTCTGTCAGCCGTACGCTATTTAAAATAAATGTTTAAAACAGCTTGCGTGCGTTGTGGTCTGCGAAAGCCTTTAATGTCGACCAATGGCCCCCATAAAGGAAAAGGCTGGAAATCACTGGGGTAGGTGATTGTGATCAGAAGGACTTGCACATGTGACTTGCACACACAAAAATAAATGGGCCTTCCTTCACATTATAACTTTTATGTACGATTATCTCTTGATGCAATGGTTTAAATTTGATGCTAAATCTAAAGAGAGGCTCCTTCCATGGATTGTCAGTGACCACCTCTACTCATCAGGCAAGAAGGGGCAGGGGTGGCTCGGCAGCACAGTGGTTAGCACTGCTGTCTCACAGCTCCAAGGACCCGGGATCAATTTCGGCCTTGGGTGACTTGGAGTTCACCCATTCTCCCCTGTGTCTGCGTGGGTTTCCTCCAAAGATGTGCCATGCTGAATTGCCCCTTAGTGCCCCAAGATGTGTAGGTTGTTTGGATTAGCCATGAGAAATGTGTAAGGTTACGAGGATAGAGCAGGGGAGAGGGCCTGGGGAAGGCACGCTGTCAGAGAGTTGGTGCAGGCTCGATGGGCTGAATGGCCTCCTTCTGCCCTGTAGGGGTTCCATGATCAGTTTGGGTAGGGTATCACAGTCGGGGAAGTGTTGCCCTTTGCATTCGGATGGACAGGAAAAGATTAGCTGATTCATCGAGCTTCATGACATAACAGAGTATTCTATTCTAATCCAGTGTTCACTGCAATTGCAATGCTAATCTGGGAGAATGTGGGAAATTCCTGTCCTAGTGCCCTTCCCACAACCCCCTCCCAACTTGGAAATGTTACTTCAACATAAATTATTCCCTTCAGGAAAAGGTACAGCAATTTAATGGTTTTAGTACTCAACTTATGAGAATAAATCACATCATTTGACACTGAATTTCATAACTCCAGTTCAGCGCACAACCTCGGAATCGTTTTGATTCCGTTGAGTAATAAATTATTTTACATTACTGAAGAAGAAGGCCCATTGAGACCTTCTCGGGGCAGTTAAGGTTGGAAAGGGCAACAAATCTGATCTTACAAGTATAGCTCATACAGACCCCCCAACCCAAGAGAAGGAAAAGTAAGAATTGAAGAAAGAGAGAGATCTCCTTCTGTTCTTCTATCCTGGGAGCTTTTACATCAGTCTGAGAGAGCAAGTGGCTAAGGAGTCTCATCTTAACATCTCATCAAAATTGCATTGGGCGGAATTTTTCAGTCCCACCCACCATGGGAATCATAGCGGGCAGGGTGGACCACGAGCTGGAATTTCTGCCCTTGGGGCGAGAATGGCCAGAAAATCCCATCCATTGCCTCTGACATTGCAGCACATAAGGGAGGTAGTGGTAGTGTTACCAGACGAGTAATCCAGAGACCCAGCTTAATGATTCAAATCCCACCAAGGAAGTTGGTGGAATTTGCATTTAATAAAAATCTGGAATTAAAGGCCGAATGATGACCGTGAAACCGTTGCTGATTATCATAAAAACCCATCTGCTTCACTAATGTCCTTTAGGGAAGGAAATCTGCTGTCCTTACCTGGTCTGCCACCACTGAATAACAGCTAACAATTCAAAAAGAAATATCGTGAGGGGAAATTCGGAAAAAGAGGAACACAAAATTCTTCAGAAAGATTTGTTGACAGGAAAGTGTCTGATTAGACCATAAGACCATAAGGCATAGGAGCAGAATTAGGCCACTTGGCCCATCGAGTCTGCTCCGCCATTCAATCACAGCTGATTTTTTTCTCATCCCCATTCTCCTGCCTTTTCTCCATAACCCCTGATCCCCTTATTAATCAAGAACCTATCTATCTCTGTCTTAAAGACACTCAATGACCTGGCCTCCACAGCCTTCTGCGGCAAAGAGTTCCACAGATTCACCATTCTCTGGCTGAAGAAATTCTTCCTCATCTCTGTTTTAAAGGATCGTCCCTTTAGCCCTGAGGTTGTGCTCTCTGGTTCTAGTTTTTGCTACTAGTGGAAACATCCTCTCCACATCCACTCTATCCAGGCCTCGCAGTATCCTGTAAGTTTGAATAAGATGCCCCCTTATCCTTCTAAACTCCAACGAGTACAGATCCAGAGTCTTCAACCGTTCTTCATACGGCAAGCTCATCAGGGATCATTCTTGTGAACCTCCGCTGGACCCTTTCCAAGGCCAGCACATCCTTCCTTAGATATGGAGTCCAAAACAACCAAAACATGGTCGTTTAAATTCAGTGATGATAAGTTGTGAGAGAATTTTTCAAAGGTTGATTTTGATGAATGTTGCATCTTGGGTGAACCAGATGACTTATGATCAGTGCTTTACCGATTGATTAATCAATACTTCTGCCGAAAGTATCAATGGACTTTTTCTCAGAAATGTGGCTTTTATTTTACTGACAGAAGTCTCACAACACCAGGTTAAAGTCCAACAGGTTTATTTGGAACCATGAGCTTTCTGAGCACTGCTCCTTCATCACATGAGTGGAGAGTTGGATTCACAAATATGGCATATATAGAAAAAACACAATTGCAAGATAATGATTGGAATGCGAGTCTTTACAGATAATCAAGTCTTTACAGGTACAGACAGTGTGAGTGGAGATAGGGATAATCATAGGTTAAAGAGGTGTGAATTGTCTCAAGCCAGGACAGTTTGTAGGATTTTGCAAGTCCAGGCCAAATGGTAGGGGTTACATGTAGTGTGACATGAACCCAAGATCCCAGTTGAGGCTGACCTCATGTGTGCGGAACTTGGCTATCAGTTTCTGCTCGGCAGTTCTGTGTGGTCGTGTGTCTTGAAGGCTGCCTTGGAGAATGCTTACCCGAAGATCGGAGGCTGAATGCCCTTGACTGCTGAAGTGTTCCCCGACTAGAAGGGAACACTCCTGCCTGGTGATTGTTGCGTGGTGTCCGTTCATCTGTTGTCGTAGCGTCTGCATGGTCTCCCCAATGTACCATGCCTGGAGACATCCTTTCCTGCAGCGTATCAGGGAGACAACATTCGCCGAGTTGCATGAGTATTTTACTGGATAAGATATTGTTAAAATGCCATCCAATTGGAACAAATCCAAGTCTCGTAGCCCATTCAATAGAATGAGTTATGATAACTTTTATTGGCATAGATTGAGAATTGGATTCTGGGGCTTCAGGGCATTCTGGATCATTGGAATTCTCTGTCAAAATCTCTTTGTGATGTGTGTGTGTGTATAAGATCATTTCTGTATATAAAATCACACGCAGCAGCAGAGACCTTTGACAGCAGACTCCAAAAGAGAAAATGCTGGAAAATCTCAGCAGGTCTGGCAGCAACTGTAAGGAGAGAAAAGAGCTGACGTTTCGAGTCCAGATGACCCTTTGTCAAAGCTAAAAGGCATAGAAAGTGGGAGATATTTATACTGCAGGGTGAGGGAATGAAAGATGAATCAAAGCCACAGAAATCAGGGTAAAAGACTGCTAATGGCAGTCCATGGAGAGAATAAAGGGTGTGAATGGGCAAACAGCAGAGAAGCTAAAATCAGAGGGTAAGCTGTGACAGATGAAGGTGTGGGGGGAGGGGGAGGGAGGGAATAGGTAGGGGAGAGATAAAATTAGAAAAAGGGGGGGAAAAGGGGAAGCAAAAGGGGAGGAAAGATAAAGAAAGGGGGATAAAGGGGAAAGAGTGGGGGGGAAGAAAAATGAAGAAAGACAATAAAGAAATAAAAGGCAGAGAACAGTAAAAATTAAATAAAATGAAAACAAAGGAATCGAGGTGGGGTAGAGCGAATCATCTGAAGTTGTTGACTTTGATGTTGAGACCGGAAGGCTGTAAAGTGCCCAGCCGGAAGATGAGATGCTGTTCCTCCAGTTTACGTTGAGCTTCACTGGAACATTGCAGCAGCCCAAGGACAGACATGTGGGCGTGGGAGCAGGATCGTGTGTTAAAATGGCAAACAACCAGAAGGTCAGGGTCCTGATTGCGCACAGACCGGCGCTCAGCAAAGTGATCACCCAGTCTACGCTTGGTCTCTCCGATGGGCGGCACGGTAGCACAGTGGCTAGCACTGCTGCTTCACAGCTCCAGGGACCTCGGTTCGATTCCCGGCTCGGGTCACTGTCTGTGTGGAGTTTGCACATTCTCCTCGTGTCTGCGTGGGTTTCCTCCGGGTGCTCCGGTTTCCTCCCACAGTCCAAAGATGTGCGGGTTAGGTTGATTGGCCATGCTAAAAATTGCCCCTTAGAGTCCTGAGATGCGTAGGTTAGAGGGATTAGTGGGTAAATATGTAGGGAAACTGGGGTAGGGCCTGGGTGGGATTGTCGTCGGTGCAGACTCGATGGGCCGAATGGCCTCCTTCTGCACTGTAGGGTTGCTATGATTTAGAGGGGACCACATTGGGAGTAGCGAATGCAATGGACCAAATGCCGCTTAACCTGGAATAAGTGTTTTGGACTTTGGATGGTCAGCATGGAAGAGGTAAAGGGACAGGTGTTGCACCTTCTGCGATTACATGGGAAGGTGCCATGAGTGATGGGAGAGGTGTTGGGTATAGTGGAGGAGTGAACTAGGCTATCCCAGAGGGAAGGGTCTCTGCGGAATGCTGACAGAGGGAGTGAAGGGAAGATGTGTTTGGTGGTGGCATCACACTGGAGTTGGCGAAAATGGTGGAGGATTATGCTTTGCATGCGGAGGCTGATTGGGTGAAATGAGAGAACAAGGGGGGACTCTATCCTTGTTCTGGGAGGGAGGGGAGGGGATGAGGATCGTGGTGTGGGAGATGGACTGCACGCTGTTGAGGGTCCTGTCAACAACTGTAGGTGGGAAACCACAGTTGAGGAAGAAGGAGCACATATTAGAAGCACCACTTTGGAAAGTGGCATCATCGGAACAAATGCGACGGAGGCGAAGGAGCTGAGAGAAAGGGATGGAGTCCTTGCAGGATGTAGGGTGGGAAGAGCTGTAGTCCAGATAGCTGTGGGAGTCAGTGGGCTTGTAATGGATATTGGTAGATAGTCTATTGCCGGAAATGGAGACAGAAAGGTCAAGGAAGGGAAGTGTCTGAGATGGACCAGGTGAAGGTGATGGAGGGATGAAAACTGGAAGCGAAATTGATGAATTTTTCGAGGTCTGGACGAGAACATGAAGCAGCACCAAAATAGTAATTGATGTACCGGTAAAGGAGTTGTGGGAGGGGACCCGGGTAGGCCTGGAACAAGGAATGTTCCACATATCCCATAAAAAGACAAGCGTAGCTAGGACCCATGCGGGTACTAATTGCTACTCCTTTGATTTGGAGAAAGTGAGATGAGTTAAAGGAGAAGTTGTTGAGAGATAGAACGAGTTCAGCCAGGCGGAGGAGTGGTGGTGGATGGGAATTGTTCAGGCGGACTCATTTTGTAGGAATTACTAGAAACTAGTTGTTTGAATTTCTGTCTGAACTGGATGCAAGAAGTAGCAGCCTTTCGATGCGATTTTCTGGTCCGTCCCTCCTGTGGAATCTTCTGGTCCCGTCGATGTCAACCTAGGTTTGAATGTCTCGCCACACCCGCTGCAGGCTGGACTGGAAAATCCTGACCTTTCTGGTTTGATAAAGGGAATTAACCTTAAGGGTTAATTGTGCGTCACAGCTTGGTATGGCTCCTGCTCTGACCAAGACCGCAAGAAAGTACAAAGGGTCGTGAACATAGCCCAGTCCATCACACAAACCAGCCTCCCATCCATTGACTCTGTCTACACTCCCTGCTGCCTCGGCAAAGCAACCAGCATAATTAAGGATGCCACGCACCCCGGACATTCTCTCTTCCACCTTCATCTGTCGGGAAAAAGATACAAAAGTCTGAGGTCACGTACCAACCGACTCAAAAACAGCTTCTCCCCTGCTGCCATCAAACGTTTGAATGGACCTACCTTATATTAAGCTGATCATTCTCTACACCCTAGCTAAGGCTGTAACACTATTCTGCACTCTCTCCTTTCCTTCTCTATGAATGGTATGCCTTGTTTGTATATCATGTAAGAAACAATACTTTCACTGTATACATGTGACAATAATAAATCAAATCAAATATATTAAGTTGATCTTTCTCGACACCCTATCTATGACTGTAACACTACATTCTGCACCCTCCTTTCCTTCTCAATGAATGGTATGCTTTGTCTGTTTTTTATGTGATTTATTAGTCACAAGTAGGCTTACATTAACATGGCGATGAAGTTACTGTGAAAATCCCCGAGTCGCCACAAAGAACAAAGAACAATACAGCACAGGAACAGGCCCTTCAGCCCTCCAAGCCCGTGCCGCTCCCTGGTCCAAACTAGACCATTCTTTTGTATCCCTCCATTCCCACTCCGTTCATATGGCTGTCTGGATAAGTCTTAAACGTTCCCAGTGTGTCCGCCTCCACCACCTTGCCTGGCAGCGCATTCCAGGCCCCCACCACCCTCTGTGTAAAATATGTCCTTCTGATATCTGTGTTAAACCTTCCCCCCTTCACCTTGAACCTATGACCCCTCGTGAACGTCACCACCGACCTGGGGAAAAGCTTCCCACCATTCACCCTATCTATGCCTTTCATAATTTAATACACCTCTATTAAGTCTCCCCTCATCCTCCGTCTTTCCAGGGAGAACAACCCCAGTTTACCCAATCTCTCCTCATAGCTAAGCCCCTCCATACCAGGCAACACCCTGGTAAACCTCCTCTGTACTCTCTCCAAAGCCTCCACGTTCTTCTGGTAGTGTGGCGACCAGAACTGGACGCAGTATTCCAAATGCGGCCGAACCAACGTTCTATACATCTGCAACATCAGACCCCAACTTTTATACTCTATGCCCCGTCCTATAAAGGCAAGCATGCCATATGCCTTCTTCACCACCTTCTCCACCTGTGACGTCACCTTCAAGGATCTGTGGACTTGCACACCCAGGTCCTCTGCGTATCTACACCCTTTATGGTTCTGCCATTTATCGTATAGCTCCTCCCTACATTATTTCTACCAAAATGCATCACTTCGCATTTATCAGGATTGAACTCCATCTGCCATTTCTTTGCCCAAATTTCCAGCCTATCTATATCCTTCTGTAGCTTCTGACAATGCTCCTCACTATCTGCAAGTCCTGCCAATTTTGTGTCGTCCGCAAACTTACTGCTCACCCCAGTTACACCTTCTTCCAGATCGTTTATATAAATCACAAACAGCCACACTCCAGTGCCCGTTCGGGTACACTGAGAGAGAATATATCATGGCCAATCCACCTAATCTGCACATCTTTGGACTGTGGGAGGAAACTGGAGCACCCAGAGGAAACCCACGCAGACACGGGGCAATGTGCAAACTCCACACAGACGATGAACCAAGCCAGGAGTCGAACCTGGGTCCCTGGCACTGTGAGACAGCAATGCTAACCACTGTGCCAGCGTGCCACCCCAAATAATACTTTTCACTGGATCCCAATACATGTGACAATAATAAATATAATCAAATCAAATATATTAAACTGATCTTTCTCTACACCGAAGCTACGAGCGTAAAACTACATTCCACATCCCCTCCTCTCCTTCTCTATATACGGTATGCCATGTCTGTATAGCGTGTAAGAAACAACACTTTTCACTGTATACTAATATATGTGACAATAATGAATTAAATCAAATCAAATATATTAAGTTGATCTTTCTCTACACCGAAGCCATGACTGTAACACTACATTCTGCACCCTCTTCTTTCCTCCTCTATGTATGGCATGCTTTGTCTGTATAACGCTCAAGAAACAATCCTTTTCACTGTATACGTGACAATAATAAATCAAATCAAATCAAATCATAACATGTAGGTCCCTGCATGCAGTGAGCGGCTTACCAGAAAACTCACAGTGTCCTCTCCAAGGAATGGAAAATGGCAGCCGGTGTACACGCACAGAATTGGCATGTGCGGCTCAAAGTAAATATAAATCTTGGCAACCCTACTTTGCATTTCCTCTACAAATTAATCACCCCTTGGAGCTAACAGTACAAATGTTGTGATTAGCACTTGTGTCACCCAGGTTGTTAATACTTTCCTTCCTCTGTGCACTGATGGAAAAGTGAGCATTGTCTCTTCATCTGCTGTGTTGCAGCAATGAAATATTGGACCAGCTAAATTGCTGGAGAAAATTGGACATCATTTGAAAATATTTACGATGCCAGAGTGGAACGCTATTAAAGTTGGGGAATAAATGGCAAAGCATTAGGACATCTACGTAAGCTGAATTAAAAGTGCTTTGAAAAGAATAAGGAAAGGTTTGGTCTATGCACAATCATCGCAATGCGAAATAAACAGCAGAAAGTGCTGAAAAAATATCGCAGCAGGTCTGGCAGTGTCAGTGGAGAGAGAAACAGAAGGTGGGGTCTTGAGCCCACTCTCTCCATGGAAATGGAGGCACAAGCTCGAAGAGCAGGGAGTTTGGAAAAGCGTGCTCCTTGCCAACTGAAATACCCACCGAGAGGGTGCATTCATTCCCTGGCTGCATTTCAGCCTAAATGGGCAGCAGGGGGGCATGATCCAACTGGAAAATTATAGTTATCTTCAGTTGATTGATTTCAAAGAATCCCTACAGTGCAGAAGAAGACCATTTGGCCCATCGAGTCTGTACCGACCACAATCCCATCCAGGCCCTATTCTTGTAACCCTCATTTACCTGCTAATCCCCCTGACACTAAGGTCAATTTACCATGGCCAATCAACCTAACCCGCACATCTTTGGACTGTGAGAGGAAACCGGAGCACCCGGAGGAAACCCACACAGACATGGGGAGAACGTGCAAACTCCGCACAGACAGTAACCCGAGGCTGGAATTGAACTTGGGTCCCTAGCGCTGCGAGGCAGCAGTGCTAACCATTGTGCCACCATGCCACTCAATTTGATTTGATTTGATTTAATTTATTATTATCACATGTATCAGCATACAGTGAAAAAATTGTTTCTTGTGCGCTATACAGACAAAACATACCGTACATAGAGAAAGAAACGAGAGAGTGCAAAATGTAATGTTACAGTCAGAGCTAGGGTGTAGAGAAAGATCAACTTAATGCAAGGTAGGTCCATTCAAAAGTCTGCAGAGAAGAAGCTCTTCTTGAGTCAGTTGGTGCGTGACCTCAGACTTTCCCGACAGAAGGTGGAAGTGAATATGACTTACCTGGATAGTCACATGAGCAGCCTGGGAATGGAGGGATACAAACGATTGGTCTAGTTGGATCAAGGAGCGGCACAGGCTTGGAGGGCCGAAGGGCCTGTTTCCTGTGCTGTACTGTTCTTTGTTCTTTGTTCTTTATATCCACTTAAGAAATAATTTACAATCTTACAACTCCCACAACAGGCTACCTTTCCTGAATGTGGTCACTACTGTTATTCAAGCAAATATGGCCACTGATTTTCTGTTACCTGCTCGTTCACAGCGTCCTGACAAGTTGGTTTAAAGCCTCTCCAATCGCACACGCAAACCACCCCACAAGCATTGGCCCCAAATCTGTTCTGGTGCACAACCGGTCCACATCCCATCCCTCCCAGAACTGCTACCAGTGTCACAGAAATCTCAAACCCATCCTTTAGCACCATCTTTCCAGTCATATATTTATCAGTGGCATCTTCTTACTTCTGTACTCACCGGCACAATGCACCAGGAATAACACAGAGATGATTACCCCTGAGGTCCTGCTTGCTAGTTTATATCCTAGTCCCCTCAGATGGGGAGGTGCTGGCCTAGTGGTATTATTGCTAGCCTATTAATCCAGAAACTCAGCTAATGTTCTGGGTTCGAATCCCACCACGGAGGATGGTGGAATTTGAATTCAATAAAAAATATCTGGAATTAAGAATCTACTGATGACCATTGTCGATTGTCAGTGAAAGCCAAATGGTTCAATAATATCCTTTAGGGAAGGAAATCTGCCGTCCTTATCTGGTCTGGCCTATACATGACTCTGGACACGCAGCAATGTGGTTGACTCTCAACAGCCCTCCAAGGGCGACTAGGGATGGGCAATAAATGCTGGCCAGCCAGCGACGCCCATGTCCCACGAATGAATAAAACAAAATCCGTCTGCAAGACCTGATCTCTCTTTCTACCGATGTTGTTGGTACGAGCGTGGACCAGGATTACTCACTGCTGTCCTTTCCCCTCAGAGTGCTCTGCAGCTGCTGCTCTCCGGTACTAGCCCCCTTTTGTTGCTTCGCTCCTGGCTTCATTCATAGAATCATAGAATCTCGACAGTGTAGAAGCAGGCCTTTTGGCCCAACGAGTCTGCACCAACTCTTTGACAGAGCATCTTACCCTGATCCACTCCCCCCCGGCCCTATCCCCATAATACTTACTCTGCTAAAATCCTCTTAGTGTACCCATCTCCGGACACTATGGGGGTCATTTAGCATGGCCAATCCACCTGACCTGCACATCTTTGGAGTGTGGGAGGAAACCGGAGCACCCGGAGGAAACCCACGCAGACACGGGGAGAACATGAAAACTCCACACAGACACCCAATTGAACCCAGATCCCTGGCGCATGAGGCAGCAGTGCTAACAACTGTGCCACCGTGCCACCCTGTTGTTCCACTCTGCTCTCAGCTTCCTTGAGGCCACATTCACCTGTTGAGAAAGCATCCCCTGCACAGGCTACAGTTAAGATCACGATAAGTACGCAATGGCTTCATCATACCCTGATGAATATAATTGTCTTAGAACCCCGCTCGCAATGTGCCGACATCTTCGTGCCTCTCCAGGAGTGTCTGTTAAAATCAGAAACTGTGGCTTTATGCCAAAGTGGATTAATTACATTCTTTGTAGCTGAAATCATTAGAATACGGCAGGGATTTCATCATTGAAACTCTTCTGGACCGCAATATGATTTAATGATCTTGGTGGTAATATCGGTAATAACACTTAAGAGAAACTAGTTTAAATTAACAATGAATCAAACCCGGCTCTTAGCCTTTTCATAATTAGAAGAAAAAATGAAAGGCCTAATGAGTGCGATGTTTTTCAATAGGTTTCTGTTGCTTTAAGGCAGAAAGTGTGGATGGCTGGTTCATAGCTTTGTTTCCTTTGCTTTGGGAACTGTTTTTTGGTGACGGCATTAGCAGATCCCTGTCAGAACAACAGGGGACATATTCAGACAAGGGTTTAAATATGGGACAAGGTGGCGGGCCTTGAGGTGTATCTGAAGATTGAACTGCATTCTCTGAAGGTTTACCTGGGGTGAAGGGGAACAAAGGGGGAAGGCAGGATTAGGCTGTTGAGTTGGTTGATCAGCAATGATCATAATGAATGGTGAAGCAGGCTCGAAGGGCTGAATGGTCTGTTCCTCCTCCCTTTTTTCTATTGACCTGATATACTGTAAAGATAAAACATAAGAAGGGAGACTTCTAATCAAGATGGTGGCAAGCTAAGACGTGCAATTTTTGTACCACGTGGGAACTCCAGGATGCTTCCCGTGCCCTGAATAACTACATGTGCAAAGAGTACCTCCAGTTGCTCAGCCTCAAGCTCAGGATTTTCCTGGAGTGCATATTCTAGGAGTTGACCACCCACAACTACTGAAAGGTCAGGAGGATACTAAATGGGTGCGCAGCTGGGAGGATAGATAGTGAAGAAAGAGCGACACTCTGAAAGCTTGTGCTACCAAATAAACCTGTTCGATTTTAATCTGGTCTTGTGAGACTTCTTACTGAGGATAGAAAGTACCAGGGTGTGCCATGTGTAAGACACTTTCAAACCAGGACAGGTTGGTGTTGGGAGGGAGCAGTTGGTGGTGAGTGGCGCACAGCAAAGTGCTCTGGTTATAGTGCGTCAGTAGGCGAAATGGACAGGTAACTGTTGATGTGAGTCCTGGGTGGTGTGTCGCCCTCTCTTGGCAGAAAGAGAACATCCCTGAGATGGGAGGTCCAAAACATTTTTAGGGATGAGTGGGTCCCGCCAGAATTCATGGTCCTTGTGGAAACCAATAGCAGAGAAAGGAGAAGGGCCCACAGTCAGTGTTTCTGGGTTCAGTTCCCACTCTAGGGTTTGGGCACAAAAATGAAGGCTGACAAGTGAGCGTAGTACTGAGGGAGTGCTGTCCTGTTGGTGGTACTCCCATTGGGATAAGGTGTTAAACTGAAGCCCTATCTGCCTGTGCGGGTGGATCTAAAATATCCTATGGCACCGTTTCAAAGAATAGGGGGAGTTACTTGTGCCCTGGACAATATTTATCCCTCGGCTAACATTACAAAAGAATGGATTACCTGGATATTATCACTTTGTTTTTTGTGGGAGTTTGCTGTGTGCAGATTGGCTGCTGCCATTCTTACATCATTACCTGTGGGGAGGCAATGGCCTAGTGGTATTACTTAAACCTGGCGTTGTGAGACTTCTTACTGTGCCCACCCCAGTCCAACGCCGGCATCTCCACATCACAGCATCAGGGACTTGGGTTCGATTCCCAGCTTGGGTGACTGTCTGTGCGGAGATTGCACATTCTCCCCGTGTCTGCGTGGGTTTCCTCCGGATGCTCCGGTTTGCTCTCACAGTCCGAGAGATGTGCTGGTCAGGTGCATTGGCTAAATTCTCCCTCAGTGTACGCCGGAGTGTGGCAACTGGGGGATTTTCACAGTAATTTCATTGCAGTGTTAATGTAAGCATACTTGTGACACTAATAAATAATAAATAAAATAAATTCATTCATTAACAAGGGATGGGCAATAAATGCTGGCCAGCCAGGGGCATCCATGTCCCATGAATTAATAAAAAAAACCTTCAGAAGTGCTTCAGTGAGCGAAATGCAACTTGAAATATGTGGAGGTTGTGTAAAGTGTTTTAAAAATTCAATAAAACAGAAAACTTAAACGTGTGCCGGAGCTCTGAAAAAAATATGAGTTATTTTCTAAACCCAGTTCTACTAAGTTGAACAATTTGGTAAAATGACAGTGCAAAGCCTTGTCTCATAGACTTTCATTTATCCTGTGTATCCTGTTCAAGTGCCAACAGGAGGGATCTAATTATTTTTCGAGTACGGGATTCACAAGGTGAATTCAGGCAAATCGGCTGAAGGGAGGGCAGGTAAAGGCAGAATGGGTTAATCCATTCATTTGTCCTGAATCTTTCAGTTTGCAGCATTAGTGTCGATAACAACACAAAGGACCTTTTAATCTGGGCTAGCACAAGATGGATAGTATCAGTTTTTTGTTCAGACTAATGATTTTAAAGCAGAACATAGGAGTGTCATGGTGATGAATTTACTGCTATGTTTGGAGTTGTGTAGCACATAATTTAATGGCGCAGGGTAATACTGAAACTGAAGTGGTTTGGAAAGGTAGTCTAGTGTCAAACTGTGACTGATGGGCTAATTTACAGTCAAGGATTCCGGTGAAAAAATGGGGCTTTGTTTTACAACTTTTTAATTTATTTTTCCACCTTCCTGCATTTTCGAAGCTTTGACAAGAACCCACAGTCATTGAGGTGACAATATGGAGGCATGCACCACCCATGCTGCTGTTTTTGAAAGGCTAATTTGGGCGGCACGGTGGCACAGTGGTTAGCACTGCTACCTCCCAGAGCCAGGGACCTGGGTTCGATTCCCGCCTTGGGCCACTGTCTGTGTGGAGTCGGCATGTTCTCCCTGTGTCTGCGTGAGTCCCCTCTGGGTGCTGTTTCCTCCTGCAGTCCAAATGACGTGCTGTTTGGTACATTGGCCATGCTAAATACTCCCTCAGTGTACCCGAGCAGGCGCCGGAGTGTGGCGACTTGGGGATTTTCACAGTAACTTCATTGCAGTGTTAATGTAAGCCTACTTGTGACTAATAAATAAACTTTAAAAAGAAACATCAGTTCAAACTCAAATCTTTCTGGCCTTGTGTGGCTCAGTTGCTGACTAGATTTAGCAAGTTGTTTAATAAACCTTTCTTGCCTGTTCATTTTCAGTGCCTTTTAATTAGGGACAATTCACAAATTACATCCCGAAATAAAGGATATGTTGAAGCAAATTAGTTGCCCTATGCCAGGTTTCCGTCACAGCTCCGGATTTTCTTCATTCCATGATGGGCCTTTCAGCTGTCGAGGCCCGAAGCTCTGGCATTCCCTCTCTAAACCTCTTTGCTTCTCAATATCTCAATCCTCGTTTATGACGCTCTTTGCTTTATCTTTCAGCCGCATGCCTTAATACCTTCTTATGGCGTTGAGTATCAACATAGCATTGGATGACGCCCCCGTAAAGTGCTTTAGGATCCTTTAACACATTCAAGGTGCCATAAAAAGCATGAGTTCTTGTTGATACAGTGAAAACTAAAATGTTATTAAAGTCTATTACATATCCAGCACTGCTTTGATCACTTGGTTTGCTGCAACGTGAAGCAGAGACTTAGAGATAGGAATGTTAGAAAATAGAAATGACTAATTTAATTTGTATCTCCAGTAAATCTTGTGAAGCTAAAATGTGCAGTTGCCTCAGTACGTGGCTTCTAAGAGGTGACGGTGCTACCACTGAGCCAAGGCTGAAACCTTGAAGATGAATGCTTGAGTGTTGTGCAGAGGGGCAGTGTTCCTGAAGGACTAAAGTGAAACTGAAAGCATTCACTGTTTTACAAAGCAATAGCTTACTGAGCAAAATGAACCAGATAATAGCCCAATTTTCTCAGTGTGAGGTATTGGACAGGATATTAAACTGACTACTATTTACTTTCAATGTTGAATCATACAATTGTTATGTAGTATGGAAAGAGGCTATTCAGCCCGTTCATAGAATCCTACAGTGCAGGAGGTGGCCATTCGGCCCATCGAGCTTGCACCGATCACATTCCCACCCAGGCCCTATCCCCATAACCTCATGCATTAACCCAGCTCGTCTCCCTGACACTAAGGGGCAATTTAGCATGGCCAATCAATCTAACCCGCACATCTTTGGACTGTGGGTGGAAACCGAAGCACCCGGAGGAAACCCACGCAGACATGGGGAGACTGTGCAAACTCCGCACAGACAGTGACCCAAGCCGGGAATCGAACCCAGGTCCCTGACACTGTGAGGCAACAGTGCTAACCACTATGAAACCGTGCCGCCCCTTCTGTTGAGTCTGTGCAGTCATTCTGCAAGAATCATTCAGCCGAGTCCATTCCGCTATCCCCTCCTCAGAGCTCTCTCTCTCTTTCTCTCTTTCTCTTTTCAGCTACTTATCCAATTTACTTTCGAAAGACATGATTGAATCTGACTCCACCACACTCTCTGGCAGCGCATTCCAGATCGTGACCAATCACTGTGTTTTTTAAAAAAAATGCTTTTCTGCATGTCACCTTTGATTCTTTTGCCTATCACTTTAAATCTGTGTCCTCTGGTTCTCAATCCTTTTTCCAAAGGGAACAGTTTCTCCACATCCACACTGTCCAGACTCTTAACGATTTTGAACATCTCTATCAATTCTCCTCTCAGCCTTTTTCTCGAAGGAGGACAAACACCCTGGTAAGAAGTTGTTTGTAGTTCGATAGATCCCGTTAAGAGGTTCTGAATTTAAAAGTGTTCATTCATTATTTGTAACTGTATACATCTAGATAATATAAAGTCTAAGCTAGGAGTTGTCTCCGTGCTTGCCTCTACACACATCTCAGTCTGGTACAAGACTGCCCTCTAGACTCAGGTCATGTATCTATTTACAACGCTGTGGGTAGTACTGTACCTATTGTCATGTTAACCCTTTCTGTGCTGAACTCTTATATGACAATCTCACCTTCTCGAATCTATCCACATTTGAGCAACAATCCATGATAGTTGTCTCACTGAGTCTGGTTTCATAATTCCTTTATTAACTGAATTCAAATAGTCTCAGATGCCGTGGTGGGATTTGAACCCATGTCCCCGGAGCATAAAATTGGGCCTCCAGGTTACTAGTCCATTGAGATTACCACTGTGCCACCATCGCCCCTGGTGTTGGTACCCCTGCAAGTATTGCTGGATCTAAATTCTGGAACAATTTGCTTGTCGACTCAGGTGAATTCTCCTGAGTTGGCCAATTGACAAGTTACCGGGTGCGTTTTCCAATTGGAAAAAACACTTCTCGGGAGGGAACCTCACTCCTGCAGGGTGAATTATAAAAAGAATTGCAAGGAAATGTAATAACAATGCAGCTCATTCATGGATTTCATTGAATGATGGACAGGGTCACATAATTTAATATATTGTCATGGGTTAAAATGCCATTGTTCATAGAACTATAGAATGATACATCGCAGGAGTCCATTTGGCCCATTGCATCTGTTCTGGCTCTTTGAAACGGCTAACCAATTAATTCCGTTCACCTGCCCTTTTCCCAAATCCCTGTGAATGTTCCTCCTTTTAATAAATATGGGCTTGACATTCAGGCAGTGTAAATCAGTGACCCAGATAATAGGTTGCGTGTTACATGGCATAACACTTTCTCTCTCACCATGCACAACAGTGCGGGACATCTGCTTGTATTTTTCTAAGAAAAATAAATGTCTGGAAGATGAACAGAGCTGTTGTATATTTGGACTCGCATGTTGTTATTTACACAGAATAGATGTGCTGAGTCCGATCTTGGCTTTACATTCGCCACCTCATAGTGGCCATTTTGAATGTTTGTGAGTGCTTTGATAGATGAGATCTTTCCTACTCAGTGCTGACTATCTTTAAGCGAAGGAAGGTTTCTGAAGCATCCCAGAATGCTGGTGGCCAGGGGTGGCACGGTGGCAGGGTGGTTAGCACTGCTGTCTCACAGTGCCAGGGACTGGGTTCAATACTGGCTTCGGGTCACTGTTTGTGTGGAGTTTGCACATTCTCCCTACGTCTGCCTGGGTTTCCTCCGGGTGCTCTAGTTTCCTCCCACAGTCCAAAGATGTGTGGGTTAGATGGACTGGCCATGCTAAATTGACCCTAGTGTTAGGGGGACTAGCAGGGCAAAAACATGGTATTACAGGAATAGGGCCTGGGTGGGATTGTGATTGGTGCAGACTCGATGGGCCAAATGGCCTCCTGTTGCACTGTCGGAATTCTATGAATGTTTTTTTTTATTCATTCGTGGCACATGGGCATTGCTGGCTGGCCAGCATTCATTGCCCATCCCTAGTTGCCCGAGGACAGTTGAGAATCATTGAGCGAGATCTTATGGCCTCGCTCAGGCGAGACCGGAAATTCCCACCCGAGGCCAACGGAGATTTCCGTTGTCGGACCCTCGCCCACTCCGATTCTATGGCGGGCAAAATGGTAGAGTTCTGGCCAATAACATTGCTGTGGCTCTGGAGTCACATGTAGGCCGGACCAGGTAAGGATGGCAGACTTCCTTCCCTAAAGGACATTAGTGAACCAGATGGGTTTTTCCAACAATCGACAATGGTTTGATTCTGAAGTTGAGAGAGTTGGCTTATGAGGAGAGGCTGAGTAGACTGGGGCTATACTCATTGGAATTTAGAAGAATGAGGGTGAGATCTTATAGAAACATATAAAATTTGAAGGGAATAGATACGAAAGAAGCAGGGAGGTTATTTCCACTGGTTTGTGCAACAAGAACTAGGAGGGATAGCCTCAAAATAAGGGGAGCAGACTTAGAACTGCATTGAGGAGAAACTTCTACACCCAAAGGGTTGTGAATCTATGGAGTTCCCTGCCCAGTGAAGCAGTTGGGCTACCTCGTTGAATGTTTTTAAGGCAAAGATAGATAGATTTTTGAACAGTAAAGAAATTAAGAGTTATGGTGAGTGGGTGGGTAAGTGGAGCTGAGTCCACGAAAAGATCAGCCATGATCTTATTGAATGGTGGAGCAGGCTCGAGGGGCCAGATGGCCTACTCCTACTCCTAATTGCTATGTTCTAGATTCTGATTTCCATATTTTTATTTAATTGAATTCAAATGCCACCATCTGCCATGGCAGGATTTGAACGCAGGTCCCCAGAACATTAGCTGAGCTTCTGGATTAATAGTCTAGTGATAATACCACTCGACCATCATCTCCCCCATTCCCTATGCTTTCAGTGGAAAAGCCACATTCCGAGGGGCAAAATGAGACGACTCTTTTCCTCAAGGTTCAACTTCATGTCAAAGGCAGTTTTGTGGTAATCAAAAGTATCGTTGGTGATCTCATTGCCTCATACCAAATCAGGAACAGAGGATTCTACTGAAAAAACCTTGCAATTTCAATTCCATGCAGAGTATTTCTTTTGTTCATTCACAGGATGCGGCTATCATTGGCAAACCCAGAATATATCAGTGTCACAGAGTCATAGAGATATGCAGCATGAAAACAGGCCCTTCGGCC
Source organism: Mustelus asterias (assembly GCF_964213995.1). Classification (NCBI taxonomy): domain Eukaryota; kingdom Metazoa; phylum Chordata; class Chondrichthyes; order Carcharhiniformes; family Triakidae; genus Mustelus; species Mustelus asterias. The sequence goes on from NC_135809.1 coordinate 125,509,723, forward strand.
CAACTCATCCATGCCGACAAGGTTTCCTAAACTGAACTAGCCCTATTTGCCTTCGTTTGGCCCATATCCCTGTAAACCTTTCCCATCCATGTACCTGTCCAAATGTCTTTTAAATGTTGTAATTGTACCCGCCTCTACCACCTCCTCTAGCAGCTCATTCCATACACTCACCACCCTCTGTGTGAAAAAGTTGCCCCTCAGGTCCTTTTTAAATCTTTCCCTTCTCAACTTAAACCTGTGCCCTCTAATTTTGGACTCTCCTACCCTGGGGAAAAGACTTCGGCTATTCACCTTATCTATGCCCCTCATGATTTTATAAACCTCTGTAAGGTCACCTCTCATCCCCCTAAGCTCCAGGGGAAAAAAGTTCCAACCCATCCAGCCTCACTTTATAATTCAAACCTTCCAGTCCCGGTAACATCCTTGTAAATCTTTTATGCACCCTTTCCAGTTTGTTAGCATTATTCCTAAAGCAGGGTGACCAGAATTGTATATAGTGCTCCAAATGTGGCCATCAGTAAATGCCCTTTGGAAATTGGTGATGAGTTGTCTCCTTGCTTTGATGCCACTGAAGTTTCAGAGGGCTGTTGACCTCTGAAGTGTTGACCTCTTTGCTGTAGGTCTGGAGTCACAGGTAGGCCAGACTGGGTTAGGAAGGCAGATTTTCTTCCCTAAAAGATGTGAATGAAGCAGATGGGTTTTGACGATAATAATTTCATGGGATACCATTAATGATACTAGCTTTTCTTTCTGGATTTATTGCATTTAAGTTCCTCAGCTGCTAATGTGAGACTTGAAGCCTGCCTCTGGATGGCTAGTCCAATAACATAATCATTACACCACCGTATCCAAAAAGATATCTTTGACTTAATGTGGTGACATCTCTACTTGTCAAAAGTCCAGGAAGACTAGAGTCCTCCTATCTCAAATCTCTGGAAAGGTAATTGTTATGAATGTTGGGGCATAGCGCCTTTAAGGGAATGGGTCAGGTGACCCGGGGTTTATTATTTATTTTATTTATTAGTCAAAAGTAAGGCTTACATTAACACTGCAACAAAGTTACTGTGAAATTCCTCTAGTCGCCACAGTCTGGCGCCGGTTCAGGTCGCGAGTGAGAGGAGCACCCGGAGGAAATCTACGCAGACACGGGGAGAACGTGCAAACTCCACACAGACAGTGACCCAAACCGGGAATCGAACCCGGGTCTCTGGCACTGTGAAGCAGCAGTGCTGACCACTGTGCTACTGTGCCAGGGTGTAGGCTGAGCTGTTGGGATCTGCCCTGCGTGGGCAGTCAACGTTTGGAGTGTGAAGGAAGTGAACTGAATAAAGATCTGTGTTCCATGAAGCCTGGCTGTGGAGTAATTCCTGAGGAGCTACCTCAGTCATGTTGAACGTTCTTGAGGACGATACAGCATGTGCACACGAGAGGTTGAAAAAAGGCCAGTCACTTTTGACTCATCTTAATTCAGAAAGAGAATACTTTCCGCACGGGACTAGAACAAGGATAGTCAGGGAAAATGAAATGTCCATCTTCCTGCGTGACATCCTTTAGTACAAAGTTGCCATAGGCTTAAAGGATTAGTTACACGATGGTGTTTCTGAGGCGATGGATTCAGCACATCCTTCTTTGGAACAGCCAAAGTCTCAAATGATTTCTGATCTCTCTAGAGTGGAACAATTTGACTGAAGTGCAAAGAATGTCAAGAGGCCAGATGTAATATAAACGCACACCAGTGTAAACTTACGACAAAACCCGAGCCAAGTCCCTTCACTTTAACCAGTTATATTCAAAGAACAAAGAAAATTACAGCACAGGAAAAGGCCCTTCAAGCCTGCACTGACCATGATGCCTGTCTGAACTAAAACCCCTACCCTTCCGGGGACCATATCTCTCTATTCCCATCCTGTTCATTTGTTTATCAGGACCCCCCCTTAAAAGTCACTATCGTATCCGCTTCCACTACCTGGGCGGCACGGTAGCACAGTGGTTAGCACTGCTGCTTCACAGCTCCAGGGTCCCGGGTTCGATGCTCGGGTCACTGTCTGTGTGGAGTTTGCACATTGTCTGCGTGGGTTTCCTCCGGGTGCTCCGGTTTCCTCCCACAGTCCAAAGATGTGCGGGTTAGGTGGATTGGCCAGGTTAGAAAATTGCCCCTTAGAGTCCTGGGATGTGTAGGTTAGAGGGATTAGTGGGTAAAATATGTGGGGGTAGGGCCTGGGTGGGATTGTGGTTGGTGCAGACTCGATGGGCCGAATGGCCTCCTTCTGCACTGTAGGGTTTCTATGATTTCTATGATTTTACCTCCCCCAGCAGCAAGTTCCAGGCACCCACTGCCCTTTGTGTAAAAAACCTGCCTCGTATATCTCCTTTAAACCTTGCCCCTCGCACATTAAGCTTATGGCCCCTAGTAATTGACTCTTCCACCCTGGGAAAAAGCTTCTGACTATCCACTCTGTCCATGCCCCTCATAATTATAAATTGGTTTTGACATAAAATGATGCTTATTCTGCATTCCTGCAGCAATTCTCTCTTAAACTGCAGATGTTCTAAGAGCATTAAAGTGTAGAATGAGACATATCAAATACTATAGTGTAAGTGTTGACCCTCCCTATTTGTGCTCATCCCCAGAGCCTTCAGTTCTCTCTGTCTCCAGGGGCTGTGTCAACTTTGGAAAGGGTGGTAATGGATTGGCTGCCCATTATCTGACCCAATTCACTCTCCTTTATCTCGCCCTTATTTTGCATCCCCTTTGAAGTTAGAACATTGTTTCCTACCCTCCTCACCCCTGCCCCCCCCCCTCCCCCCGCTGCCTTCCCGCTGGCCCACATGTATTTATCTGACTGTGCACGGTGGCACAAGGGCAGCACAGTGGCATAAGAGCAGTATGGTGGCACAGTGCCTCACAGTGCCAGGGACCCAGGTTCGATTCTTGGCTTGGGTCACTGTCTGTGTGGAGTCTGCACGTTCTCCCTGTGTCTGCATGGATTTCCTCCGGGTGCTCCGGTTTCCTCCCACAGTCCAAAAAATGTGCAGGTGAGGTTGATTGGCCGTGCTAAATTGCTCCTCAGTGTTCGGGGGAGGTCAGGGGGGATTAGTAGGGTAAATATGTGGCGTTATGGGAATAGGGCCTGGGTGGGATTTTTGTCGGTGCAGGCTTGATGGGCTGAATAGCCTCTTTCTGCACTGTAGGGATTCTATTCTGTTCTAAATCGGTAATCAGCACAATGTCTGTGCTGGGGATCTCTTCAGTTGCTCCTCGCTGGACTGAATTTAGAGGCTTTGGCAGAAGCTCTTTTTAATGTGGGTTTTAAACACAGGACTGGTTATTCCATCCTTCCTCTGATGCGTTAAAGAATGACACATTGTATTGCAGATTATGGATATGTGTGGGGGTCACAGGGTAGTTGTCATGGGGGACTTTAACTTTCCAAATATTGATTGGAACCTTTGTAGGTCAAATAGTTTAGATGGGGCAGTTTTTGTGCAGTGTGTGCGGGAGGGTTTCCTGACACAATATGTGGATGGGCCGACTAGAGGTGAGGCCACATTGGATTTGGTACTGGGAAATGAACCGGGCCAAGTGTTAGATTTGGTTGTGGGAGAGCAATTTGGAGATAGTGACCACAATTCGGTGTCTTTTGTTATTGCAATGGAGAGGGATAGGGCCGTACGGCAGGGCAAGGTTTACAATTGGGGGAGGGGTAATTATGATGCGATTAGGCAAGAATTAGGGGGCATAAGTTGGGAACAGAAACTGTCAGAGAAAGGAACTAATGAAAAGTGGAACTTTTTCAAGGAACAAATACTGGATGTCCTTGATAGGTATGTTCCTGTCAGGCAGGGAGGAAATGGCCGAGTGAGGGAACCATGGTTCACAAAAGAGGTGGAATGTCTTGTGAAAAGGAAGAGGGAAGCTTATGTAGGGATGAGGAAACAAGGTTCAGATGGCTCGATTGAGGGTTACAAGTTAGCAAGGAATGAGCTGAAAAAGGGGCTTAGGAGAGCTAGGAGGGGCATGAGAAGTCCTTGGCGGGTCGGATCAAGGAAAACCCCAAGGCTTTTTACTCTTATGTGAGGGATAAAAGAATGACCAGGGTGAGGTTAGGGCCGGTCAAGGACAGTAGTGGGAACTTGTGTATGGAGTCAGTAGAGATAGGCGAGGTGATGAATGAATACTTTTCTTCAGTGTTCACCAAGGAGAGGGGCCATGTTTTTGAGGAAGAGAAGGTGTTACAGGCTAATAGGCTGGAGGAAATAGATGTTCGGAGGGAGGATGTCTTGGCAGTTTTGAATAAACTGAAGGTCGATAAGTCCCCTGGGCCTGATGAAATGTATCCTAGGATTCTTTGGGAGGCAAGGGATGAGATTGCAGAGCCTTTGGCGTTGATCTTTGGGTCCTCGCTGTCCACGGGGATGGTGCCAGAGGACTGGAGAATGGCGAATGTTGTTCCTCTGTTTAAGAAAGGGAATAGAAATGACCCTGGTAATTATAGACCGGTTAGTCTTACTTCGGTGGTTGGTAAATTGATGGAAAGGGTCCTTAGGGATGGGATTTACGACCATTTAGAAAGATGCGGATTAATCCGAGATAGTCAGCACGGATTCGTGAAGGGCAAGTCATGCCTCACAAATTTGATTGAATTTTTTGAGGAGGTAACTAAGTGTGTTGATGAAGGTAGGGCAGTTGATGTCATATACATGGATTTTAGTAAGGCGTTTGATAAGGTCCCCCATGGTCGGCTTATGATGAAAGTGAGGAGGTGTGGGATAGAGGGAAAGTTGGCCGATTGGATAGGCAACTGGCTGTCTGACCGAAGACAGAGGGTGGTGGTCGATGGAAAATTTTCGGATTGGAGGCAGGTTGCTAGCGGTGTGCCGCAGGGATCAGTGCTTGGTCCTCTGCTCTTTGTGATTTTTATTAATGACTTAGAGGAGGGGGCTGAAGGGTGGATCAGTAAATTTGCTGATGACACCAAGATTGGTGGAGTAGTGGATGAGGTGGAGGGCTGTTGTAGGCTGCAAAGAGACATAGATAGGATGCAAAGCTGGGCTGAAAAATGGCAAATGGAGTTTAACCCTGATAAATGTGAGGTGATTCATTTTGGTAGGACAAATTTAAATGTGGATTACAGGGTCAAAGGTAGGGTTCTGAAGACTGTGGAGGAACAGAGAGATCTTGGGGTCCATATCCACAGATCTCTAAAGGTTGCCAGTCAAGTGGATAGAGCTGTGAAGAAGGCCTATAGTGTGTTAGCTTTTATTAACAGGGGGTTGGAGTTTAAGAGCCGTGGGGTTATGCTGCAACTGTACAGGACCTTGGTGAGACCACATTTGGAATATTGTGTGCAGTTCTGGTCACCTCACTATAGGAAGGATGTGGAAGCGCTGGAAGGAGTGCAGAGGAGATTTACCAGGATGCTGCCTGGTTTGGAGGGTAGGTCATATGAGGAAAGGTTGAGGGAGCTAGGGCTGTTCTCTCTGGAGCGGAGGAGGCTGAGGGGAGACTTAATAGAGGTGTATAAAATGATGAAGGGGATAGATAGAGTGAACGTTCAAAGACTATTTCCTCGGGTGGATGGAGCTATTACAAGGGGGCATAACTATAGGGTTCGTGGTGGGAGATACAGGACGGATATCAGAGGTAGGTTCTTTACGCAGAGAGTGGTTGGGGTGTGGAATGGACTGCCTGCAGTGATAGTGGAGTCAGACACTTTAGAAACATTTAAGCGGTTATTGGATAGGCACATGGAGCACACCAGGATGATAGGGAGTGGGATAGCTTGATCTTGGTTTCAGATAAAGCTCGGCACAACATCGTGGGCCGAAGGGCCTGTTCTGTGCTGTACTGTTCTATGTTCTATGTTCTATGTTCTATTGTAGACGGCACGGTGGCACAGTGGTTAGCGCAGCTGCCTCACAGTGCCAGGGACCCGGGTTCGATTATTGGCTTGGGTCACTCTTTGTGTGGAGTTTGCACATTCTCCCCGTGTCTGTGTGGGTTTCCTCTTGGTGCTCCAGTTTCCTCTGTGCCACCCACATTCAATGTATTTGGGTTTTTTTTGCCTTTATCAGATCCCCAGAAACTGGCTCTGAAGCCTATTCTACATTCCGACATCAATTCTGTCTTAAACTGCAGATATTCTAAGAGCATTAAAGTGTAGAATGAGACAAATCAAATACTATTATCAGCCCTAAATTAACTTTTTTAAACGTATACCTCCTTGTTAAATGTAAGGATTTGAATTGACTTTTCCTTTATCACAGTAGGAGAGACTAGGATCCGAGAGCACAGCCTCAGGCTAAAGAACTGAGATGAGGAGGAATTTCTTCAGCCAGAGGGTGGTGAATCTGTGGAATTCATTGCCACAGAAGGCTGTGGAGGCCAGGTCACTGAGTGTATTTAAGACAGAGATAGATAGGTTCTTGATCGGTAAGGGGATCAAAGTTTATGGGGAAAAGGTGGGAGAATGGGCCTGAGAAACTTATCAGCCATGATTGAATGGAAGAGCAAACTTATAGAATCATAGCGCCCGTTTCTGGCTATTAATGAATCAATGGGATGTTATGTTGCAATTGCAGAAAAAAGGGCAAGTTCAAACAGATGCACATGAAAAGGAGCACAGAATGATGCAAGAAATTCACCAATGATTTGCATGAGACAAAACCTCCCATGGACTTTACGTTGTTGGATTTGTGAAGTGAGAAGCGAGATTCGCGCCCGCCTCTGAGCCAGTTCTCCCTTTACCAAGGCCCGAAAATGGCCGCGATCGGGACTGCGCCCGAAATGGGCACGATGGCTATTTAAATGCATTTGCATGCATTTAATTGACTGAATGGGCTGCACGCCCAGCCTTACCGGCACATCCCCCTTTACCACCACATTCGCCCATCCAGAATCGGCACGAAACAGACATGCTCCACAATAGTCCGATTCGGGTGCTCCAGTTAGTGAGGAGGTAAGTGCCGAGCATCCGATGGCTCTCTGCTTGAGATCAGTGAGGGGGAAGAGGGGGTCCGCTGCTACTCTGCCTGTGATCAGTGGGGGAAGAGGGGTCCGCTGCCACTCTGCCTGTGATCAGTGAGGGGGAAGAGGGGTCCGCTGCCACTCTGCCTGTGATCAGTGAGGGGGAAGTGGGGGTCTGCTGCCACTCTGCCTGAGATCAGTGGGGGGGAAGGGAGGTCCTCTGCCACTCTGCCTGAGATCAATGAGGGCGAAAGAGGGGAGGCGCCGGCAATCGGTCTGGGTGGCGGGAGTGGGTGGGGGGATAAGGGAGTCACTAATGTTGTGGGGGTGGGGTAATGTCTGTGCGAGCCAGGGGGAGGCATTATCCTGCCCGTGAGGGATGTGGCAGGGGAGCAGCATTCTATCATTTCTTTTCTGCGTGTGCGCAGTTGGAGGCGCCGATCGGAGCTGCAGGATTTTGGGTTCGTTAAGCCCTGCCCACAGGCTTGTGCAGCGCGATTCGGACTCGCTGATATTTTTGTAGGCAGGGTGTGTATGGGGCCGCCTGAGAATGGGTCTAAAAGTCGGATCTGAAACACTCCCAGTTTCAAGTCCGCCCAGCACTTAGAACCAAAATGGTAAAATAGGGCCTATGGAATCCCTACAGCACAGAAAGAGGCCATTTGGCCCATCGAGTCTGTACCAACCACCATCTCACCCAGGATCTATCCCCATAACCCACACATTTACCCTGCTAATCCCCCTGGCACTAGGGTCAATTTAACATGGCCAATCAACCTAACCCACACATCTTTGGACTGTGGGAGGAAATTGGAGCACCCGGAGGAATCATAGAAACCCTACAGGACAGAAAGAGGCCATTCGGCCCATCGAGTCTGCACCGACCACAATCCCACCCAGGCCCTACCCCCATATCCACCCACTAATCCCTCTAACCTACACATCTTAGGACAATTTTTTTTTTACCATGGCCAATCAACCTAACCCGCACATCTTTGGACTGTGGGAGGAAACAGGAGCACCCAGAGGAAACCCACGCAGACACGCGGAGAATGTGCAAACTCCACACAGACAGTGACCCAAGCCGGGAATCGAACCCAGGTCCCTGGTGCTGTGAAGCAGCAGTGCTAACCACTGTGCTACTGTGCCGCCCATGTAGGAAACCCACGCAGACACTGGGAGAATGTGCAAACTCCACATACAGAGTGACCCGAGACCAGAATTGAAACTGGGTCCCTGGCGCTGTGAGGCAGCATTAGACCATTCGGCTCAATGGGCTGAATGGCCTAATTCTGCTCTTATATTATCTTATGGTTTTATGATACATGACCTTGTCCTCTGTCAGTTTTTTTCCAACTTAAAACTTTAAAGATATATGACCTTCCAAAAGTACAGAGTGGCTTTTTTAACACGGAAAAATAAGTTGTAAAAGACATGCAGTAGATTTGTTACGGTGTCACTGAGAAATGACAGGTCATGTCCCGACTGCATTCTCATCATTGCAATTCACGTTTTCAACTATTTATCAACTTGCAGACAGTGGTCTTTTAATCTCTTCTCCAGTTCAAAAGCTGGGCCGGCCTGATATTTGCCGTGTATATTTTTCTGCGATTTCTGCTTGCCTCGGTGATCCGGGACAGGGACACAGAAAGGTGAGACAAATGTGTGTCCAATCTCTCGCAGCCTTGTGAAGTGGTGGAATCTGATCATCAGGTTAAGGGGATGCCGTGGTCTCTCAAATATCAAAATATCAGCTCTGATAATGAGCCAAAAACAAGTGAGTGCTCGTGCGAAGGGGTATCAAACCTTTAGAACCATAGAAAATTACAGCTCAGAAACAAGCCTTTTGGCCCTTCTTGTCTGTGCCGAACCATTTTACGCCTAGTCCCACTGACCTGCACTTGGACCATATCCCTCCACACCCCTCTCATCCATGAACCCGTCCAAGTTTTTCTTAAATGTTAAAAGTGACCCCGCATTTACACTTTATCCGGCAGCTCATTCCACACTCCCACCACTCTCTGCGTGAAGAAGCCCCCCCTAATATTCCCTTTAAACTTTTCTCCTTTCACCCTTAACCCATGCCCTCTGGTTTTTTCCTCCCCTAGCCTCAGCGGAAAAAGCCTGCTTGCATTCACTCTATCTATACCCATCAAGATCTTATACACCTCTATCAAATCTCCCCTCAATCTTCTACGCTCCAGGGAATAAAGCGCAACCTATTCAATCTCTCTCTGTAACTCAGCTTCTCAAGTCCCGGCAACATCCTTGTGAACCTTCCCTGCACTCTTTCAATCTTATTTACATCCTTCCTGTAACTAGGTGACCAAAACTGTACACAATACTCCAAATTCGGCCTCACCAATGCCTTATATAACCTTACCATAACACTTAAAGTTTGTTTATTAGTCACAAGTAAGGCTTACATTAACACTGCAATGAAATTGCTGTGAAATTCCCCTCGTCGCCACACTCTGGCACCTGTTCGGGACAATGCACCTAACCAGCACATCTTTCAGACCGTGGGAGGAAACCGGAGCACCCAGAGGAAACCCATGCAGACTCAGGGGGAACGTGCAAACTCCACACAGTCACCCAAGCCGGGAATCAAACCTGGGTCCCTGGCGCTGTGAGGCAGCAGTGCTAACCACTGTGCCACTGTGCAACCTCTAGCAGTAACTAAAATGGGGTCAAATTGTGCAATTGTTGTTGATCTTATATATACATTTGCCAATAAGGACAGGAAAGACCATTTCGTCTATCATAGATCCAGAAAGAAAATTATTAATGTCTTTCCTTCGTGAATTATTTCTTAAATATTGCAATGCCTCTTGCCTTTCCCAGCTTAACCAGAAATCTATTTCCACATATGTTCCCTGATAGGGAGAAGTATATCAGTCTTAAATATACCTTTCCCAATGTATACCCCCTTGCTCTCTTCTTAAATGTCAAGGTTTGTATTTGCCTTTTCTTAATCATCTCAGTGGTTAGCATTGCTGCCTCACAGTGCCAGGGGCCCAGCTTCGATTCCCGGCTTGGGTCACTGTCTGTACGGAGTCTGCACGTTCTCCCCGTGTCTGCGTGGGTTTCCTCTGGATGCTCCAGTTTCCTCCCACACTCCAAAGATGTACCGATTAGCTTGATTGGCCATGCTAAATTGCCCCTTAGTGCTAGGGGGTTAGTAGGGTAAATAAGTGGGGCTACAGGGATAGGGGCTGGCTGGGATTCTGGTCGGTGTAGCCTCGATAGGCCAAATCCTTCTGCACTGTAGGGTTTCTATCTTGTTCTCCCTTAGTTGCTATTTTTCAGAGTTAGTGTTTAATTTGCAGCAGTATCCATACACCATCTTGTCCTCTCTCAGTATAGATGAGGGTGGTTATTATCTGTGTCACTTCCCAGGCCTCAAAGTAGCCTTGTTTTTTCAATCTTTTAAGATACTTCTTTGCAATTCAATTTATCAAAACATTCTGAAATCAGCCACTGGAGGTGAGTGTGATTATTACATTTTCATTTGTTTTTTTCATTCATTTTACAGGAAGTGGGTGCTGGCTAGCCAGCATTTATTGCTTATTCTTAACAGCCCTCCAGTCCAGAGGGCAGTAGAGAGTCAACCACATTGCTGTGGCTCTGGAGTCACATGTAGGTCAGACCAGGTAAGGACAGCAGATTTCCTTCCCTGAAGGACATTAGTGAACCAGATGGATTTTGTACGAAAATCAACAATGGTCACATCATTGGACTCTTAATTCAGATTTTTATTGAACTCCATTTTCACTATCTGCCATAGTGGGATTTGAACCTCGGTCCCTGGATCTTGTCTTGATTACGAGTCCAGTGACAATGCCACTAGGCCACTGCCTCCCCAAAATTTTAATTATTTAATATGGATAGAGGCCTCTCGAAAACACCTTGGGGTGCAATTCTATGTTAAGGGCAGTAGATGGGGGAGGCGATGGCCTAGTGGTATTATCGCTGGGCTATTAATCCAGAAACTCAGCTGATGTTCTGGGGACCCGGGTTCGAATCCCGCCACGGCAGCAGGTGGAATTCGAATTCAATGAAAAATATCTGGAATTAAGAATTTCCTGATCACCATGAAACCATTGTCGATTGTTAGAAAAACCCATCTGGTTCACTAATGTCCTTTAGGGAAGGAAATGTGCCGTCCTTACCTGTTCTGGCCTACATGTGACTCCAGATCCACAGCAACCGCCCTCTGAACAAGGGCAACGAGGGATGGGTAATAAATGCTGGCCAGCCAGTGACGCCCATGTCCCGAGAATGAATCAATAAAAATTGATGCATGTTTTTCTTCTTGTTCCTGTGCGTGCCTCTGCTTATAACTTTTGACATTAATTGAGAAACTCAGATTTAAGGGACTGTTATCTGAATCTTCCAAATCTTGCTGCTCTGGTGTTCGTTCTTCGTAATAACAGTAAGATAAAATCTGAAAATGCGAGCACTTTATAAACTGACGAGGTCCTTAAGAATGGCAGTGTGGAAAAGCATCCTGGAGGAGAGACACTGCAGATCAATTGCGTGGCCAGCCTGTAATAATTTATCATTTGGAGATAGCATCTGTGTGGAATTGAAAGGCGGAATTAGTCAATATCGTTTGGAGAACGGTGGAAGGACAGAGCGAGGCTGGGCACTGACACTTCCAGATAAAAATAGGTTAGTTAGAGTCAAAGCATTGGGGGGATGGCAGAAGGTGCACGCTGATAGGATCGGGCACTTTAGAATAATCTTGCTGGGTGCTTTAGTGATTAATGGGTTGTTAAGAGACGGCTATTTCTGTTAAAACAATCTGGCTCCCAAAAGAATACCCCTTGTATAATACTTGCTAAAGTGGCAACTTTGATGTTAATAACAGTAGCTATTTCCACTGACTGCTCCATTTCCAGAGAGTATCCAGGCTACTTGTTTTTCATGGAGAAACGGATGGGATCATGGAATATGATCGGGGCAGCATGGTGGTGCACTGATTAGCACTGCTGCCTCACAGCTCCAGGGACTCGGGTTCGATTCCCCGCTTGGGTCACTGTCTGTGTGGAGTTTGCACGTTCTCCCCGTGTCTGCGTGGGTTTCCTCTGGGTGCTAAAGCTTCCCCCAACATTCTGAAAGATGTGCTGGTTAGGTGCATTGATCCGAACAGGCACCGGAGTGTGGTGACTAGGGAAATTTCACAGTAACTTCATTGCGGAGTTAATGCAAGCCTTACTTGTGACTAACAAATAAAACTTTAACTTGAACTTTAACTTTAAAATACTGGTAAATCCCTGCACTGACGCATAATAGAAAGAGAATTTGACTTATTCAGTTGCCACAAGCCAATGGATTTAATTATAATGCGATGCTTAAAACATTGGTAAATTCCAGGGTCGGATACAACGAGTTGCATTTCGAACTTGGTCCTCACATGCAGGAAAGCATCTTCAAAGTGCTTTTCATTGAGGAGGAGAAACAGGGGACAACCAGCAGGAAACTGGTGATAGGGACAGGCCCTGATAATCTGGGCTTGTTGGGGAAGAAGCCTGTGATTGGGGTTGGAGAGATAACCATTGCTGTAAAAACAAATCTGGTGTGCACTGAGAGCTGGAGATGTATTCCTCCTATTTACACCACACCACCAGCCTGACCCTTTTTCTGCCTGTTGTGGGGGGTGGGTTAATAGTGGGGCCATTGTTTCAGGAGAATGTGGATTTTTTTGGTCTGTTGAAAATTTGAAGTACAGACTTTTGGATCATCAAAATAGCACCCTATAACCGGAAGATAGTTTGTATTAATGACCGGTACAGCAAATGAAGCATCTGTATGAATTCTTGCAACACCTTTGCAGGGGTTGGCTTACAATTTTGTTTCTTATGAACCAAAAGCGGCCTTTGTGCTTACACACGGACATGCGAATTAGGAGCATGAGTAGGCCACTCGGGCCTTCCAACCTGCTCTGCCTTCAGTACAATCATGGCTGATCGCCATGCGGTCACTTGGGACTCACAGAGCTTGCAACAGGAAGGACATTTTGAACTTTTAAGTGTTTACTGAAATGGCATTAGCACTTTTTGTTATTCATGCGTGGGACATGGGCGTCACTGGCTGGCCAGCATTTATTGCCCATCCTTACTTGTACTTGAGAAGGTGGTGGTGAGCTGCCTTCTTGAATTGCTGCAGTCCATGTGCTGTGGTTTGACACGCAATGCGATGAGGGAGCGGATTCCAGGATTTTGACCCAGCAACTGTGAAGGAACAACGATATACTTCCAAGTTCAGGATGGTGAGTGACTTGGAGAGGAATTTGCAGGTGGTGGTGTTCCCATGTATCTACTATCCTTTTCCTTCTAGATGGAAGTAGTTGTGGGTTTGGAAGGCGCTGTCTAAGGATCTTTGGTGAATTTCTTACCACAATGTGAAGATACCACAATGACGGGCATTTTCTATAGTTTAGGCTTTGCAAGTCTTTACCAATAATCTACCTCCATCATCTCCTCAAAATGTGGAACATGGACTTATTTCAAACTTGTTTACACAGATCTTCTCATGGATTGAAATTAAGTAGACACAGTGTAGCCCAAGACCAGTTCTTGCTGCTCAAAGGCATTCGCTGAGATTCCGACATCTTCAGAGACTGTCTGCAGATGGTTACTGCAGTTCTTTACTCCCCTAAACACCCTTCTGCTGACAGCCACACATGATGAGTGCTATTAATTTGTCCAAGTGACTGGCTATCTCATGAATAAGGTCATTGCAGAAGGCAGCAGACTCTGGGTGGAATTTTCCCGTCTCCCCCCCCCCCCCGGAAGGGAATCACAGTGCAAAGGTCTGTTCACCTCGGGAGGGATTTTCTGGTCTTGGGACAAAGGCGGCTGGAAAATCCTGCCCAATGTGTCAGTAAGGCCTCTTGTGGAGACCTCAATGTGGAAGGGTGATCAGCTAACCGCTCCTCCCCCCCCCAACCCCCCTTGCCCCCCCCCCCCACCCACCTCAGTCCACATCCTGCTCAGGGTCAGAATTTTAAGTTTGGGTGTCAGGCATGCACCTGACCTGACCGAACGTAAAATATTGTCAGATGACATCAGGCGTGCTTGCTCGTGTCATCGCTTACGTGCTCAATTTCACAGTCGGCAAGAGTGCGGTGAATCAGAGAGGCACTTGCGGACAGCTAAAGGGCCTGTTAAGGCCATTAACATGCTGATAGAAGGGATTTTAGACTGCTCGTGTGATTTTTTAACTCATCGTATGGATAAAATGGATCGGCGGAAATCACGTTTTCGTCATTTCCTCATCTACAGGCAGGGGTGGCACGGCGGTACACTGGTTAGCACTGCTGCCTCGCAGCGCTGGGGACCCGGGCTCAATTCTGGCCTTGGGTGACTGTGTGTGTGTGTAGTTTGCACATTCTCCCATGTGCGTGGGTTTCCTCTGGGTGCTCTGGTTTCCACCCGCACTCCAAAGAGGTGCGGGTTAGCTGGATTGGCCATGCTAAATTGCCTCTGAGTGTCATGGGGACTAGCTGGGGTAAATGCATGGGGTTGTGGGTATAGGGCCTGGGTGGGATTGTGGTTGGTGCAGACTCGATGGACTGAATGGCCTCCTTCTGCACTGTAGGGATTCTATGATTCTATGACTCAACTCACTTAGCCTCCCCCACAACTCTTGGCAGCGTTCAGGGAGCTGCCTCTTCTCACCAGGACTTCACTGGACTTGACGCCCAATGCGTTCCCACCTCCGTGTACAGAAAAACCAACAGGCAGTCGCACTTCACGCTGAGTGGGTATAATTGGCCGCCCAGCATGTTCACAGCACAAACTTGGCTGGGAGCGGGATTTACATCCGCATTCGACCGTGCCGACCTTGGGTGCAGGTTAAAATCCAGCCTTGTATCTTCCTCCCTTGTGTTTGACTAGCTTTCCCGAGATGCAACTATGCGTGAAGTTTAATGACATTTCTACATAAGCTTTTCCAAACATAAAATGGAATTTTATTCACAAAGATAAAATCTAAAGCATAGTTATCAATTTTGACAAAGCTTTCATTTCTAGAGTGTCTCTCCTGTGAGCGAAAAGCCTACATTAAGTATCTGTGACTCAGTACATGAGCTATGCCATGCATATAACCTCATTATATGGTGCGTGCACAGACTATTGTATGCAATTCAGATGCGTTTTCTAACAAATCATATAGCATGCCCTGAAAGTCAAATACATTTCTTTGTGTAAAGTGTATTCTTGCTGTGTTCATGGTGAATATAACTTCTGATTTCAAGTGTTAAATTCCAAAGTATGCCACGGCGCCCTGACGATTGTCAGTTAACTTACCATTATGCTTTAAAAAGAGGTCAAATCTGTGAAACTCGGCAGCATAAAGCCCGTTTTTCTTTGGTTCTGTGAGTGACATTTGCCTTCAAAATGGCCTCTGCAACATGGAGGCGCATTTCTGTCATTAGCCCGATTGGATACCATTTTCCGTAGGATTTCCTATAGGATATACAGCACAGAAACAGGGGTTCCCAGACTGGGAGCCGATGGAAGTCAGTGGGCACAGAATAATGAGCGATACAGCAACGGAGTTTTGGATGATTTGACTTTATGGAGGGTGGACAATGGCAGTCTTGCCAGCTATGCAATGGGATAGTTGAATTTTGAGGTAGCACAGGCAAGGAAGAGGATTCAACAGCAGATGAGTTCAGATAGGGATGGAGTCGAGTGACACTCTGAAGATGGAAGCAGAAAATTCTACAGTAAAAGGTATTCTCATCATAATAAAACCTACAGTATGTAAGTATGGAGAGACGGTGGCATAGTGGTATTGTCACTGGATGAGTAATCCAGAGACCCTGGATATTACTCTGGGCACCTGGGTTCAAATCCCACAACAGCAGGTGAAATTTAAGCTCAATTAAACTCAATTAAAGTCTGAAGATGATCATGAAACCATTGTTATAGCATCATAGAATCCCTCCAGTGCAGAAGGAGGCCATTTGCCCCATCAAGTCTGCTCCGACCACAATCCCACCCAGGCCTTATTCCCAGAACCCCACATATTTACCCTGCTAATCCCCCTGACACAAAGGTCAATTTAGCATGGCCAATCAACCTAACCCACACATCTTTGGACTGTGGGAGGAAACCAGAGCATCCGGAGGAAACGCCCGCAGACGTTGGGTGAATGTGCAAACTCCACACAGTCACCCAAGGTCTACAGAAAATCCTGCCCGAGGTCAACGGACCTTCCCATTTTCCATTCCTTACCCACTCCAATTCCCATGGTGGGCAGGGAGGTAGAATTCCAACACTAGTCTCTGGCTGCTCCCAGCCTCCAGATTTCAGGTACAGAGAGGGATACCTCTCTCTCTCTGCAGCTTCCAAAACAGCAACCCTCAGAGAAAGATCCACTCTCGTACAGCAGAATCTCCGCGAAAGAAATTGATCTCCTGGCAGATTCCAGGCTCCAACTTCAGAGAGGGAAAAAGAGAGGCACTTCTCTCTCTCAGCTCAAAAGCAGCATCGAAACAGCAACTAAGCTGGAATCCTCTGTGTAAGCCCAGCTTCACCAAGTCACATGACCGTATCTGTCCATCATCCCAATTAAGCCCCACTCTACACAATCCCAGGGGAACACCAAGAATAACAGAACAGCATTAGTTCAGATGAAGCAATTATGCTGCTACAGCAACAATACAGAATGCCGGTTGAAGACAGAATGGCTCCAAGTGCGTAGAACTGCTACAACAGATCCTGCACAAGAACATGGCTCAAATACATTTCTTCAAAGCACAGTATCGTCACAATTGCTAATTACTGAAATAACACTGACTAGTTAGACCCAGCATCACCTTGCGCAGTATCTTCATTTTCCTTTTTTGGTGGTGGTTTTTCTGGTCATCATATTTGTCAATACCAAGGAATGACCAATTTCTACTTTCCACAAGTATTGCTCATTATTGCAATAATAATGTATGGGTGAGGTGGATTAGCAATGATAAATTGTCTATTAGAGTCAGGGGGATTAGCAGGGCAAATATATGGGGTTGCACGGATAGGGCCTGGGTGGGATCGTTGTCGGCGCTGGCTCAATGGGCCAAAAGACCTCCTTCTGCACTGTAGGGATTCTATGATTCTATGATTATTGCTTCAGTTGACACTTTCAGTGGGAGAGAGCTGCCATTTGGGTTGCGTAATACCTGGCAAAGTATCCAAAATGATTTCGTGGGGGCGGCACGGTAGCACAGTGGTTAGCACTGCTGCCCCACAGCGCCAGGGACCCGGGTTCGATTCCCGGCTTGGGTGGCTGTGTGTGGAGTTTGCATGTTCTCCCTGTGTCTGTGTGGGTTTCCTCTGGTTTCCTCCCACAGTCTGAAAGACATGCTGGTTAGGGTGCATTGACCCGAACAGGTGCTGAAGTGTGGCAACTAGGGGAATTTCACAGTAACTTCATTGCACTGTTAATGTAAGCCTTACCTGCAACTAACAAATAAGCTTTAAACTTTAAATGTTGAAGCTTTACCAGTGTCTTCGGGACAGATTTTTACGAGCACCATGGTGGTTTCTGTATAATTAGCAGCCTTGTTTGAGGTTACATGTTGAAAGTAAATCACAGAGAATGAGAATCTGGCTGTACGCACCTTCATATTGACTGGAAACGTGGAAGAAGTCGGTGAATCTTGAAATGTTCAGAAAAACCTTTGAAGTTTAGTTGTTCTTTGGGAGCAGCTTGGTGGCGTGGGAGGAATCTGCGCTGTTAGACCCAGGGGACTTTAATAGCATAAATATTGTACAAAACTGAATTGTTTTAATGTGCAGATGTGTGGAGTGTGTGCAAATAAACAAATAGTCTATAAGGATTCCAGATTCTGATTCTTGTTTTGCCTAATGGAAGTGTAAACAGACCGAATTACAACCTTCTGTTGCAATTATATCTGTCTTGCTTCACAAGAGGCTTCTGGTGTATCTTAAAAGAGAATCTTTTTTTCATTGACCCCACCAGGTTTACTTGTTAAAATAAAGAACCTTTTTGGAAATGATTTACGTCCCTGAGACACAACTTTAAAGTGATTTTCTGATTACCTCCTCTGATTCCAAATGAACTGCTGATTGTTCGGTTACAGTGAACACTCAAGCTGTTTTCATTTGCTAAAGATAAATGGTGCAGGAGGAACAAGGGTGATGAGATAAATTAACACGCTGTGCCTGGGAAGTGGCACATTCTTCCCTCTTCACAGTGTGGGCCGCTGGATTAGCATTTTCCTATTAACTGACCACTGTCGGTGCTTTGCTGTTGTGTGATTAAATTTTCATGTATTTGCACTTTTTGCACTTTTGGATTAATATTGAACGCTCGCGTCTGTAGCGTAACAGTGCGCTGGAAGTAATATCGTCACAGCTAGGGGCGGCGGGGTGGGGGCGGCATGGTGGCACAGTGGAGGGGGCGGCACGGTGGCACAGTGGTGGCAGCACGATGGCACAGTGGGGGTGGCACGGTGGCACAGTGGTTATCATTGCTGCCGCACAGCGCCAGAGACCCGGATTCAATTCCGTCTATGCGTCTTTGTCCGTGCGGAGTCTGCACGTTCTCCCCATGTCTGCATGGGTTTCCTCCGGGTGCTCCGGTTTCCTCCCACAGTCCAAAGGTGCACGGGTTAGGTTGTATGGCCATGCTAAATTGACCCTAGTGTCAGTGGAACGAGCAAGGGTAGATGCATGGGGTTACGAGGATAGGGGCTGGGTGGGATTGTGGTCGGTGCAGACTCGATGGGCCGAATGGCCTTCTTCTGCACTGTAGGGATTATATGATTCTATCACCGGCCAAAGCACATTGCAGCTTACCCTTCTCTATTCTATCTGTTCAAATGAAATATTGAAATCAATGATCATTTATCTGCTCTGGTACACGTGGCATTGTTAGACTTGAGAATTACCCCTAATGTACAATGTGTTTACTGAACATTTAGATTCGCTCTACCCAATTAAGTCTGTATAAGATGTCGGTGTTTGACATGCTCTGATCCAAATACCATTCTGCACACACAAGAAACAAAGAATCTGTGAAAGATCAAATACTTAATGAAATTCCCGAATATTTACTTTATTTCTGTAATTCAGAATGATGCTTGCAATATAGTTAATGAAGAGTGAGCATGAAATGAGCATCAGTAATCCCATGGCACCTATTGATGCAACTTCGCTTCTTATTAATATCTTTGATATGTAGCTTGGCAGAATGTTAAGTCTTCTTGACGATGTTCAGCTTCAGATGCTGGGGTGCACAAGAGTTTGTCTGGGTTAAGGTTGGATTGAGGCGGTCACAAGAGGTTCTGCAGTAACGTTTTATCCAAGAACACGTCCTTTCCCTTAATCATGCACCTTTGCAGCGATCTTTCGCGATGGCATAGTAGTTAGCACCGCTGCATCACAACATCAGGAATCAGGGTTCACTGCATGGCTTGGATCACTGTCTGCGCAGAGTCTGCATGTTCTATCCGTAAAGTAAGGTTTATTTATTAGTCACAATAGGCTTACATTAACATTGTAATGAAGTTACTGTGAAACTCCCCAAATCGCCACACTCTGACGCCTGCTTGGGTACACTGAGGGAGAACTTTGCATGGTCAAGGCACCCATGGGAGGAAACAGGAGCATCCGGAGGAAACCCACGCAGACACGGAGAGAACACGCAAACTCCACACAGACAGTGACCCAAACCGGGAATCGAACCCAGGTCCATGGCGCTGTGAGGCAGCAGTGCTAACCACTGTGCCACTGTGCCGCCCACGTGTCTGTGTGGGTTTCCCCCCACAGTCTGAAAGACGTGCTGGTTCGCTGCATTGGCCGTGCTAAATTCTCCCTCTGTGTAGCCGAACAGGCGCCAGAGTGTGGCGACTAGGGGATTTTCACAGTAACTTCATTGCAGTGTTAATGTAAGCCTACTTGTGGCACAAATAAATAAACATAAACTTAAACTTCATCGTTATTCACGCTTTGCAACACTTTAACAGCATCGTTCCCTTTCCTGATTCTTACTGTGAACGCATCATTTTCATGGATTGCAAAGCACTCAGTAAACTGTTTAAGATTTTGGAAGGAAATGTGATTTCTTTTTCTTAATGGAGTTAAACAAAGATGTCTTGTAAATATCATGAGCCATTTAAGCATGCCATTTCAGAATCACAATTGCCTGGAGCTACCTGATGTTTAACATCAGTGCGTTGTCTCATTTATTTATAACAATGGGATCGACAAATATCTGGAAGGAAAAATGTAAATTTGTGAAGTACAAAATAATAGACACTGGCAACTGATTAAATTGCACATCGTGTAGCGAAGGTGTGTGAAAGAATGTCTCTGCATGCTTCTAAATTTTTACACTGCTGGAAGACACTTTCATAGAATCATACAGTGCAGAAGGGGCCCTTCGGCCCATTGAGTCTGCACCAACACACGAGAAGCACCTGACTCCTACCTAATCCCATTCACCAGCACTTGGCCCACTGGCCTGAATGTTACGATGTGTCAAGTTCTCATCCAGGTATGTTTTAAAGGATGAGAGGCATCCCGCCTCCACCACCCTTCCAGGCAGCACATTCCAGAGTGTCACTACCCTCCTGGGGAAAAAAGTTTTTCCTCACATGCCACCTAAACCTCCGGCCCCTCATCTTGAACCCATGTCCCCTCGTTACTGACTTTTCAACTAAGAGGAACAGCTCCTCCTTGTCCACTCTGTCCTTGTCTGTCATAATCTTGTACGCCTCGATCAGGTCGCCCCTCAGCCTTCTCTGCTCCAACGAAAACAACCCCAGCTGAACCAACCTCTCTTCCTAACTTAAATGTTCCATCCCTGGCAGCATCCTGGTGAATCTCCTCTGCACCCCTTCCTTTATAGAATCCCTACAGTGCAGAAGGAGGCCATTTGACCCATCGAGTCTGCACTGACCACAATCCCACTCAGGCCCTATTCCTGTAACCCCACATATTTACCCTGCAAATCCCCCTGACGCTAGAATCAGTTCAGCATGGCCAATCAACCTAACCCGCACATCTTTGGAATGTGGGAGGAAACTGGAGCACCCAGAGGAAACCCACGCAGACACGGGGAGAATGTGCGAACTCCACACAGATAGTGACCTGAGGCCGGAAATTGTACCCGGTCTCTGGCGCTGTGAGGCAGCAGTGCTAACCACTGTGCCACCATGCCACCAATTATTTCCCTTTAAGGAGGGCATCTTTGTTTCCATCTAATTTAAAGGATTGTTCTCGTCAAATATGAAACCCATCAACTGTTTCATACGTTTTATATATAGAGAGAGGGCATAAAAGTGCTTGAGAAGGTGAATTGCCAACAGGAAGGATTATTATTGGCCTAACATATTTTACATGCATCTTGCTATTTGAACTGCATGGGGATCAAATTCAATCAGGTAGAAGACTTACTGGATTTTCCAGAGATGGGTTGAAACATTGACTATAATATTTACTGCCCATGTGGCATTATCCGAGGCTATGTGTACATCCAGGTAGATTCCCTCCATTCATCCAAACATGGTGGCACGGAGGCATAGTGGTTAGCACTACCGTCTCACAGCGTCAGGGATCCGGGTTCAATTCCGGCCTTGGTTCACTGTCTGTGTGGAGTTTGCACGTTCTCCCCGTGTCTGCGTGGGTTTCCTCCGGGTGCTCCGGTTTCCTCCCACAATCCAAAGATGTGTAGGTTAGGTTGATTGGCCATTGTAAATTGGCCCTGGGGTCAGGGGTTTTGGCAGTGTAAATATGTGGGGTTACGGGAATAGGGCCTGGGTGGGATTGTGGTCGGTGCAGCCTCGATGGGCTGAATGGCCTCTTTCTGCACTGTGGGAGTTTTATGATTCATATTGAATTCCCCAGGTGGCTGACCTGATGCCAGAATGGCAAATTTGGGCAACACCTCTGGCACGCTCTCAGCTGAAAAGTGTAGGAAAATTTGTCAGTGTTTTTTATGGAGGTGTCTTGTTGAGTTCCTGCATTTACCAGAGTGTGTTGCTCCGTTCTCTAAGGGCAGGGGGATAGGCGACCTGTGCTTACAAAGGCTGGGTGGGGTAGCAGTTCTTTTGCCTCTGTGGGTGGAATGACAGAGAGACGGAGGATGTGGCAAGCTGTACATCATGCCCTCTGCCAAGGTGGATCCGGATTCCTCCGTGCTATTCATAGTGATAGGAGGTTGTTTGACTGGCCAGTCAGTGCACCGAGCATTTCAGTGTTCATGCCCACACAGAGCTGTCCTAAATGCCGTGCTTTTGAGGTCTTCATCTGAGTCCTTTGCAAACCTACTACGTCTGTGTCCTCTCTCCAGTGAGCTGGCAACTAAACCATCCCTGCACCCTGGCTTGGCTGCAGCCACCTGATTCCTGGTGACTTACCATATTTTTTCAAGAAGCAGTTAGACATAGCACTCGAGGTGAAGGGGATGAAAGGATATGCAGGGATGGGGGAAGGCGGGATCAGACTATTGAGTTGGATGGCCGGCCATGATCATAATGAGTGGCAGAGCATTCATTGAAGGGCTTTTCCTGCTCCTTTCTATCTTTCTATTGCTGATTCTAACTCTATACTGGCCTTCAAGCTACCTGCAGGGCTAGTACCTAAACTGGTGGCTGCAAGTGTTAGGTCAAATGATAGGCCACCTCATCAGCGGGTGGGATGGAAAGATTCTGCCCAAAGAATCATAGAATTTCTGCAGTGTGGAAGGAGACCATTCAGCACATCGAGTCTGCATCGCCAACAACCCCACCCAGGCCCTATCCCTGTAACCTCCCACGTATTTACCCTGCAAATCTCCCAGACGCTAAAGGGCAATTTAGCATGTCAACATTAAGAGCATTCAAAGTCAACATTAAGAGCATTCAAATGGTTATTGGATAAACATATGGATGATATTGGAATAGTGTAGATTAGAGGGGCTTCAGATTGGTTTCACTGGTCAGCGCAACATCGAGGGCCGAAGGGCCTGTACTGCGCTGTAATGTTCTATGTTCTATGTTCTAATCCACCTAACCCGCACACCTTTGGACTGTGGGAGGAAATTGGAGCACCCAGAGGAAACCCACGCAGACACGGGGAGAACGTGCAAACTCCACACAGACAGTGACCCAGGGCCGAAATTGAACCCGGGTCCCTGGCGCTGTGAGGCAGCAGCGCTAACCACTGTGCCACCACATGTGGTGCCAGAGGCATTAGTGGTGCAGGTGACAAAAGACTCCACCATTTATACAACTGTAACAATACTGATTTCCCCTTACATCTGTCTATAAGCAAAGGGTATTTTGAATTTGTTTTAAAAAGAATAGTTGGTGCATGGTTTTCCAATCCCTCGGTTTTTGTGGTCCAACTGCACTAAAATAATCCACAGCACAACTGAGTTAGGATTAACTCAGGTTAGATTAAAGGCCCCACACCCTCCCTTCCCCCCCCAGAATGGCTCCCTCAAGTCCTCTTACCTCTCACCATCCCTTGACTCCTCCCTACACGGCCTCTGAAAACTATCACTCCTCTTGGGACCTTTGGATTGGCAGCTGCCCTGGGAACACTGCTCCATCCTGATCGATCCTTGTTGCACCCTTCATTGTAACCCCTCCCCCAGTTGGTGGGCCACATGGCGGCACAGTGCTTAGTAAATGATCTTTCTAAATGCTTTTACAAGGCAGTTGTCGGAACTGAGGTGATCCAAAGATGTCACAGAACCAAGCGGATTTTGAACTGTGTATGAAAAAAGAAGCCCATGATGCTGGAATTAGATTTCACTCCTGAAGTTGCTCCCAAGTTTATGTTAATATTTAATCAAAGTGTGCTTTTAATTGTATTTGGAAGCTTTGGTCCGATTTGATCATCGCCAGTGCTTCTTGCTTGATAGAACTCATGAGCTGGTGCCAGATGGCATTCAGTGAGTGGAGTGACAATTGCCACGGCATTAACCCGTCATTAATTTGAGGAGAGAATTCTTTCATTGCCTCAAAGGTAAAGTTTGGAAAGATTATGTTCTGTTCCAGCAGAAGGGTACATTAAGACTGAACAAAACTCCATTTGGCTTATTCATCTTCGAAGTTTGAAGCAATGTTATCGCCTCTCCCGAGAGCTCATAGAATCCCGACAGTGCAGAAAGAGGCCATTCAGCCCATCAAGTCTACACCGACCACAATCCCACCCAAGCCCTATCCCCATGACCCTACCTATTTACCTTATTAATCCCCCTGGTCAATTTAGCATGGCCAATCCACCTAACCCGCACATCTTTGGACATGGGAGGAAACCGGAGCACCCAGAGGAAACCCACGCGGACACGGGGAGAATGTGCAACTCCACACAGACAGTGACCCGAGGCCGGAATTGAACCCGGGTCCCTGGCGCTGTGAGGCAGCAGTGCTAACCACTGTGCCACCGTGCCACCCTGATTGTTTTAATTAGCATTCTCGTTACTGAAAGCCAAGCTACAACTAAAATAAGGATGTTGTATCCAAGAGTCTCTTGACTTCTAATAAAAAAGGAATGTCTTCACAATAAGATTTTGATAAGTGTTTTCCCTCATGGGGAAGAGCAGAACAAGAAGCCATCAGTGCAAGATAGTCACCAGAAAGCCCAGTAGTAAATTCAGGAGGAAACTCGTTACACAAAGAGTGGTGAGAATGTGAAACCTGCGACCAAGGAGAGTGGTTGAAGCGAATCATAGAATCACCACAGTGCAAAAGGAGGCCATGTAGCCCATCAAGCCTGCTCTGCCAACAATCCCACCCAAGCCCTATCCCCTCAATGTTCATCCAGAAGGAACTCTTCAAATGCAGACAATAAAAAAAACTTATTCTAACTTATAAATCATAGAAAGGGTGTAATAAAGAAACTTCATTACTCCAAACTTGGGGCATCACCCTGGACCATTCCAAGCTCACCCACAATTCCCCACAGGTTCTTATTTATACTGAGGCAGCTGGTCAGCTGACCGTCACATCATTCTGTAATTGGTTCTATGGTTTACTGGGTCAGCTGACCCTAACAGATTGTTACCATTGGTCACATTACATCCGATATAATGTTATCACCAGTTGCATTCTAACACATAATCCCACCTATTTATCCTACAAACCCCCTCTGACACTAAGGGGCAATTTAGCATGGCCAATCAACCTAACCTGTACATCTTGGGACTGTGGGAGGAAACCGGAGCACCCGGAGGAAACCCACGCAGACAAGGGGAGAACGTGCAAACTCCGCATAGACAGTCACCCAAGGCCGGAATTGAACCTGGGTTCTTGGTGCTGTGAGGCAGCAGTGCTAACCACTGTGCCACCATGCCGCTGTACTGATTCTCTAAGGGAGAGCGAGACAAGCAGATGAGGGAGAAGGGAACAGAGGGTCACAATGATGGTTTAGATGAGGAAAGGTGGAGGAGGCTCGAGTGGAGCATAAACACCAGCATGGACGGTTGGGACAGAATGGCCTGATGCTGTGATGTTTATATATGGCAGATATACTGTGCAAACCTATATTCTTCTGAAGATTTTCAATCACTGTGTTACCTTTCCCGTTACAATGTGACACAGCTGTAACAACCTGGGGGAGCCTTGCTCAGCTGGTACTCTCTTTGCCTGTGAGGGGATTACAATATTTATGAAGCCATACTAATCTGCTATTAATTCCTTCTCTTCCGAATATGTTAGTTTATGCAAGGACACGTTTCATGGGTGGTAGGATCATGGCAGTGTCACTGCAGTGCACTGCCCCACTGGTCAGTCTCAAAGTGTGAGCCGAGGTTTTACATGGAATGGAATCCAATCTGTAGGAGGGGGATAGCGCATTGTTAATACTGCACTCGAACCTCCCCCCAACTCTAACTTTGAATTCCAGAAGCAAGATTTGCCTGGGATCACACAGATGCTTTATTTCAAACTTATTAACTCATGGGATATGGGTGTCGCTGGCTAGGCCAGCATTTATTACCCATCCCTAATTACTTTCAAGAAGGTGGTGGTGAGCTGTCTTCTTGAACTGCTGCTAGCCACGTGGCTTAGTTACAGTGCTGTGAGGGACGGAGTTCCAGGATTTTGGACAGCGAGAGTGAAGGAACGGCGATTTATTTTCAAGTCAGGATGGTGAGTGATTTGGAGGGGAACTTCCAGGTGGTGGTGTTCCCATGTATCAGTTGCTCTTACTCTTCCAGATAGCAGTGGTCATCAGTTTGGAAGGTGCTGCCTAAGGAAGCGTGCTGGGATCCCACAGTGCATCTTGTAGATGGTACAGATGGCTACCACTGTTCGTCAGTGGTGGAGGGATTGAATGTTTGTGAAAGGGGTAGTAATCAAGTGGGCTGCTTTGTCCTGGATGGTGTTGAGCTTCTTGAGTGTTGTTGGAGCTGCACTCTCCAAGGCAAGTAGAGAGTATTCCATTACACTCCGGAGTTGTGTCTTGTAGATGGTGAACAGGCTTTGGGCAGTTAAGAGGTGAGTTACTTGCTGCAGGATTACTAGCCTTTGACCTGCTCTCATAGCCACAGTATTTATATGGCTAGTCCAGTTCAGTTTCTGCTCAATGGTAACTTCCAGGATGTTGTTAGTGTGAGACTGAGTGATGGTAATGCTATTGATTGTCAAGGGGCACTAATTCGATCCTGTCTTATTGGTGATTGTCATTGCCCAGCACTTATGTGGCATGAATGTTATTTGCTACTTGTCAGCCCAAGCCTGGATATTGCCCAGGTCTTGCTGCATTTGGACATAGAGAATCATAGAATCCTACAGTGCACAAGGAGGCCGTTTGGCCCATCGAGTCTGCACCTACCACAATCCCATCCAGGCCTTATCCCCATAACCCCATGCATTTACTCGAGCTAGCCCTCTGACACGAAGGGGCAATTTAGCATGGCCAATCCACCTAACCCGCACATCTGTGGACTGCTTCAGTATCTGAGGAGTCATGAATGGTGCTGAACATTATGCAGTCATCAGCGAACATCCCCTCTCCTGACCTTATGATGCAAGGAAGGTCATTTATGAAGCAGCTGAAGATGGTTGGGCCTAGGGCACTATTCTGAGGGACTCTTGCAGTGATGTCCCAGAATTGAGATGATTGAGTTCCAACCACCACAACCATCTTCTTTTGTGCCAGGTTTGACTCCAACCAATGGAAGCTTTTCCCCCAGATTCCCATTGACTCCAGTTTTGCTAGGACTCCTTGATGCCACACTCAGTCAAATGCTGCTTTGATGTCAAGAGCAGTCACTCTCACCTCACCTCTGGCATTCAGCTCTTTTGTCCATGTTTGAACCAAGACTGTAATGAAGTCGGGAGCTGAGTGGCCCTGGCAGAACCCAAATTGAGCATCCGTGAGCAGGTCATTGCTGAGTAAGTGCTGCTTGTTAGCGCTGTTAATGACCCCTTCCATCACTTTATTGAAGATCAAGGGTCGACTGATGGGACGGTAATTGGCTGAGTTTGATTTCTCTTGTTTCTTGTGTGCAGGACATCCCTGGGAAATTTTCCACATTGCTGGGTAGATGCCAGCTTTGTAATTGTAGTGGAACAGCATGGCTAGGGGTGTGGCAAATTCTGGAGTACATGCCTTCAGTAGTGTTGCTGGAATTTTGTCAGAGCCTTTGCAATATCCAGTGCTTTCAGCTGTTTCTTGATGTCACATGGAGTGAATTCAATTGGCTGAAGACTGACATCTATGATGATGGTTCCTCCTTCAGAAGAGGCCGAGATAGATCATGCATGCAGCACTTCTGACTAAAGATTGTTGCGAATGCTTCAACCTTATCTTGTGCACAGATGTGCCGGGCTCCTCTATTTTTGAGGATGGGGATATTTGTGGAGCCTCCTCCTCCAGTGATTTGTTTAATTGTCCACAACCATTCAAGGCTGGAAGTGGCAGGACTGCAGATCTTAGGTCTGATCCGTTAGTTGTGGGATCACTTATCTCTGTCTATTACTTGCTGCTTATGCTGTTTGACATGCAAGTAGCATGTATTTTACCTCAAATGCAAAACTCAGACTCCAAGCCTGAAGTTTGAATTTGGAGAGCTTCAGAGAAAATGATTCTGTTCAGTGATGGCTGAGAGCTTGGTACTCTTAGTACTTAGTACCAATGAACCCTGCAGTCTCACAAGGGCAAGGTGAGATCCCTCACATGGTTAGTCACAGCTGGGGTCGCAGTTCAGATGGTACCATTAATGCTTCTAGTTTGGAGTTGGCAGGCAAGGGCTAAGGATAGGAATGTTACCCATGTTTCAATCTGTTCATCTCTATCTATTAACCACCAGTCATTTGGGAGAAGGTGGTTGTGTAGTGATAATTGGAATTAGAATTATAGAATCATAGAATCCCTACAGTGCAGAAGGAGGCCATTTGGCCCATCAAGCCTGCACCGACAACAATCCAACCCAGGCCCTAAACCCACAACCCAACATATAGGCACCATGGCACAGTGGTTAGCACTGCTGCCTCACAGCGCCAGGGATCCGGGTTCAATTCCCAGCTTGGGTCACTGTCTGTGCAGAGTCTGTACATTCTCCCCGTACCTGTGTGGGTTTCCTCTGCGTGCTTCAGTTTCCTTCCACAGTCCGAAAGACATGTTGGTTAGGTGCGTTGGCCATACTAAATTCTCCCTCAGTGTACCAAACAGGCGCCGAAGTGTGGCGGTTTGGAGATTTTCACAGTAACTTCATTGCAGTGTTAATGTAAGCCTACTTGCGACACTGATAAATAAACTTTTCTTTTTTTTTTATTTACACTGTTAGTCCCCCTGACACTAGGGCAATTTATCATGGCCAATCCACCTAACCCGCACATCTTTGGACTGTGGGAGGAAACCGGAGCACCCAGAGACACGGAAAGAAAGTGCAAACTCCACACAGACAGCAACTTGAAAACAAGTCTCAGTAATGTTGATCCTTTAGTGAAGGCAATCTGCTGTCCTTACCTGGTCTGGCCTACATGGGATTCTAGTCCCACAGTAATGTGGTTGACTTAAATTCCCTCTGAAATTGCCTCGCAAGCCACTCAGTTGTTTCAAACCATTAAAAAGCCTAAAAGGAATTAAACCGGACCGGTCACCCGGCATCAAAGCCCACCAACGCTTTCACTTTCTCAGGAGGTGAAGGAAATTTGGCATGTCCGCTACGACTCTCATCAAATTTTACAGATGCACCATAGAAAACATTTTTTCTGGTTGAATCACAGCTTGCTATGGCTCCTGCTCTGCCCAAGACCACAAGGAACTACAAAATGCCATGAATGAAGCCCAGTCCATCACACAAACCAGTCCCCCATTGACTCTGTCTACACTTCCCACTGCCTCTGAAAAGCCGCCAGAATAATTAAGGATCGCACCCACCCCGGACATTCTCTCTTCCACCTTCTTCCGTCGGGAAAAAAATACAAAAATCTGAGGTCATGTGCCAACCGACTCAAGAACAGCTTCTTCCCTGCTGCCATCAGACTCTTGAATGGACCTACCTTTTTTTAAGTGGATCTTTCTCTACACTCTAGCTATGAGTACATTCTGTACTCTCTCCTTTCCAGCTCTATGTACGGTATGCTTTGTCTGTATCGTGCGCAAGAAACAATACTTTATACTGTATACCAATGCATGTGACAATAATAAAGCAAATCAAATCAAAACCTAAGCACTAAAATCAACAACGGCAAACTCAGACAGGTCTGACAGCATCTGCGGAGGGAGAATAGAGCCAACTCAGTCCTGTCAACCCTGCAAAGACCTCCTTATAAACATCTGGGGGCTTGAGCCAAAATGGGGTAGCTGTCCCACAGAGCAGTTAAACAGCAACCTGTCGTAGTCAGATTCACAAAGTCATATCTTACCGATAATGTTCCAGACGCCACCATCACCATCCCTGGACATGTCCTGTCCTACTGATGGAATAAAGTAAGCAGCCAGGGCCCTTGCATGAAACTGATGTTGGGTCTGATGAAAATTAGGGACCCAATTCTTGTTTGAGGTCTACACTGAGAGATTGGTTTCCCCTCAGGCAGCAGGGGTTGCAGTTAGTAAAGCCAGACCTGAGGACTGTCGCTGATCAACTAGGTCGGCTTCTCTAAGTTACTTCACTGACTGTGGAGTGAGGGGCTGCTGAAGTGCTCATCCTACCCCTTTAATTAAAGAATGCAGGCTGTGACCACTGTTCCGGCCTCCCCTCCCAATCCTCCACTTATCAATTATCATTGCTGCCTCCAACCAGACCACCAATCTCCCTCTTTGGCCACTGAACTGAACTCTGACCCCTGATCCTCCTCCACGCCTCCTATCTTCACCACATAACCCAGCCCCAATGTCAGATCTCCCGGCCGGTTTTAAAATTTTCAAATGGTCTTACCTTGGCTTTCTATTTGTTAGCTATTTCTGTAAGAAAATGATGTGGAGATGCCGGCATTGGACAGGGGTGGACATAGTAAGAAGTCTCACTATACTAGGTTAAAATCCAACAGGTTTATTTGGAATCACGAGCTTTCGGAGCACTGCTCATTCATCTATCGACCTGATGAAGGAGCAGTGCTCCAAAAGCTCATAATTCCAAATAACCTGCTGGATTTAGCCTGGTATTGTGAGACTTCTTACCGTAAGAAAATACATTGGTTTGATTTGATTTGATTTATTATTTTCACATGTATTGGGGTACAGTGAGAAGTATTGTTTCTTGAGTGCCATACAGACAAAGCATACCGTTCATAGAGTAAAGAGGGGGAAAGAAAGAAGTGGGTGCAGAATACAGTGTTACAGTCATAGCTAGGGTGTAGAGAAAAATCAATTTAATGTAAGTTTATTTATGTGTTTTTAAAGCTTATTTATTAGTTCCACAAGTAGGCTTACATTAACACTGCGATAAAGTTACTGTGAAATCCCCTAGTTGCCATACTTTGGTGCCTGTTCAGATTAATTGAGGGAGAATTTAGCATGCATACATACACCTGGGAGCAGCACGGTGGCACAGTGGTTAGCACTGCTACCTCACAGCACCAGGGACGCAGGTTCGATTCCCGGCTTGGGTCACTGTCTGTGTGGAGTCTGCAAAGGGACTTGGGAGTCCTAGTCCAGGATTCTCTAAAGGTAAACTTGCAGGTTGAGTCCGTAATTAAGAAGGCAAATGTAATGTTGTCATTTACCTCAAGAGGCTTGGAATACAAAAGCAGGGATGTACTTCTGAGGCTTTATAAAGCACTGCTTAGGCCCCATTTGGAGTACTGTGAGCAATTTTGGGCCCCACACCTCAGGAAGGACATACTGGCACTGGAGCGGGTCCAGCGGAGATTCACACGGATGATCCCAGGAATGGTAGGCCTGACATACGATGAACGTCTGAGGATCGTGGGATTGTATTCGTTGGAGTTTAGGAGGTTGAGGGGAGATCTGATAGAAACTTACAAGATAATGAACGGCTTAGATAGGATGGACGTAGGGAAGTTGTTTCCATTAACAGGGGAGACTAGGACGCGGGGGCACAGCCTTAGAATAAAAGGGAGTCACTTTAGAACAGAGATGAGGAGAAATTTCTTCAGCCAGAGAGTGGTGGGTCTGTGGAATTCATTGCCACAGAGGGCTGTGGAGGCCGAGACGTTGAGCGTCTTCAAGACAGAAATTGATAAATTCTTGATTTCTCGAGGAATTACGGGCTATGGGGAGAGAGCGGGTAAATGGAGTTGAAATCAACCATGATTGAATGGTGGAGTGGACTCGATGGGCCGAATGGCCTTACTTCCGCTCCTATGTCTTATGGTCTTATGCACATTCTCCCCGTGTCTGCGTGGGTTTCCTTCGGGTGCTCCAGTTTCCTCCCACAGTCTAAAAGATGTGCTGGTTAGGTGCATTGACCCGAACAGGCACCGGAGTATGGTGACTAGGGGATTTTAACAGTAACTTTATTGCAGTGTTAATGTAAGCCTTACTTGTGACTAATAAATAAACTTTACTTTACACCTAACCAGTACGTCTTTCAGACTGTGGCGGAAACTGGAGAGAAAAAGATGTTCTTGAGTCAGTTGATACATCATCTCAGACTTTTCTATCTTTTTCCTGACTGAAGAAGATGGAATAGGGAATGTCCAGGGTGCGTGGGGTCCTTGATTAAGCTGACTGCTTTTCCAAGGCAGCGGGAAGTGTAGACGGAGTCAATGGATGGGAGGCTGATTTCATCTTAGAAGAATCATAGATCTCCACAATCCCACCCAGGCCCTATTCCCCCAACTCCATCCTGCTAATCCCTGATGCTATGGTCAATTTATCATGGCCAATCAACCTAACCCGCGCATCTTTGGATGTGGGAGGAAACCGGAGCACTCGGAGGAAACCCAAGGAGAACGTGCAGACTCCACACAGGCAGTGACCCGAGGCTAGAATTGAACCCAGGTCCCTGGCGCTGTGAGGCAGCAGTGCTAACCACTGTGCCGCCATGCTGACTTGTGTGATGGGGACTGGGCTTCGTTCACAACCCTTTGTAGCTTCTTGCAGTCTTGGGATTCAGAAGATGCGCCGGTGTTCAACAATAACGAGATTGTCTGTAATCTCTTGCTATGGACTGAAAGAAAACATTTGCTTATTTTCGAATACAACCACATAAACTGCGTTCTGGAGCCGGCGACCATTTTGGTGAAATGTTTCTGAGGTGCTCCTCTCTGATGCGGTCTGAAGGCTTGGTACGAGGTTCAATTTCTGCAACTTGTTGCATCGTTCAATGCAGAGCATCACCAATAAAGTTCACTCTGCTGTCAGCTTCCATCTAAAAAACTATAAGTATGCCCACATTGGAAGGAAACAAACCCCTTAAGTAAAGCATAAATCACGTATGGAACCTCTTCTGGCTTCATCCCGGAGGCCAAGGTGGGTCGAAATCTAATCTTTTTTCAAGCTCAACATTTAAAGCCTGTATATAAATCACTCGTTTTGAGCAGATAATGTAGGTTTTTTTTCAGAACAAAGGCTGCTAATGGTACAATGTAAAGGAAAAAAAATATTCTTTTGTCATGTGTATTTTTGTAAATTATTTTGTGTGCTATTTGAGAGTCAGTATCAGAGGCACATGTAAAGCCTGGAGGAAATTGAAGCAAATTCCTGTTTCACAAGGAATTTCTGGGTCTTTGTGGCCCTACAAATTGCTTCTCAAATAAAAATCCACTTTCATTTTTTTTTTCTGTTGCAATGTTTTGCTTCCAGTCACAGGTGTGATTGACAGCTTTACGTGAAGCCCCATTGATCTGAATTGCTGCTACAACTCTGATGACACAAAGCTGCCGCCTTAACCCTTCTGACCTCAGTAAATAGCGGTTTCTTTATCGGGTCGAATCCCCTCCCTCCAAACATAAGTCACGGAATCATTGTGTGATCACTAATAATTATTTTTGGTTACCCACGTGTCACTTGTGGATGCATGCAATATTGAGGACGGTCAACTAAATTCAAGCGCTTTTGCAAGATTTGTGCATCTCCGCAAGAGACATTGAACATTTAGCTTTTACAAGTGACATGTCCAGCACATCTTTGTGACAAAGCTATTTATAGGAACTCTCCAACTTCACCCGTGGCTGGGATTCCGCTGCGGTGAAAGGAGACTTGGCTGAGCGCCAAATTCTCCATTCTCGCTGGCAGCCGTAGCGGGGTGTGCAAGATTGGAGAGTTCTGGCCATTGTCTGCGAATGACTCAAAATGCTCATTGGCTGAGTGGCTACTCCTTTTGTCGGTTCTGTAAATATTTACCTCATGAAATGTAATTTTCTACTCACTTACATAAAATAGTGCATAATAATTCAAGATTAATTATTCTCCAGGGCCCCCGGTTCTGTCCCAGCCTTGGGTCACTGTCTGTTCTCCCCCCGTGTTTGCGTGGGTTTCCTCCGGTTGCTCCGGATTCCTCCCACGGTTCAAAGATGTGCTGGTTTGGTGGATTGGCCGACCGGTGTGATGAGCCGGTAAGATTGCATGAGAGGTGAAAAATTGGCTTCGCGCCCAATTTCTTGCCTTGCGCAATCTTACCGGGCCCGGATTTCCAGTGAGATCAGCCTCGTACCCACGAAGAGCGCAAGGCTGATTATTATATTGAAACAGAGATTTAGATATCATTAGTGAATGTGAGACGCAATCTTCCAGACTCACTTTTCTTAGGGCGGGGGGTGGTGTGGGTAGCGGAGGGGCAGGGATCGACCGGGCTGTTGCACAGAACAGAGAGATCTGCACATGCACAATTGCGCTCTCTACTGTGAGCAGCAGGCTTTCCGGCGAACCTAGGCACTTCCCGCCTCCCTCTACTGGTGGGAAACAGATAGTACAACATTTTTGCTTTTTTTTTAACTAAGTGGCATAAGATTTCATTTGTGGCCTCACCTTAAAACAGATCTGAAACTGTCCCATTTTCGCACTCATTCGGCACTTAGAATTTTTTTTGGTAAGATCAGCCCCTTAGTGTGAGAAGTTGTGGAGGTGAGATGGATTAGCCATGGGAAATGTGTGCACATATGGGGACAGGGCGGGGGAGAGGGCTTGGGTAAGATGCTCTGTCAGAGAGTCGGTGCAGCCGACTCGATGGGCCGAATGGCCTCTTCTGCACTGTAGGAATTCTATGATATGATTCATATTATAAGTAGTGGTTTGAGAAATAGTGGCAACATCGTGAGATAGTAGGACTGCTGGCATCTGTCGTTGAACTGATTGAGTCAATCATTGAGGCCATGCTGAGGTCAATCGTCAGACTAAAACAAAGTGATGATGGTGATGGTGAGTAAGTCCATAGGAATTGCGACCTGATGTCAGGTTTTTATTTGAGAGACAAGGGGAAAGACGAGATTGGAGAAAAACTACACTGTGTTCTGAAGTAAAGTGCGTTTGGAAAGCTTAAAGCATCTATTTATATAGATGTCTGGAGGTCAGTGACAGCTGGTGACCTTTCTGAGAGTTCAGGATGTAGCCTCAGGAAGACAATATGTGATCATCATCAGCAATCCTAATTTTGTTTTTCTTTGTTAATTGTCCAAAGAAGTACATTATTCAGACAGTGAATGAAAGAACAATTATGCTTTAATTTTGCCTTTTTTCTCTTGAATGTTCTTAATGTTATTTAAATACTGTTATGTGCAGGAAGTGTTTCCTTCATTCATTCCTGGGATGTGGGCATCGCTGGCTGGGCCAGCATTTATTGCCATCCCTAACTGCCCTGCATTTCAGAGGGCATTTCAGAGTCAACCACATTACTGTGGATCTCGAGTCACATGTAGGCCAGACCAGGTAAGGGATGGCAGATTTCCATCCCCAAAGGACATTAGTGAACCAGACAGGCTTTTACAACAGTTGACAATGCCATGGCCATCATTAGACCTTTAATTCCTGATTTTTAATTAGTTCAAATTTCACCATCTGCCATGGTGGGCTTCGAACACAGGTCCCCTGAGCATTACCCAGGGCCTGGGATTACTGGACCAGCAACAATACCACTATGCTACTGCCTCCTGGTAGAATTTAAGAAGCAGGGTTAGAACAGAATACGAGGGTTCTGGCGCCAAAATCCCATCCGAGACTATAGTTCATATTTTTGCCATTACTGGTGATCCTGTAGTGTAGAAGGTAGTTCGACACGTCTGCTTGCTGACGGTATTGTGCGTTTCCCTCTTGCTTGTGGTCATACTATGTTGGATTTTCATGTTAGGGATGGGAACTGGGAATTTTTCTGGCTCGACGTGCCTACCTCAGGAAAAAGTGCCTCAAAATGTGTGATTTTCGTCCTGAGGTAGGGGAGGTGATTGCGCCCTGGAGTCACCCACCCCCCCCCCCCCCCCCTTCCCCCACCCCCAGTAGCAGATTGGAGGCAGCCATAAAGGCTGAGGAAGGCTGGGTAAAAGGCCCACCTCAGTTTTCTGGGAATTTATCCCAATGTTTTTTTATCCAAAGTTAGACTCTCTGGCCTTCATCCCTCACATCGTCACACCCTGCTCATCCACCCCTAATGGCCTCTCATTCCCTCCATGCCAACTAATGGCCCATCACCCACCTTCAACGCCCCTTCATATCCTTGTTGCCAACCCACAGTACTTCTATGGCATTTCACCCAGTATACACTCTGTATAGAACCAATAAACTCTGGCACGTGTGGGAAAGCTGACAAAAAAGCCATTCATAACTTTAATTTAAAAATCTGCTCTTACTACAACCCTATAGATGAGCAAATCAACTAGACCTTTTAAGTATTAATAGCAGAAACTACAAGCACTTGACACTTTTTTTAATCTTACATAAATATTGTTAATAAACATTGAGCGATTGACAAATTATGTCTTGGAAAAAAGGCTGTCAATTAAGCAATATTTTCCCCAGTGCACAACTGTTTCAACAGACTGCCTAGGCTGTCAGCTTAGTGAAGTATTTCAATTCCTTTTGGGATCGGACTTCACACTGTCTCATTGTCATCCAGGATTTTAAAAAATGGCCTTCTAACCATCACAAATCTGTTCATTTTTTAATTCACTAATGGAATGTAGTCATCACTGGCTGGGCTAGCATTTATCATCCATCCCTAATTGCCCTTCAGGGGACACTTAAGAGTCAACCACATTGGTGTAGATCACATGTAGGCCAGGTAAGGACTGCAGATTTCCTTCCCTAAAGGGCAGTAATGAACCAGATGGGTTTTTACAACAATGGTTTCATGGTCATCATTAGACTTTTTAATTCCAGGTTTTTTTTATATGGAATTCAAATTTCACCATCTGCCATGGTGGGATTTGAACCTGGGTCCCCTGATCTTGCCCTGGGTCTCTGGATTACCAGTCTGGTGACAATACCACCAGGCCACCGCCTCCCCATTTGGAAATCTACTTGAGGTAAAGGTCTTGTCAGGCTTCCATCGAACAGCTGCTTTCTTGGACTGTGGATAACTGAAAATATTGTTGTGGTATCAGCTCGCGCGCTGCCGGAATCTTACAATTATCCTGCCTTTTCCCAAAGGATCACGTCATTTTTCCTGACCTGAAGTTGATGGATTGGTTGGAGGTTGTGGTTGTCTGAATTAAAGAGGTAGATTAATGAGGTGTATCATTTACCATTGAGCTAGGTAGTGATTCTTTCTGGTGTGTGGAAATTTAAATTGTGCGATTAGTTTATTAATAAAGATAGTGACAGCCAGATGTTCCTTGGACCCACAATTGAAGTTTATAGTCGAATGTATTGGCACCTACAGATAACTGTAGACTCTTTCATTCTCTCAGGATTGCAGGAGACATTTTGCATCCTAAAGGGGCACATTGTGGTCTAAATGATTCAGAATACTCAACTTAATTGTTATTAAATTGTATTATACCGTGCTGGTGATATTTTACTGTGTTGACACTATTGTTACCAAAGCCTGGGAGGGGGGTTGCACAGGGTGAAAATCACCAGAGCTTGTGCCCTTATGGGGGGATCATGGCTCAAGTTGCAGCACCTTCCCTCTGCACGGAAACAGATGGTCACACCCACAGGCAACAATGAATGCCCACCCACCTCTAAAACACAGCCACAGTCCCCAATCCAACTGAGTTCCTGGACAAGACAACCTAATTGGTCCACCTCCACGGGGGTCTACCTGACAGGTGCACAAGTGCACCCCATCACCATCTCACCCCTCCCTCCACCCCCCCCCCCCCCCTCACTAACCCCACCCCATCCCCTCCTCTCCTGGGATTTGGCCAACAATGTGCCCACAAACAGTTCAGCTGAAGAGGATGCAGTGCTGCAACTGCCTCGAACCAATGCCACAATGAAGCAGATAAAGTGGGTGCATGAAAATTGCATGGCCCCCACCTCCCTGTAATAAGTCCTCGGAGGCAGAAGTCCCTTCACCGAAATCCATTTATTTACAGTCTGACAACTGCATACAGAGTGTTTTCAGTCTATACTCAGAGTCCCAGGGGAACTGACACTCCTGCTTAAATACAAAGCAAGAGTCTCCCTGATTGGGCCATCAAAATTTGGTCCTT
This sequence comes from Mustelus asterias, assembly GCF_964213995.1. Taxonomy (NCBI): domain Eukaryota; kingdom Metazoa; phylum Chordata; class Chondrichthyes; order Carcharhiniformes; family Triakidae; genus Mustelus; species Mustelus asterias. The sequence continues at coordinate 125,547,648 of NC_135809.1, forward strand.
AATCAGGGAGTTCATACTCTAACAGGCCCGCCTCAATTGCCTGATTAATGTCATTACACTCCCCTTGCATCAGTGCAGGGAGGTCACAAATAATACCAGCGCCCCCCCCAACCACAAAAGAAAATCACAAAATCCCATTGTTAATCCACTTTGTTGGTGGAACGGAATTGAAAAGAATTGATTACATTGAAAACTGCTGAAAGGGAGAAAAATTACCTTGTATTTCCAGGTAAGCGTAGATTAATTACAATCTAATGATGTGAAGACATTGAAAAGGAACTCATTTAAAAGCGATTTAAAAAAGATTTAGCTTAATTCTGCAAGTGAAAATTTTAAATTATTGTGTACTGAAATATTTTGTACAGTTGTAAAAGACATGCACGTAAGTACGATTAACAAAATAGTGAAGAAAGTAGAAATACTGTGTACCCTATTATAGAAAGGAGATTATTAAACTTGGAAGAGTGCAGAAAAGATTTAGTAGGATGCTACCGGGACCTGATGGTTTGCGTTATAAGGAGAGGCTGGATAGATTGGGACTTTTTTCCCTGGAGTATAGGAGGCTTAGGGGTGATCTTATAGAGATCTATAAAATAATGAGGGGCATAGATCAGCTAGATCGTCAACATCTTTTCCCAAAGGTAGAGGAGTCTAAAACTAGAGGGCATCGGTTTAAGTTGAGAGGGGAGAGATACAAAAGAGTCCAGAGGAGCACTTTTTCACACAGAGGGTGGTGAGTGTCTGGAACAAGCTGCCAGAGGTAGTAGTAGAGGCGGGTACAATTTTGTCTTTTAAAAAGCATTTAGACAGTTACTTGGGTAAGATGGGTATGGAGGGATATGGGCCAAATGTGGGCAATTGGGACTAGCTTAGTGGTTAAAAAAAAGAGTGGCATGGACAAGGTGGGCCGAAGGGCCTGTTTCCATGCTGTAAACCTCTGTGACTCCATGACTGTATGAAAAGACGTGTCTTGAGATTGGGAACCAAATAGAAAACTTAAATACTCCTGCACACATGGCAGGAGAGCGTCAGAAGATCAGGCACATTCTTCTCAAAGCTTGTTTAGTGTTGCAGTTCGGGTGGACTAGTTTCTCAGTCACCAATGGATAGCAAAGGGGGTTGTTTAAGCTCCCGTAGAAATGGCAAAATATTGGGAATGCCCAGCACGGCTGATAGCATCGGTACAGAGTGAAAGAGATGCCAGTGAGGCTTTGTCTGAACCAGTGCAGACCGTGGAACTCAATCATTGACTCTGTCTTTGTCCACAGACGCTGCCTGGTCCGCTGAGTATTTCCGGCATTTTCTGTTGATGTTTCACATTTCCAGCCACCTGCAGCACTTTGCTCTCCTATTATATGCTTCATTCTGGGCATTTGTAAGTGTGTTTGTTAAAATGAGAAAATATTTATCACTCAATGAAAAATGCAATTTTTCTATCGCTTACTTATGTCCATAGAGACAGAACATTATTCCAGGTGAATCTGTTGGTGCTAATTTACTGGAAGGTTTTGCCATTTTTAAACCTGTAAGTGAAATCTGGGATCATGTGCAAATCGAATGCTAGTTCAAGGTATTCTCATTTGCGCATAGAATTGTTGTTTGTGGTTCTCGTGAGATTCAAATCTTTTGGATGTTGCTGTCTGAATCTTGCATAGGGCCAGGTTCAAAGTAGCAAAGCTGGCTGCATAATATGAATGATCTAATTGTGTGTGTAATTGTCTGACAAAGCGGTGGTTGTCAACTGTCTCAGACTGAAACCTGAGCCTAATAAATAGAGGCATGGAACGCAAAAATGAAGATGCTTTAGTGAACCTATGTAAAAGAGTTCAACACCACTCTGATTATGGCTCCCAATTCTGGGCACCCGAAGGATGTGAAGTCATAGAATCCCTGCAGTGCAGAATGAGGCCTTTCGGTCCATCGAGTCTGCGCTGACTCGCTGACACAGCATCTTATTCAGGCCCACCACCTCCATCCCTGTAGTCCACCATATTTACCTCACTTGTCTCCCTAACCTACACATCTAGGGACACTAAGGGGCAATTTAGCCTGGCCAATCCCTCTATAACTTGCACGTCTTTGGGCTGTGGGTGGAAACGGGAGCAACTGAAGGAAACCCATGTAGACATGGGGAGAATGTGCAGACTCCAACAGACTGTCACCCAAAGCTGGAATTGAGCCCGGGTCCCTGACGCTATGAGGCAGCAGTGCTAGCCACTGTGCCACCATGTCCTTGTAGAGGGTTCAGAAAAGATGACTCAGAGATGAGGGATTACAGGAAAGCTGGGATTGTTCTCCAAGGAGCCAAGAAGCATGAGGGGATTTGATGGGAGTTTTATAAATTTGTGAAAGGTTTAGATAGAAATTCTTTCCAATGGCTGAAGGATTGATAAACAGATGGCCCTGGTTTAACTTAATTTTCAATTGGTAAAAGAACAAGAACTGGCACAAGGAAAAACATTTACACGAATAGTAGATAGGATTTGGAATACACTCCTCCCTCCCTAATATTGTGCTGGATACAGATTCAAATAACTGTTCAAAAGGAAATCAAACAAATTCTTGAAGTAAAACAATGGAGGGAAATGGTAGTTAAGGTGTGGTAGCACTGACTGGATTTCTCCTTGAAAGATGGGCCGAGTGGCCTTATTTTGTGCTGCACTATTCTGTTGGACCCAAAATGCATCGCAAAGGCACTCAACAGAAGCTGCTGAGGGTTAAAAGTGGGGGCAGTAGGATGGGGAGAGGTGAAGATGAGGGGGCCTGGAAACAGGAGCAGCACTATGACTGATTTCCCTGACCCTGATTGTTACTAATAGATAACAGCTTATTTATATCTGGGCAGGCCCACAGAAAGAAAGAAAGATCTCCATTTACAATTGTGCATTTCATGACCACTGGACATCTCAAAACACTTGATAGTCAATGGAAGACTTTTAAGTGCAGTTACTGTTTAAATATTGGAAACACAGCGGTCAATTTGTACACAGCAAATTCGCACAAACTGCAATGTGATGAAGACCAGATAAATTATTATTGCAATCTGGATTGAGAGATAAATATCAGCCAGCGATAACTTTTCTGTTCTTCTTTGACGTTGCGTCATGTGATCTTTTATGCCTACCTGAGAGGCAACACTTCCAACAATGTGGCACTCCCTCAGTACTGGAGTACTGTCTTGATTTTTATGCTGAAGTTCTTGGGTGAGCCTTGAACCCAGAAACCTGTGACTTGATGTGGGAATGCTACCGTCTGAGCCACAGCTGACACATTTTTCAATATCCTGTCACACCTCAAAAAGAAACACTTGCATTATATAGTGCCTTTCACTACTTCAGGATATTGCATGGTGCTTGGGCCCCAGGAAGTTTCAGTCCATTTGATGGTAAACTTGCAGTTTTGTTTAACAAGCTCAGAAATATTAATATTGGAGAGGAAGATGCAAAGGAGTTGGAAATGTGCTTTAATTTCTGTGCACCTTTGTGGAAGAATACCATATGTCAGTGTGGCGATTCGGTCTAAACTGGGAGAGTTAAGATTGGGTACATGTGGGGGGCGATTCTCCCATCCCACTGTGCTACAAAATTAGTGCAGCGGGCCGGGAGATTCTCATGTCGGCCGATTTGTGGGATTCATACATGCAAACCCGCCCGATAGCGTTGCCGAACCCAAGTCTTTTGGTGCCGACAGAATCACGCTGGAAATCAGCATAATGGCCATTTTTATGCATTTACATATCTTAGCATCTGATTAGTGGGTCCATGACAACAATCTTCAGTCTCGCTAGCATCATTCACCTCTCTGGCATGATGTCACTCTTTACAGCTGCTTTATAAAAGTCGGGAGTTGGGTCACCATTGGGGGGTGCTGACTGGGGGGAGAGGGTGGAAATCATAGAATCCATACAGTACAGAAGGAGGCTATTTCGCCCATCGAGTCTGTACCAACTGCAATCCCACTCAATCCCCCTGACACTAGAGTCAATTTAGCACGGCTCATTAACCTAACCTGCACATCTATGGACTGTGGGAGGAAACCGGAGCACCTGAAGGAAACCTGGGGAGAATGTGCAAACTCCACGCAGACAGTGACCCAAGGCCCGAATTGAACCTGGGTTCCTGGTGCTGTGAGGCAGCAGTGCTAACCACTATGCCACCATGATACCCTAAAGGGAGGAAGGAGTTGGATTCAGTTCTTGGGGGGAGGGTGGTGAGGGGGTGGGGGGATTATTTTCGAATGCCTTTCATAGTTTGACATTGTTAGTGCAGCACATGTGTAGGTTTCAGAATGGGATGCACCCTCACCCTTACTACCCGAAGAAGGTCTTCTGACACTGTTCCCCGGACCGAGGTGTTAAGGTCCTTCCATTAACTGCAGCTGCCACCTCCCCCCACAATGCCTTTACGGTGCCACCCCTTGGGCGATGACCCTGAGTGGGGAACAGCAGCTGGCGCCTCTCCTCCACTCTGTCCATCAGGCGGACCTGGTCAGCCTGGCAAAGTCTCAGTAGCAGTTTCTTTCCAGCCATCTTCCTGGCATGACTGGCTGTGAGTCCATTATTGCAGCTTATATACTGCTCTGGCTTGTTAGGGGAGTCCAGGTACAGTCAGCTTGGGCCAGTCATGGGCCCATTAGTAAAAAATCCGTGTGAGAAATGTAAAGGGAACCTGGTTTCAATCGAGAGTGAGCCATCTCCTAGGGTGCTGATTGGCTCTCATTCAACAAGGTACTGTGTCCAGGGGGTTCAGTGCTCAAGGCTCTCAAACAACAAGGGGGAATGCCCGCAGACAGGAGGTGTACATGGCAGCACAGCGCTATTTGTGTGCAAGGCAGTAGTCAGTATGGGATGGGAAGGCCAGGAGGCCAGCGATATCTGAATCAGTAGGGGATGGAAAGGCCAGGAGGCCAGCGATGTATGGGTCATTGGGGGATGGGAAGGCCAGGAGGCCAGCGGTGTCCGTTCGGGTCAGTGGGGGATGGGGAGACCAGTGATGTTTGGTTCAGTGGAGGAAGATTTGGTTTTTGAAGGGAGGTCGTGTCTCACTAACGTGATTGAGCTTTTCGAGGAAGTGACGAAGATGATTGATGAGGGTAGGGCAGTGGATGTTGTCTACATTGACTTCAGTAAGGCCTTTGATAAGGTCCCTCATTGCAGACTGGTACAGAGGGTAAAGTCGCAGGTGGATACAGAACTGGCTCGGTCATAGAAGACAGAGGGTAGCAGTGGAAGGGTGCGTTTCTGAATGGATGGCTGTGACTAGTGGCGTTCCTCAGGGTTCAGTGCTGGGACCTTTGCTGTTTGTAAAATATATAAATGATTTGGAGGAAAATGGAACTGGCTTGATCAGTAAGCTTGCGGATGACACAAAGGTTGGTGGAATTGCAGATAGTGATGAGGACCATCAGAGGATACGGCAGGATATCGATTGGTTGGAGACTTGCGTGGAGAGATGGCAGATGGAGTTTAATTCGGATAAATGTGAGGTAATGCATTTTGGAAGGTCTAATACATTTGGGAAATATACAGTAAATGGCAGAACCCTTAAGAGTATTGATAGGCAGAGGGATCTGGATGTACAGGTACACAGGTCACTCACTGAAAGTAGCAACGCAGGTGGAGAAGGTAGTCAAGAAGGCATGCGGCATGCTTGCCTTCATCGGCCCAGGCATTGAGTTTAAAAATTGGCAAGTCATGTTGCAGGTTTATTGGACCTTAGTTCGGCCACACTTAGAATATAGTGTTCAATTCTGGTCGCCACACTACCAGTAGGATGTGGAGGCTTTGGAGAAGTTACAGAAAAGATTTACCAGGATGCTGCCTGGTATGGAGGGCATTAGCTATGAGGAGAGGTTGGAGAAACTTGTTTTTTTCTCATTGGAACAACAGAGGTTAAGTGGTGACCTGATACAAGATTATGAGGGGCATGGACAGAGTGGATAGTCAGAAGCTTTTTCCCAGGGTGGAAGAGTCAATTACGAGGGGGCATCAGTTTAAAGTGTGAGGGGCAAGGGTCAAAGGAGTTGTACGAGGCAAGTTGTTTACACAGTGGGTGGTGGGTGCCTGGAACTCGCTGCCGGGGGAGGTAGTGGAAGCAGGTACAATAGTGACTTTTAAGGGGCGTCTGGAAAAATACATGAATAGGATGGGAATAGGGGGATATGGTCTCCGGAAGGGTAGGGGGTTTTAGTTCACACGTGCAGCATGGTCGGTGCAGGCTTGGAGGGCCGAAGGGCCTGTTCCTGTGTTGTAGTTTTCTTTGTTTTTTGTTGGGGAGGCTAGCAATGTCCGGGGTTATTGGGGGATGGGGAGGCCAGCGATGTTTGTGGGGGGAGGAGTGGGTGAGAGGCCAGCGATGTCCGTGGGGGATTATCCTGGTAACCGTGGACTTCTGCACTCAGAGTTTTCTCGGGAGCTTATTTCAGCCTATTGTGCATATCCATTGTCCTTTTACCCCATAATTGTTCACTGAAAACATGGTCACCAATTGTGCAGAGCAAGAGCGATTGGATAGCCTGAGGCTGTTTTCCTTGGAGCAGAGGAGACTGCGGTGGGACTTGATTGTGAGCAAAATTATTAGCGGCACAGATACAGTAGACAGGAAGAAACAGTCCCTTTGGTGGAGGGATCAGCAACCAGGGGGCATAGATTTAAGGTAAAGGGCGGGAGGTTTAGAGGAGATGTGAGTAAAAACCTTTTCATCCAGAGGGTGATGGGAGTCTGGAATCACTACTTGAATTCCAGTAGTGGAATTCAATTCGCGATCCTCATAACATTTGAAAGGTATGTAGATATGCACTTGCGATGACAAGGCATACAAGGCCATGAGCCAAGTGCTGGAAAATGGGATTAGAATGGTTAGGTGGTTTGTCTTTGACCAGCGCAGATGTGATAGGCCGAAGGGCCTTTTTCTGTGCTGTCTGTGATTCTACAAGAAAGTGACACACAAGAACATGGAGTAAAAATAATGGAGAGGTTGTGAGGAATAGTGTAAGGCTGGAGGAAGTTATGGAGAATGGAAGGAATGAATGAGGGGTTTAAAGAAATGGAGAACAATTGTATATGTGTGATATTGGGGGTCCAAGGCAAAATGTAAGCTCGTGATGAAAGGATATGACTGAGCAGGCTGTTGTGCAGGACAGGATATGGGAAGCAGAATTTTAGATAAGGTCAGAATGGTTGATGAGAACATTAGAACACAAGGGTTTATGAGTTTGAAAGACCAGAAATGGTGTGGTTGTTGAGATAGATGTTGGCAGCACTGTATCTAGATCAGAATATTCATCAAGGGCACTAGACGTACCCCGTAACTGCTTTTCATCTGGGTTTACTGCCCTGTCCATGAGTTAAAGTTGCCTAGTTTTGGTTGACTGATCATCCTTAACTAGTTCAGATTGTGTTAGCACTTACATCACTAGTTTCCTAAGAGAATCTGCGCAAGTTGCTGACTGAATGAATTTGTGAATGATGACAATTATCAAAGAAGTCTAAGTCATGAACTGATAATTATGTGTCAACTTCAGAATCATAGTTAGAAAGAAAGATATGCATTTGTATGGCACCTTTCACATCCACAGGAATTGCCAAAATGTTTTACAGCTAGTAAAATACCTTTGAAGTGTAGTCGCTGTTGTCAAGGCAGCCATATTGTACATAGCAAGCTCCCACAAACAGCAGTATGATAATTGCCTGTTTTTCTGCTGTTGGTTTAGGGATTGTATTAGCCAGGAAGCCAGGGGCAACTTTCTTGCTTACTGTTAAAATAATGCAGTGTGGTCCCTTCCTTCCATCTGAAAAGGCAGAATAGAACCTCCGTTTCAAGTTGCATCCAAAAGATGTCACCTCTGACCATGCAGCATTTCCTTAGCCTTGCATTCCCTTAGCCTTGCATTAGTTTCTATTATTATGCTCAAGCGCTGGTTTGGGATTAGAACTCAATCCTTTTAGGGTGGCGCGGTGGCACAGTGGTTAGCACTGCTGCCTCACAGCGCCAGGGACCCGGGTTCAATTCCGGCCTCGAGTCACTATCAGTGTGGAGTTTGCATTGGAGCATAAGAACATTCTCCTCGTGTCTGCGAGGGTTTCCTCCGGGTGCTCCGGTTTCCTCCCACACTCTAAATATATACCACAACACCAGGTTAAATTCCAACAGGTTGATTTGGAATCACGAGCTTTCGGAGTGCTGCTCCTTCATCAGGTGAGACCTGATGAAGGGGCAGCACTCCGAAAGCTCATGATTTCAAATAAACCTGTCGGACTTGAACCTGGTGTTGTGAGACTTCTTACTGCGCCCACCCCAGTCTAACGCCGGCATCTCCACACCAAAGGTGTATGGGTTAGGTGGAGTGGCCATGCTAAACTGCCCCCCTAGTGTCAGGGGATGAGCATGGTAAACACATGGTGTTATGGGGATAGTGTGTGGGTGGGCTTGTTGTCGGTGCAGGCTCGATGGGCCGAATGACCTCCTTCTGCACTGTAGGGATTCTACGATTCTGACTCAGCGTGTGCTACCAACTGAATCATGGCTGACATAGTATTAGCACTTAACCATTTAATTAGATAGGATCAATTGAGAAAATAAATAAGAGGTTTCAAAGGCACGTCAATAAAGCCACAGTGATTCAAAATAAGCTACTTGCTGATTTGGTGCCTGGGATTGATCCCACTTGATGAGATTAATTTAGGATTCGATGTCTGAGGTAACGGAAAAATCAACAGCATTTAATAACCAGTTTATGGCACAGGTTATGAGAAATAGAAAGATCTCACACTTATATATCACCTCTGACAACCTCAAGATGACCCAAGTACCTTACAACCAATTAATCCCAGTCTGCGTGCTTGTCATTAGCAACATTTGCAGAACTCATACGACATTGTCCTTATTAGTTTGCATAGATGAACTGGTTGCCTCAACTTTTTTTTTGGAGGGTGGTGTAAGACTTCTGAGATGCCAGAATAATGAACTTTCATCTGGAGAGTTGCTCCTGCATCTTCCATGCTCTTGGTAAATTCACTTCCTGTGCTGGTGGCTGCAAGTGAACAAGCTTGCTCACAGTCTCAACTCCATTGATCTTGGGTAAACCTGCGGGGAGGCGATGGCCTCGTGGTCTTATCGCTAGACTATTAATCCAGAAACTCAGCTAATGCGCTGGGGAATCGGGTTCGAATCCCGCCACGGTATTTGGTGGAATTTGAAATCAATAAAGAAAAATCTGGAATTAAGAATCTACTGATGACCATGAAACCATTGTTGTAAAAACCTATCTGGTTCACTAATGCCCTTGAGGGAAGGAAGTCTTCCGTCCTTACTTGGTCTGGCCTACATGTGACTCCAGAGCCAGAGCAATGTGGTCGTGGGGTGGCACGGTGGTGCTGTGCTTAGCACTACTGCCTCACAGCGCCAGGGACCTGGGTTCGATTCCTGGCTCGGGTCACTGTCTGTACGGAGTCTGCACATTCTCCCCAGTTTCCTCCGGGTGATCGGGTTTCCTCCCACAATCCGAAAGAGGTGCTGGTTTGGTGCATTGGCCATGCTAAGTTTTCCCTCCGTGTACCCAAACAGGCATCAGAGTGTGGCAACTAGGGGACTTTCACAGTAAATGTAAATCTACTTGTGACTAATAAATAAACGTGACTCTCAACTGGCCTCGGGCAACGAGGGATAGGCAATAAATGCTGGCCAGCTAGCAACGCCCATGTCCCACGATGAACAATTAAAAAAAGACATTTGCCTCATTACATTTGCCTCTTCTAGTTGATCTAGATTTACAATCTGAACTTCTGATTTTATAGAGACCTTTATTAGATCTAAAAAAAAGCTCCATTCACAGAGATGAGACCAGAACAGAATGGGCTCCTGGAGATCTAAGGAATAGGGAGTCGGCAAGTTGTGCCTTGCTGGTGACAGTGGTATCCGGGAAAACTCGAGTTGAGGGAAACGATTGTCAAAGGACACTGGAAACCTCTTGGTATACGAAACTTGAATTTTGTTGAATAGAGGGACATGTTGCTGAATCCTTTCATTTTGCATCGATCAGGACAAATGTAAGAATGCCAAATTTCAAATGATCACACTAATTTATATAACAGTAGGAAAGGGTGCTGATTGGTTAGCAAATTGACTCTGATTGGCTGAGGCATTGCCGTGGAGAAAGCAATGGGCTTCCCAAGCTGCACAGTAATTCAAAAACAGGCACAAGCCTTGAACGTATTCCTTTTGGTGCAGAGAAAGGGTTTTTGTGTATGAACATATCGCTTCTATCAAGTGTGAATTGTTTTTTAGTGTGGCTATTTGCACAATCAGGATTATTCAGGAAGTGCTGCCCAATCACAGAATCATATTTAGCAGCAGAACATCCCTTGCTGAATATTCCCGCTGCTAATAGCCATTTTAACAATGTGAAGGAGGCACTGGATTGAGTATCTAGCCTTTCTGTGCAAAACAAGCCCACTTTGTCTCAATGTCACTACAGGAAGACGTCTGATGAAACCAGGAAGCCAGAGAGAGTTGCAATAAGAGTTTATTGTAGAGGTAAGTGCTACTTTACACAAGTGGATGCTCTCTACAGTGTCCACCCTGTGCAACTACACCTTCTTAACCTTTCTAATCCTGCCGCTACATCTCAGTGTATTCCCAGGATCCACAGCAGAGGTGGAGGCAGCCTGCCGTGTACTACACCCTCCTGTCTGTGATGACCTTGCTGGGTGTCCTCTGGATGGCTAAGACCTGTAGGGCCTCAGTCGGCTTTCAGCGACCTGCTGCATGACAGTGCCACCCTCCTCAGCTTGTGGAACTGGAGGTGAAGCGGTCGCAGGAACAGGGGATTTGGATGAGCGACAGTCACCTGGGTGGATGGGCCCAGACTGTGAACCAACTTTCCTTCCACTCTATGGGTGCCCGAGGGCACCTGGCTTCCTCCTTGAGCTTCATTGTTTTGGGTCAAGTAAAGGGGCATCCTATTAAAAATTGGTCCACTCTATGGAGAACCAGACTCGGCTGAGTTCTGCTCTCGAGGTTCCGATGCCCAATAAACCAGTGTTGTTCCTGACAACAGGACTGGGTGAGGTAGTTGTTAAAGATTGGGCACAGATTCATTTGCTGGGATTGCTTTCCAGGTATTCACACTGGGAGACAATGGCAGCAACATTTGTGTTTACAGTGGTTTGGACTGGCAGTCTCCAAACTCCCAGGTAGGTGTGAGAATGTCAAGTTGTAAACAGTAATGCTTCAAACAGCCCAGTTAATTCCAAGAAAGAATAAAATTGGGCTATAAAGAATAGATAATCAACATTTCTACTTGGATATGAGGCCTGTGTGCTTCATATTACCATGTAGATGGGATATAAGAGGGAATGGAGTTTCGAAGGTATCCCTGAAACTCACCAACACAGTTAGTCTGCCAGGAAATGGAAGACAGGGAACAGCTGGAGGCCAAAAGTCCCTATGATTCATTGTGTAGGAATGCAGTAGGAGCTCACATATGATTAGAAAGACCAAATTTGTGTTAAGAAGTTAAGAAGGCTAGAAGATGTTACTAGCTTGCAGTAGAGGAAGAATTGCTGGGGAGGGGCAAACTCTCATTATGAAAGATATTTCTGAGATTGAAAGTTAGTAGGCTGAGAGCGGAAGAGATGAGAAGGTAAACCCTTGGGAGCTGAATCACCCCGAACTGGTTCTGGGAGGTTTGAACATATACTTAAAGGAGAGAGCAACATGCATCTGAGAAATGTATTTTCTCAGTTGTGCTGAAAGTAAAAAGGGGAAAGTTCAGCACTGTGTAAGCTGCCTGAAAAGATAATTCACCGAAAATCTCCATTCTCGTTTGTGGCTGGGATTCCCCTGTTGCTGCTGAAAGTGAATGATGTTTCGGCTGGGATTCACTTGCAGCGGGATGAGATGGGAGAATCCCACCCATAATTTAGTCAATTGTGCTGTTAGTGTTTGTTGCAGTAAAAGTCTTAAAATATGAAACCTTTTTGTGTTTTCTTTCAGTTATTAACTGGAGGTTTTGAATTTATTGGTCACCATGGGGATAGTAAGATGATGCACCTCTTTTTGAGTTCTGAAAGTATGACTTATCGAATTATCTGTGTGTTATATCAGTAGGACTGTCTTTAGATAACTGCGTTTGGGAGAGATATGGATCAAGTTGATATAGATTGTTGGATATAAAGTGGAAATGTTTAAAAAATAGATTACAGTGTTAATATTCAGTGCCAATCCAGAAAATACTATGGCCTTTGTGATAACTCCGTTATCCTTACAATTACTATTTTAAATTATTTATTATAGTGTTGCTTTAGTTTTTTACGTACATAAAATCATTTCATTTACTATTGATTAAGTTTATATCCTCCTGACGTTTTTTTGTAAACATGTTTGCCAAAGTTTCTGGCCTTTCCTGCTGGGTGGGATTTTCCATTCCTGCAGGTGGGATTTTCCACTCCAGCTGGTGGGATTTTCCATTTCCGCTGGCAGGATTTTCCACTCCTACTGGCGGGATTTTCTGTTCCTGCTGGCAGGATTTTCCACTCCCGCTGGCAGGATTTTCCACTCCCGCTGGCAGGATTTTCTGCTCCCGCTGGCAGGATTTTCTACTCCCGCTGGCAGGATTTTCCACTCCCGCTGGCAGGATTTTCCGTTCCTGCTGGCAGGATTTTCCACTCCTGCTGGCAGGATTTTCTGTTCCAGCTGGTGGGATCTCCCACGCCAGCTGGTGGGATTTTCCAGTCCCACTGGTGGGATTTTCTGTTCCTGCTGATGGGTTCTTCTGCCTCCGCTGGCAGGAAGGCGGCACGGTGGCACGGTAGGGCGGCATGGTGGCACAGTGGTTAGCCCTGCTGCCTCACAGCGCCAGGGACCCGGGTTCAATTCCCGACTCGGGTGACTGTGTGGAGTTTGCACGTTCTCCCTGTGTCTGCGTGGGTTTTCTCCGGGTGCTCCGGTTTCCTCCCAAAGTCCAAAGATGTGTGGGTTAGGTGGATTGGCCATGCTAAATTGCCCCTTAGTGTCAGAGGGACTAGCTAGGGTAAATACATTAGGTTTTGGGGAATAGGGCCTGGGTGGGACTGTGGTCGGTGCAGGCTCGATGGGCCGAATGGCCTCCTTCGGCACTGTAGGATTCTATGATTCTATAAAATGGGAAACCCCATTGACAGTGGTGGAACCAGACGATTCCACTGCTTTCCAATGGCGGGCACCTCTGCCGCCCCTAAACATGCCATGGGCGTGGGCGGAAAATCCTGCTCCCTATCCAGGCCTACCCCGTCACTGGATATGGCTTAAAACACACAGGGGCATAATTACTGAGGTTGGTGCCAGGGGATTTCAGTGTTCATAGAATCTCTACAGAGGTGGCATGGTATCATAGAATCATGGAAACCCTACAGTGCAGAAAGAGGCCATTGGGCCCATCGAGTCTGCACCGACCACAATCCCACCCAGGCCCTACCCCCATATCCCTACACATTTACCTGCTAATCCCTCTAACCTACACATCTCAGGACACTGAGGGGCAATTTTAGCATGGCCAATCAACCTAACCCGCACATCTTTGGACTGTGGGAGGAAACTGGAGCACCCGGAGGAAACCCACACAGACACGAGGCGAATGTGCAAACTCCACAGAGACAGTGACCCAAGCCGGGAATCGAACACAGCTCGCTGGAGTTGTGAAGCAGCAGTGCTAACCACTGTGCTACCGCGTCGCAGTTTTTAGCACTGCTGCCTCACAGCGCCAGGAACCCGTGTTCAATTCTGACTTCGGGTGACTGTGTGGAGTTTGCATGTTCTCTCCATATCTGCATGGGTTTCCTCTGGGTGCTCCAGTTTCTTCCCACAGTCCAAAGATGTGCAGGTTAGGTGGATTGGCCATGCTAAATTACCCCTTAGTGTCCCAAGATGTGTAGGTTAGAGGGATTAGCAGGGTAAATATATGGGGTTATGGGGATAGGGGCTAGGTGGGATTGTTGTTGATGCAGGTTTGATGGGCTGAATGGCCTTCTTCTACACTGTAGGGATTCCATGATTCTATGATTCAGAAGGAGGTCATTTGGCCCATTGAGTTTGTACCGATCACAATTCCACCAGACCCCATCCCCTTAACCCCACGTATTTACCCCGCAAGTTGCTCTGACACTAAAGGGCAATTTGGCATGGCCAATCCACCTAACCCGCACATCTTTGAAGTGTGGGAGGAAACCCACACAGACGCGGGTCGAATGTACAAATCCTACACAGGCGGTGACCCGAGACCAGAATTGAACCCGGGTCCCTGGTGCTGTGAGGCAGCGATGCTAACCACTGTGCCACCGTGCCGCCCAAATTTCAGTGTTTTCCCACTGGCCACCGCAGTGGTAAAAACTCCATGTTTCCCCCTCACCATGGCACATAATCTCAAAACGGGAGAATTCTGCCCAATGACTCGAAGCTGTTTCAACTTCTAATTATCAGCTTTAATTGTCTTGGAAGTTGGTATATAAATGATATATTTTATGGTGCTGTTGTTTAACCAAAGTTAAGTTGCCGAGTGACATTTTGTGCTGGACTTAATGCTGCAATATTCCACTAAATGTCTTCAAGTCCCACTCTAGCTCATGTTTACCCGAACACGCATGTGGAAATGAGGGATAGTCTGATCAGTTAATGGTGTGTGACTGTGCTGTCATTATTTATGGACATCTTAGAAGGGATTAGATGTATGCCAGTAAAAGAAAAGCCTTGGATTCAGCAAGATTGCTGAGTGAGGGTGGGTAAAGTAGAAACATAGAAATATAGAAAATAGGAGCAGGAGTAGGCCATTTGGCCAATCGAGCCCGCTCCACCCAATGTTCAGTGCAGGCAGCACGGTGGCACAGTGTTTGGGATGGCATGGTGGCACAGTGGTTAGCACAGTGCCAGGGACCCAGGTTCGATTCCCAGCTTGGGCCACTGTCTGTGTGGAGTTTGCACGTTCTTCCTGTGTCTGCGTGGGTTTCCTCCAGGTGCTCCGGTTTCCTCCCACAGTCCAAAGATGTGCGGGTTAGGTTGATTGGCCATGCTAAATTGCCCCTTGGTGTCAGGGGGCCAGTAGGGTAAATAAGTAGGGTTATGGGGATAGGACCTGGGTGGGATTGTGGTCAGTGCAGACTCGATGGGCCTCCTTCTGCACTGTAGGGATTCTATGATTCAATCATGGCTGATCCTCTATCTCAACACTATACTCCCGCTCTTTCCCCAGACCCCTTGAATCCAGGCTCTGTGTTTACTCTTGAGTGGGCACAGATGATTCCACTGCACTGTTTTGAAGTAGAGCGGAGGGGTGGTGGTGGAGGAAGGCGGGGGGGGGGGGGGGGGGGGGGCCGTTGAGGGGGGTGTTGGAGAGGTGAGGTGATGGTGGGAGGCGGGGTGGGGGGATGTAGACCATTGTGTGGTGGCCAATAATTATCACTCAATGGACATCACTGAGACAGATAACCAGGCCACCGCATTGCTGTTTGTGAAAGTTAGTTATGTGTTAATTTGCTGCTGTTTGTTTCCTATGCTGCACTGGTGACTACCTTTTGACGAGAAGGCATTTTGTGAGTCTAGGGATTGTGAAAGAGGCTGTACAAACGCTAGGCATCTTCTTCGTAATTGCCTTGTTTATATAATCCAAAATACGACGCGTCTTTTTTGTGGTGTTTTCACACATTTGGAGAATTATGTAACGGAACCTCCGAGAATGCAAAGCTCTAAATGGTACAACAAAACTACAAAACAAACAAAACACACCTACAACTGACACTGAAGGATGCACAATCAATTGTAGCGATTAGAAATGATTTGATTTGATTTATTATTGTCACATGTATTGGGATACAGTGAAAAATATTGGTTCTTGAGTGCTATACAGACAAAGCATACCGTTCATAGAGTGCATAAGGGAGAAGGAAAGGAGAGGATGCAGAATGTTGTGTTACAGTCATAGAATCCTACAGCGCAGAAGGAGTCCATTCGGCTCGTCGAATCTGCATCGACTACAATCCCACCCAGGCCCGATCCCCATAACCCCATGCATTTACCCTAGCTAGTCTCCCTGACACTTAGCAAGGCCGATGTACCTAACCCGCACATCTGTGGGAGGAAACTGGAGGAAACCCATGCAGAATGGAGAGAATGAGCAAACTCCACACAGACAGTGATCCGAGGCTGGAATTTTACCCGGGTCCCTGGCGCTGTGAGGCAGCAGTGTTAACCACTGTGCCACCCCATAGCTGGGGTGTAGAAAAAAATCAGCTTAATATATGATCGATCCATTCAAAAGGCTGATGGCAGCAGGGAAGAAGCTGTTCTTGAGTCACTTGGCACGTGTCTTCAGACATTTGTAACTCTTTCCGGACGGAAGAAGGTGGAAGAGAGTATGTCCGGGATGGTGGGGTCCTTGATTATGCTGGCTGATTTTCTGAGGTGGTGGGAAGTGTAGACGGAGTCAATGGTTGGGAGGCTGGTTTGTGTGATGGACTGGACTACATTCACGACCCCTTGTAGTTTCTCGCGGTCCTGGTCACGATTATCGACATTGCCGTCTTGCTTACGATTACCGTAACCAATAAAATGTGTTCCATTCACGGGCATTGGTCAGTGTTGAGCAGGGCCGGCTGCCCAATGGACAGGAAATCTTTTATAAACAGACAGAAATTGAATCCTTCCTCCCCCGCCCCGATCCAGATCGCACAGGGTAGAAGTTGGTCTCGGTAGTGCTGTGAAAACACATTGGACCGACCAATCTGACACCACCCACTTGGCACTAACACTTGAGGCCAATTGTTATTCATCTCTCTTTATCTCACTTATTACTATATATGACGCTGACAAAACCTTGACAGATTTGTTCCCAGTATGACTTTTAAAATATCACTTCAGAATCTGTCTTGTGAAGTCATGATGTCATGGCTGATGAATGTACTATATCTGAAGTATGAGCATGTTCTTTCAAAAGTGGACAGAATAGTAATCATTTTAGATTAGTCATTGCAACTTGATTGTACTTCGCAGTATGCCCTAAAAAAAGTATTAATCATGTCAGATTAGCCTGAACCCTTGTAATTTGATGACAATTTAACTGGCATCTTGAAAGTAAAACCCCATAGGGTAAGCCTAGAACTCTTGATTGTGTCGTGATGCATTTACCATGCGATAGCTAACTGTAATTGGAACAATAGTCCACCTGGAAGGGGAGGGTTCACCTGTCTGTACAAGCTGGCTCTGTTTATAAATTGTCATAATAAATAATAATAATAATGGCGAGGTTTCCTATTTATTGGACAAAGTGAGTCTTTATTTCAAAGCCCCAGTTGGAACTGGCTTTGAACATGTTTGCTTGTAGCACGCGAGAAGTCAATAGTTTTTTCACTCAATACCAGCAAAGATTGATTGAATGGTGCATTGATTCCTGTTCCCTGACTTTGGTCTGGATTTGAAGAATATTTTTACAATCCTATCTCTCCTGATGTTGATCAATATCTGTGAAGGGATCTAAAACAGATGTGACACCCGCTATTTTTCATATGTAAGGTTTGAAAAATGGCTCAAGCCAATTTTTGGGTTGAAGGTACTTCAGGGCTTCTTGGGGATACTTGGAATTTGACCTCGTCACCCAGGCAGATTGGCACAGCGATGTACAAGGTCTGCTCCTGTCAAGTTTGCTTCCTCTAATTCAGTTGGAGATCCTGAGAAAGGAGGTTTGGAGTGAGGTGGCTTGACTTGGCCCCATGATGTCACCCCGTATCCCAGCACATTTCTCAGAGGTAGAATCCCAGGAGTGGCAGCTACCTTCAAGCGGTTGGGGGGTGGTGGGTGAATGGACGGATAGCCAACTAAAGCACTTAAAGCAATATTAGAGTCATAGAGTGATGGAGGTTTACAGCATGGAAACAGGCCCTTTGGCCCAACTTGTCCATGCCGCCCTTTTTTTTAAACCCCTAAGCTAGCCCCAATTGCCCACATTTGGCCCATATCCATCTATACCCATCTTAGAGATGTAACTGCCTAAACAGTCTATTATTTCTACTTTTGGACAGATTTGACGTTTTTGCAAGCAGTTCAGGGAGCACTCTGTTGCGTCCACTCCCTGGTGGGGGAGAAAAGGTGGCTTCACAGTGGGAAGTTCACCGAGTTGGAAAGCTCACTCGGAGAGCTGGTGGAGACACGATGGGCTGAACAGCCTCCTTCTGTGCTGTAATAATTCTGTGATTCTGTGTCTCGTAACTTCTCAGGCTATTCAAGAGTTCATTGGCAGTAAGTGGGAAGGTTTACGTTTGCCCACATCGCAACATTGCCATTGACCTGAGAAATAGTGGAGATGGATGTCTCAAATGGCTGTTCCTCTTAAACGTTTCAACCACTCCAAAGATGCTGATGGTTGCCGCAGTCAGTCTGTCCTTTGTTCCCATAGATCTCACAATGACGGCTGCTGGCCTCCATTGTAGTTGTTGTCTCTCATTAGGCACGAGGCAGCCTGTGAATTGGTCACCCTGTGTGAATGAGACTGGGCGGATGAGTACCCAAAATGAGTTGAGATTGGGGGATGGGCCCGACTACAGGTTCCTAATGTGCATCCACCTGCGCCACCGCCCCCGCCCCCCCCCCCCCCCCCCCCCCACCCCTCCCAACCCGGTACGTCCATCCCAGAATGAAAGCCAAATACTGCGTGGGTGCTGGAAGTCCGAAATAAAAGCTGGAAAAATAAAGCGGCTCTTGCATCCGTGTGACTCTACTTCTGAGTTAAAGAGATAGAAATGTGACGGGTCATATACCGTTTAACAGGGGGTGGAGCAAAGTTAGAAGGTCAGTGATTGGTGAGGGTGAGAATCCATCCTAGAAGATCGTTCATAAAATCTCCAGAGCAAAAGGAGTCCATTTGGCCCATCGAGGCTGCGCCGGCCACAAACCCACACAATTCCTAACCCGTAACCCCACATATTTACCCTCCTAGTCTCTGACACTAAGGGGCAGTTTATCATGGCCAATCAACCTAACCCGCACATCTTTGGATCATGGGAGGAAACTGGAGCACCCGGAAGAAACCCACGTAGACACGGGATGAACGTGTAGACTCCACACAGACAGTGACCCGGGGCTGAAATTGAACCCGCGTCCCTGGTGCCGTGAGGTAGCAGTGCTAACCACTGTGCCGCCTTGCCACCCCCTCCCATCACTCCCATCTTGATCAACTTGCGTTGCAGGGAACACATCAGGCATAGTACAATCAGGGCAAAAATTCCCGAGCGTGTTTTTATGCAGCAAACTCAACCATTTGCAAAAGTCCCCTCCCACCCCACAGTCTGTCGCTGAATGTGGATTGTGTCAGGTTATCTGAATCAAAAGTGAAAATATCAGCCAGGCTTGCAAATCACCGACTGAGAACTTAGCGAAGGATTAGACCTCCTTTGACAGGGACCTTATCTGGTCCACCACAGAAGCTGGCAGCCCGAGCGAGTATCGACTACAAACACCTTAAACACGTGTCTGCTAAACGATAGGAGAATTCTGATGAAATCTGACAGATATGTTGGCACAAAATGCGAAAGAATACTGCCCTCAAAACACTGCCGCTTGCTCTCAGCTGCCAGTGAAGCAGAGGCACGTGAATTATAAGCCTGAAAATTTCTCTGGAGCAATGTTATTATAAAGCCACTTAACGTGCGGTTATCAACTTCCTCCTCCACAGTTTTTGAGGAGCCATTAATCCATTTGGAATAAAGTGGAGCTGCCTCTGTTAAAATAATAAAGAGGAATGTGATGCAAGCACAGTTAGCGTTGTGCAATAATATTGATGGCAGTAATTTGCAACCTATAAAGTCAATCCGAGCAAAGCCAGCAGAGAGGCCCCACTGTGAGTGCTTTGACATCATCAAAGACTAAAAAAACTAGTGATTTAATTTGCTTTGCCTCGCCTCATCAGAATTTAAAAGCAAGTCTGATGCCACTACCCTCATTTGTTTGCAAGCTGCATGGAATTTGCAGCCTTGCCAACTAACCTTCAATAATTTAACTGCTGATAGCCACATGTACTAATACATTGTACCCATCTCGCCCTTCAACGTGTAACCTTTAACTTTTGTCTGCTCTCCATTTTGTTACAGATAAAGATGAGTGTGCGAATGACACACACTACTGCCATGCAAAC
The DNA here is from genome assembly GCF_964213995.1 of Mustelus asterias. Lineage (NCBI taxonomy): Eukaryota > Metazoa > Chordata > Chondrichthyes > Carcharhiniformes > Triakidae > Mustelus > Mustelus asterias. The sequence goes on from NC_135809.1 coordinate 125,567,796, forward strand.
ACTGTGTGTGTGAATTTGCCTGGATCATATCACTGTGACTGTCTCCCAGGATACACCCGAGTTGATGACTACTCCTGTACAAGTAAGAGCAGTCTAGGAAAACTTAAGGGTTATACGGAGCAGATAAGGTTCAAAGTGACGAGGCATTGATGGATATGCTTTGGAAACTGGCCCGGCTGGGAAGAATTAAGCATTGTCTCCAGTAGCAGTGTTAGAAAACCCAAGATCGATGGCCTCTATCCCTGCTCTTTTGTAAATCAGCCCAGTGTGTGACCCAGCGGAGGGTGAATTGGGCTCCAGTCGGCCCTGGGAGCATTCTGCCTGCAGCTGTCCTTTAGTTAGGATCCTGAACACGTCCCTGTGCTTTAGAATTTGTATTTGACAATCTTCAGCACATGTTGGTCGAGTTTAAATAAGAAATAAACGGTTTTAAACAAACTACCTTACTGTTGGTTGGCCGTGTGAGCTGGGGGCGGATTTATTTAACCTTGTTAGCTTTTTCCCAGGGATTGCGTGTGACCCAAATGTAGATGGGAAGTCATCTTTTAGCTGCCCAAATCTAACTTCCATTAGCAGAAAGCAGCGGGGAGTCCCAGAGAATCATCAGTCTCTTCACCCCATTTATCTGTTGCCATGGAAGTAGCAGCATTTCCTACTGTATGTTTGTGGCTGAGCTGGCACTGTGAGTTGAGAGGTTTACACATGGGTAGTGTCCGGTTATTCTCAGCAGTTGAAAGCTGATGAGACGAACATCAAATTCATTAATTTAAGAACAGTAGGCATTTCTCCTCTTTCGCAATCTACAATCAGTGTCGCAAGTTTAATGGGGTAAGATATTCGAGTGTCAGTAACATGACCCATCTATATAAACAGAGGACAAATTGTTCCTGGCAATGGCTCCACTACGCTGCATTCAGTTTGAGAACAAAGAAAATTACAGCACAGGAACAGGCCCTTCGGTCCTCCAAGCCTGCACCGACCATGCTGCCCGACTTAACTGAAACCCCCTACCGTTCCGGGGACCATATCCCTCTGTTCCCATTCTATTCATGTATTTGTCAAGATGCCCCTTAAAAGTCACTAGGAAACTAAACAAAAGCTTTCCAATTCGTACACAGCTTTAAAATATTTTCTTCCACAACTTTTTCCCACAACCATCTCTTGTCTTCCCCCTATCAAACCCAATTACCTGAAGTAATGTGTACAGTTCTGGTTACCCTATTATAGAAAGGATATTATAAACCACAAAGAGTGCAGAAAAATATTACTAGGATGCGACCGGGACTTGATGGTTTGAGTTATAAAGAGAAGATGGATAGACTGGGACTTTTTTTCTTGGAGTGTAGGAGGCTTAGGGGTGACCTTATACAAGTCTATAAAATAATGAGGGGCATAGATCAGCTAGATAGTCAACATCTTTTCCCAAAGGTAGGGGAGTCTAAAACTAGAGGGCATAGGTTTAAGGTGAGAGAGGAGAGATACAAAACGGTCCAGAGAGGCAGTTTTTTCACTCAGAGGGTGGTGAGTGTCTGGAATAAGCTGCCAGAGATAGGTGTAGAGGCGGGTACAATTTAAAAAATAAGTTAAAAGTTTATTTATTAGTCACAAGTAGGCTTACATTAACACTGCAATGAAGTTACTGTGAAAATCCCCTTGTCGCCACACTCCGGCTCCTGTTCGGGTACACTGAAGGAGAATTTAACATGGCCAATGCACCTAACCAGCACGTCTTTCTGACAGTAGGAGGAAACCAGAGCACTCGGAGGAAACCCACGCAGACACAGGGAGAAAGTGCAAACTCCACACAGACAGTGACCCAAGCCGGGAATCGAACCCGGGTCTCTGGTGCTGTGAAGCAGCAGTGCTAACCACTGTGCCACCTTTGCCCCTTTGTCTTTTAAGAAGTTACATGGATACGATTGGTGTAGAGGGATATGGGCCAAACACGGGCAATTGGGACTAGCTTAGGGATAAAAACTGGGCGGCATGGACAAGTTGGGCCGACGGGCCTGTTTCCAAGCTGTGAACCTCAATGACTCTAATGGAGAATGATTGTCATGAACAATAGATTCGATGGACTATTTAGGGAAGGAAATCTGCCATCCATACCTGGTCTGGCCGACATGTGACTCCAAAACCACAGCAATGTGGTTGACTCCCAACTGCCCTCTGAAATGGTCCAGCCAGCCATTCAGTTTCAAGGGCAACTAAGAATGGGCAATAAATATTGGCTAGCCAGTGATGCCCATATCCCACGAATGAATGAAAAATAAAAAAAACACACACAGAGTGAGGCTACACTGTGGAGTCTATGTTCATGAAGAAAGGACTCAAGGGGACTTGATTAGCTCAGTTGGCTGGACAGCTGGTTAGTGATGCAGAGCGATGCCGACAATGCAGGTTCAATTATTGTACGCTGAGGTTATTCATGAAGGCCCCACCTTCTCAACCTTGCCCCTCATCGGAGGAGTGGTGATCCTCAGGTTAAATCACCACCAGTCAGCTCTCCCCCTCAAAGGGGAGAGCAGCCTATGGTCATCTGAGACTGGTGACTTTACCTTCATCTTAAAGATCATTAGTGATATTACATGTTTATCACTGCTGATTATCTGACTGCGATTTATTCATTATTTGTCACACTATATTCTGCCTGATTGGCTGTTCTGTATTTTTCAGAACAACAGGGGTTGCATTTCTAAAGCAGTCCACCCATCCCTTTCTTTCCTTCCCCCTGGACATCCAGTCCTCCCATTTGTGACCATATATGGAAATTGGTTTGAAGGTTAAAAATGACAATGTGTGTCCCCCATTTTGTACAAGATGTTTGATTACCTGTGCTCCCCTCCCTTTGCTAACATTTTGCCAAACTGTCAGCATTGATAGAAAAATGGAAAAGCATTTCCTGCTCTCACATTTCAGATGATCTGTGATGCAATTTCCTTTTTTTTTGTCTTCATTCATGGGACATGGGCGTCACTGGCTGGCCAGTATTTATTGCCCTTGAGAAGGTGGTGGTGAGCTGCCTTCTTGAAACGTTGCAGTCCACGTGCTGTGGGTTGACCCACAATGCCGTGAGGGAGGAAATTCCGGGATGTCGGCCCAGCGACTGCGAAGGAACGGCGATATATTCCCAAGTCAGGATGGTGAGTGGCTTGGAGGGGAACTTGCAGGTGGTGGCGTTCCCATGTATCTGCTGCCCTTGTCCTTCGAGATGGAAGTGGTTGTGAGCTTGGCAGGTGCTGTCTAAGGATCTTTGGTGAATTGCTGCAGTGCATCTTGTAGATGGTACACACTGCTGCTACTGAGCATCGGTGGTGGAGGGAGCGGATGTTTGTGCATGTGATGCCAATCAAGCGGGCTGCTTTGTCCTGGATGGTGTCAAGCTTCTTTTGTGTGACTGGACAGTGTTGCTATGGAGACAACTGTTGGCCATTTCTTTAAGATGTCATACGGTTGTAACCCATCAGAGACAGTGAAAAGTAAATGAGCTGTGCTTTGGATAGGGAATGAATAAATAAAGGAAATGGCAGCACCTGTAGCCTGTTGAAGAGGTCTAGGATTTATACTGCCTTTTCTTGCTTTATTATGCCAAGACTGTCAGGGAAGGACAGCAACACAATTCTTCATGTCCCTTGCCTTCCACCTCAGAAGATGTTAATCTGGAACTCTGGACTTGCCTGCAGCTCAGTGAAATGAGCCACTTGGACATTGTATGATTATGTTTATGACATCCCATCCATCAGTAGCTGAAACGCAAATTGTTGGAGGTAACTGAGGTCAAATTTTTATTTGAGGTTGCAATTTTAAACCATTTCTGCAACCTGAGCGTTCCAGAGTGACCGACACACTACTGACGCACCTGGGATGCGTTAGCTACCAGCCGAGAAAAATGAGAAGTAATGGAGTTGCATGTTTCCTCTCAATGATGCTGCAGGTTTCCTGCGTCACTTTTAGCCTGTAGATGCTGAAAGCCACTAAATTAGAAAACCCTGAGGCTCTTCAAACTGCAAGGATCTGAACATTACACAGTGAGGAAAAACACAGCCCCATCAACTGCAATCGGTGTGTAATTGCTGCCCTTTCCCAATACATATAAACACTGTGGAACCTTTACGTAGCAACTCATCATGAAGCTTAATCACTTGGATTTTATTATTAACTGCCAGCTGCCATTGGTGCTTGACTGCTTTTTGGTTTATTTTGTGTTACCGTGAGTTTCCTGGATCAATGAGTTTATTTGGGGTACAACTTCCCAAATTCATGACCTCCGCAACGTAGGACGAGGGCAGCAGGTTCATGGGAACGCCATTCCCTCGCAATTCCCCTCCAAGGGCAAATCTCATACCTTTACACTGGGGAAGATTTGTGCCAGGATGGGGCGCATTTAAGCAGGCAGAAGGGTGGTTGGTGGGGACCTGCTTATTGACCGCCCCCACCCCCACCCCCCCGGAACAAAAATCTCGCCACAATTCCCGCCTCCATTACAATTAAGTTTGGGGCAGGAAGGCCTGTGGGCAGCCTTCCCACCCTACTGCCAGTTGAGGCCTCTAAGTGGGCAAAGGCCATTCGTTCAAAGGCACACAGTGTCCGATGATGCGACCTGGCATCGGGAAGGGGGTGGGGGCTGGGCCTACTGAAAGTAAACCCTTGCCCTTGCTGCTGGCTCTTTCATTCCTCCTCTTCCCACACCCAACGAACCATCTTCTGGCATCACTCGCCTGTGTGTGGGTTACTCCTTGATGCAATGCCTCAGGTGGGTGTAGTACATAGAAACATAGAAAACAGGAGCAGGAGTAGGCCATTCGCCCTTCGAGCCTGCTCCACTATTCATTATGATGATGTAAGAAGTCTCACAACACCAGGTTAAAGACCAACAGTTTTATTTGGTAGCAAACGCCACTAGCTCTCGGAGTGCTGTCCCTTCATCAGGTGAGTGGAACAGCACTTCGAAAGCTCGTGCTACCAAATAAAGCTGTTGGACTTTAACCTGGTGTTGTAGGACTTCTTACTGTGTCCACCCCAGTCTGGCGCCGGCATCTCCACATCATCAATAAGATGATGGCTGATCATCCAACTCAATAGCCTGATCCTGCCTTCCCCCATATCCTTTGATCCCCTTTGCAACAAGAGCTATTGGCGGGGTTTTACGGCGTCGCTCGAGCAAGACCAGAAAATCCTGCCTGAGGTCAACAGACATTTCCATTGGCAAGCCAGGCGGTAGAATTCCAGCGTATATCTAACTCCTTCTTGAAAACATGTTCAACTGTTCTGTGTGGTAGAGAATTCCATAGATTCACCATTCTCTGGGTGAAGAAATTTCTCCTCATCTCAGTCCCAAAAGGTTTATTCCATACCCTTAGATTATCAGGGTGATCTTAAGCCCATGTTTGCCGTCTGTGTGAATGTTGGTGGGGGCTCAAGATCCGGAAGTCGCAGTGCTCGATGGCAAGTTTGCCATCTTCCCTGCCCCTTGCTGGCGATGCCATTAGGTAAGAAGTCTCACAACACCAGGTTAAAGTCCAACAGGTTTATTTGGTAGCAAAAGCCACTAGCTTTCGGAGCGCTCGCTGCTCCTTCGTCAGGTGAGTGGGATTTCAGTTCACAAACAGGGCCCTGTTTTTGATGATGGGCCAAAGGGCATTTTCTGCGCTGTATCTCAAAAGAGAATGACATTAAATGGATGAATATAAAGGTATCATCCACTAGTAACAGGCCCAGGAGACAGATCCCTTGTTAGTCCTGTCCTGCCACAGGGGAATAGTCTTTGGAATTATTTTTATAAACAAGATTTTTAAAAATAATATATATTTACAAAATAGTTGCAACTGAAAATAGTTGTGGTTGTATCACAGCTGGGTATGGCTCCTGCTCTGTCCAAGTCTACAAGAAACTACAAAGGGTCATGAACGAATCTCAGTCCACCACACAAACCAGCCTCTCATCTATTGATTCTGTTTACACTTCCCACTGCCGCAGAAAAGCAGCCAGCATAATTAAGGACCCCATGTACACTGGACATTCTCTCTTCCACCTACTTCTGTCGGGAAGAAAAATCTGAGGTCACGTACTAACAGACTCAAGAACAGCTTCTTCCCTGCTGCCATCAGACCTAGGAATGAACCTACCTCATATTAAGTGTGGTAGGTCACCCTAGCTGTGACTGTAACACTACATTCTGCACCCTATCCTTTCTTTCTCCCTTTGTACTCTATGAATGGTATGTTTTGCCTGCATAGCATGCAAGAAACAATACTTTTCATTGTATCCCAATACATGTGACAATCATAAATCAAATCAAATCCCCCCTCATCAATTCTACTAGTTACATCCTTGAAGAATTCCAGTAGATTTATCAACATGATTTCCCTTTCGTAAATTAGTGCTGACTCTGTCCGACCTTGCCACTGTTTTTCAAATGCTCTGCTATAAAGTCTTTAAGAATGGACTCGAGAATTTTCCCCACTACCGACATGAGGCTGAGTGGGCTATACCAGCAGCAACCACCGGCTCCCAGTTGCGCTGTGGAGGACAGAAAACTGCCAGTCTCTGATTAGCTGGCAGTTGTCAGTTGGTGGAACTTTGCTCTCCCAGTGTCCTTGATCCTGGAGAAAAGCCCAGCATGAACCCATTCGGTGCCTGGGCACAACAAGAGGCAACTAGCTTTCTCAAAAAGAGGCAACATGGAGGCTGGCGAGTGGGGGCAAGGGGGTGGTGTTGAGGGTGATCTCACCAGCTCTCCAGCTGGTGCCCGAGACCCACCCGTCACCTCTACAAAATTTCACCCAAGTTTCACACCATCCCTTCATCGGTGCTGAGTTAAAGTCTGAGAACACCTTTCCTAACAGCACTGAGGCGTAGCTCCGCAACAGGGGCTGCAGAAGAAGGCTCACCTCCACTTTCCCGAGGGTAATTTGGAAGGGGCAGTAAATGCTGACTTTGTTGGAATTCCCATATTCCGTGAATGAGTAAAAGGAAAGCACAGTGAAGGGTGGTACAGTGGTTAGCACTGATGCCTCACAGCGCCAGGGACCCGGGTTCAATTCCAGCCTTGGTCACTGTCTGTGTGGAGTCTGCACGTTCTCCCCGAGTCTGCGTGGATTTTCTCCGGGTGCTCTGGTTTCCTCCCACAGTCCAAAGATGTGTGGGTTAGGTTGATTGGCCGTACTAAAATTGCCCTTTCGCGTCAGGGGGATTAACTGGGTAAATACATGGGGTAATGGCATAGGTGGAATTGTGGTCAGTGCAGACTCGATGGATCAAAAGACTTCCTTCTGCACTGTAGAGATTCTCTGTTCTTTTATCTCTTTTTCTTCACTGCCACAAATACACAGTCGGGCAATCATGTTTTTAAAAAAAAGCAAAGCTTAGCACAACAGATCTTAATGAAATCAATACTGAAGGTTGAAGAGTTTAAGGTATTTGTGAAGTTATTTGGTGCGATACAGTCTCGAGTGCCCTCATTGAAAACTTCCTTGTTTGCATCCAATTGATCTAAAGTGGTCAGGGATTCTGAGCAGGTTTTCTCTCCTCTGTGTACATGTCTGCAGTAGATACAGAGAAGAAAAGTTAATTTGTTAGTACAAAAGCTTTCTCTCCTCTAATTTTGAGTTGATCAATACAAGCTGTTACTTCTGAAGTGGCTGTCAGGTCCTTTTGATTAGTTTGTTTCCAATGGAAAAGTTTATTTAATTAAAACTGTAAGTGTTGTGATTCTGCAACCTCTCAATGTTTGTCCCCTTCCCCCTTTCAGCACAACCTATAATGGTTTTTGAAATATCGCTAACTCTATTCACTGTCAAATCTTTGTGTGATTTAAACTCATTGCAACATATCAAATTTTAATACTGTGAGTGGTTGTCTACTTTGATGGATGACTTGTCCCACGACTTGTCCAGTTTCCGAGCAGGTGAACTAAGAGTTGACACAAGGGATCCCCAGACCAGCCATCGCACTGAGCAGGCTTGATGGGCCGAGTGGCCTACAACTTTCTGCTATTTCTCGTGTTCTTGTGAATGAAGTGAATCACAAATGACACCACTTGAGGGGGAAAGTCCCCATGAACTGTTATGTCCTTGATTGATTGGCACAGAATGGTTGATTTGATTTGATTTATTATTGTCACATGTATTAGCAGTGAAAAATATTGTTTCTTGCGCGCTGTACAGACAAAACATACCGTTTATAGAGAAGGAAACGAGAGAGTGCAGAATGTAGTGATACAGTCATAGCTAGAGTGTAGAGAAAGATCAACTTAATACAAGGTAGGTCCATTCAAAAGTCTGACAGCAGTAGGGAAGAGGCTGTTCTTGAGTTGGTTGGTATGGTTGAGTGGTTAAGTATCACTCCAGGCAATGGCTGGCAAATTTAATCCACTGACATGATTGTAACAACAACAGTTGGTATTGATAGAGCACTTTTAATGCAATAAAACATTCCAAGTCACTCCACAACGTTTGACAATGAGGTATGAGGCAAAGTTATGATAGATGGCCAGAAGGTGGCAAAGTAAATTTGGCATGTCCTCTACGACTCTCTCCGATTTTTACAGATGCACCATAGAAAGTATCATTTCTGGTTGTATCACAGCTTGGTATGGCTCCTGCTCTGCCCAAGACCTCAAGGAACTACAAAAAATTGTGAACGTAGCCCAGTCCATCATGCAAATCAGCCTCCCATCCATTGACTCTGCCTACACTTCCCCCTGCCTCGGAAAAGCAGCCAGCATTATCAAGGACCCTATGCATCCTGGACATTCTCTCTTCCACCTTCTTCCATCGGGAAAAAGATACAAAAGTCTGAGGACACGTACCAACAGATTCAAGAACAGCTTCTGTCATCAGACTTTTGAATTGACCTACCGTACATTAAGTTGATCTTTCTCTACACCCTATTTGTAACTGCAACAGTATATTCTGCACCCTCTCCTTTCCTTCTCTCCTTTGTACTCTATGGCTGGAATGTTACTGCCTCGTCCGCCCCAGAATCGGGGAGGGTGAGGCTTCCTAGAACCTCATTCTCTGTTGGCCTCGGGCGGGATCTTACGAGCCTCGGGCGGGCGAGGTAAAATAGTCTCCTATGAACAGTATGTTTTGTCAGTATAGCAAGCAAGAAACAATACTTTTCAATGTATCCCAATACATGTGAGGATAATAAATCAAATCAAATAAGTTGGTCAAAGAGAAAGGTTTTAAGCAGCATCTTAAAGGAGGAAGGTGAGATCAAGAGATAGAGAAGTTTAGGGAGGGAATTCCAGAGCTCAGGAGTTAGGCAGCTGGAAGTACAGCCACCAACGTCTGAGCAATTGATATCAGAGGTCAACATTAGAGGAGAACAGATCGTTCTGAGGATTGGGAGTTGGAGAAGATGGAGAAGTTGGAGCTTCCTGTGGGGGAGCACTTCAGCAGTCACGGGCATTCAGCCTTGGATCTTCAGGTAAGCGTTCTCCAAGGCGGCCTTCACGACACACGACAGCGCAGAGTCGCTGAGCAGAAACTGATAGCCAAGTTCCGCACACGAGGACGGCCTAAACCGGGATGTTGGATTTATGTCACATTATCAGTAACCCCCACAGCTCGCCCCTGGTCTTGCATAATCTCACCAGCTGTTCTGTCTGGAGACAATACACATCTCTTTAACCTGTGTTTAATGTTCCCTCCAACCACATTATCTGTACCTTTTAAGACCTGGCTGGCTGTAGAGATTTGCATTCTAATTAGTATTCTGTAACTTGATTTCTGTGTCTGTGCACTGTTGGAGAACAGAGACCACTCCATCTGACGAAGGAGCAGCAAGCTCCGAAAGCTTATGGTGTTTGCTACCAAATAAACCTGTTGGACTTTAACCTGGTGTTGTGAGACTTCTTACTGTAGTTGGAGAAGATTACAGAGATAGGGAGTATTGAGATGTTGCTTAACTGGGAACCAGTGTAGGTCGGTGAGAACAATGGGTAGTGGATAAGCAGGACTTGGTGCGAGGATAGCCATGAGCAATAGCATTATAGGTATCTGCACGTTTACTAAGGGTGCAATGTGGGTTCAAATTAGATTCCAATAACCCAGACCCAGATCTAATCAATGTTTTCACGCAACAATCGCAGTTTGATTGTTTCATTGCCCAAGTTAAGTGGGGGCTGGTTTTTTGCCCCAGAGGTGGGTATGTGGTGCAACACACCAGCCCTGGGTAAAAGTGCCATGAGAAAGTGTAATTTTTGCTCTGGGATGGGGGAGGGGGTTGTGCAGTTGTGGGTGCAGGGTAGAGTCTGGAATGCTGCCCAGGATGTAGCTTGGAGGTAGCCACATAGAGTCATAGAGGTTTACAGCATGTAAAAAGGCCCTTTGGCCCAACTTGTACATGCCGCCCAGTTTTTATCACTAAGCTGGTCAATTGCCCACGTTTGGCCCATATCCCTCTATACCCATCTTACCGATGTAACTGTCTAAATGCTTTTTAAAAGACAAAATTGGACCCACCTCTACTACTACCTCTGGCAGCTTGTTCCAAACATTCACCAACCTCTGTGTGAAAAAATTGTCCCTCTGGACCCTTTTATATGGTTCAAGATGGCGCTGGAGCAAGGCGACTTCTTGCAAGCTGTGCCCAGCATACCTTCTAATTCTATCTTTTACTCTCGTGCTATGCTTCTAAAACTTCATTCTAACTCTTTTAAACTCTCTAACAATGCTTTAATGCAATTTCTTACAGATTTGGTATCCCTTCTTCCTTCGGGAAAAAAATTCAAAACTCTGAGGTCACATACCAACCGACTCAAGAACAGCTACTTCCCTGCTGCTGGCAGATTTTTGAATGGACTTTACCTTGCATTAAGTTGATCTTTCTCTACACCCTAACTATGACTGTAATACTACATTCTGCACTCTCTCATTTCCTTCTCTATGAATGGTATGTTTTGTCTGTATAGTGCGCAAGAAACAATAGTTTTCACTATGTTAAATCAAATCAAATCAAAATCAAACCCTCTCACCTTAAACCTATGCCCTCTAGTTTTAGACTCCCCTACCTTTGGGAAAAGATATTGACTATCTACCTTGTCGATGCCCCTCGTTATTTTATAGACCTCTATAAGGTCACCCCTCAGCCTCTACACTCCAGGGAAAAAAGTCCCAGTCTATCCAGCCTCTCCTTATAACTCAATCCACCAAGTCCCGGAGGCATCCTGGTAAATCTTTTCTGCACTCTTCCTAGTTTAATAATATCTTTTCTGTAATAGGGTGACCAGAATTGCGCACAGTATTCCAAGTGTGGCCTTACCAATGTCTTGTTCAACTTCAACAAGACGCCCCAATTCCTGTATTCAATGTTCTGACCAATGGAACCAAGCATGCCAAATACCTTCCTCACCACCCTATCCACCAGTGACTCCACTTTCAAGGAGCTATGAACCTGTACCCCTAGATCTCTTTATACTGTAACTCTCCCCAACGCCCTACCATTAATTGAATAAGTCCTGCCCTGGTTCAATCTACCAAAATGCATCACCTCGCATTTATATAAATTAAACTCCATCTGCCATTCATCAGCCCACTAGCCCAATTGATCAAGATCCGTTGCAATCCTAGATAACCTTCTTCGCTGTCCACTATGCCACCAATCTTGGTGTCATCTGCAAACTTACGAACCATATCTCCTAAATTCTCATCTAAATCATTAATATAAATGAGAAGTAACAGTGAGCCCAGCACTGATCCCTGAGGCACACCGCTGGTCACAAGCCTCCAGTTTGAAAAACAACCCTCTACAACCACCCTCTGTCTTCTGTCATCAAGCCAATTTTGTATCCATTTAGCTACCTCACCCTGGATCCCGTGAGATTTAACCTCATGCAACAACCTACCATGTGGTACCTTGTCAAAGGCCTTGCTAAAGTCCATGTAGACAACATCAACTGCATTGCCCTCATCTACCCTCTTGGTTACCCCTTCAAAAAACTCAATCACATTCGTGAGACATGATTTTCCACTCACAAAGCCATGCTGACTTTCCCTAATCAGGCCTTGCAACTCTAAATGCCCGTAGATCCTGTCTCAGAATACCTTTGAACAACTTACCCACTACAAATGTTAGGCTTGCCAGCCTGTAGTTCCTAGGCTTTTCCCTGCAGCCCTTTTTAAAAAAAGACACAACATTTGCCACCCTCCAATCTTCAGGCACCTCTCCTGTGGCTGTTGATGATTCAAATATCTTTGCTAGGGGACCCGTAATTTTCTCCCTAGCCTCCGACAGTGTCCTGTGATACACTTCATCAGGTCCCGGGGTGGTGAATCTCTGGAATTCTCTGCCCACTGAAGTGGTGCAGGCTACATCGTTGAATATGTTTAAATCACGGATAGATGGATTCCTGATCGGTAAGGGAATTAGGGGTTATAGGGATCAGGCGGGTAAGTGGAACTGATCCACTTCAGATCAGCCATGACCTTATTGAATGGCGGGGCAGGCTCGAGGGGCTAGATTGCCGACTCTTGCTCCTATTTCTTATGTTCTTATGTTCTTATTTGTCTACCTTGATGTGCTTTAAGACTTCCAGCACCTCCTTCCCCTTAATATGTACACTCCTCAAGACACCACTATATATTTCCCCAAGTTCCCTAACATCCATGCCTTTCTCAGCAGTGAATACTGATGAGAAATGTTCATTTAGCATCTCGCCCATCTCTTGTGGATCTGCACATAGATGACCTTGTTAATCCTTAAGAGGCCCTATTCCCTCTCTAGCTAATCTCATAGAACATAGAACATAGAACAGTACAGCACAGAACAGGCCCTTCGGCCCACGATGTTGTGCCGAGCTTTATCTGAAACCAAGATCAAGCTATCCCACTCCCTATCATCCTGGTGTGCTCCATGTGCCTATCCAATAACCGCTTAAATGTTTCTAAAGTGTCTGACTCCACTATCACTGCAGGCAGTCCATTCCACACCCCAACCACTCTCTGCGTAAAGAACCTACCTCTGATATCCGTCCTGTATCTCCCACCACGAACCCTATAGTTATGCCCCCTTGTAATAGCTCCATCCACCCGAGGAAATAGTCTTTGAACGTTCACTCTATCTATCCCCTTCATCATTTTATACACCTCTATTAAGTCTCCCCTCAGCCTCCTCCGCTCCAGAGAGAACAGCCCTAGCTCCCTCAACCTTTCCTCATATGTCCTACCCTCCAAACCAGGCAGCATCCTGGTAAATCTCCTCTGCACTCTTTCCAGCGCTTCCACATCCTTCTTATAGTGAGGTGACCAGAACTGCACACAATATTCCAAATGTGGTCTCACCAAGGTCCTGTACAGTTGCAGCATAACCCCATGGCTCTTAAACTCCAACCCCCTGTTAATAAAAGCTAACACACTATAGGCCTTCTTCACAGCTCTATCCACTTGACTGGCAACATTTAGAGATCTGTGGATATGGACCCCAAGATCTCTCTGTTCCTCCACAGTCTTCAGAACCCTACCTTTGACCCTGTAATCCACATTTAAATTAGTCCTACCAAAATGAATCACCTCACATTTATCAGGGTTAAACTCCATTTGCCATTTTTCAGCCCAGCTTTGCATCCTATCTATGTCTCTTTGCAGCCTACAACACCCCTCCACCTCATCCACTACTCCACCAATCTTGGTGTCATCAGCAAATTTACTGATCCACCCTTCAGCCCCCTCCTCTAAGTCATTAATAAAAATCACAAAGAGCAGAGGACCAAGCACTGATCCCTGCGGCACACCGCTAGCAACCTGCCTCCAATCCGAAAATTTTCCATCGACCACCACCCTCTGTCTTCGGTCAGACAGCCAGTTACCTATCCAATCGGCCAACTTTCCCTCTATCCCACACCTCCTCACTTTCATCATAAGCCGACCATGGGGGACCTTATCAAACGCCTTACTAAAATCCATGTATATGACATCAACTGCCCTACCTTCATCAACACACTTAGTTACCTCCTCAAAAAATTCTATCAAATTTGTGAGGCACGACTTGCCCTTCACGAATCCGTGCTGACTATCTCGGATTAATCCGCATCTTTCTAAATGGTCGTAAATCCCATCCCTAAGGACCCTTTCCATCAATTTACCAACCACCGAAGTAAGACTAACCGGTCTATAATTACCAGGGTCATTTCTATTCCCTTTCTTAAACAGAGGAACAACATTCGCCATTCTCCAGTCCTCTGGCACCATCCCCGTGGACAGCGAGGACCCAAAGATCAACGCCAAAGGCTCTGCAATCTCATCCCTTGCCTCCCACAGAATCCTAGGATACATTTCATCAGGCCCAGGGGACTTATCGACCTTCAGTTTATTCAAAACTGCCAAGACATCCTCCCTCCGAACATCTATTTCCTCCAGCCTATTAGCCTGTAACACCTTCTCTTCCTCAAAAACATGGCCCCTCTCCTTGGTGAACACTGAAGAAAAGTATTCATTCATCACCTCGCCTATCTCTACTGACTCCATACACAAGTTCCCACTACTGTCCTTGACCGGCCCTAACCTCACCCTGGTCATTCTTTTATTCCTCACATAAGAGTAAAAAGCCTTGGGGTTTTCCTTGATCTGACCCGCCAAGGACTTCTCATGTCCCCTCCTAGCTCTCCTAAGCCCCTTTTTCAGCTCATTCCTTGCTAACTTGTAACCCTCAATCGAGCCATCTGAACCTTGTTTCCTCATCCCTACATAAGCTTCCCTCTTCCTTTTCACAAGACATTCCACCTCTTTTGTGAAGCATGGTTCCCTCACTCGGCCATTTCCTCCCTGCCTGACAGGAACATACCTATCAAGGACATCCAGTATTTGTTCCTTGAAAAAGTTCCACTTTTCATTAGTTCCTTTCTCTGACAGTTTCTGTTCCCAACTTATGCCCCCTAATTCTTGCCTAATCGCATCATAATTACCCCTCCCCCAATTGTAAACCTTGCCCTGCCGTACGGCCCTATCCCTCTCCATTGCAATAACAAAAGACACCGAATTGTGGTCACTATCTCCAAATTGCTCTCCCACAACCAAATCTAACACTTGGCCCGGTTCATTTCCCAGTACCAAATCCAATGTGGCCTCACCTCTAGTCGGCCCATCCACATATTGTGTCAGGAAACCTTCCCGCACACACTGCACAAAAACTGCCCCATCCAAACTATTTGACCTACAAAGGTTCCAATCAATATTTGGAAAGTTAAAGTCCCCCATGACAACTACCCTGTGACCCCCACACATATCCATAATCTGCTTAGCAATTTCTTCCTCCACATCTCTATTACTATTTGGGGGCCTATAGTAAACTCCTAGCAATGTGACCGCTCCTTTCCTATTTCTAACTTCAGCCCATATTACCTCAGAGTGCAGATCCCCCACGAAGTGCCTTTCCGCAGCCGTTAAACTATCCTTGATTAACAATGCCACTCCTCCACCTCTTTTACCAGCTTCCCTACACTTAGTGAAACATCTATACCCCGGAACGTCCAACAACCATTCCTGTCCTTGTTCTACCCACGTCTCCGTAATGGCCACAACATCGTAGTCCCAAGTACCAATCCACGCCCCAAGTTCATCTACCTTGTTCCGGATGCTCCTTGCATTGAAGTAGACACACTTCAACCCACCTTCCTGTCTACCAGTACCCACCCTTGACCCTGATACCTTCCCCAATACCTCACCACCCTCACTGACTTTTGGACTACAACTCCCTTTCCCACTCCCCTGACAAATTAGTTTAAACCCCCCTGAAGTGCCGTAACAAATTTCCCTTCGAGGATATTGGTGCCCCTCTGGTTCAGGTGCACCCCGTCCTGTTTGTACAGGTCCCACCTTCCCCAGAATGTGTTCCAATTATCCACGTATCTGAAACCCTCCCTCCTACACCATCCCTGCACTCTCTCCCTGTTCCTCAACTCGCTATCACGTGGTACCGGCAACGTACCAGAGATGACCACATGTTTCGTCTTGGCTCTCAGCTTCCAGCCCAGCTCCAGAAATTCCTGCTTTAAATCCCCGTCCCTTCTCTTACCTATGTCATTGGTACCAATGTGCACCACGACTTGTGACTGTTTCCCCTCCCCCTTCAGAATCTGGAAAACACGGTCTGAGACATCACGGACCTTGGCATCCGGTAGGCAACATACCATCCGTGAGTCTCTTTTGCTGCCACAGAACCTCCTATCTATCCCTCTAACTAACGAGTCCCCAATAACTATCGCCCTCCCGCTCTCCCCCTTTCCCTCCCGAGCCACAGAGACGGACACTGTGCTGGAGATCCTCTCACTGCGGCTCCCCACTGGTATGTCATCCCCCTCAACCGTATCCAAAGCGGAATACTTGTTGCTAAGGGGAACGACCACCGGGGATCCCTGCACGGACTGCTTCCTCCCAGCCCCTCTCACCGTCACCCATCTGTTTTCAATCCTCGGAGTAACTGTATTCCTAAAGCTTGTGTCTATGGCCATCTCTGCGTCCCTGATGATCCTAAGTTCATCCAACTCCAGCTCCAGTTCCCTAACACGGTTTTGGAGGAGCTGCAGATGGGTGCACTTCCCACAGGTGTAATCAGTAGGGACACTGTCGTCGTCCCTCACCTCAAACATAGTGCAAGAGGAACATTGCACTGCCTGCACACCCATCCCCTCTAGATACCTTGCCAGTACCAGGTAGAAAGTGCAAAAATGAATTCAACTCACCCCTACTCGCCCTTTCAGCCTAAGCCCTGTGAGCCAAAGTCTTATAGCTCACACTCTGCTTCCCACGCACTCCACTGCCCGCTCCCGACGCTGCCCGCTGTATACTGCAGCCTACCTTTTATACTTCACGCGCTTAAAAAACCCTTCCCAGACTCCTTTGCTGCCCACTTCTAGTTTTCACTTTAAACTTGAAAAACTGCTGTTAAAGTAAAGGCCAAAAAAATACACACACTAGCTGACTAATTAAATAAATAAACAATTCAATTAATCTCTCACCAGCACTGCTGCCTTCAATCACCCCTCTCAGCTTGCTCCAGTGGATCATCTCTTGCCCTTTATATATTTGTAGAAGCTCTTTGGATTCTCCTTTGCCTTATCTGCCAAAGCAATCTTGTGTCCCCTTTTTGGCTTCCTGATTTCTCTCGTAACTCTACTCTGACACCCTCTATACTCTTCAAGGGATCCAACTTGATCCCAGCTCCCTATGCATGTCATCTGCCTCCTTCTTCTTGACCAGGGCCTCAATATCCTGATTCATTCAGGATTCCCTACTTATACCAACCTTGCCCTTCACTCTAAAAGGAATGTGCTGACCCTGAACCCTGAATAACACGCTTTTGAAAGCCTCCCACTTACCAGATGTCCCTTTCCCTACCAACAGACTCCCCCAATCAACTTCTGAAAGTTCCTGCCTGATACCATCAAAATTGACCTTGCCACAATTTAGAATTTTAACTTTTGGGCCAGACCTATCATTCTCCATAGCTATCTTAAAACTAATGGAATTATGGTCACTGGTCCCAAAGTGATCCCTCACTAACACTTCTGTCACCTGCCCTTCCTTATTTCCCAAAAGGAGGTCAAGTTTTGCCCCCTCTCCAGTCGGGTCATTCATATACTGAATGAGAAATTCCTCCTGAATACATTCAACAAATTTCTCTCCATCCAAGCCCCTAATACTATGGCTGTCCCAGTCAATGTTGGGAAAGTTAAAGCCCCCTACCATATTACCTATTTTTCTTGGAGCTATCTGTAATCTCTTTACATATTTGCTCCTTAATTTCCTGTTGACTGTTTGGGGGCCTCTAGTACAATCCTATCAAAGTGATTTCCCCCTGGCTTGCTGAGTGCCAATGTAGACATTTTAGACGGCCCGTATCTGTTCTATGGGACTTTGTCCCAGTTGTTTTATTAATTATTAAACACTCTAGCCCTCGACGCTAGCAGCCTCTCACCTTCATGCCCCCATGCCAACTTAATGCTGTTGCATCACTCCTCAACCAACTCTTTTCCCCTTACACTCTCCATGCTAACTCATGCCCCCAATTCACCCCTTGTAGCCTCCATACCAACACATGCTCCTGACCACCCCAATGCCCGCTTATAGCCAAACTCCATTCCTTCTCCTTGGCAAAGGTCTGAAATTAAACCTGTCTGTTCTTAACCTTGGTTTCATATTGAACACTGAGATAAATTTCTGACCTCATATTCATACCTTCACTAATATCGCCTACTTCCACCTTTGCTCATCCTTTACTAAAGCCTCATTCGGGCCTTAATTATCTCCAGATTTGACTAGTTCACTGAACTCCTGGCATATTTGATGATCAGTTATTTGATTGTAAGTTTCTCATCCTTGTTTTCAAATCCATCCCTATCCCCATTTCTATAACTTCCTTCAACCCTACAACAATTGGAGATATCTGCACTCATCTAATTCTGATTTGATTTGATTTATTATTATCACATGTATTGGTATACAATGAAAAGCATTGTTCCTTGCACGCTATACAGGCAAAGTATATTTTCTTCTTTGAAGATCAGAGGTAATACTAAGTACAGATTAAATCCTGTTCAGTTTATGTCCCAATCCACAACTCTGCTTCTTTTTAGGTGTCATCAACAAGCTCACCGAGCTTTTTGATTTGATTTGATTTATTACTGTCACTTGTATTGGTATACAGTGAAAAGTATTGTTTCTTTCATGCTATACAGACAAAGCATACCATTTATAGAGAAGGAAAGGAGAGAGTGCGGAATGTAGTGTCACAGTCATATCTAGGGTGTAGAGAAAGATCAACTTAATTAAAGGTAGGTCCATTCAAAAGCCTGATGGCAGCAGGGAAGAAGCTGTTCTTGAGTCGATTGGTACATCACCTCCTGACTGAAGAAGGTGGGAGAATCTCCGGGGTGCGAGAGGTCCTTGATTATGCTAGCTGCTTTTCTGAGGCAGTGGGAAGTGTAGATGGAGTCAATGGATGGGAGGCTGGATTGCATGATAGATTGGGCCATGTTCACAACGCTTCGTAGTTTCCTGTGGTCTTGGCCTCTTGTGCATCCTGATTTTGATCACTCCACCATTGGCAGC
The DNA here is from genome assembly GCF_964213995.1 of Mustelus asterias. NCBI lineage: Eukaryota > Metazoa > Chordata > Chondrichthyes > Carcharhiniformes > Triakidae > Mustelus > Mustelus asterias. The sequence goes on from NC_135809.1 coordinate 125,586,845, forward strand.
CATGCCTTTGGTTGCCAAGCTCTGGTATATCTTCCCTGTCTCTCTCCACCTTGCTTTTGTCTTTTAAGACATTCCTTTAATCTTACCTCATCTGATCTCTCATTCCTTTACGTGGCTGGGGTGTCATACTTTATTTTATAATGCTCGAAGCATCATGGCTATTTTATTGTAGTAAAGTTACTATCTAAGTATAAGTTAATGTTGTTGGACAGTATGTAGCTTGATATCCAATTACTGTGCTACTTCTCCATTGTTAAGGGTGACATAATTGATTTTATATTTTCACCACAATATTTCGTTTACTATGCCAAAGCTCATTTAAAAATTCAAGGTTTAAGGTGAGATACAAAAGGGTCCAGAGGGGCACTGTTTTTCACTCAGAGGGTGTTGAGTGTCTGGAACGAGCTGCCAGAGCCAGTAGTAGAGGCTGGTACAATTTTGTCTTTAAAAAAGCATTTAGACAGTTACATGGGTAAGGTGGATATAGAGGGATATGGGTCAAATGCGGGCAATTGGGACTAGTTGAGTGGTTAAAAACTGGGCGGCATGGACAAGTTGGGCCGAAGGACCTGTTTCTATGCTGTAAACTCTATGGCTCTAAGTGCCAGGACCTTATCTATACTCAAATCAGTGAGGCATTACAGCCAGGTTGGCAAAGTTTGATTCTTTCCAATTAATAAAATGAATTACGAGCTACAATCAGACATTTCCTGTTTCTTCTATTCTTCACGATTTATAAATATAAAACGTACTTGGAGGAACTTTATTATATCAAAATAGTCCTCTGTTCCTCTGCAGTTCCAAATTCTGGGGCATACTTTTAGAAAACTGTTTCGTTTTCGGACTTATTATTATTTTCTAAGGGCTTAAATCTCAAATAAGTGTCAGATATTGGGGCAGCACGATAGCACAGTGGTTAGCACTGCTGCCCTCACAGCGCCAGGGACCTGGGTTCGATTCCTGGCTTGCGTCACCATCTGTGTAGAGTTTGCACGTTCTCCCTGTGTCTGCGTGAGTTTCCTCCGGGTGCTCCGGTTTCCTCCTGCATTCTGAAAGACGTGCTGGTTAGGGTGCATTGACCTGAACAGGCGCCGGACTGTGCCGATGAGGGGAATTTCACAGTAACTTCATTACAGTGTTAATTAAGCCTTACTTGTGACTAATGAATAAACTTTAACTTTAAGATTTGGAGACCCCTCCCAGGAGATGTTGTGACAGATTAGGCTCCTGTTCCTTTCAAAAAAAATTTTTTTTTAAATTCTGTATTAGCTTTAGATGTGTGCTTAAATTTTAAGATGGCTAAGATTACAAAAAACTCTGTTTTTTCTGCTAATCGTGGCTGAGATATTACTCTGGGTAATTTGATCTATCGGTCGCTCTTCGCTGGTCGGAATTTATATTAAAATTATAGAACTCCATTTATCCAAACAATTAGCACCATGTCAGCGGTTTATTGTGATTGATTATATTAGATTCTGTTTTTATTACATGGACTTCCAGTATATTTATTGGCATTTTTGAAGATCGAATCTGGAACTGTGCTGCACTTGCTTTTGGACATTGATTTATAGCAAAAGTGCCCAAGCCTTTTTATGTTTGTTGTTACTTGCGGTTCAAAACATGGAGTCTCAAGAACCAGACTTCATTATTCATTATTCCCATTCATTTTTAAAAAAATATGAATGTCAAAAGCTGAGTGATACAATTTACAAATGACCTACCGATGAATCATAGAATGCCTACAGTGCAGAAGAAGGCCATTCGGCCCATCAAATCTGCACCGACTCTCTGACAGAGTCAAGCCCTCTGCCCCGCCCTCTCCCCATAACCCTGCACATTTGCTATGGTTAATGCATCTAAGCTACACATCCTGGGAAACTAGGGTCAATTTAGCATGGCCAAGCCACCTAACCGACACATTCATAGAAACCCTACAGTGCAGAAGAAGGCCATTTGGCCCATCAAGTCTGCAGTGACAGCAGTCCCACCCCAGGCCCTATCCCCACAACTCCACTCCGCTAATCCCTCTAACCTACACATCCCAGGACACTACGGGCAATTTAGCATGGTCAGTCAACCTAACCAGCACATCTTTGAGTGTGGGAAGGAACCGGAGCACCCGGAGGAAACCCGCAGGCAAGGCGAGAACATGCAAATTCCACACAGACAGTGACCCAAGCTGGGAATCGAACCCAGACCCCTGGAGCTGTAAGGCAGCAGTGCTCACTGTGCCATGGTGCCATCTGAAGCAGTCCTCCCCCAAAACATCGAGAAATTCAGAAGGACAGACGAGTAAAACATTAAAAAGCAAATAGAACCGAGTTGTCTGAATTTCCTCATGTCGACCCTCACGTCGTCTGAGCCCTCAGTTTGAGGACCGCTGGTGATTAAACTCATTTTTATTTTTATCTTGTGGATGTTTGGGATATTGACTTATGATTTGTATTCTGTAATGCACCCACAAATCCTGGTTTTCACGATTGCATTTCGTATTAAAAAATTGAGGACATTTTTGTGTTATTGGCTGAGGAATTTTGATTAAATCCCTGCTAATTGCCGTCTCTTTGGAGTCACTGCTGAGAGCTGGGAAATGTGATATTGTTCATTAAGTGGTAGGTCACCAGAATTTTCTGAGGCAGCGTGGTAACACAATGGTCAGCGCTGCTGTCTCACAGCTCTAAGGACCCGGGTTCAATTTCGGCTTTGGGTGACCGTCTGTGTAAAGTTTGCACCTTCTTCCCGTGTCAGTGCGGGTTTCATCTGGGTGCTCCAGTTTCCTCCCACAGATCTCAAACAATGACGAGACAGAGAACAGGAATGAAATAGGGAATCTAGTGAACTGGTGCGGCAACGATAATCTCTCCCTCAGTGTCAACAAAATGAAGGAGATTGTCATCGACTTCAGGAAGCGTAAAGGCGAACATGCCCCAATCTACATCAATGGGGACGAAGTGGAAGTGATCGAGAACTTAAAGTTTTTAGCTGTCCAGATCACCAATAACCTGTCCTGGTCCCCCCCATGCTGACATTATAGTTAAGAAAACCCACCAACGCTTCTACTTTCTCAGAAGACTAAGGAAATTTGGCGTGTCAGCTACGACTCTCACCAACTTTTACAGATGCGCCATAGAAAGCATTCTTTCTGGTTGTATCACAGCTTGGTATGGCTCCTGCTCTGCCCAAGACCACAAGGAACTAGAAAAGGTTGGGAATGTAGCCCAATCCATCACGCAAACCAGTCTCCCATCCATTGACTCTGTCTACACTTCCTGTTGCCTCAGCAAAGCAGCCAGCATAATTAAGGACCCCACGCACCCCGGACATTCTCTCTTCCACCTTCTTCCATCGGGAAAAAGATACAAAAGTCTGAGGTCATGTATCAACCGACTCAAAAACATCTTCTTCCCTGCTGCTGTCAGATTTTTGAATGGACTTACCTTGCATTAAGTTGATCTTTCTCTACACCCTAGCTTTGACCGTAACACTACATTCTGTACTCTCTTGTTTCCTTCTCGATGAACAGTATGCTTTGTCTGTATAGAACTGAAGAAACAATACTTTTCACTGTATGTTAATGCATGTGACAATAATAAATCAAATCAAATCAAATCAAAAATCACAGTCCACAGATGTGCAGGTTAGGTAGACTGGCAATGTTAAATTGTCCTTTCGTGTCCAAAGATGTGCAGATTAGGTGGATTAGCCATGGGAACTTTGTGGTGTTGCAGGGATAGTGCGGGGAAGAGGGTGTGGCTAAGGCACACTGTCAGATAGTTGGTGCAGACTTGGTGGGCCGAATGGCCTCTTCTGCACTGTAGGGATTTGATGATAGGGGCCTCTTGTTATGCAAAGAGAATAGATTTAGCTGGCAGCAGCTGTGAGGGGAAACTTAATGAAGGTTTCGATAGAGTAAGTAGGTAGAAACTGTTCCTACTGACAGGAGAGCCACGCACCAGAGGGCAAAAATTTAAGATAATTGGTCAAAAAACAAAGAGGAGATGAGAATTTTTCTTTTTATGCAACAGGTTGTTATCTGGGATACTGCTCTAAAGGGTGTTGGAAATTTAATTGTAACTTTATAAAGGAAATTAGATACACACTTAAACAGAAATGCAGGGCTGTGGGAGACGAGTAAAGTAGTGGGGCTAATTGGATATATTTTTCAAAGAGCAAACATATGATTGGTCTAATGGCTTCTTTCATTGCTGTATGATTCAATGATTCATTGTGGTCATAAGCCATTTAATAAATGCTCTTGCCAGCGACATTCACCTCCCAAGAAGAAATATATTTTAAAAAGAAGTAAGTGGGTAGAGTTTTCCTGAGTGCACTTAGCACATAACTTGAAATCCACAGGGCAATTGGAGAATTCCCACGATGTAATGTAGCACTTTAAGCTTTTAGGTTTAGCTGCCTCACTGATGTGTTATTTATGTGCACGAGTTCTCTACTGCAACTTTTTAAAAAATCATTCATGGGATGTGGGCGCCGCTGGCTGGGCCAGCATTTATGGTCCATCAATTGCCCTTGAACTGAGTCGTTGGCTAAACCATTTTCAGTTACATTCAATTAAGAGGGCAGTTAAGAATCAAACACATTGGCGTTGGCCTGGTGTTGGCCACCAGGCCAACACCAATGTGGTCTTTGAATCGAGTTTTTAAAAATGTAGAATAACATCAGACACTTATTCGAGATTTAAACTCTTAGAACGTAATAATAAATCTGAATTGGAGACAGTTTTCGAAAGGTATGCCCCAGAATTTAGAACTGCAGAGGAACAGAGGACAACTCTGATGTAATAAAGTTCCTACAATTACGTTTTATATTTATAAATAGTGAATAGAATGTAGACCAGACAAAGATGGCAGTTTTCCTTCCCTAAAGGGGCATAAAAGAACCAGATGGGGCATTAATGAACCAGGTGGGTGTTCGCAATTGGCAATGCCCTCAAAGGCATTGATAGACTTTAAACTCCAGATTTTTATTGATTTCAAATTTCACCATCTGCCATGGTGGGATTCGAACCCCAGTCTGCCAGAGCGTTACCCTAGATTACTAATCTAATGACAATACCACTACACGACCACCATCCCATAATGCCAGAAGACCAATGATTGAAAGTAAATGGTTACAGAACTGACTGAATGTTTAGTTACAAGAAAATATAAATTTTCGAATCCCTACAGAAGGGGGCCATTCGACCCATTGAGTCAACACTGACCACGATCCCACCAAGGCCCTAACCCATAACCCCATGCATTTACCCTAGCTAGACCCCCTGGCACTAAGGGGCAATTTAGCATAGCCAATCCACCTAACCCGCACATCTTGGGACTGTGGGAGGAAACCGGAGCACCCGGAGGAAACCCACGCAGACACGGGGAGAATGTGCAAACCGCACACAGACGGTGACCCAAGGTTGGGAATCAAACCCCGGTCATTGCCGCTGTGAGGCAGCAGTGCTAACCACTGTGTCACCATGCCACCCATGGATGGGTACCCATAGATGGGTACAGTTCATGAGTATTTAATGAGGGTCCTGATTTTAAAAAGAAGTTTACTTATTTGCCACTTTAAATTTTCATTTATTTAGTTGTATTAGACATGAATTGTTATAAGATTATGTTGGCCTGTCAAATATCTGGCAAGAGTGATCACATCAGAGTGAATGAAGATTAATGAGCGATTATAAACAAACCAAGCTCAGTCGCATCCAGATTTGGTTTAGTGTCTAACCAGCATGTTTTCAGGCTAGCCGTGACTACCATTGGCTTGCTAATTTGGTTAATGGGTAATCAGTCCATTTCTGTGCACCCTCAATAACAAAAGCTAAAATGGCTCAATGCTCCAACAGAAAGGATCCATGCTGTCAGTCATTGTCCTGTTTGAAATGCTTTGGTTAAAATCCAAGCTGTGAATGGAACCAAATCAGAATTTAATATCCCTTTTCCGATCAACGTTTAATTAATTAAAATAATCATGTTAAAATAATGGGCAGAATTGTCCCCACTGGTTTGATGGCAAGCGGGGCACCTATTCAACAATAGGTTTCATGCTGGCTTGAATTTAGAGTGGTGGGCTCGCCGTGGCAGGTCAGGAAAACTGCTGGAGGCCAGTGTGATGCTCATTTGCATCCTGTGAATGGGATGCACATGAAAGTCCAACCACCCGCGCCTAATTCTCCGTGGAGCCTGTAGGAAAATATAACGTGAGAAAATATATCTGGAGCAACCTGGCTTGCACATGTCAGGACTCACCGCAACCCTGGACCCCAGAACACCACAGCAGTGGATGCGGCGGGGAGCTTCCGCAGGTGGACCTTCCACATACGGGGTGGGTGGGATTTTGTGCCCACCACCACCCACCCCCACGGCGTGTTTCCCGGCAGAGGAGAAGGCTCAACATCAGCTGCTGGTGGGATCTTCCGGTTCCATCAATGTCTACGGAATTTTGCGTAGTTGGCCTGTCCTGCTGCCGGCAGGAAGGGCCGAGAAATTCCGCCACGTCTTGGTGGAGGAATATTCCAGGAGGTCCTCCTTCTTTCTCAGGAGGACAATTTTTTTCTTCTATCGTGGGTCAGTGATGTTGGGTGCCTTTTCAATATGGCCAATGTTTCTCACACTCAACTTCATTTGAATAACTTTCCTGATTCAAAGGTTGTGGGTGTCGCTGGCGAGGCTAGCATTTATTGCCCATCCCTAATTGCTCTTGAGAAGGTGGTGATCTGCCTTGTTAGACCACTGAAGTCCATGTGTTGCAGGAACACATACAGTGCCGTTAGGAGGGAATTCCAAGACTTTGGTCCAATTACAGTGAAGGAACGGCGATATTGTTCTAAGTCATGATGGTACATGATTTGGAAGGGAATTGGCAGCTCCCATGCATCTGCTAATCTTGTCCTTCAAAGTGGTAGATAGAATCATAGAATCCCTACAGTGCAGAAGGAGGCTATTCAGCCCATTGAGTCTGCACCAACCACAATCCCACCCAGGCCCTGTCCTCTGCATTTACACTAGCTAGTGCCCCGAAGGCAATTTTAGCATGACCAATCCACCGAACCTGCACATCTTTGGATTGTGGGAGGAAACCAGAGCACCCGGAGGAAACCCACGCAGACACGGGGAGAACGTGCAAACTCCACACAGACAGTGACCCAAGCCAGGAATCAAATCCGGGTCCCTGGTGCTGTGAGGCAACAGTGCTAGTCACTGTGCTACCGTGTCATCATGCCATGCAGTGGGTTTGGAAGGTGTTGTCAAAGGACTCTTGGTGAGTTGCTAAAGTGCATCTATGAGCTGTACACGCTGCTGCCATTGTGCATTGGCGATGGATGTTGAATATCTGTGATTTTGATTTGATTTATTATTGTCACATGTATTGACACACAGTGAAAAGTATTGTTTCTTGCGTGCTATACAGCCAAAACATATCGTTCATAGAGAAGGAAACGAGAGAGTTCAGAATGTAGTGTTACAGTCATAGCTAGGGTATAGAGAAAGATCAACCTAATGCAAGGTAAGTCCATTCAAAAGTCTGACAGCAGCAGGGAAGAAGCTGTTCTTGAGTCGGTTGGTATGTGTCCTCAGACTTTTGCATCTTTTTCCCGACAGAAGAAGTTGGAAGAGAGAATGTCCGGGTGTGTGGAGTCTCTAATTATGTTGGCTGCTTTGCAGAGGCAGCGGGAAGTGTAGACAGAGTCAATGGATGGGAGGCTAGTTTGCGTGATGGATTGGGTTACGTTCATGACCTTTTGTAGTTCCTTGTGGTCTTGGGAAGAGCAGGAGCCATTCCAAGCTGTGAAACAACCAGAAAGAATGCTTTCTATGGCGTATCTGTAAAAGTTGGTGAGAGTCGTAGCTGACAGGCTAATCAAGCAATGGTGTCGAGCTCCTTGAGTGTTATTGGAGCTGCACTCATCCAGGCAACTATTCCTTCACACTCCTGACTTGTTCCTTGTAGATGGCGGACAGGCTTTGTGGAGGAAGGAGATGAGTTATTCACCTCAGCCGTTGTAACCATAGTATGTATATGGCTGTTCCTGTTTCTGGTCAATGGTAACCCCCAGGATGTTGATAGTTGGGGATTCAGCACTGGTGATATCATTGAATATCAAGGAGATATAGTTAGATTCTCTCCTATTGGAGATGGTCATTGCCTGGCACTTGAGTGGCATGAATGTTATTTGTTAGCCCAAGCCTGAACATTATCCAGGTCTTGCTGCATATGGATTCAGACTGTTCTCAGTATCTGAAGGGTTACAAAAGATGCTGAAGATTGTGTAATCAGGCTCTTGATGAATTGTGGAAGGAGATCCCGGTGTAATGAATAATTTCTAGCCTATCTTACAATGGGTTTGCTCCACAGCCTCTGTTTGCACATTGTCAAAAATTAATATTTTCTTTAAAAAGCGCATGTGCTTTTTAAGAGTATGCTGCTGTTAAACTCAGGCTCCAGGACTCAGTGGGAGCTTGAGCTTAGTACTGTGATTCAGATAAATGTCCTCGCTTGCAGTTGAGAAGCTGTGAATCTGAGATGCAAAGGCAATGTCCTATAAAAGGGCTGAGATATCAGGAGTGAGGGAAAGGAGGTTGCCCTGCAGGGTTCTGGTGAACATTGTCAGCAACCCTGAACTGCGGAAGTGATGCTCCAATAGCGGGAATGTGGGCCTCCCATCACAGATTGAGGAAGTGAGAAGGAGGCGCTAAGTGCTGGAAAAGAGACACACAATCTGTCGAGCAGCGAGGAGGGAAAACCGGAAGACTTCAGAGTGTGACGATGACAATGTACAAGACACAAGAGCAAGGGACATGAAGCTATTAGCTGCGAATTGTCGATGTTCAGAAAGTGTTAGGAACTAAAGGCAAAAGAACTGAAACCAACACGTCACCACAAAAACCAAATCCCATTATGGGGGAGGTGGAGGGAGAAAGAAGTATGTCATGCAGAGTGTGACGACTGAGATCGGAGTAAGTAGGGAAAAGGGATAACATGGAAAGACCTTGCATGGTGTGTCCATCAGAGTTGTGACTTGTCCCTGGCATGTGATGGCCAATCCCATCCCCCTATCTCCGCTTTCTCCATTTGCTGTCTCGTGCCTCATGATCTTCTCCTGCAAGACAGCATCCTTTCTGGTTGTATCACAGCTTGGTATGACTCCTGCTCTGTCCAAGACCGCAAAAAATTACAAAGGGTCGTGAATGTAGCCCAGTCCATCACGCAAACCAGCCTCTCACCCATTGACAATGTCTACACTTCCCGCTGCCTCGGAAAAGCAGCCAGTATAATCAAGGACCCCTCGCACCCCGGACATACCCTCTTCCACCTTCTTCTGTTGGGAAAAAGATACAAAAATCTGAGGACACGTACCAACCAACTCAAGAACAGCTTCCTCCCTGCTGCCATCAGACTTTTGAATGGACCTAACTCGCATTAAGTTGATCTTTCTCTACAGCCTATCTATGACTGTAATACTATATTCTCCACTCTCTCCTTTCCTTCTCTATGAATGGTATGCTTTGTCCGTATAGCGCGCAAGAAACAATACTTTTCGCTGTATACTAATACTTGTGACAATAATAAACTAAATCAAATCAAAAAGCTTGGGAATCTGAAAAGAAGCAGAGTTGTAGATTGGGACATAAACTGAGCAGGATTTAATCTACTCAATATTACCTCTGTTCTTCAAAGAAAATAATATGAAAACACAGCAAAGTGTTTTTTTTGCAATAGTAAACCTGGTGATTTTTATTTTTGAGTGGGGAAGCGGTGTTGGTACAATATTCGTTTAAAGTTTTAAAGCTTTTTTATTTGTGTCACAAGTAGGCTCCATTAATGCTGCAATGAAGTTACTATGGAAAATCCCCCAGTCGCCACACTCTGGCGCCTGTTCGGGTACACTGAGGGAGAATTTAGCATGGCCAATGCACCTAACCAGCACGTCTTTCAGACTGTGGGGAGAAATCGGAGCGCCCAGAGCAAACCCACGCTGACATGGGGAGAACATGCAGACTCCGCACAGACAGTAACCCAAGCTGGGAATCGAACCCTGGTCCCTCGCGCCGTGAGGCAGCAGTGCTTGCCACCGTGCCGCCACTTTAATGCCTGTATATGGGATTTGGGAGCATTTATTGAGTTGGTTACACTATTCCCTTTTGAAACCAATATCAGAGTGTCTCATAATTACCCAGGTGAGTCTAGCAGCAACATAGCACCCTCAGTTAAAATGAAGCACCCTCAGTTAAAATGAAGCACCCTCAGTTAAAACGGGATACTCAGAACATACGCAAGGCCCTCCTCACAGCAATGTCTCATTTTCACGGAACAGGAGCTCAAATACAGTGAATGACAGCATACAATCTTGCTTTGCTTCTTGTTCAAGGGAGATAAGTTCAGTATGCCTTTTATCTTCCTTGGTGTGGATCATGCAGCTAGGGTATTTGATTGAAAGCAGTGTGATGGATTCCTTTGAACCTTATGTGCTTCACGTGAAGCCACAGTCTGTCTAATGCAGACCTCACAAGAGAAAAATGTTGATTTCCTTTGCCTCTATTGCCTCTGATATGTTGCACTCGACACCTGATAGTGAAATGACAGACTGAGGAACCACCCTAAGCGTGGCTGATAAAAGCAACATTCCCCTGCCAGCTTTCTAACTCATTAGGATCTCCACTCAGAAGATAGAAGACTTGGGTTGTATTCTGGAATACCGAGAGCTTGCCTCTATCCAAAAGGAGGGATTTTCCGTCCCCATTTTCTACGGTTGGGAATGACGGTGGGGCTGGAGAATCCAACAGTAGCCCCCATATGGCTTTTATGCTGTCGAGAGTTCCTGTTCCGATTGTGCCCACCACTGATGTAATGAGGTTCCTGCCATGAAAGGTCAGGAACCCCATTGGCATGCATTGTAACATAATTTGCGGCTTCCCCGCGCTATTGCACCCCCACATCAGATAATCCCTGTGGGATATACAAAGAGCTTTTGACAAACGGGAACCTGGTGAAGAGAACCCGCTAGGGGTATGCAGGTAAGTACAGGGGAGTACAGTACAGTCTGGAGGGGAGGGTCATGCCCAGGAAGTATTTACTCACCGCACTTGGCAATGTCAGGGGGACATTGTGGCAGAAGGGTTTCCGATGGAGAGGCTCATGATGGCAGGGAGGGGGCAGTTCCCCTTGCTTGTGGAGACCATGTGCGTTGGGGGGGGGGGGGGGGGGGGGACTTTTTTGTTATGTTTAGAACTTTAACAATGGCGCCCCGATCTCTCGAATGATGATGTCTCTGGTGGTGTGGGCCCATTCGCTGCCCATCCTGCCACAGTGATGCCGTATGACTTGCCTCCAGGATTCTTTTTGACCTGGTGTCAGAAAATATGGCAGGAAAAGCCGGCATTGGAGCCAGTGGGTAGCAAACCACTTCCCCTGACCGGCTTAACACTTAGTCAAAAAGCAAAAAATACCGCCCAATGTCTTAAGAGGTAGGGTAGGTTAATGGGTGATTTCTGCCACTGTTCTCCAGGGCCACCACCCGTTTTCCCTAGAGTCATATAGGTTTACAGCATGGAAACAGGCCTTTCAGCCCAACTTGTCCATGCCGCCCAGTTTTTACCATTAAGCTGGAGCACCCAGTGGAAACCCACGCAGACATGGCAAAATGTGCAAACTCCACACAGACAGTGACCCAAGCCTGGAATTGAACCCGGGTCCCTGACCCTGTGAGGCAGCAGTGCTAACCACTGTGCCACCCCAGGTAGCTAATTCATAGAGGTTTACAGCATGGAAAAAGGCCCTTCGGTCCAACTTGTCAATGCTAGCTGGGGTTTCATGAGTCAGTTCAGGTTACTGTGTCGTTCTCTGTGTTGCCTTCTGCATGCACAGAATAACATTTCAGGGTATCCTTGGACGCCTTGTAAAGTGTTTCTGAAATGCTGATTTAATAGGGCTGCTTGTGACTGAGACGGAAGAAGTTGTTGGCAAGAAACATTTCTGACTTAAATTGAAATATTACATTCAAAAGAAATGCATAATAACAAACAGTAATGCCGACTGCAGAATTAACCCTTCCACTGATGCCCACCTTAAGGCGGCTTGCCATTGGCTATCGGTGAGATCTACCAGTCCCGGCAACATCCTGCTGGAGGGGAGCATTGCTTTTGGCAGGGCTGGAAAATCCCGCTGGTGGGAGGGGATGGAAAATCCCGCCCTTAGTTAATTGGGAACACCAATTACTGCTTGCACGGCTAGATCTCTTACTCTAAAATGAGGACCGTGCAATACGTTCTGCAAATTGCACAGCTTTCACTTCAGAGCTAATTTCAGGCTTAAGAGGCTTAAACTCATCTCTCACAAGTCTCTCGCAGATCCAGTTAGTGTTGTCAACTGTTTAGGATTGCCCTGGATTCTCTGGGAGTTAGAGATTAATCCCCTCACTTCTACAAGCAATCTGGGACTAACATCACAGGGACATTAAACATCCTGTTTATTTTCATCTTCTTTGATCGCTTATTAGTCAGAAGGTGGAAAATGAAAGCTGTTTGATCACGATGGTTGGGGATTTATGTGATGGGACCTCGTGGAATATAACCAGTCAGAATTAGCAACCCTAGATCACAGTGACTGGATCCCACTTGCGTTGAGTTCTGGCCATTTAACTTCCCCCATTAGCTGCTGTAGGGATCTTTGAATGGACGCCAAGTCCAAAGTTTCAAATGCCTTGTGAAGGAGGATGATTTGTGAACATGTCTGACATGTGCACCATCTCTGGAGAAATCGAATGAAACTTCAGGGCTGTCCGAGGCATTTTGGAGCAAAGATTCCTCACCGAATAAAAGTTGGATTAAGGAAGCCCTGCCACTGACAGATCCTCGGAAACACTAACTCGGTGAAATGTTGACACCTGGCAAGCCTGCTTCAGTGCTCCTTTATCTTCGTTCTTCCATAACATGGCCTATCCTTGCCTCTACCTAATCAAACTAGTAGCAATCAGCTCTATCTTGCATCGCTCTCCATATGTAGACCTTCATTCATCAATTACCTGATCTAAAAATAGGAATGGAATAACATAAGAAATAGGAGTAAGACTAGGCCATTCGGCCCAGCGAGCCCGCGCCGCCACTCAACATGATCAAGGCTAATCTGACTGTGGGCTTAACGCCACTTTCTTACCTGTCCCCAAAAACCCTTCACATCCTTGTCAATCAAAAATCTGCCTAACTCAGCCTTCTATTATATTCAATCATCCAGCCTCCACTGCTCTCTACGAAAGAAAATTCCGAAGACTAACCCTCTTTGAGAGGAAAAATTCCTGCTTGTCACCATCTTAAATAGAGGCTGCCTTATTTTAAACTGTGTCCCCGCATTCTAGATAAAAGCAAAATACTGCGGATAGTGGAATCTGAAACAGAAAATGCTGGAGAATCTCAGCAGGTCTGACAGCATCTGTGGGGAGAGAATAGAGCCAACGTTTCGAGTCTGGATGACCCTTCGTCAGAGCTGAAGAGTTACCTTGACTCGAAACGTTGGCTCTATTCTCCGCCCTCATTCTAGATGGCTCCATGAAAGGAAACATCCTCTCAGTTTCTACCCTGCCAAGTCCCCTCCGAATCTTACCTATTTCAACAAGATCATCTCTCAATCTTCTAAATTCAGGCCCAACCTGCTCAACCTTTCCTCATAAGACAAGGCCTACATCCCAGGAATCGACTTAGTGAGCCTACTCTAAACTGCTTCCAATGCAAGTAGGTCCCTCCTTAAGGAAACCAAAATTGTTCACAGTACTCCAAATGTAGTCTCAACAATGCCCTATAGAGTAGTAGCAAGACTTCCTTACTTTTATACTCCATCCACCTCGAAGTAAAGGCCAATCCCTGTCCTTGAGTAAAAGTCTGGAGTCTTTTCCACTGAAGCTGCCACCAAGAAACCCGGCTTTCGCTGTATTCAAAAACTATTTCATCACAACCATCTCCAGAGATACTTAATTTTTCCAAGGCTTAAGCACTCTCCCATCCCTGGAGAAACTTACCTGAAGTTTTGCACTGATAAAAAGTTGACATTTGATAAGTAATCTTTTTCTTACCTCTAACCTCCACTGCCTCTCTCTTTCACTCACCCCGTAATGTTCCTTTCATAACTTCCATAATCTTCAGGCATTTAAGATCCACACTTGATATTACCTAAACACCACATTATGATTTACTCTTTTCAACCTGCACTCTGATGTGCAATAAACGAAAGGAAAATATTGTAATTCTTAAAAATAATGTTCATGTGAACACACGCACACACACACGCACATACACACACACACGCACATACACACACACACGCACATACACACACACACGCACTCAAGAGGGACACTACTACATACTGAACGTACTTGACCCCTTTGATCGATCATTCATTAACTTAACTGAGCCCAAGTCCCCTTTAATGTAAATACATTTATTGTGGTAGATACCTCGATTCCTTCTGTGATTTCAAGTGGCTCCTTGCATTTTGTTTGATGGACATCTGAAGGACAATCTTTAAACAGAATCCTCCTTTTAAAGATTTTTAGATTGAACTTGGGCCTCAGATAGATTAGCACAGCTCCTGAACCTGGTGTACAGTTGATAGCATCTCTCTGGTAAAAGTTTGAGGAAGAAACAGTTTCTGAAATGAATTCGCCGCAAGAAACCTCGTCTGGCTGTTATAGTCAAGCCTGTTTACTGTCAGATAAAGCACCGTTCCACAGATTTCAAATAAAACTTACCTTTTTCTTAATCATTTATTTTTCACTGACTAACTGTATCCAAAGCTTTGCTGCCTGTGTCCTGTCTCACATTGAGAAAACTCCACCCATCGCCCTGTGTACTCACTCCCCTGCATCTATCAACACCTTGGGGGTGATCTTACCAGAAACATTCTAAGTGCTGAACGAGCATCCAGTTCTGGTCGCCGCACTACCAGAAGGACGTGGAGGCTTTAGAGAGAGTGCAGAGAAGGTTTACCAGGATGTTGCCTGGTATGGAGGGTCTTAGCTATGTGGAGAGATTGGGTAAACTGGGCTTGTTCTCCCTGGAAAGATGGAGAATGAGGGGAGACCTAATAGAGGTGTATAAAATTATGAAGGGTATAGATAGGGCGAACAGTGGG